>NC_058088.1:183036612-184236612 GCF_014858855.1 Bufo gargarizans
TCCCTTAATCAGCTGATCACTCTGTATCGGGCTCCTGGTAATCTCCCTCAATTAGCTGATCACTGTGGGTTGGTCTCTTGGCCTCCTCCCTCAATCAGCTGATCATTGTGGGGCGGTCTCCTGGTCACCTCCCTCAATCAGCTGATCACTTTGGGTCAGGCTCCTGGCCCCTTCCCTCAATCAGCTGATCACTTTGGGTCAGGCTCCTGGTCACCTCCCTCAATCAGCTGATCACTGTGTGTCAGGCTCCTGGTCACCTCCCTCAATTAGCTGATCACTGTGGGTTGTTTTTTTGGCCACCTCCCTCAATCAGCTGATCACGGTGGGCGGTCTCCTGGTCACCTCCCTTAATCAGCTGATATTGACACGAAAAGTTTCATCAAGCCACACATTCCCCCATGCAGTGGCCGATACAGGGAAAATACAGTATTAGGGCTCAGTCACATGACCGTTGTTCGTCCGTTCCGTGCATTGAGGACCGTAAGTTGCAGTCCCCAATGCACTTTCAACTTGAATGGGTCCGTGATTGGTCCGCACCGCAAAAAAATATGTTCCATGCCTCCGTTCCACCCTGACCTTTCGGATTGCAGACCCATTCAAGTGAATGGGTTTGCATCTGTGATGCGGCGTGCACACCGCCGGTGCCCGCATATTGCGGACCCGCTGTTTGTGGGCCACAATACAGGCACGGCCAACAACGGCCATGTGCATGAGCCCTTCCATAGCCCGTGTGTATTAGCGCCCAATTGAATTGAATGGCTAATACAGAGCAGTCCCAAGGACCTCCTTCTATGATGATCATATATAGTGATGAGCGGCATGGGCTATATTTGAATTCGCGATATTTCATTAATATTTGGGTGAATATTCGTCATATATTCGCGAATTCGAGATTATTTTCTTGATCGCGAAAAATCGGCAATTCGAATATTCACGCCCAACACTAATCATATACCCTAATAGCTCGGTGTAACAACTCCTTTAATGTTCATTAAAGGGTTATCATTAATTTCAATTGTGACACAAAACCTAACATTTTCCAATAATTTTTCTTTCTCATTCTTCTGGGGATCGCTGGGGTTGCCAGTGGTCAGCCCAATATATCCCACTCACAAGATTTTAGGAAGCTGAGATATGAGGCGCTGTTTAGAGGAATCTTCACAATGATGAGCTGCTTTAGCTGTGCCAGGGAGGGGACATTGTAGTCACCAGGGGGTTTGTTTCAATGAATAACAAAACAGTGGACCAGATGGAGTCATTTTGGATCCTGTAGATCCTGTAGCTACCCCTTGTGCCTTTTCGATCTGGCACACAATAACAGGGTCTGCCATTGTGTCAGCAGCCCTATGATCAAATGAGGAACCTGAAAGATTTAAAGGGGTTGTCTAGAAAAAAAGTAATGTAAGCTTTTAGACATCAAAACACCCTCTATCAACCTGCGCAAGGATTGGCTCCCATCCTGGTAGACTAAACCAACACATGGTTGTGCCTTTATTTGAATAGGCGCCATGTAATACTATATTTCCCCTGCAGAGGTCACTGCAGGGAAATAAGTGGCCACTGAGCTTTCTGGCGATATCAGCCGATCGCCAGTGATTAAGCCTGTATTAGACCTAGCGATCATACAGGCAATTGTCGGAAGAGTTCCTTCCTGGCAACTGCCTGCTCATCAGCAGAGGAGACCGCTGGTATTACACGCAGCGATCTCCTCCACAGCATGGGGAGGAGCGATCATTATGGGAATGATCGCTATGCTGTCGCTCATCCCCATACTGTCTAGTTGTTTGCTGGCAGAAGATGGTGATTAGACAGCACAATCTGAAACCAGAAAATCGTGATCAGGTAATCGGCGGCAGTATTACACTGCCAGATGATCACTAACAAGCACTACTAAGAACGCTTGCTTGTTAGCGATCATCTGGCAGAACATCTGCCAGTGTAATGCCTGCCTTTAAAACTGACTTTAGACTGAAGGCATCCTGTAATCAACGGATCGTCTCAGATCCGGGGCCTTTAAAGGCTGTATTACACTGGCTAACGAGCATTCGTAGAAAATAGAGATAAGCGAAGTATTCGAAAATTTGAATTCGGCTGCTTCGACAAATTTTATTTAAAAAATTTGCTTTGTCACGAATTACTTTGTCATGAAGTGCATTTCTTTGTAAGTAGTGGGTGCAATGACAAGGAGCGGCGATTGCGCCACCCCTCGTCATTGTACCCCTTAGATGCCGCGTTTATAGCTGATTGCAGCATCTGACAGTAATAACAGAGTGTAAAATGAAAATAAATAAATAAATAAATGAAATCATACTTACCTCATCCATTTGCTCGCGAAGAGCCAGGCGCCGCCATCTTGATTGAAGATCTAGCACGAAATCTCGTGCGGCCCGTGATGACATCATCACGTCGGCCAGTGTGGTGAAGTCATCACCACACACGGTATTTGGTGCAAGATCATCATTCAAGGTGGCGGGGGCCGGCCCGTTGTAATTAAATGGGTGAGGCAGGTATAATTTTTCATGGTTTTTTTACCGCCATTCAGGGAAAATCGATTCGCTACCACGAAGCACGAGGCTTGGTGGCAAACTGAATTTTCCCTGAAATTCGGATCGAAGTCCACCAATTCGCTCAACGCCAGTAGTAATGATAGTTAGTGATCATCTGCCAATTATAGGGCAGTCGTGATTTTTCGGCATGCTGAAAGATCATGATTTGCTGATGGCAGATCGTGGTGTCTAATAACGATCTACTGCCGGCAAACAACTAGACAACAAGGGGACGAGCCATGGCATAGCGATCGCTCCTCCCCACACTGTGGAGGAGATCACTGCATGTGTTAGCAGCTGTCTCCTCCGCTGACGAGCAGGCGATTGCCAGTTAGGAACGCTTCCCTCCCGACAATCGCCTGTATGATCGCTAGGCCTAACACAGGCTTAAGAAGTGGTTGTCTAGATTGGATAGCTGCTGGAGGTTCAGAATATTTGCTACATGTGGATAAATCTCTAAGAAATTAAGAGACTCAGTCCAATTAGACTAATAGCGAAGGATCTGAGCGCTAAGCCATTGCTTAGCAACAAAGGACAAGGCCTGGAAGTGACACTGCAGGGATCATCCAAATTGGCAATTAACAGATGCCCAAAATGTGAAGATGGCGGACACGTAGCATCCTAATGGATTGGAGAGGGAATTTCTTGCAAGGGTTCCTCTTCCCTTTCTGTACTATAAGTACAGAAATATGAATCCAGTACTGGGCTGTATTGGCTGACATGTCACAGGATGGTTGCTAGGGATAAAATGCCTAACAACCAACATCTTTACATAGGAATTGTCAGGTGGCATGTCCATAGCAACCAGCCTGTAGAGAAGAAGCTTAGGACAATTTACACCTTGTAGTAGCATACTTGCCAAACAGATTTTGCCGGCTAATCTCGTAAACCGGACCCCCAAAAGTCTGAGAAATTTGGTATTTTATGTCATTCCTGATTTAAATTTTAGGATGATCAGATGTTAGTATAGATTTTAGAAGATTTGTACTTCTTAAAGAGGTAATCATAAGTTATCCTGCTGCTGAGACCTCCAGCAATCAACTGTAATATGTGATAAAACCCATTATCAAGTGTTCAATTTCCCTGCAGCGCCCCCAGAGGGGAAAATGAAGCATTACACCATTCCCACTAAAATCAATGTTCTGTCGACCTAAAGCATGAATTTTCTAAGACCTCCAGAGCAATAGATTCTCTTCGTAGCCACTACTAGCTCTGGCTAATAGATGAGGGTCCTGACCGCTCTCACTTTACTCTGACTACCCCCTAATAAAAGATTTCTAAACCAGACATTTTTACCGTAATTGATCATTCTAGGCGCTGTGTTATATAACATGATGGTGCTCTGTTGTGGTTCACGATGGGACCTTTTAGGTCTACTTCTTGACCCCTGTCCTACATTAGGACCACCCTAGAAGTCCATTGTATGACTTCATTATTTTAATGGGATCCAGCACGTTTCGCTTCAAGCAGCACGCTCCAGGAGGAAGAAAATTGGACAGCGCTACCCTAGAATAACATAGGAGCAGTGTCTTCAGCCATTCCAAGATTTTTTGCTTCGCACTTAATAAATTGTCTGAAGGATCCCCACTTAACGACCCTACAACAATATATTGTTAACATTCGATGGACGCTCTTTTATAGGTCCCATCCCCGCTAGCTAAACCATGCGTATACAGTTCCGTCAGTAGAGGTTGCAGCCAGCTCCTTAGACCGCGGCTGTTCCATCCTCGCTCTTTCCTCCTTGAAAGTTCATGTTAGACGTCGCACTAAGCAGTGTTTCTTGGCCACTTCCCAGATATGTCTGGAAGACCTAATGAAAAGCAAGTGTGGGAAGACACTGAGACACCTGTCCGCCGAGGAACCGGCCAAAACCTCTGGGCTGAAGTTCATCAATGAATTAGTGTGCTTCTTAAACAATCGCGTCAGGGAAGAAAGACCTAATAAGGGGGTTAGTGCTGACTGGAGAAGAAATGTTTTCAGGTTTAGGGGGTAGTGGAACAAGGGGTATTTGTTCCGCATGGTTGATTTCTTCCCAAAACAGTGTCACACCTGTCCACTGGCTATGGGTGGTATTTACTATAATTGAGCTTAGCTGTAATACTCAACAAAACCTGGGAACAAGGGTGGCACTGTTTTTGGGAAAAAACAGACATGTTTTTCTAAATTTTTATGAACCCATTTAAAGAAATAAGCTGGCAGGGGGATCTGGAGGCAAATTCTATTGGATGTGCACCAGATTTTTCAGAGAACAGATGCACATGAATTTGATGCAAATACTGTATAAGGCTCACCAAAATGCATGAAACATGGACTACGTGACCAGTGAACGTAATGTCATATGGCCTAAGCAAAGCTGGGGAAGGCCGTGGCGCTACTGCGAGTGTTGCTGACTTCTCAAACAGCTGATCGACGGGGTCCTGGGTGTCTGACCCCCACCAATCAGATATTGATGACCTACCCAGAGGATAGGTCATCAGTAAAAAAAAAACACTTAGAAAACCCCTTTAAGATCTCAACACATTTCGGACTCCTCAGGGGATATAAATAGGGGGCCTGAAGAGGCGGAGCATGACACAGGATATCCTCTCCGAAGTCCTTTGAATCCGTTCAGCCCTGCACTAGGAGTAACAGAAATGGTGTCAGTAGTCAACCCTACCGCCCACCAAAATTGGCATAGGACTCTCTAAAATTCCATTCCTGATCAGCCCAGTTTATTTTTCCTCTAATGACCTAAAATAAAATATTTCGAAGACCATTTGTTCTGGGGATTGAAGGCATTTCATGGGTGGAGGCAACGTTTCACACCGTGAGACGATCCTAATGCGCACATGTTTGTTTGCTTGTTTTGAGAGCTGATGTACGGAAGTACTTGTCCCATGACACCACCTCCCGACTGAATGGAGTCTGTGTTAAGGCTGGCCTCAGCTCCTCCATGTAATAGTAGGATTTGTTTCCTAGTCAAACATGCTGTGGCCGGAGATGAAAAAGTGACCCCAGGGCTTTTTACCTCAGCTGGGTGTTCTATGCCAGAGGAACAGATTTTTGCACATCTGGCCTAGATTTTTAATTTTTTTTACATTTAGGTCGTTCATGAGGGTCTGGTTACTTCATTTTTATTTATGTTTTTTTTTATTTTCAAACTTATTTATTTAGTTTTTGTAAAGTGAGAACATGAATTCCACCCATTTTATAGTCATACATGGGTCCAACTGGCAACTAATTCTAAAGGTGGTGCTGGATGTGATTCAAAAATGTTGGGAGGTCCAAAAATTTAGATTTTTTTATTAGGTCCTCTGCCAGGGAGAGATTATGATTTTCCTTCTCTCTTAGTTGAGAAAACAACAGTAGTAATTACTTTTACCACCTTGAAACGATGCTCAAACTGGTTGTCATAGATTTAGAGCTCCACCGAGTTCTTCTCCTCCCAACCTATTTTTAGGTCCCTCAAGCAATTTTGCCACAGTTTGAAGATGAGAAGATCCCAATGTAAGACCTATGTCATGACCTAGTTTTCAAAAAGGTTCCTTGAAACTTGTTAAGAGGTTCTCCTATGTTAGAGGCCTTCAAATGTGGTAAGAGAAGAGTTTTTTTTTTTGTGTAAGGTCTTGTGGTCAACTATAACTGTGCTCTACCAACATGATGACTCTAATGGAGTCTTACTCCAGTATTTGGAGCTTTCACTTAATCCTGACATCTATGAGAACCTAACTCGTTGTCTTATATTTAGTGCTCCACCACGTTCTTCTCGCCCCAACCCATTTTTGGTCCATCAAGTAATTTTCCCAGAGTTTGAAGAAGAGAAGATCCCACTCACTAGTCAATGTAAGACCTGTCACGAGCTAGTGTTCAAAAGGGTTCCTTGCTAAGAGGTTTTCCTATGTTATAGGCTTACAAGTGTGGTCTGAGAAGATAATTTTTTTAGTGTAGTCTTGTGGTCAAATATGACTGTGCTCTACCATCACTAATACTCTAATGGAGTCCTACGCCAAGGTTTGAAGGTTTCACTTAGTCCTTAATAGATTTATCTGAGATGCAGAATTGTTAAGAATAATAAACTTGTAAGGAGAACGTGTAGGAAATAGCCCCACCAATTCTTTTTATTTTCTTCTAGAAATGAGCTTTATCCATAGGAACTTGCAACCCGTCCTATTTATTACCAGACAAAGCCTGACCAAAGCATGGATCCTGCTTATTTTTCTACTTGGAAATGTCACATTTTCTATTACACAAGTGAGTATATCATCTAGATCCACTGAGAATTGTCTCAATATGTTGTCTGCCTCGTCATCATCTTATTCTTAGATTGATTGCAAGTTTAATTGCCAATCTGAATACGCAGAGCTTTAGTGTGGGCAAAGTATGAGAGGAAACATTGTAAGCCTCTGAAATAGGTTGAAAAGAGTTAGGAGGTGGAGTTTTAACTACAGTAGACTCCAAAAGACATTGTGGTTAAGCTGGAGTCATTTATGATAGTATGGAGCATTCCTGTGTGGTATGGTTATTTGTACACTGTATTATTATATTATTTGGGCACTATACTTTATACCATAGGTTGCAACTGAAGGTATTGCCTGGGTCACTATTCACCCTGCCGGTAATGTGAGTGCCTAATTGTTTTGTTTTTCTCCGTACGTTGGACCCAAATCAGGACATTGCTCAGACGTCTAACAGCCTGGAAGATGGGACAGATGTGACAACGTTCTGGTGGGGAGAGTGGACCAAATGGACAGCTTGTACTAGAACTTGTGGAGGAGGAGTAAAGTCTCAAGAAAGGCATTGCCTTAGACAAAGGTAAAGATTTTTCAGGATCCAGCAGGTCCTGCAAAACCACCTTATTATGCATAATTCACCTGTAGAAGAAAGTTTGTAATATACTTACTAGCCTGAAGTTGCATGGATTGGCCACTTGGAAACCGGTTTTGTAATGTCATTCTTCTGAAAATCCTATTTCCACCGATGTCACGTCCTTCACCAGATTTCCAGCCTGGGCTATGCATAGGATGTAACTTCTGCTGTGGACGAGACCAGAGATTCAGGAGTTTGCACATGCGCCAGGGAGTGTAATTCCACAGCAGAAGTGACGTCTCATCCATAGCCCAGGTCGGAAAGCTGGTAAAGGACGTTACGTCAGCAGATGCAAGATTTTCAACAGAGAAGTGTCATGGGACTACAGTAGGTTCCTGTGCAGCCAATCCCTGCAAATTTGTGATGATAAATATATTACAAACTTTCTTCTACAGGTGTGTTATACGTAAGTAAGGAGGGTTTGTGAACCCACTGGATCCCCCGAAACCTCCTTTAACACTCAATATATTTATTATATCATTATGTTGCTATGTCTATGAACTTAGCTGCCACCAGGGTCTTAAGCATAGGGGGTGCAGAGGTAACAGGTGCACCTAGGCCCTTCTACCTGAGGAGGCCATGAAAAGACACCAGTATTATAAATGGCACATGGTTTAATGGGGGCCTCCTTACAGACAAGAATTACCCCTTAGAAACATCTTCCCCTCTCTTTGTCTTCACTAAGACGTGGCAATAAGTAACATATCATTTTACATTTCCAGGCGGAAATCTCTCAGTTCACTTGGAAATAAGAACTGTACTGGGACCTCCAAAAGATATCAGCTCTGTAAAGCCCAGGTAAGGAGTTAAATAGCTTTTCAAGTAAATATGATGTCACTGTTCTCCATAGGCTTTGTCTAGTATTGTAGTTTAGCCACATTCAAGTGAATGCAATACCAGTCCCTGTTTCTAGGGACAAATGCACATTTCTTTAAAAGATTTCTCCAGTTTCCCAATCAAATTTATTTTTTTCTGTCCAGAGTACTCCAAAAACTGCGTATTTTTGCCCCATATACCTGTTTTTCATATGAGCACATTCCTTCCCCTGTTCTCAGCATCACTGCATCCTGGCAGGATGTTTACATGCGGCACTTCCTGCTTTCATCAGCTTCCTGCTGGATTCTCTAACCAAGCCCATCATGCTTTGCTTCTGACACCTCCCCCTCCATGCAGAGGGGAGATGTAGGAGGAGTGACTACTGCAGTGTGGCAGGTGCAGCAAGCCCTTATAAACATTATAGAGCAAAGCATGCTGTGTTTGGTTAGAAATCCTCAGCAGGAAGCTGATAGAAACAGGAAGTTCTTTATGTAAACATCCTGCCAGGATGCAGCGATGTTGAGAAAAGGGGAAGGAAAGTATGTACATGAAAAACAGGTCTATTAGCCAAAATATTCAGTGTTCGTAGTACTCTGGGCAGGTAAGAAAAAATTTCACTTGAAACTGGAGAATCCCTATAAGTAACATCCAGTGTTACTAGAACATTATTTTTTTCTTATCTTTTGGTCTACTTGACTCTATCCAATCCTAATTCAGTGGTATGTGTCCATGACACCCTCTACTATAGTGCATTCTGGGGATATGTTTAATCCATAGTAAAAACATACAATCCCTAAAATGTACTGCGTACAAAGAATATATGAGAACTTGGAATAATCCTGAATGGAGCATTGGATGTGAATAGAGTATAAAATACGAAGTGGCAATTTTTTTTTAAAGGTAATCAATGCTATTTAACAATTTGATCTTCGAATTTTCAGTCCACACAAATTCACTTTGGGTCTGTTTACTATTTGCAATGTCACACATTTCAAGGTACAAAACAGGTCTTTATTAGTTAGTCCAAAGAGGACATACATGATACAACATATAACAAAAATAAAATAAAATATCCATGCGAGAAGTGCAATGATGTAAAGACAACCCCCCCCAGAGTAATGGGTCAAGTAAATAAATGTAATGTTCCAATCTTCACAATGACTAAGATGGTGTAATGCTGTGGGGGATACTGGGTATTGGACATATGCAAATTAATGATTGCCAATAAACCCCACAAGAAACTCAGGTATAAAACACACCATAAAGGATCGTCGCAATATGCAGCCTATTGCTGAGGCGGGATGCAACTCTACAACCCCCTAAACAATCGTCTGTAATCCAAAGTGGAGGGAGGGGAGCTAGACCACAATATGATGGGAATATAATTAATCTCAAGTGAGAGCTACTACAAAATAAATCCCACACTTAATAAGGTCAAATCACCAACCACCACTAAGGTCCCTGCGCTGGTGATACAAGAAAGGAGCAAACAGTAATAAAGCATAATATACTGACCAAACTGGGGAGGACAAAAGCTCGATGTACGTTTCACAGACCTGCTTCCTCAGGGGACGTCCCCGGGGGGGGGGGGGGGAGGGCTTTACATCATTGCACTTCTTGCATGGATATTTTATTTTATGTTTGTTATATGTTGTATCATGTATGTTCTCTTTGGACTAACTAATAAAGATCTCTTTTTGTACCTTGAAATGTGTGTGGCATTGCTTATTGGGGTACCTTGGTTAGGGTCTACTATTATATTTTTGGATACTGTCTGTTTACTATTTACCAACCATTATGTAGACTGGCTTATATAGACACTCCCCTGCAGAACTATTACACTGTGTGTTATGTGCAGTGCAAGGCCTTTGGGGGTGAGAGCATGACATGAGGACTAAAAAAATACACCTCTGTGTCATGCTCCGCCCCCTAAGGCCCTGCTTTAGGCATAACACAGTGTATTGGTTTTGCTTGGAGTGTTCCTTTAAGAGAATGATGAAACTAGGTGGTCTCCAGTGTGTCTTACATTGCAGGAATGTCCGAGTAACAGCAGGAGTTTTCGAGAAGAACAGTGCACATCCTTCAATTCTCACGTGTATAATGGAAAGACCTATCAGTGGAAATCACTCTATCCCGGTAAGTCTCGCTGCTTTTATGATTTACAAGAGGAAAGCTATGACATTGCCGGGTCCTCTGTACATGCGGCATGGAGGGATTCCAAGTCTGAAGAAGCTATTTATAGTCAGTGTTACACACCTCAGCCCTGTTTAACCAATGGTCAAGACCTCATTACAGTGCACATGTCCATATGGGAAAATCCCAGTCCCAGTCAATCAATGACATTTTAATGCCTTTACACACTTCTGCGGTGAGGACCGTACAAACACATGGTGCTGAATTCAAGACATTGACTTTGCCGGATCTCTCCAATGGGTTTTAAAGGAACACCCCAGACAAAACACACACTGTAGGCCTGAGGGGGTCCGAGCATGACAAAGGGTTCTTTCTTCGGTATTCATTGAACCCTTACATTAAGCTGTGCCATCCTCAAAGGATGTTCATAACCGATTGGATTTGTTATTTACGGTAATTTAATTTCTACAGTCCTTCTTTTGTTGTACTGCTGGGTCCGCTTTCCATCTCCGCTATAAGACGTTCGAAAACAGCCTCGCTTGGCTATTTTCAGAACTCCCATAGTGATGAATGGCACGCATGCACAGTGTACTCCCTTTTTCGGTAGCCCCATTCTGGAGATAGGAGTGGGTCCAAAAGTGGATTTATCAGATTCAATCCCATTGATATGTCATCAGTGTCTAAGAGGAGCCAACCCCTTTAAGGCTTTAAAATTAAGGTAGAATATATATATACATACCAGAAAGCGACGTTTCAGTCCTCTCAATGGGACCTTTCTTGTCAATGCTTGAGAAAGGTCCCATTAAGAGGACCGAAAAGTCGCTTTCTGGTGAATAAAAGGAAAATTTTTGAGAAGTGCTGTGGAGTTTTTTATTTTTTATTTTATATAGTGGGTGGATTGCCTCTTGAGCCGCTGACTCGACTTTTACTAAAATATTGTGGTGCTGTCCATCACATTTTTTTCTTGTGTGTGTGTGTATGTATATATATATATATATATATTATACATTTCCACACATCACCTGTCCATCTTATAGGTCTTTAGAGTCCCTTTAACTGAGACCAATTTTAGGCTACTTTCACACTGGCATTTTGGCTTTCCATTTGTGAGATCCGTTCAGGGCTCTCACAAGCGGTCCAAAAATGGATCAATTTTGCCCTAATGCATTCTGAATGGAAAAGGATTTGCTCAGAATGCATCAGTTTACCTCAGTTTGCCTCAGTTTCGTCTCCATTCCGCTTTGGAAACTGAGCCAAACTGATCTGTTCTGACACACAATGTAAGTCAATGGGGACGGATTCGTTTTCTATGACACAATCTGGCACAATAGAAAATGGATCAGTCCTCCATTGACTTTCAATGGTGTTCAAGACGGATCCGTCTTGGCTATGTTAAAGAAAATACAACTGGATCCGTTCTGAACGTATGCAGACAATTGTATTGTCTGAACGGATCCGCACCAAACGCGAGTGTGAAAGTAGCCTTACAGATTCCTATATAAAACTATTAAATCTTGTCTATACTTTAGCTTTCTGATATGTCCTTCATACCTTTTTCTTGATTTGGGGTATTACGAGATGAGGTTTTGAAAAGAAAAAGGGTTGGTGGTTGTTTCAATGTGAATTCAAAGATTTGAGAATAAATAGGCTTACACAGGCTAAGTGCTAAAAATATTTACTACATACAAATTACATCCAGAATAGATAATAATCAATCCAATGGCCTACACAATGGAGGAGCTCCCAGCGGATGCAACCCACGTAACACATGGCCAATGCCCCAACATAATTATACAAGAGAGATAGTGACCTACAGCATGCTACCTTGATGATGTTCTCAGCGGAGCTAAATTTAAGGATGTGTGGAGTATGCATGTCTTATGAGTTAACCACACTGGAATGTGGTCTTGTGGTCATCTGACACAGAAAAATGGCTTTGTATATGTTAACTATCCCTAACTTACTACTTTATAAGGAATATAGAAGGTAATAAATTATTAAAAGAACAACCAATTAGTACTTAATTATGTATGTCAAATGACCCTTACAACACAGTGTTATGCATTGAAAAGTTTTTATTTTTCAAAGCTCACTCACTCATCTCGGGATATCTTGACTAGAGATGACCGAATTGAATCCCACGAAGTGGAATTCGATTGGAATTTCAGGATAAATTCGATTTGCCTCAAAGCCAAATTTCCTTGTGCTTCGTGTTAGCGAATCTATTTAACCTGAAATCATACCTAACCCCTCAATTTTCTCACGACGGGCCTCCAGCCGCCATCTTGATTGAAGATCTCAGCCAAAATCCCGTGCCTGGTAAGGTATGACGTCAACACGCTGGCCCGGCATGATGATGTAATCTCGAGCTGTGCAAGATTTTTCTCCAGATCTCCAAGCAAAATGGCGGCGGCCTGCCCGTGGCGAGCAAATGGTTGCGTTAAGTTTGATTTAAAAGAAAATATTATGTTAATTTCACACTGGTTTTACACTCAGATGCCGTGATCATGTATGAACGCCGCATCTGAGGGGTATAATGACTGGGAGCGGCGCTTTCGCAGCTCCCAGTCATTGCACCCGCTGCTTACAAAAAAATGCGCTTCGTGGCGAAAGTAATTCGTCACAAAGCAAATTTTTTGGTAAAATTCAGCGAATCAGCCGAATCGAACTTTTCATAAATTCATCTCTACAAGAAACATTGATAGGTTACTAGTTGGTACAGTACATATTATAATGACCTTCTTCAGACTTACGTAAGGCTGTTGGGTTTTAGATGACTATGTGCACATCTCCAGCAAGCCGTGTGACCTGCAGTGCACTACGGTTGATGGTCAGAGACAACTTATGGTCCAGGCTCGGGATGGGACATCCTGCAAATACAGTGACTATCGAGGGGTTTGCGTGTCTGGAAAATGTGAGGTTTGTTGAAAAATTACCAGTAGAAGGTTGGCCTAATTTCTTTTTAAGCTTTCAACAGATGCACTTTATGCTTGGTTCATATTGTGTTTACCGTTCTTCTCTTCTCAGCCAATTGGATGTGATGGGGTTTTGTTCTCAACCCACACCCTGGATAAATGTGGTGTCTGCCAGGGAGACGGGAGCAGCTGTGTCCACGTCACTGGGAATTACAGGAAGGGAGCCTCTCATCTTGGTAAATGGTTGAAGGTTATCGACATGCATGCTTCTGTTCCTACTTCTCAGACACGGAAGCAGAAACATTTTGGTAACCTGTAATGAGTTTTCTTGAGAGTTTGCCCTTAAGAATATAGATGAAGGGTGAGACAATTTTAGATCCTTGTTTCTACTCCAAAAGCCAGTGTAAAAAATGTAGAGTGACCGAGATTTACATTGGTTTCTATTGAAAGTAATGGTACATCAAAGCCACTATTGGTTAGACACATCATGGAACTCATTCCTTTGGCACCCAACTGGAGAGAATCCAGATATTTAAACCTTATATAACATATTGTTCTTTTCAGGTTATACCCTAGTAACATACATCCCAGTTGGCGCAAGGGATATCCAGATAGTCGAGCGCAAAAAATCTGCGGACGTCTTAGGTCAGTAACATTCACTGATATGGTACATGTGGTTCCAAGTAGGATCATGCCAATATAGTACCTATGAATTTTGGGTCATCAAATAACTTTGTGTCTCAAGCTGTTGCAGATGAATCGGGATATTACTACTTCAATGGCAACTTCAAGGTTGACACCCCCAAAAATTTTAATATTGCCGGCACTGTGTTTAAATATCGAAGACCAATGGATGTGTATGAGACGGGAATAGAATATATAGTAGCTCAAGGACCAACAAACCAAGGCTTGAACATCATGGTAAGTTGTGTACATGTGTTGTGTTTTTATTGTTGATGTTAGGTAAAAGCTTTGGAAGATGACCAGAGATAGATCCTACTTTGGCATTGTAGAGGTAAATTTTATATTCTTGTAATCATCTCATTAATCAACCAACTTTACTGAATGGTTGGATTTTTTTCTGTTTGGTCTTGGTCACTATTAGATCATGCAGCAAGAGATGACTGAATATGGTTTCGGTGTAGCCATTGACTATGGTTATAGATTACCATATTCTGTCCCATTGTAATTAATTGAGTTTATGGGATCTCTATGATAATTGGAAAGGGTTCCTAAAGCTACAATTACATGTATTTGTCGTTTATGGGAAGACTTAGCTGAGCATGGCCAAGCTTAGTCTAGATTAGGGACCCTCCAGCGGTTGTGAAACTACAACTCCCAGTATGCACGTTTACTTGGCTTTTCTTGGAACTCCCATGTAAGCAAATGTATCAGGCTAATTGTAATTTCACAACAGCTGGAGTGCTGCAGCTTGCTGAATCCTGGCCTAGATGGAGACAGTGGCATGCAATGTCACCTTATAATGATTTGCAGTGATGTGATTTTGCGGTGTGATGATTTCCTGTAGGATAACTATGTCATTTCCTGTGGTTATGTGTAGCCATGATATCACCAATTTTGGCTATTTTTAGCCAAATCATGATGTTTTGCCAGAACATAGGGTGGAAATATATTACCATGCATATGAGTAGGATCATGAGAAAGAAGGCTATTCAAGCTGCGCATCATTTTACTGTTTGAGCAATTCTAGTTACTTCTCTATATAGGCACTGATCATACTGAGATAGGTAACCTACAGGTTCCTCCTTCGATTCCTCTCCTCATTATTAACAGTGTCTCTGTAAAGACACATACAATTTATATCTTATGGTCTTGCATAAGCGTGATTTGGGACCAGAATTAATCCTTGCATCACTTTACAGGTATGGAACCAAAATGGCAAAAACCCTTCAATCACCTTTCAATACACCCTCCTCAGGAGGCCACACTCTCGGGTCATTCAGCCAATCTATTACCCCTTCCCAGACTCTGATAGTGAAGAAAGCAAAGAATTTGAAGAGGATTTTACATCTCAGAACATAAGCCTCAGTCCTAATGTACAGAAGGGAAGAACCAAAGTGGAGACTCCAGCCATCGGGAGGCAAAATTTAGGGGAGAATGGAAGCCCGGTCAGTGAGCAACACACCAATGAAGTGTTTGAAGGAGGAGAAGCCATGGACTGTGAGAAGAGGCCAAAATGTAAGGCAATTAAAGGTAAGTCATACTATTTTTTCTTGGTTCTAGATAATTTTAAATTAAATTTACATGAAAATATCGGACGCTCTCTTCTTATAGATTTAAACACAAACAAGACTACTTATGTCTCAGACACTGGAGAGCAAGACTCCTCACACAGATTTACTTCCAAGGAGTTTCTCCCTGGCAATGCCATTGCCAAGAAGTTTTCCAGCAAAGCCTCAGGATCCAGGGAGACTTTCCATCCCCTCAACCGAAGCATTGGAGAACCTCTTAACTCTGTGGAGCCCAACCTGGACAATCTCTATGCTGATTATGAGGAAAACGAGGACACGGCTACGTTCGACTTGAATATCACCTTCTTGGAGCTGAGCATCAACACCTCTGCTGAGACTCAGTTGACCAACACAACAGTTCCTTCTACAAATAGGACTCAGAAAGGGAGGTAGGTGAGCTCCAGGACCTGTTGAGGTTCTCTGATACTCCGAATTTTATGCCTTCATTCTGTAAATCTGTAACCCCATAAATAATGGTCAAACTTACTCGACAATTGTGGCCAACATTGTCCCACCTCATCTTGGTGATGTACATTTTATAGCCGGCATAACATGGAGGTGGTCATTTGTGTTTGAGTGATCAGGGTTGAATCAAGACATCAGAGTTCACCAAGTCCAACCTGCAGAAGTTCAAGAAGCTGAGATTTGTGGTCTTTATGGTTAGAGAGGTAGTTCAGCTGTACCTCCAGAACTGATAAAGATGAATAATTGTGATCACTGGTGAATTTTTGACCAAATGTTGGCTCACCAGGGTCAAAAAGTAAATATTCTTTCAACCCATTGATCTCAAAGTGCCACCATATTATTTGCCAGTAAATGAAATTAATTGGTGGTTAAAGGCCCTGAACATTTATCACTTATCCACAGGAAAGGTAAAAAAATGCATGATCTCTGGAGGCCTGACCTCAGGGACCCCCAACGATCACAACATTGGAGGTTGCTTCAGTGAATGAAGCGGTAAAGCACATGCGTGACCTATCGCTCCCTTCACTGTTTATGGGACTACCAAGAACAGCCCTCGGCACTGCCCGCAGTTCCATAGAAGTGAATGGAGTCATGGTCAGACATGAATGCTATTACTCCAATCATGTAGGAGGCTTGAGGCCCATCATTCTTGGGATCGTTGGGGGTCCCAGCTGTTGGGCGACTAGCGATCATACATTTATCACCTATCCTGTGGATGAGTGGAAAAAAAAATTGTTCATGGGCCACCCCTTCAACTAGAGTCCACCACCTCAAACGTTAGCTTCCCATACATGAGGAGTGTTTTTATAGTTTCTATAGGCTGTTTTTGTCTACAAAAAGTGCCACACCTGTTCACAGGTTGTGTATGGAACTGCACTTCAGTTCAATTGAAGTAAATGAGGCTCGAGCTGCAGTACCACACATAACTCACTGACAGATGTGGTATTATTTTCAGAAGAAAGCAGCCACTTTTTTCAAATCCTGGACAACACCTTTAACTTGAGTGAAGACTTAAATATCTTTCAGTTGTGAGACTAAGAAACCTACTGTGTGAACTGTGAGAATTACTGGGTTCCCTGTATATGCAAAGGGCGCCAATTAGAAATAATATAGTTTTGTCATGAAAATCCAATTATGTACCCACAAAATAAAAAAATAACAAAATGGAGTCATGGCACAGAATTCTATGTTGTGGCACAGAATAACAGTTTGTGATACAGGGTTATATTTTGTGCCACAGAATAATATTTTGTAGTTCAGAATTTCTATTTTGTGGCACAGAATCATATATATTTTTTTGTAATTGTGGTAATTTTGTTTTGTGGCATGGATTTTGTGGTTCAAAATTACATTTTGGGGCACTGAATAATATTTTGTGGTTCAGAATTATATTTTGTGGCAGAGAACAATATTCTGAGGTTCAGAATTATATTTTGTGGAACGGAATAATATTTAGTGGTACAGAATTATATTTTATTTTATGACACAGAAAGTCGGGTTTAAAAAGTTGGGAAAGTCGGGTTTCATTTCGCTCCATTCATGAATTTGTTTTGTTTACGAAATGCATTTTGTCATAAAAAACTAGTTTCAGAAACCCAGCTCCATAATGTGCTAGAGGCTACTTACGGTACTAAACCAGGCACAAAAAATGAATCCATTATCTTGGAGAGACAGCTCTTTGGTTTACCACCACTTACTGTACCTCACATAATAGCCAGGCTAATTCTTTCCCTAGGTTACAAAGAGGCTTCTGTGCAGAAAGACAGTCTAGACAGGACATTATTAGGCTGATTTTTTTTAACGTTGAAATAGTGAGTTACGTTCCTTGTGGAATGCAAGGCATAGGTGTCCCATTTAAGAATGTGAGACTGTCATTTCTTTAATAAAACATGAGACATACCCAGGGATATTCAGAAGTGCCCAGTCATACATATGCCAAGCAGTCACCGGCAATAACCGTATGCTGCTTAAAAGCCCTAAAGCCCCTGAGGTCCTACAGTCACTCATAAGATGCATTGCATGAGACAAGACTCTGTCACGAATGGATCTGTGTATCCGGATTTGTGTACATACGGACCCTCATAAATATAGTATGATGGGGCCCATGAGTCAGAGTTGTGCTGGTTCATGCCACCGCACACTCCAGCTTGCCCTTTGCTCTATAGGAGAGAAGAGCATAGGCTTTGGTAAGATCTCTTGCCTCTTTGTTGCTTATATTGCAGTAGATATGGATTCATATACCCTTCTTCACACATGAGAAAGGGGTGTTGAGTCAACTGGAGCTAGGGGCACCTGCGTTATGGGCTCTAGAGTTGGACTTATCCACCAGAGTACCAGAGGATCCTCCAGTTGGCCCAGTCTCTGAAGCCATAGTGGCCCCAAATCTTTGGGAGGTAAATCCCATTTGAAGCTGCCATTGAAGCGAATCACTTAACACTAGGTATATTTTTTTGTTTCAAAACCTATTGATGATATACAGGTTGGGCCCCTGAGAATAATTTCTTCTGGTGGGTGCCAAGGAACCCCAATCTCACACTTATGGGCTCTATTGCAGATACAAGGGTTGCCCCTATGGCTGTCAGGGAACCAGGGGGGCCGTTTCGCATCGGGTTTGCAGGCGCGGGCGGCGGGCGCAGATAGCTCCTCCTCTTCCTCCTGACAGGACACCTGACGTCAATGTGGCCAGTGCGCCTGCGCGAGTCGGACGCCGGGTGCGCGGTACACAAGCCGCGTGCGCGGGGATACAAGCGTAGTGCACATGCTCCATTCCAGACCACAGGTGCTACTCAGGCTAGGGGAGGGCTTCAGCCTCCGTCACCGCCCTCAGCCTTATGATTGGCTTCTGACTAAGGAAGCCTCCTGGTTGCCCGGCAATCAGGGGGGCGGTCCTGGGTTCACTGTGTACTTAAAGCCAGTCAGAGCCTTGACTCATTGCTGAGTTATTCAACCTTATGGTGAACACCCAGCTCCATCCTGTGAACCTGTTGTTTAATCTGACTTCCCAGCTACCGACTCCTTGCCTGTTTCCTCGATTACGATTTCTGCTGCCCGCCACGACCCGGAACTGGAACCGACTACCCGATTGGATTGACCTTTTTTGTACTACGCTAATTTTTGGGATTATTTCGTCCCTGCCAAAGGATTCCATACCTGATCCACTATTCCAGTCCTGACAATGGCGTGCATATGCCTGTAAGTGGCAGCCTAGCAATTGAGTAGAATCAACGTGATCTACTTAATAGGTGGTGTCCCTTAGGGTCCAATCAGGGTCTATGTACAGAAACATCATCCGAAATGGTGCTGCTTCTTGCTACTCTGTGAACCTCCACAAGGTCACCTGGCATAGATGTCACACGAGAGTGGGATTTTACAGGGCCATGGGTTAATTGTAGACCCCGTAGCCTCCCCCCTTATTTTTGTACATAATTGCTTTTTTTTTACTGGTTCCAATATGAATTTTATAGCATGTTAGGTGTTCTATAGTTTCTACCATGTAAGCATACTGCTGTCATGGGGCTCCATGTTGATGGGGCCCAGGAAATATTTTTCCAAGTAAATGGAAGTTCAACAGGACCATATTGCAATATTAGCATGGGGAGGGTGGAGTTAACCACACCAAGGAGAGATTCCATAAACCCTGTCCTACAAAGGATGAGTAGTTGGTTGGGGCAAACATAGTTTGGGCACTGCTGAACCCAAATGGAGGCCATGTGGTGATATGAGCCAACCCATGAAATGGTACCATTGTACACTTTGCATCATGGCCTTGTCTTCTGTAAGGGCACAAACTTAACAGGACAGCAGGGAAAATGGTGGATAGCTCTTTCAACCAGCCATTGAGGGACAATGCTAACCCTATAAACCTCCATCTATATGCCACGGTATATATGGATGCACCATAAACTGTGCAGGGACACGGAGGAGTGTAGTACCCCAATGACAGCTTACCTCCATTTACTCCTACATTGTAATGCCTTGTAAAAAAAAAAGTACTGTTAGATGCTGAAACGGGGTCAAATAGCAAAACCCAGGAACTTGTCTCTGACCTAAAAGCTAAAACCAACAGTGCTCTCCTTATTTAGGATGCTATCTGGGCTAATGATAGATTACACACCACAGTGCTTATTTATGTAGTCCATCAGCAGGAGCACACTATGGGGAACCTACGTTTCTTTGTATGAAAGCTTAAAGGAGAACCAAAATTAGATCGTCTAAGTAATAATTTCAAGATGCATGCAGGTGGAGCACAATTCATGAAAACCTGAAGAATGCCGCGACTCTGTAGGTCATTTATGTTGGCTTGTGGATTTAACCACAGCGCGAAAATAACCAAGATCAACTCGTCCAAATCTGGGAACCTACTGAGGGGTGGAAATGTGTGACCTTACATATAATACAATAAAATAAAATACACATACACCCATGTCTGAAGGACATAGACGGTTTTTGGAGGTGACACACTAGGCAATTCCCTATTCTTTTAAGGGCTGAAATGAGACCCACAGGCACAACCTGAGAGTGCAACAGAAGAACATCAAAGTTGGGTCAAGAGCCTAGATCGCCACTGATCAACATTATGAAGGAGCCCCTGGTACTCCTTCAAACTACCGTGCTTGGTACTACAGCTCACCCCATTCACTGTGTCAGGCACAGCAGGTCATACTGACAAACAGTTATGCCCACACAGTGCTGGCAGAAGCACTATGGCTTCTTCTGGTTGATGTAGGTCCCGGAGATTGGTCCCTCAAGGATCAAACATTGAAGGTCTATCCTAAGGGTAAGCCATGAATGTTAAATAGTCCCCTTTAAATTATAGCAATGCAGTCCTCTCTGTCTACTATTCCAAACAGATCTATGTTATGTGGGTACCACATAGGAGTATTATTTAGAAATTATAGAGTCATGCAAATGTGTATCAAGTCTAACCCAAAGCCCCCAGTAGAAGGGTAGATTATTTTGGTGACACATATCCTCTAAAGTTGAGGATCAATAGGTAATTACCTGGATTATTTTACAATGTTTAATGTCTTTTCTTAAAGGCCTTTTCCACTCTTTAGATATTGATGACCTATCCTGCATTATTTAAAACAAAATAATAATTCTTAAAGGGGTTTCACACAGTCTATATTAATTACATATCCTCAGATAGGTCTGATCAACATCTGATCTGGGGAGGTCAGGTACCCAGCACTTGAATGGATGCTGAGCTGTAGTACCCCGGCATGGTCACTACACCATCTGTGGTTGCTTCCACTTTTATATTTCTGTCACCACCATCGATTTATAGGTTACCAATATCTAAAGCATGGAAAACTAGTGGCTGCCCTGCCAAAAACAGCAGATCGTTGGGGGTGTCAGACCCCTGCCATTCAGGCATTTTTTTCTCTCTAAAGAGAGGAAAACCCCTTTAAGACAACTGTCCTTTGGAAAAATTCATGTTTAATTTATTTCACTAAACTTAGGTGCATAGGCTGTTAATCCCAAGAGTCCGCAGAATTACACTTTGCTTCAAACGCCCGTCTCTTATGTCAGGCAGCCAAAACAACACTTGAATCAAGGCCTGCACCTGCTTGCCAAAATTTTTTTCTCACTCTCTTCACTTTTTGGCACCAATAGTCCAATAAAACACTGCGGGATCAATCCGAAGGGAAAGAATAGGTTTTGTTTTATAAAGCTGGTAATTTTACTGAAACACAAGTGCACACCCACCTCAGGCCAGACGGGACAAAAAAAAAAAACATATTTGAAGGAATACTGCTAAAATTATGTTTCCTCAAGGAGACAGGACAAGAACAAGGGATAAGGTCCTGCTACTCCAACAAGTCATCCTATTGTTGTCATGGCTTGTAACCTCAGACCAAAGTTACTCTAATGTCCTGCACTAGGTGTAACACAACAGGGCAAATTTACTAATCCCATCTAACACCTAGAAAATAAGTAAGCATAGACTAGACCGTCTAAAGATACACCAAATCTATCACACTGGTCGATGCTGGGTGATAAAATGTGGGGCATCTTTGGACTGTCTAGTCTAAGTTCATGCAACATCTTAGGTGCCTTACTTTGCACCGTAATTTTGTGCCAAAATACAGAATATTGATACCAATGTACTGGTTCACTTATTTAGTGGATCACAGTTTCTCTGATTTGGATCACCGATAATCCAAAAAGTTTTAAAGGGGTTGTCCAGGAGCCGATGGAGTTATAGAATAAAGTGTTACTTGATTGCTACAGGTCCCTCCATTCCATAAACAGCGGGTCTGGTCTCTAGGGCTTCCAGTCCTGGTTGGACCACAATGCTCATGTAAAGGAAGGTCAAGTGATTGGCTGAGTAGTCACATGAGAAATGGACATGGCATCATTACTTCCTGTCTAACGGGGACCAGAAGCCCCAGAGACCAGATCCGATGTGTGTTAGAACAGAGGCACCTTTAGCAGGTTAGTGAACCTTTATTATTTTTTTCTTAAGTTCCTCTTTTAAAAAACTCCTGGATGAGACCTTTAAGGTTGACTCTATTGAAACAGATTAATTTGGAACCAAATGGAAAAGAATAAGGGTACTTTAACACTAGCGTTATTCTTCTCCGATATTGAAATCCGGTAAAGGGTCTTAATACTGGAAAAAAAACGCATGCGCAGTTCTTTCTAGCTTTGAAAAAAATAAATACCGGATCCGTTATTCAGGATGATACCGGAAAGACAGATCCGGTATTTCAATGAATAAGTCTAACGGATCTGTATCCAGAAAAAAAAGATATCAGTTTGCATACGGATTTCTGGATCCGGCAGGCAGTTCCGTTGCAACGGAACTGCCTGCCGGATTCTAACAATGCTAGTGTGAAAATACCCTAAGGCGTCAAGCTGGTAAAGTCATGTACACACTAATTCTAATCATTTCATATTATGGAGCATTAGAGGCATCTTAATCATCTCATAAAGCAATGACGGTCCCATAGATATGAATGCTATATTATACAGTCAGGTCCATAAATATTGGGACATCGACACAATTCTAACATTTTTGGCTCTATACACCACCACAATGGATTATAAATGAAACTAACAAGATGTGCTTTACCTGCAAACTGTCAGCTTTAATTTGAGGGCATTTACATCCAAATCAGGTGAACGGTGCAGGAATTACAACAGTTTGCATATGTGCCTCCCACTTGTTAAGGGACCAAAAGTAATGGGACAATTGGCTTCTCAGCTGTTCCATGGCCGGTGTGTGTTATTCCCTCATTATCCCAATTACAATGTGCAGATAAAAGGCCCAAAGGTCATTTCAAGTCTGCTATTTGCATCTGGAATCTGTTGCTGTCAACTCTCAAGATGAGATCCAAAGAGCTGTCACCATCAGTGAAGCCATCATTAGGCTGAAAAAACACAACAAACCCATCAGAGAGATAGCAAAAACATTAGGCATGTCCAAAACAACAGTTTGGAACATTCTTAAAAAGAAGGAACACAATGGTGAGCTCAGCAAACCCAAAAGACCCCGGAAAACCACGGAAAACAACTGTGGTGGATGACCGAAAAATTATTTCCTTGGTGAAGAAAACACCCTTCACAGCAGTTGGCCGGATCAAGAACGCTCTCCAGGACGCAGGTGTATGTGTGTCAGAGTCAACAATCAAGAGAAGACTTCACCAGAGTGAATACAGAGGGTTCACCACAAGATGTAAACCATTGGTGAGCCTCAAAAACAGGAAGGCCAGATTAGAGTTTGCCAAACAACATCTAAAAAGCCTTCACAGTTCTGGAACAACATCCTAGGGACAGATGAGACCAAGATCAACTTGTACCAGAGTGATGGGAGGAGAAGAGTATGGAGAAGGAAAGGAACTGCTCATGATCCTAAGCATACCACCTCATCAGTGAAGGTTGGTGGTGGTAGTGTCATGGCCTGGGCATGTATGGCTGCCAATGGAACTGCTTCTCTTGTATTTATTGATGATGTGACTGCTGACAGAAGCAGCAGGATGAATTCTGAAGTGTTTCGGGCAATATTATCTGCTCATATTCAGCCAAATGCTTCAGAACTCATTGGACGGCGCTTCACAGTGCAGATGGACAATGCCCCAAAGCAAACTGCAAAAGCAACCAAAGAGTTTTTTAAGGGAAAGAAGTGGAATGTTCTGCAATGGCCAAGTCAATCACCGGACCTGAATCCGATTGAGCTGCATTTCACTTGCTGAAGACAAAACTGAAGGGAAAATGCCCCAAGAACAAGCAGGAACTGAAGACAGTTGCAGTAGAGGCCTGGCAGAGCATCACCAGGGATGAGACCAGCGTCTGGTGATGTCTATGCGTTCCAGACTTCAGGCTGTAATTGACTGCGAAGGATTTGCAACCAAGTATTAAAAAGTGAAAGTTTGATTTATGATTATTATTCTGTCCCATTACTTTTGATCCCTTAACAAGTGGGAGGCACAGATGCAAACTGCTGTAATTCCTGCACCGTTCACCTGATTTGGATGTAAATGCCCTCAGATTAAAGCTGGCAGTCTGCAGGTAAAGCACATCTTGTTTGTTTCATTTCAAATCCATTGTGGTGGTGTATAGAGCCGAAAATGTTAGAATTGTGTCGATGTCCCAATATTTATGGACCTGACTGTATATCTGTCATACAAATGGTGACATGAGTCCTAAAAAATTGGTTGAGGGCAATGTTTTGAAACAGATGTTTGAATTCAACTTGTGCAGAATTTCCAATGTAGTCTTCTTATTGTGTCTACTTTTTAATGGAGTGAGTTGATTTTGAAGGTTCCAGGTTTGTAAAAATGCTATAGTTAAATGAAAAAACAATTTTAAGATGGGTGAGATGGAATGGCAGCTGAGGGCTTCCAACACTGAGCCCATCATATCTGTGTTCTTATATTGTCTTCACTAATCTAGGACCTCCAAGTTGAAAATTGGAGGTCCCTGCTTCTAGTGAGATGAGGATATTTTATATCCATCCCTAGCACTTTAGTTCGAGGGACAATGTAATAGTCAAATCCTACTTTGAAGGTGCCAAGCCTGCTAGTGACACTCAAAAAATAAGTCCAATGTCAAACATTTTAAGTCAAGTTTCTTTAGCAGTAGGCAATTCCCCTGGTCAACCAGAAAGATCACTCATGACCAACTCTATGTATGTTGGCAAGAAAAATGGAAGCAATTTATCAAATTTTAGTTTTTTTACGAAATTGTGTTTTCCAAGTTTCATTGTATATTTTTGTATACTGCTTTCCTGTCCTGTGTGCATGTATTTTTCCCATTTCTTTAAAAAGCCTGCTTCTCCCCCCAATCAGAATGTGGGGTTCTTGTTTCAGAAGACCTCCCACACCCCCTTGTTCTTGGTAATTCTTGAAATGGCCGGCTGATGCATTAAAAGGCCTTAGTGCCTGGGATGGAATTAGACACTTTGAATGCATCATTGGTAAAAACAATGGGACATGTTGTCGTAAATGCCGGGTGGATACTGTAGGCTGTTGAAGTCTTAAATCTTATTGATATAGGTCTGATTTTTGGGCTGTAGAAAGGATATTACACCTCTGCATAGGAAGTTCTGCGTGTTATGACTGTGCTCGTCTGGTCAAGGCAGAAACTGAATGAATGGCGCACCTACTTACTGACCTTAAAGGGCGTTTACATTTTTGGAAACACCCTTTAATTAAAAATGCATTGCCCCTCCCTGTACTTGTATAATAGGACGCTTTCCCCATGCCCCCTGGGACTCCCTCCTCCTGCGAAGCAGGGGACCCTTGAAGGAATTGAGCCTCTACAAAGGAGACGCAATGTCATTTCAACTTCCCAGCGCCGCTCACCTCCGCGCTGGGGTGATGAAATCCCATTGCGTAGAAGAACTAAAGCAGTAGCCTGAAGGGGGAAATGGGCCCAGTAAAATGGTCCACTGTGCTTATCTCTGGACATCCTATTTTCCTTTGTGGAGGCTCAATTTCTTCTGGGGTCTCCTGCGACGCAGTGGGGAGGGACCCCTGTTATACAAGTACTAGGACGGGTGGTGCATTTTTTGAAGGACTATTTAAAAAGATCAAACCAAATAAGTCCTTTAAACGATTACCAGGAGCGAGACATGAATATGTTCACACGGTTTCTGTTCTTTCAGAGCTACCTGTGGTAGCTCCAAGTTCTTATCACTTGTCCCTGTTTGATCGACGCCATGATACATTGACAAGAACAGCCATTTTTGTTATATTCTGATGTTTCTATACTGGGTATTTTTATCCCATTCTCTCTTTTTAGACAGTGGAAGCTCTGCTTCTAACCAGGCTGGGGATTCTACTTGGGGAACAGGACAGGTATGTTTTAAATACCCCAAAACCAAACCCCTGAGCACACCCCTCAATAAGCTATATGTCTGTATACTGTCTCTCTATATGTACATATACAAATAAACAAACACAACCAGTAACCAAATTGTCGACAAGCTAAAACCGCAACGCACCGTCTGTGTCTTTTAGAATTGCGCCCTTTCCATGGTCATGGTAGCATACTCATAATCCTCTGTTTTATCTGTCGATAGAAAAGGGCCAAAGTTACTGAGGAAGGTGCAGGGAATAAGCGCTGTGGACATGTACCGATGGAAGCTGTCTTCTCACGAGCCTTGCAGTGCCACGTGTACCACAGGTTTGTGTCATATTATTGGTACCTTATTTACCAATTTTTCTCCAGGGCCAGATTAATGTTGGTGGACATCCCTGGTCAAAATATTTGGTGAGGGTCCCCATCCCATCTGGGCCACAAAAGGGCACACCTCCAAAAGGTTGGTTTCCCCAGTTTTTTGGGCATTCCTGAGTTTTCCTTTCTAAATGTTGGTAAGTAGGCTAATAAAGTCACACTCATGCAGTGAAGTCTATGGACAACCAAACCAGTGACCCTCTTTAGACTCCATAACACATGAATGGCCACCTCTCCACCTCCTCTCAGACTGATATGGCCTTATGGCCATCTGTTCCTCAGAGGTCCTCCATATGGCCATTAAGTCCATCAGGTCCTCAAGGTACTGGGGGCCTACTGCTACCTGCCCATGTACCCGCTCTATAATTCTGTTGCTGTTTAGTTTCCTAACCCAACTGACTGTATAACATTTTACATACTGAATGAAACAATCTGCCCTACACGGCTGAGATTAAATATGACTGAAACAGGGTGGTATTATACAACAAGGTTGCATAATCTAAAACTATGCTTAATGTGGAGTTTAAAAGGGGTTGTCTGATTTTTAACCCATTGTTAAATACCCTATTAGGCACTGCAAAGAGAGCCTTGCTCTGAAGTCTTTGATACCCCAATGCATTACACACCCAGGCCACTGAGTTGAATAAAAACTGCGTAATACTTCATTTTCCCCTGTAGGGGCACTGCAGGGAGATTAAACAGTTGTTGCTAGGCTCCTCTAGAGATCACAACTGATCATCATAGGACACTCTATGATCAGTCTATCATTTAGGGACTTTTTTTAAAATTAAAATAGATTATCCAAAGTAGAGAACGCCTTTAACTGACCATCCAATAGTCTAGATTATCAGGCAGTTTTGACATAGAACTATCTGATAATCTAGAATCTCTCAATATATCTCAAAGACTGATCAGAGATAGCCAATTACTTAATCTGTTAGAATTTTTTCATAGCCTGTTCCCAATTAATGTTATAAAATGAATAATTTTTATTGGGCAGATCGTACATTTTAGGTATATAGGTGATACGTTAGCATGAATTGGAGACATAGGGAAGGCAGGTAATCTGTAACCAAAAAGACACATAGGTTTGGCTGCATTGGAGCTGTAAACATAAAATGATACAATATTTTTAGATGCATAGTGAAGGCATGCAATCTTTAACCCTAGTATAATATATATATATATATATATATATATATATATATATATGTATATAATGTATTCTACTCTGCCCAGCACACCCGGGTGTCTGGAAGGTGAAATAACTTATACAGCCACTTGGCTCCCGGTGCCCTGTGGTAAGATAGGCTCAGCAATATTTCCACTGGCAGAGTGGTCGGAGGGCACAGCCTGTGACTTTATACAAGGCTCTTTTGTGAGTATGAGACCATAAGACACTGCCTGTGACTCTGTGTCTGCAGGAAGGCTGCCCGCTCCATCCCATGTCCCTTTCCTCCAGAGTAGAGAATTATACGGTATAATAAAAAAAAACTGACTATGAAAACAGACACTTTCCATCAGCCAGTGTGTTATATTCCTACATGCCCAACACCTTTTACCACTCTATGAAGTCCTCATTATGAAAATACACTGTGCACAATTTTAGGAATTTTTAGATTTTTTTGCTCAATTATTGATGGTCAAAAAACCTCCATAATAATTCCTATAATTCTCCAACACCGTGTGTGCTATGTCACACAGTAGTGGACTAGCAGTGAATTCCTCCTTTGGGTCCACCATCTATTGGCTGGGGCGGAAAATAGCTACAAAGGTATCTCTTTTTCTCTGGAGGACCCAGCATGTAATGCTCCATTTCTCCTGTGGGGGTGCTACATGGGAATTGAACACTTGTTGCCAGATTCCCTAGAAGTTTAAAGTTAATCTCTGGGGATTGTGGGAGTAGTAGTGAGATTGTGGGAGTAGCACCAAGACCTCAAGGACCTTTTAGGTGGACCAATTAGACCCAACTATAATCCGTTATAAATCAATTGACCTTCAAGTCACATTTCTAATAGTGCCATTCTTTCCTCTTTGTGGTCTAAATGCTTGACCGTATGGGGAAATAGGATCAAAATTAGGGGGAAGTAGGATCAAAATTAGTGCTTGAAGATATTTGGGATATCACAAAAACCTAAAATAACATAATAAATGGACAGACCGGAGCACAAAAAAACACACAAAAAATGTCACTGACTTTTTTTGTTTGTTTATTTCTCATTCTCCGACCCTTCTTTTATTTTCTTGTCATAGGAGTGATGTCAAATTACGCCATGTGCGTGCGTTACGACGGAGTGGAGGTGGACGACTCATACTGTGATGCATTGACCCGACCCGAGCCCGTGCACGAGTTCTGTGTAGGGCGGGAATGTCAGCCAAGGTACACACCGTAGTAAACACTCATTTGCAGATTATTTCGGCTGCCACGTTCTAGGACTGACCTTCTCACAACTTCCAGATGGAGATGGCCAGAAATATCATCACTGCAGCATTTTTTTAAGGCTTCTGGTAGAGATGTACTGAGTGATTGGGTGATGTGATGGATTCCGAGTCATGACTGCTGCTTTATGTCACCGAATGCTCAGATTTTCTAACATAACGTCATTCAAAATAAGTTTTTTTCTCTTCTCTGACAAAAATATTCCATGTCCCGGAAAGGTTACTCCACCCAGATTACGTATTTTTATCCCTGGTTTATATATAAACCCATGTGAAACCATAAATCTCCATAAGGCTATCCCTTAATTTTGGGTTGATAACTACTCTCATAGCAACAAATAGCTGTCACAGTCCAGCCTTGATCAAAAAACATCTGACTATTACAGTAATATATTTTTTTCTAAATTGATCAGGTCATACTAGTCTCTGACTTACTTAGACCAATGATCCTTAGAACAGGGAGGGTTCTTGAAGATGGGCATGGACAATCACTCTTCATTAAACCTTCCACTGTCAAGAACAGGCACTGGGAACTACAGTTCCTGGGACTTGTGGCATATCTAGTTAATACATGGGCCCTTCCCCTTGGCCCTGGTGGGCATGTGGAAGAGATAACCAAATGTGATGCAGCTATCATTCCTAGCCCCTTATCTGCCACAAGAGGAGCACTTTGAATGCGTCTTGCATACATTGTGTTTGGTATTATCCTCTGGAATTTCAAGAACAGCAACTTTTTGGCCTATGGTTGTACATTTTTGGGGCACCAAAATGGTCAATTCAGTAATTTTTCTCCTATTTCGATTTGTCTTCAAATATTTCTCATCAACTTTCTGTTGTAAGTTCTTGTTGACCAGAGAGAACCCATGGTGTTCTACATCCCAAAGTTCCAGTGCGGTAACACAGTTCTCCATTGTTTTAGGTGGGAGACTAGTAGCTGGAGTGAGTGCTCACGGACCTGTGGTGAAGGCTATCAGTTCCGTATTGTCAGATGCTGGAAAATGATCTCTCCGGGGTTTGACAGCTCAGTGTACAGCGACCTATGTGATTCTGCTGACATCATCAAACCAGAGGAGAAAAAAATTTGCAGAAATCCAACATGTGGACCCCAATGGGAAATGTCAGAATGGTCTGAGGTACACGTCCGTTTTCACCTACCTACAGTATCGGTCTGTATTTCTGAAATTCCTTTCTGATAAAATGATGCTATATCACTAGGATGTGCCATACCTTCATGATCGGTGGGGTTTGACCTCAGGAACCCCCAACGATCCTGACACTATTCTGCAGTCCTTAAGGCACACCATTTCTTAGGCAGTGTGGTATCTCTTGCAAGAACTAAGGTGCAGCTTTGCCGTGTGCATGAAGCCTTATTCTCAAGAGATTGGGAGGGCAGCAGGAACCACCAGTCTTGGGGAAAAGCCAACTTTTACACAAGTCTGAAAGGTCCACCCCTTGTTTTTGAGTCTCCTAGACATGGCCATGGCATGTCGCTAGGATTTGCCATCAACTTATGAGTGGTGGCCTATGATCCTGACACTGCCCTGCAATCAGTCCCATTCAAGTGATTGGGCCTGAGCTGCAATACCAAGCACAGTCGCTATACAATGGATGGCACTATGCTTGGTAAGCTGCGAGGAGGCCACAGCGCTCATTGGAGCTCCACGGCCTCTTCAAGCAACTGATCAGCAGGGGTGCTGGGTGTCAAACCCCTACCGATCAGATACTGATGAGAATAGGTCATAACACTTGGAAAACTCCTTTAAGACTATTTCCTAATCAGTATGGGAGCTTTATCAAGCCATGTGGCAACAGGAACCAACAATCTATCTTGGAGAAATCCCGGGAGAGAGACAATTTTTACACGTCTGTGAGGTCCTTCCCCTTTATTTTGCAATGGCTGTGTTCTCTCTCAGACATGGGCACTGCACATTGCTATAATGTGTCAACGCCTTATGATCAGTGGGGTCTGACCCCTGGAACCCCCACTGATCTCAACACTATCCTGCAATCCTTAAGGCACCCCATTTCTTAGGCAGTGCAAGAGGTCTTGCAAGCCATGTGCCAACAGAAACCTCCAATCTGTCTAGGGTAATCCTGGGGGAAAGCCATCTCTTACACAAGTCTGGGGGCTACTCCTCTTTTTTTTAGGAGTCGCCCAGATATAGTTGCATTGGTTGCACTCCACCTACATAATCTTTATTTTCCATAACTGCACAAGTACCAGGACTTACAAAAAGAAGATTACAGTGCTGCAAATTGCATGGTCAGCATTTTTTGCACCCCTGCCAGCTCCCCAAAGGGATGAAAGCAGTCATTACTCCGTGCATTCCTATAATTGCAGGCTAGCCTGCCTAATAATATTGAGTTCAGAACGCAGCCTTGTATAGGTGACCACTGTGTTTGATCTGTATAAGGTGCAGCTGTGCGTCTCCCGCTGCGAGTAAGACTTGCACGCATTCCTTTAGCCACTGGGGCGCCATTACCAACTAAACTAATCTCATTTTTGATCAGTCTGAAGCTTAGTGCCAGCTGGCAGAGCATAAAACAAGCTATTACGGAGCAATCTGAGCAGCATTAAAGTCCCTGTGAAGTGCTGGAGAAACGCGACGGTCACACGCTGCCCTGCCATAGAGCTTTACACCATCTCCAATGGATGCGGTTTTATATAAGTGGAGGGTATGCCCATGGTGTTGTCAGTTCCGTTAGACTGATGAGAAGGACAATATCTTTCATTAGTACAAGGAGAGAAACAGGGTTGTAGCCATAGCGGTGTGCAGTCGTAGCAGTTGCACCCGAGTCGTGGTGCCTGAGGGAACCCAAAAGTGGTGTATGGCTAGAATATCCCAACATTTGCTAATCAGTGAAGGTTCATCTGCTAGACTGAAGGGACTGTGATGCCCCCTTAGGCACAGAACCCCATGGCTACTGCTATGGCTCAAAGTTTTTGTATATCGCTATATTAAGAGACTGTACACCTTCAATGCTCAAACTCTGTAATATAGACTCTATTCTAGCTTGTTTCCCAAGGTCCTATCTTGAAAAGTATGTTCTGGTCTGTGGTTACCATCTTGATTTTTTAGCTCACTTTCTAATCATCTCTTGAACAAGGGCTCCAAAGACCTCCTTGATTCACCTCTTAATATCTAAGACTCCTTAAAGAGTGGAGATGGGCTCCCTTAGGTGCAGAGACCTATGCTAACTGCTATGGCTACTACTCCAAGTATCTCTAGATCACAAAGGTTAAGAGAAGGACACCTTCAATGCTCAAATTCTGTAATATAGACTCTACTCAAGCTTGTTCCCTAAGGGCCTATCTCGAAGAGTATAGTATGGTCCGTGGCCACTATCTTAAAGAGGGGCTCCAAAGATCTTGATCTGCCTCTGCACCTCTAATACTCCTGAAAAAATGGAGGTGGACTGCCTTAGATACTACTCCAAGTATGTGTGGATCCATACTAGCAGCAGCATAAAGTAGAGACAGGTGAGTTGATTTCAGAGGTCTGTCATTTATAAGTTAAAAGTAAGTGGTTGCCGAGAACCTACATCATAATCCTTGCAGACTGGGCCTGGAAAAGAGTCACGGCCACCTGAGAAGAGTCATGGTTATTCATAAATTTCTGCTCTCCCTGCCCATGTGCTGATGGCTGACCGGCTTCTACCTAGTTTTCTCCCTTTTTGTCTAGGAGAGAACTGCCAATCATCAGCAGATGGGAGGGAGAGCAGGAGATTATGAATAACCAGGACTCTTCTCGGGGCCTGGGCTGCAAGGATTATGATGCTGGTTCTCAGCAACCACTTACTTTTAGCTCATGAGTGACACACGGCTGAAATCAGCAATTCTGTCACTATTTTATGCTGGCCTCAGTGAGGTCAGCATAAAGTTGATGACAGGTTCCCTTTAAGTGATTGGACACCTTCAGTGCTCAAACTTTGGAATACATATAGCTTGGTTCAAAAGAGACTATCTCAAGGAGTATTGCATGGTCCATGGCTGCCATCTTGATTTGTCAACTCTTTTTCAAATCATATCTTGAAGGGCTCCAAACAACTTGATCCACCTCTGCACCTCTAAGACTCTTTAAAGAGTGGCGGTGGACTCTGGCATCTACTGTACTATAGCTATGACCCCAAGTTTGTGTAGATCCTAAGGTTAAGAGACTAGACACCGTCAATGCTCAGACTTTGTAATGTAGATTCTGTTTAAGCTCGATCCTCAAAGTCTGCCTTCGTCCACCATCTTGATTTTTCAACTTGTTTTCTAATTACCCCCTTGAAGAAGAGACCCAAAGACCTTGATCTGTCTCTGCATAACCAATTGCAATGCATATATTTATCATCTCTAGGGATGACCGGTGTTCTCATTTGCAATACTTAATAGCCCCCTTTTTAACGTAATATTTGGATATCAAAAGAAAGAAGAGTCCTGTTCATTTCACCCTGCCTGATTATTTTCCATCCTGAATTCATTTGCACTGTACTCAACAACAACCTGCTCTTCAGAAGATACCGAGCCTGCGGAGCGGACCTATTACTTCTCGGTTGTGAAGTTTATGGGCTGCAAAACCTTTCATGGTTCCTGATCCTTTGATATGCAGTTACTAATTTTTTAATGTTACAGGCTACAGTGTTACTAGCGCGTTCTTAAAGGGCCAAAAGATATCTTCTCAAATAAATATTTTATTGCAATTAGGTATGTAGAGCCGGATCAAGGTCCTTATAGGTTCCTGGACCAAATATTGAGCTACACTGACCACAGAAAGATCACTGGTGTTCAAAGAGTAGGGGAAGGGGGGTTCCCAATTTTTTGGTGTCTATCCTGTCATCTAAATAAACCATATCTAGTAAAGAAGAGAAGCACGTGGATCCCCTTTTTATTTCCTCTCATCCTACTGCTACTGAAGGTTGGCCAGCTCCTGGACCTGATCAAGACTCATAGCAAGCTTATCTATACCCTTAATGTCTTCCAGAGTGTTGTGCCTCCTTTTGCACAACACTTCGAGGTAAGCCTCCCTGCTGCCCTCCTGATCCCGATACCTCACAGGTCCTTCCTATGAGCGCGTCTCTTCTTTCCTTTTTTAATCTGAAGGGTGGTTATCTTGACCAAAAGCTGATTGAAGTTTGTTTCCACACCCCATCAATACCTCATGTAATTGAATATGGTACCCATTCTTAACACAAAGTTAGAGCCATTGTCTCAAAATAAATGGTATCATAGTAGTTGTCACCCAAGTTAAAGGATATGGGTATTAGTCGCCAATCAAATCATACCTTTTCTGCTTTTTTTCAGTGTACAGCAAAATGTGGCGAGCGCAGTATTGTCACTAGGGACGTGCGCTGTTCGGAAGATGAGAAACTCTGTGACCCAAGCACCAGACCACCTTCAGAGAAGAACTGCACTGGACCTCCTTGTGACCGGCAATGGACGGTATCTGACTGGGGACCTGTAAGTGCTAACAAATTGTCCAATTTGTGTTACATCCAGTTATAAGATTACTAGTTATTGACTGAGAATCGTTATATGAACCCTGAAGTGGGGCATTTCTTACACAGTTCCTTGATATGAGTACAACTTAAGGTGTACCTCCAGTTAAAGTTATAAACAAGTTTTCATAATTAAATAGTACAGGTGAATATAAGAAACTTTGTAATATATTGTATTAAAGAACTATGATTACTCATTGGCATCTCATCCTCTTCCTTTAACTCAGCCTCTCTCCAGCCTCACACACAAAAGTCTATGGAGAGAGGAGGGGGGATGGGAAGGCGGCTACCAGCCAGTCAGTGATTTATCACTATGGATGGTGGTGGAGCTTTATCCTACTAGATATAGTAGAGTCAAAAGTGCTAATTGTACCAGAGCTATGAAACTGCAGTTTGTGTGTCTCTCATCCGGCAGACTCCTCCTTCCTCCCTCTTCTCTCCATAGATGTCAATGTTAAAATCAGGAAAGAGCAAAGCAGCCTGATAAAAGCATATAGAAGCCTTTTTCTTTAATACGATATATTACAAAGTTTCTTATATTCACATGCATTATTCATTTATGGAAAGTTATTTTATAATTGGAGGCACGCTTTAAGTATTGAATCATACTAAATGTTCTTCATCAATGGATTGGATTGGTTGGTTGGTAATTAGTATGAATCACAGGGACAAAAGTTGTTCATAATTATGGCCACTTGGTGTTCACTGCCTGTTTCAGCTATGAGATTATTCTGAAAGATGTCAAGGACCCAGTCTCTGGCTAGCTTCCCCCCCCCCCCCTCTATGTAATTATTATATCTGGAGTCATTTAAGGATCCTTGGGTCCCTTGGTGGGCCAGTCCAACTGGAATAATGACCGACATAAAATGTGGACCTACTAGGTCACTAACTGAATTGGTGTAGGGCTAAACCACAAAGCGGAGTCTAAGGGATTGTGTGTTCTTCACCCTTAACGAGGAGAGTCCAGGTTGCTACCACCAAAATAGTCTTTCAGCTGTCATGTAGGAGTGTAGGAACAACAAGTTGGGGTACCAAACAAGCAGGCAGGAGACATTGTTGGATGGAGCTAGGGTCAACGTAGGCATGTGTAAATTCAAAAGTCATGACTGGCAGCAGACAGGAGGACGTGGTCAGAGAAAAACAGGAACAGAAATAAACACACACCATAGCTGACCAGAACCACAAATACTTTGTTTAGGCATGGAGCCTATGAGAAGGATCATTAAAAAGCCAGTGGCACTTTGGCATTGACTGAGCTCAGGGGCATTTAGCACACTCTGGTGCATGACCCATGGCCAGAGTGGCATGATGAAGAAAAAAGCAGCAGCTGTATTGAGGATACCAGGTAACTCTGTAGGTGAGCTGTCATGTTGTTACACCAACACTGGTTGTATAGTAGTCAACAATTGTCAATTGAGCCTTAAACGGGTTGTGCAAATCCCTCACTTGGCCTGACCTGTAAAGGGAAGCTTACTTACCTGCTTCCCAGCGCTGGTTCCCAGTTCCTTCTCCTCGGGGCCTGAGATGTTCCGCTGGGATGTTTTTAATGAGGGAGCCCAGTGGAGCATTGCAGCCCAGGAGCAGAAGGAGCGAGGAGCCAGTGCTGGGAAGCAGGTAAGTAAGCTTCCCTTTGAAGGTCTAGCCAAGAGGGGGAGGTGGTCTGCCACCCCTTCCCCCCCATTCTTGCATAACGCCTTTAATTTTGACTTACACATGATGTAGCCATTAGCTCAGATCTACTTGGTCAACTTCCCAATTTCTCAACTTGGCCAAGAGGACATATAAGAAGGAATAACCCGCTGCCAGACGCCTCTGTCAGTGGTTAAAATCCAACATGCCCAATGCCATTTTCTCCCTGCCATCAGGTAGCCTCACACTGTCGAGACAGTTCCCTGATCCTTCAACAAAATCGGCAGGTTTGGCTGACTTTGAACCTGACCGCCCATGCGACATGTATGCTGGCTATATGAAACATTTAATATAGTTAGGAATCTCTACTAGACATGCTCAAGAGGCTAATCCCATGAGTTATCAGGCATCATCCACAACCAGTTCTGAAGATGTGAACAGCTCCATGCTTTACACTGACACGTCCAACATGATTTACATAATGGAAAAAAAAAGAACGCGGCAATCAAACAGAAAGCATATCTCGTTCTCCAGGAGCATATTCTGTCCATTTAGCTGTCGAGAGAAGCAAGGAACAGAACTAGCCGTAGCCTCAGACGGCATATGTTCTCTTTAGAAATTGCATCCCTTCTGGTTGAAATGATGTTGGTCCATTAAAAGATTTCACAATCTACAAATAATCCAATTATCTTCAAGCGAAATGCAACTTCTAAATCTCTTCGGAGGGCATTTAACTGGTATTGCTAGGCAACGGTTTCCAGGTCGGCCGCCTATTTTTAGTGGTAATTGATGAGTTCCAGAGAAGGTAGGAAATAGGTTTGGAAGAGGCAAAAGTTCATGAGGATCTGGTGGTTAGACTTTAGGCAATTAGGTGTAAAACCTCAATTTGGTACTCACTCAAGCACCCTGTCAGCTACATCACACTTGCAAACTTTTGAGAGATGGGATCTTGAATCTGTTTTAACAGTTTTTTGAGACCAAGCCCAATTTGTCATAAGCCACAAACCTTTTCTTGACACACACCGCCACCTCAATGGTTTTTTAAACCCAAGGGTGAGGCTGGTGATACAGTTAGGGCAGGAGGTGCCACGAGGTTCTTCGGCACCCAACTCTTCCAGGAGTCTGGTAGGTCTTCCCTTTTGCCAAGAGCCTCCCAAACAATCTTGGGGGGTAAGGGAGGGTTGTCAAGTATGAGCTATTTATTGATTTATTGCAGAAAGTTGTCTCATGGACCTTGTTGTCTGAACCTAAAACACATATTAGTAGCCTGGTGAGGCAGTCCACTGTACCAGAAATAGCTTATCATAACCAGTATATGTAGCTAAATGCAAGGGTGTAGCTGAAGGGGGTGCGGAGGTAGCAGTCACTACCAGGCCCAGGAGCCTGAGGGGGCCCAAAGACCCTTGTGCCACATAAGAAGACACCAGTATTATAGAAAGTGCATGCTAGTCAAGTTACACCTCTGTCTGGAGGGAAGGGGTTAGGTCAAGAATTTGGCATGGGGGAGGTGCCATTTAAATTTTTGCCTCAGGCAGCACGAAGGCTATGTGGTTCTCTGCCCCTGACCACAAAGCACTGAGGGAATTGGGGCCCAAGCTCAACTCTTGCACCAGGGCCCATAAGCCTTTAGCAAGGCCCCTGGCTACATAGACCTAACTAGTGGTCACCTGAAAGAAGGACAAGTGGTTACTAGGCAACCTGATCAACACACAGGAAGTCACACATTATATTGGCAATATTGGCAATCTAATGAGTATGGGGTCACTCAACTGTTCTCCAGTAGCAGAAAACAGGATCCACCATGTATTTGAACTCGATCCTTTGTTCCCAATAGAAATAAGCTAGCTATTCCCCTCCCCTACTGCAAATAGATCCATGCTGGGCCAAGATTATGTCTATCAGGGAGTTGGTTAGAATAGCTGTTGGCCAAACGAGCATTTGGCTAACAGCCATCTAAACTGTATGAGCAGACTAAGGGATGAATAGTTAACAAGAAGTCTAAAAACTGAGATTTATGTTCATCTTGCTGTTCTCCATCCTTCTTCTTCACACAGTGCAGCGGATCTTGTGGAACAGGGAAGACGATAAGACACGTGTACTGCAAAACCGGTGACGGACGAGTAGTCCCTGAATCCCATTGCAATCTGGAGACAAAACCATTGGCCATACATCCATGTGGGGACAAAAACTGTCCTGTACAATGGGTGAGCCAGGACTGGGAAAGGGTAAGTTGGTTGAGTATCACAGGTTGGACATGGGGTGGGTATAGCAGAAACAACACTTACAGTATTTTTACTTGCAGAATGATATATCCTCAATCTGTCAATAATTGCTATGATATATCCCCAATCTGTCAATCATTGCCCAAGCACAAATACATATTTACTCTACTGGTGCCTGTAGGCCCATATGTTTTGGCACCATGCCCCATCTAGATATGTTTTTATTTAAAGGATATTTTATGGGGTACTTGGTTCACCCAGCCTCTGCTAATCTTAACTCTACTGGTGCCTGTAGGACCATATGCTTTGGCGTCATGTCCCATCTAGATACTTCTTCTACAGAACATTTTGTAGGGTACTTGATTCACCCAACCTCTGCTAACCTTAACTCTACTGGTGCCTGTAGGACCATATGTTTTGGCGTCATGTCCCATCTAGATACTTCTTCTTCTACAGAACATTTTGTAGGGTACTTGGTTCACCCAACCTCTTCTAACCTTTACTCTACTGGTAACTGTAGGCCTATATGCTTTGGTGCCATGCCCCATCTGAATACTTCTTCTACAGAATATTTTGTAGGATACTTGGTTCACCCTACCTCTGCTAACCTTAACCTGTAGGCCTATATACTTTCGCGCCATTTCCCATGTAGATACCTCTTTTTCTACAGAACTTTTTGGAGGGCACTTGGGTGACTCAATCTCTGCTAACCTTTACTCTTCTGGTGCCTGTAGGCCCATATGCTTTGTCACCATGCCCCATCTACCTTTTTCTTCTAGAGAACATTTTACAAGGTACTTGGTTCATCCAGCCTCTACTAACCTTTACTCTAGTAGTGCCTATAGGCCCATATGTTTTGGTGCCATGCCCCATCTGAGTACTTCTTCTACAGAACATTTTATAGGGTACTTGGTTCACCCAGCCTCTGCTAACCTTTACTCTACTGGTGACTGTAGGTCCATATGCTTTGGTGCCATGCCCCATCTGAATACTTCTTCTACAGAACATTTTGTATGGTATTTGGTTCACCCAACCTCTTCTAACCTTAACTCTACTGGTGCCTGTAGGCTCATATGCTTTGGATGCAATGTCCCATCTAGATACTTTTTTATTCTACAGAACATTTTCTAGGGTACTTGGTTCACCTAGCCTCCGCTAACCTTTACTCTACTGGTGCTTGCAGGCCCATATGCTTTCGTGCCATGCCCCACCTAGATACATCTTCTATACATTTTGTAGGGTACTTGGTTCACTCAGCCTCTGCTAACCGTAACATCATTTCATTTTGGGCCCCCTTTCCTGCAGTGTAACACAACTTGCGGCAGGGGAGCAAAACAACGAGTGGTCAATTGCCTAGAAGTGGCTAATGGTAAAGTCAAGACTCGCAACCCTTCCGATTGTGACATTGCCAAGAAACCTGCTGAGGAGAGCACCTGCTTTGAGCGACCATGCTTTAAGTGGTATACTACCCCTTGGTCTGAGGTAGGAGACCCTACAACTACTAAACCCTTTTACGTGAGAGATTTTCTGGCCTCTATGGACATCACAGGGTTATCATGCAAAGAGACTGTTCCTTGGCTGCCAAGAGATGATTAGATTTGGGGTATCGGTGCCAGACACAGCTTTATAGCACTGCCTGGCAGGCTTCACTGTGGTCTCCAGCTGCCAAGATCTAAACAGTGTGCCACTTGTTTTGGGATGTGTAGTTAACCCCTTGTGACTATTTTTGTTTGTGTTAAAGCCTTAAATGTTCTCTTGCATATGATGATCACATATATTACTGTCATTGTCAATTAAGCTACTGTATCAATTTTTGCATTGTGGACTATAGCTGTCTCCTGAAGAAGCATCTTAGGAACACCAAGCTGGCCACCTGCCATAGTTTTGAAGACTACTATAAAAATTGTATGGATAACATCAATGAAGCCAGGCCAATTCTTCATAACAAACAAGTCTTTTTGACCTTACAGTGCAGTAAGACTTGCGGGGTTGGAGTCAGAATGAGGGACGTCAAGTGCTTCCAAGGAAGAGACATTGTCCGTGGATGCGATGTCTTGGTGAAACCAATTGGGAAACAGACCTGCGACTTTCAGCCTTGCCCCACTGATCCACCAGGTGAGTCAAATAGCATAACGTCCAGGTTAGAAGACATAGCAGTTGTGATTTGGCTCAGAGATTGAGGTGGGCTAACTCAATTTTCACACGGCCGAAAAGAAAGACTGAGTAGACCAAGGCCATAGCTGCCAGTAGACTTGCATCTGAGAGGATTCATCTCCACTGACTGCTCATACCTTAGAGATAAGGGGCCTATACACACTTCATGAAAGTTGGCATACTCTGCAATTTTGGTGGGACCAGCCAACTATCTAGTCTGCATGGGGTTCAACCAGTGTTGAGGAAAACCCGATGAAACATGTTAGCTGTCAACATGCCTGATCTTTTGAGTGCAAGGGAGAGGATGGGAGAGGACAGTTAGCGATTTTTGGAAATCAGAGCCAAGAGGGGCCAAAATCCCATGTCCATTGGGATTAGGTTGGGGTTATGATATATTGGCTCTGCTGAGTAATACACCCCCTGTATGAGCATTTTAGAAGATTGGGGGTGGCAAAGTGACAACTTCTTTGAGCACATATATGGATTAGAAAAGGGGTTGCTGTTTTGTTATTCCCTTCAGCCACTGACCTAATAAACTCAGCTTGTTTAAAAGAGGTTGTCCCATGAAGACAACCCCCGTCTATAGTCCCTATTAGGGTATACGGATGACGTGGAGGGGGGTACCCCACCCAGGAACCCACTACCTCTATAAACCATAACAGCAATCTGCTCATCTAAACACCTGCCATCTATTACCGGGGGTGCAGGGAGGTGGAACCACAGTGATTAGCTTGACTAGCCTTAAAGGATGCAAAGGAAAAGGTGCAGTCTCCAGGGGCGTGAATATTTTTCCAATGCACTCTTTATAGAATCAGCGCTATCTATCATGTCACTCTGTCGAAAAAATGGCGGATAAATCCATTGAACGAAATCTGTCACTCTGCAGGGATACCTGGAGTATGTCAGGGCCGCTGATTTGCACTGTAATTGCTGATTATATGAAGGGATGCTCTGCCTGCATGTCGTATATCCTATTTATTCCAGTAATTTCGGGACTAATAGGTTCATGCACATTGTCTCTCCATATAACAAGCTCTACCTCTCTTCCTCTAGATGACAGCTGTCAAGACCAGGCTGGAACAAATTGTGCATTGGCCATTAAAGTCAATCTGTGCAGTCACTGGTACTACAGCAAGGCCTGCTGCCGGTCCTGCCGCTCTGCCCATTCATAGGAACTTGCCTCTGGGACACAGAGACTCTGGAGGGATAGAGACACGTGCCATCCTGTAGGAACCATGACATCAGGAGGGGCACCGACACGCCCAGCCGCCCCCCCTAAATAACATAATTCATATACCCCACGGGCACATAGGCCACCAGTTATACCCATACCGGACTATAGTTGTTGGCTTTGAGGCAAAAGCATTGCTCAGTCATTCCAGTTTATCCCATTAGTAACTGGTTTGCAAGTTGTTGTTTTTTGGCTTGTGTCACAACAGCGCCACCCCTGGCCATGGTGTGTATGGTATTGCTGGAAAACCCCATTCAAGTGAACTGCAATACCAGACGCAAACAGAGGTGGTGCCGTTTTTAATTTTTTTTTTATAAATGTAATCTCTTTTACTTCCCTTTAAAGGGAGTCTGTCATCAGCATTTCACTTTTTTAACCCTTCCCATAGCTCCCTAGCATGCTTACAGTTAAAAAAAAACGTTACCTCTGGCATCAATCCTGGACTTATAGAACCGTCCAAAAACATCTTTATAACATATGCAAATGAGGGCTCGCAAGTGCCCAGGGGCGGCGTTACCCTCGTAGGTGCCCTGCTAGCTCAGCCTTTTCATTGCTTCCCCCGCCCCTTCCTTCCCTCCGCCCGCCCATCCTTTCCCTCTGACCGCCTATCTACCAACTTGTTATTCCGCCGAGATCCCGCGCCTGCGCACTCATTCCTTTGGCCGGCGCATGCGCACTGCGATGCCCATTCCTTGTACGGCATCACAGTAACTATTGCGCATGCGCCGGCTAACGACGCGAAAACACAACAAAGGAGGCGGTCCATCGGCGCATGCGCATTAATTACCGTGATGCCGTACAAGGAATGGGCATCGCAGTGCGCAAGCACCGGCCAAAGGAATGAGTGCGCAGGCGCGTAATCTCGGCGGAATAACAAGTTGGTAGATAGGCGGTCAGAGGGAAAGGATGGGCGGGCGGAGGGTAGGAAGGGGCGGGGGACACAATGAAAAGGCTGAGCTAGCAGGGCACCTACGAGGGTAACGCCGCCCCTGGGCACTTGCGAGCCCTCATTTGCATATGTTATAAAGATTGTTTTTGATGGTTCTATAAGTCCAGGATTGATGCCAGAGGTAACGTTTTTATAAAACTGTAAGCATGCTAGGGAGCTACGGGAAGGGTTAAAAAAGTGAAATGCTGATGACAGACTCCCTTTAACACCTCCTGTGCCTTTTTTTTATTTTTTTATTCAGACAACCCCTTTAAAAAAAAATAAAAGGAGCCATGCTCACTTCCTCAATCCCCAACACATATTTCGATGCTTACTGGGTCTTTGCTGGTCTGCCTGCTCAGCCAGCCAATCAGTGACTGGGGAGGGTAACCACTGCACCCATTGATTGGCTGTCGGACATTTCCGGGAGCAAGGAATCTAAGACCAACAGGGATCGGTGAGAAAAAAATCTGCAGGATCAACCCCAGTAAAGTAAGCATACTGCCTGTTAGGGTTGTTCCTTTCTATTAAAATGATACCTGGATGGTAAAAATACATGGATTCAGTGCACCGAGGGGGTGGCAAATGCAGGAAAGCAGAGGAGCCGAGGTGCACTGAGGGGTTAGGACGCGCCCCTTGGAGCATTGAAGCCTTGTTCTGCTTATAGAATCAAACAGTTTTTTCTCTGGAACAGTGCAATGGATTTTTACAATCCAGGTATCGTTTTAATCAGCAGGATCAGCCCTAACCGGCAGTGATTCTGCTGACGGGTCTTCTTTAAAGGGTTTGTCCGAGTTAAAAAAATGTTAAAAGGCGGGGAAGGCGTTAAAACAATACAAGAATGTATACTCGCCAGTTATGACTCGCGTCTGCTCCGATCCGACCCGCTGGGCTTTCTTTGCATAACTGCAGTGGTCATGTGACCATATACCGCATGTGACCAATGCATCCAATTTCTGGGCTCAGCGGTCTCCTGGCATATCCTGCCGAGACTAGTGACTGGCTGCAGCAGTATCGTGGAATATATGGGACATCAAGAACACATATGACCAAAAACAGGACGACATGGTCACAGAGGATCATACCGGCAGGTGATTGAACCATGTTCCCTGCCCTTTAACATTTTTTTTTTTAACCCTGGCCTTTAAGCCCTTCCGAACCCTGAGTCAACATTTTTGGACAACCACAAATTCCGGTCCAGGACAGCATTTTAGTCCTTGCTGAAACCTGCTGCTGCAGATGGTGCCCCTCATGGGGCAAAAAGACCTTGCCAATTGGCGCCCCAGATGACCTAAGTAAAAATTTCGGGGTTTTAAATGAGGCCAACATTTTGCATAATTTTTGGCTTGTCTCGGAAGTGTAGATGACGTGCCTCCTAAAACTAACGTACTGTGACTTACCTGTACTCTATGCATGACGTGGGGGGGAAAAAATTCAAAAAAAATATTGTGTATTTTATGTTTCTCACACTGCACTTTAGTACGTCCAGGCCGGCCACCACACTTGGGGGGTGGGGGGTTTCGATGATCACCCGAGGGGGTTTTCGGTGGATCTGTATTTGCTTTCAGGCTGAAGAGAATAGAGCCATGCTGCTTCGTCACATTACGTCACTTGTAATTTAAGATATCTTGTGTAATTTTATCAGAGACTTTTACCATGGAGGGGCAGCCCCTGGAGATGCCGCCATTTGGGATGATGCCGGGAGCTCAGGGGTCGTCCTCCATGACATCTAACGCATTCCTCATACGGAAAGAAGTATAGATACTGTTCAGAAGAACTTGTAATATGAAGGTGTATACTTTTCCAATGATGTAGCCATACATATAAACAGTGTACAGAACTATAATCCTATTACAGACTGACTAATCTAAGGGTTGGACCCTAGAGGGGCATCTTGAAGACAATGTCTCGGTGGACCTCCAATAATCCATTTTCATTGGGCTACTTAGGAAAACATGGCTGCTTCCAACAGCAGAGCGGGGTTGGGTTTGGCATTGGGGCTCAGCTCTATTGAAGGGATTGGGGGGGGGGTCAAGCTGCAATACCACAAACAACCTATGGACAGGTGTAGCTCTGATTTCAGAAGCAAATGGATGTTTTTCTAAACCTGGATAACCTATTTAAATCCAAATCATAGATTTCCAGTTACTCCTAACCCCAGCGATCAGTGTTCCAATTCCTCTACAGCGCCTCCGCAGGGGAAATGAAGCGTTACAGAGTTTTTTAAATTGAAATTGTAGGGCTGTCTGAGCAACGTATGGATGTGGCAGGTCTTCCAGCTTGAGATACGTTCATTGTAGACACTCTGCCTAATAGATGAGGGTCCTCAATAGAGACCCCCTCTAGTAGCTATGACTTTCCCTAACGGGCTTAGGCAGGGTGCTGAATGTTCTCAAGGAGACCTGTCCTGTATGGAGAATTACTGGAAGCACTCCATTGACTTTTGGCAATGCCCCATGGGAAAATAATAGGCAAAGAGGTATCTCCCATGGAAGAGAACAATCTCGCCAGCACCACCTATTGGCAGTCGTTCTTTATGGATCTTGACTTCTAGGGAGCCACTACTGATAGTGGAGATACCTACTTGGGAGATGCCTTTTTGCACTTCCCTAGCAGGGTATTTAAACCCTTTTATGGCTTAGATCTGTATTATTCATGTTTTAATATTGTAACCATTTGCAAGACTCCTGCTGCTCCTCTCCTCCCGGATCCCCATGACAACTCTTCCTTTCCTGTGCAAGGAATCATTAATATTAACATTGGCAAGGAAGGGTTGCCATGGGGGCCTGCAGATTTCAAAATTGTGTCTTTATTAAATCAACCTCTGCAAATTAGGCAACATTTTCGTACCACTAATTTAAAAAAAAAAAAAGAAAAATTTTGCATTGCCTCCATGACGCATTCTCCGGGGTGATATAGGACAACTCGGATATATCTAAACTTTTCATCTACGCTTTTTCTTTTGGGTAAAGGAATATGCCTGGACTTTGTATCTGATTGGATCGAGCTTTCATTGCAGTATATATGTCTAGAAATAATTCACATTACTCACGTATAATGGTCCTTTATGGTAACTTCTGTGTACATTGTAATAAACATTGGTATTTATAACATTCTGCCTTTCATTTCTTTACGAGGGTCTACCAAATGGTCACAGAGGTCAATACCGCCACCTAATTGCAAAAAATGTACATAGAAAACTCCTATGATATAGAGATATTCTGATTAAAATGAGAAAAATTTACTTTTTTTTGCTACACAGCGAAGCCCTTCCCCCGGACCATGGAACGTGTCTGGTATTGCAGCTCAGCTCCACTGACTGAAATTCAAAAAGAGAAGATATCGGGTGCCTTTGCATCAGCTAAATGGTTCCCCGATCTACCAATGTCCATTTTCGGGATGCAAAGCTCCACATCCCCTTTACAAACATTGGAGCAGATTTATTAATGGCATAAATTATTTGCTATATTTGCACTATATATTGTAACTCTTCAAAAGTAGTAAGAAAAGTGGATGGGGCTTAGTCAGGCGGTGGGGCAAGTCACAGCTTGACAGAGTGACTATAATTTGGCATACATCATAGCTGGTGTAGATTTGATCATCCGGCACACAGATTTACTAAATCTGACCCACTGAATTCGGTGGTAAAATACTGGTTTCCTGCAGCCACCACTAGAGGGAGCTTACTGCATACTGTTTATACATTGAGCTAAAAAAATAAACCAGTATGCAGTGAGCTCCTTAGTTCCCCCTAGTGGTGGCTGCAGTAAATCAGAATATTATCATTTAACTCACAAGTGTCATAATATTTCTAGACAAAAGTGACTTCCCCAAAATTCCTCACGTAGTAAGCCTCCTCCAATAAGTACAGAGGGGATTTGGAGCTCTGTATAAAAAAAATAACAGAACTTCCTCCAGAAGGATATATAAATTAAAAACCAAAGAATATCAGATGTGGTCAGGGGCGTACATAGAAATCACTGGGCCCCATAGCAAGAATCGAAATTGGGCCCCCATTCCCTGTTTATAGCCCCTCTCACTACCCGTTCCAGGCCTCTCTCTTTGTTCCATGAACTATTCTTGCTGCTGCGTTTTATAATTTATGCCTTCAGGGCCGGATTGGGATTACAAAACAGCCCTGGCTCACAAAATAGGTATAATAGATGCAGTGTGTACAGATGTATAGAGTATACAGCAGTGTATTGTTATGTGAGGTACTAGGTCATAGATGCAGTGTGTACAGGTATATAGTATATACAGCAGTGTACTGATATGTGAGGTACGAGGTATCATAGATGCAGTGTGTACAAATATATAGTATATACAGCAGTGTACTGATATGGGAGGTACGAGGTATAATAGATGCAGTGTGTACAGGTATATAGTATATACAGCAGTGTACTGACATGTGAGGTACGAGGTATAATGCAGTGTGTACAGATTTATAGTATATACAGCAGTGTACTGATATGTGAGGTACGAGGTATCATAGATGCAGTGTGTACAGATATATAGTATATACAGCCGTGTACTGACATGTGAGGTACGAGGTATAATAGATGCAGTGTGTACAGATATATAGTATATATAGCATATACAGCAGTGGACTGATATATGAGGTACGACCTGTAATTTATACCTCATACCTCACGTCAATACACTGCTGTATTTACTCTATACCTGTACACACTGCATATATTATACCTCCTACCTCACATATCAGTACACTGCTGTATATACCTCGTACCTCACATGTCAGTACACTGCCGTATATACTATATATCTGTACACACTACATCTATTACACCTCGTACCTCACATGTCAGTACACTGCTGTATATACTATATATCTGTACACACTGCATCTATTATACCTCCTACCTCACATGTCAGTACACTGCCGTATATACTATATATCTGTACACACTACATCTATTACACCTCGTACCTCACATGTCAGTACACAGCTGTATATACTATATATCTGTACACACTACATCTATTATACCTCGTACCTCACATGTCAGTACACTGCTGTATATACTATAAATCTGTACACACTACATCTATTATACCTCGTACCTCACATATCAGTACACTGCTGTATATACTATATATCTGTACACACTGCATCTATTATACCTCGTACCTCACATGTCAGTACACTGCTGTATATACTATATATCTGTACACACTGCATCTATTATACCTCATACCTCACATATCAGTACACTGCTGTATATACTATATATCTGTACACACTGCATCTATTATACCTCCTACCTCACATGTCAGTACACTGCCGTATATACTATATACCTGTACACCACATCTATTATACCTCCTACCTCACATGTCAGTACACTGCTGTATATACTATATATCTGTACACATTACATCTATTATACCTCGTACCTCACATGTCAGTACACTGCTGTATATACTATATATCTGTACACACTGCATCTATTATACCTCGTACCTCACATGTCAGTACACTGCTGTATATACTATATATCTGTACACACTGCATCTATTATACCTCCTACCTCACAAGTCAGTACACTGCCGTATATACTATATATCTGCACACACTGCATCTATTATACCCCATACCTCACATATCAGTACACTGCTGTATATACTATATATCTGTACACACTGCATCTATTATACCTCGTACCTCACATATCAGTACACTTCCGTATATACTATATATCTGTACACACTGCATCTATTATACCTCGTACCTCACATATCAGTACACTGCTGGATATACTATATATCTGTACATATTGCATCTATAATACTGTGTAATATATGCAGTAAATGTGTGTGTATATATATATATATATATATATATATATACACACACACACACACACACAGAGCAGTGTATCGATGTGAGACATACAAGGTATAATACTATAGATGCATTGTTTACAGAAATATGTGGTCAGTTATACATTATGGTCCCTGTGTGTGTGAGGTACATGAGGTAGTGGTCACTGTAACTGTCTGAAGTATTATACATGAGTGATCAATGAGTAAAAACAGGGCATGGAGGGGGTAAATGATGAGAAGTGGAGGGCCTCCTACCATTCCATTCCAGTCTGTACGGATCAATGCAGAGCTGATTGTGAACTTCTAATACCTGCTGTTAGGGGTTGAAGGACCTGTGATGATGTCATCATAGGTCCTGGCAGATGTACCTTTCAAAACTAGGAACTACACCATTTTTGGTGCAGTTTCTTTGCTACATCCTGCAGGACCTGTGATGTTGAAGATTATGTCATCACAGGTCCTGGCAGATGCCCTGTTCTAACCTGGGAACTACACTTTACACTGTGCAGTTCCCTTACAGGACCTGTGATGACATCATCAAAGGTCCATTAGCTTTAGAAAGATAGACAGAAGTAATTAGGGGGCGGGGCCTCTCCTCTGCTACGGGCCCCTCTTCCTCACGGGCCCCATAGCAGCTGCGTGGTCTGCCTATATGGTAGGCACGCCACTGGATGTGGTGTTAAAAAGTGGACATGGTCGCACACATTAAAGTAGACAGAGAATCCTGGGATAAACCACCAAACAAATCAGTCTTTACAAAAACTCCAAATAGTCGTTTATTTCAATTCATTGTCTCAGTGAGTCCTGAAATACCCTACAACAAAGGAACAAATGTGCATTTTTTTTATTATTATTGTGAAACATGAACTTCTGCAGATATGAAATAAATATACTGAATAGAAAGAGAATCAAAGCAAGCAATGACCAAATGGCAAGAAAAATAATCAAATGCTGTTGTTGCCTGCACATGATGGAAGCAGCCATTTTGTGGGCTGTAGAAAAATTTCCAAGAATGTTGTCTTAAGAACATCACCAGGAGTGCAGCCAACCCATTCAGTAGGAACCAGAAAAAGTAACACATGCAGAGCCAGCAACCAGAAGAGTCAATGAGTGTGCAGCCTATCTAGTCTCCAGCAATCAGAAGAATCAATGAGTGTGCAGCCTATCTAGTCTCCAGTAACCAGAAGAATCAATGAGTGTGCAGCCTATCTAGTCTCCAGCAATCAGAGGAATCAATGAGTGTGCAGCCTATCTAGTCTCCAGCAGTCAGAGGAATCAATGAGTGTGCAGCCTATCTAGTCTCCAGTAACCAGAAGAATCAATGAGTGTGCAGCCTATCTAGTCTCCAGTAACAAGAAGAATCAATGAGTGTGTAGCCTATCTAGTCTCCAGTAACCAGAAGAATCAATGAGTGTGTAGCCTATCTAGTCTCCAGTAACCAGAAGAATCAATGAGTGTGCAGGCTATCTAGTCTCCAGTAACCAGAAGAATCAATGAGTGTGCAGCCTATCTAGTCTCCAGTAACCAGAAGAATCAATCAGTGTGCAGGCTATCTAGTCTCCAGTAACCAGAAGAATCAATCAGTGTGCAGCCTATCTAGTCTCCAGTAACCAGAAGAATCAATGAGTGTGCAGGCTATCTAGTCTCCAGTAACCAGAAGAATCAATGAGTGTGCAGGCTATCTAGTCTCCAGTAACCAGAAGAATCAATGAGTGTGCAGCCTATCTATTCTCCAGCAATCAGAGGAATCAATGAGTGTAGTGTCCACCTATAACTGAGTGTGCACCTATCTATTCTACTGCAATCAAGGGAATGATTGAGAATGCAGCCTATCTAGTCTTCAGCAACCACAAAAATCATTGAGAGTGCAGCCTGTCTAGTCTCCAGCAACTAGAAAAATCACTGAGAGTGCAGCCTATCTATTCTCCAGCAACCAGAGGATCCAGTGAGCTTATCTATTCTCCAGCAACCAAACATTTATGGAGAGTGCAGCCTATCTAACGCTACAGCAAACAAGGGAACTTTTGAGAGTGCAGCCTATCTAGTCTCCAGCAATTAAAACTTATTGAGAGTGCAGCCTATGGATTCTAAAGCTACCATAGAATCATTGAGACTGTAGCCCATCTAACTCTACAGAGACCAATGGATTTATTAAAAGTGCAGCCTATCTGTTCTCCAGGTAACCAAGAATGATTGTGACTGTAGCCTATCTATTCTCCAGCAACCAAAGGAAAATTTTAAGTGCAGCTCATCTATTCTCCAGCAACCAAATAATTATTGAGAGTGCAACCTATCTATTCTCCAGCTAACCAAGAATTATTGAGACTGTAGCCTATGTATTCTCCAGCAACCAAAGAATTATTGAGTGTGCAGCCTATCTATTCTCCATCAACCAGGAAAATCATACACAGTACTAGAAATATAACTGGAGATACAATATCACCGAGTGTAGTCAATTCTTGCTCTTGAAACCAGAGTTACTCGCTAGGTGCCAGATATATAATTGTGAAAGCAGAGTCCAGAGAGAGTCCAGACATTTGTGAGAATACAGCCTATCCAAAGAGGCAAATACATTACATGGTAGTATGTGACACCCCTTGCACCAATGCACTAGGAGCTCCAACTATCATAGAGTTTAGCCTGAGGCACAACTAAAAAGTACAGAACTGTGGGCTACACTGATGCCCCTAATGAATGGGTCAGCTGCATTCTTATGCATATCACTGCAACCCCAAAAATATCTACCTCCATGGTGTCAAGGCAACAGATACACCTTAAAAGCCACAGAGCTCTTCATAAAGCTTGCACAAAGTATTATTAGAAAGTAGAAAATGCACAATTCACGTTCCTGAGCAAACAGTGAGACTGCGAGCAAGTCACACACCCTGAACACGACCTCTGCCGACATGAATGAAAGATGCATGAAAGACCATATCAGTTCCATTGTCACATGAGATGGTGACTGTAGCAGAACACGACCCCTTGCAAGGCGTTGGCCATGATACTGTGAAGTTATTCGGCAGCCCGGTGAATTATACATGGTCTTTTCATCAGCTCAGATCGTTTGCCGACAGATTCAATGTTTCTGGTTCATGGCGGACTGGTAAATGTGAGTAATTAAAGGGTCAAAGTCCAACTCCTGGTAATCCAGTCACTTCAGAACTGGGATCCATGTTTTTACACCTGCCCAAGTCCTATACCATATTTCAAAAATTTCCCAGACAGATTCGACCCTATTGTTTTCTCAAAAGGAGCGTCTGCTGAATGTGTATTATTTTACATTATTTTCCCCAAAAAAATTCCCAAAGAGGTTCCATATTATTGCTAAGGTTGTCACTTCGGTGACTTCTCTGCCCAAAAACTGGAAGCGCCAGTATAAAAATGCTCTAGACTGGTAATGATATGAAGAACATGAGATGTCAGTGAATGACCTCTGGTTAACAATTTACCAGTGGGACCAGTTTGCAGTCTTAGGACTTTAGAAACCGATAAACATGCTTGAAATGAGGATCCATTAGCTATAACCTGAAGAGACCTACACATGGAGTATACCCTACTGCAGGCATGGCCAACCTGTGGCTCTCCAGCTGTTGTAAAACTACAATTCCCACCATGCCCTGCTGTAGGCTGATAGCTGTTGGCAGTCTGGGCATGCTGGGAGTTGTAGTTTTGCAACATCTGGAGAGCCTCAGGTTGGCCATCCCTGCCCTACTGTAAACTATGGCAAAGGTCATTGGCTATGAACCTGTACCATCTTGTGTTGTGAAACATCTCAAGGTCATCTCAATGCCCTCAGTAACTTCAGAAGAGGAACTCCACAAAAAGTTGCCTCTTCATCTTTGCAACTTTTTTTTAAATTGATGGGTACTCTCCGTTCCTAATAGCCCCTCATTTAGGCAAACACCTTTAAAACCTCATTGGTTTCCATTCCCAGACAGTGGCTGACTTTCCTATCAGATGACCATGAATAGATGGATCCAAAAGGAAGGCAGATCACTGTATACAAGAGATCTTCATATCATTGACTGCTTACCATGGCTGACCTTAAAGACTATGTACACCTTTGAGGGCTATTTCTTTGATTATTGCATTGTACTCATTTTGAGCTAAAAAAAACAACATTTATTCAATAGGTCTTTATTAAAAAATATAGAGTCATTTTCTGACATTCTGACAGAGTTGCTCTAGTAGCAGCCACTGGATTTTCTCTCTTTTCCGTCAGTTGGGGAGCTGACGGGCTCCTTATCTCTGCTCTCTGACATTATAAACACTCATTATAGCTCAGTTCTTCTCTTACTGATAAGACTGTGGCCTACATTAGTGTTTATGACCTCTTAGTCATCTAATAAACCTTATCTCTAAACTACTGACAAAAAGTGAAAGCACCAGTCACACAGTTAAAAAAAAAACTGTTAATCCCTTTGTGACAGAAAGGCTCAATATTTTTAATAAAGGCCAATTGAAAATATGATTTTAGCCAAAAATGATTAAAATGCAATCTTAAACAAAAATTGCCTCCAAAGGTGTAGCCTTTAAAGACACCAATGCCAAGAATGGTTCTGATTAGATGCCCCTCTCCCAAAGAGACCTACACATGGAGTATACCTTAGTGTAAACTATTGCAAAGGTCATCAACTGTGAATCTGTACTACAGTATCTTGTGTTGTGAAGGAGCTCATGGTCATTGAGATACCTTCAGAAAAGGAACTCCACAAAAATTTGCCTCTCCATCTTTGCAACTTTTGTTTTTAATTATTGTTGGTTACTATCCTTTCCTAATAGCCCCTTATTTAGGGAAAGCCCTTCAAAACCTCATTGGTTTACCTTCCTAGACAGTGGCTGACTTTCCTATCAGATGACCACACATGGATGGAACAAAAAGGAAGGCAGATCATTGTATACAAAAGATCTTCATACTGTTGACTGCTTACCACTGGTGACCTTAAAGACACCAGTGCCAAGAATAAAATATTGGGGGTTATGAATGAATGTCCCAATCCTGCATTTCAAAAAGTGTTTCCCAAACCTAGACAGCTATTTAGACATTGACTATACAGCTTACCGCTTGGTTTGTGTTACCTCCATTATCTTCCCCAAAAAACTTTCCTCTTGGAACTACATTCATCTGATCCCTATTTTTCCCAAAAAATAAAGGTGCTCATAATATTTTTCAACTCAACGTCAGCTGATATCTCACACACACAATGACCTTATGAAATGGGGTTGCTCCCAAACAAAAATATGCAGCCCCCTCCTGTTTGAGGATCAATACGGTTGTCACCAGAGCTTTATGAGATTCACAAAGCTGAAGACATAACAGAAAGATATGGGAAGTTGTTGCAGTCCCACCCATAAACATTTGCCACCTGTCAAGAAAACTTCCCCATTCCACTCCCTTCTTCCTTCACGTAGGTGGGCCTAGGACAGTAGGGCTGGCTGCCTCCATTTTGCCATGGGCTATATGACCTTACCTTCTCTAGTACAATTAATGGGAACTGGGTGGTGCCATCCATGGGGACAATTCGAAAAGGTGGTCTAAAGGAGTTCCTACACCTACAATAGCTGTTGGCTCAGCGCTCAATCGGCCCATGCATGATCAATGTCAACGTGGAGAGAGGTGGCGACACCTGTGGTTGTGGCTTATTTCCCTTAAGAACCAGGGTTCGGGCAAGCTGAAATTCTCCACCTTTTTTCCGTGACATTAGCCGAGCATCTAATATGTCTCAAATGGTCCGCCAGTCCCAACCACCTTCAATCAAACTAGTTCTATTGCCCTATGGAGAAGAACATAAGGGAAACATATTTGGTAGGTGTCACCATGAAGGTCATAGCAGGGAAGAGGGCTTGTCAATTAGGTTTGGGCCCCGAGATGAAGCGGCACCAGCAGGGGGCACTATTTCGGCTCTGTTTCATTCCCTGTGAGTGAATGGAAAGTTCTCCCCAGGGCGCAATAAGACAGCATCATCTTTCAACTACCACACGCCACCACGGTCTGGACCTTCATGTACTAGGGCTGTCTTATATTATGGATGAAGCTGGTAATTCTGCTCCACGAAGTTGTACGAAGGTGTAACTAGAGATTAACGTGCAGGAAACTACGACTGACCTACAATGACGTGAAATTTATCAAATTTGCCAAGATGTAGAACCAGGACCAGGGCTACAACATGCTCATGAATGTCCCTGCTCTTATTCCGCGCGGCATGTCACTTGTGAGTGCAGTAGTTTGTTCTCCAGAGCTGCTCTTCCTAGTGGGATAAGCATAAGGAACCACTCTGGTTACGGATTAGCAGGCAGTATTGCATCTTGATATGGCACAAGCTGTTCTTCAGCAGCTAAGACCTTTTAATTTTTGTCATGGGCTTGAAAAATTTAATGAACGTGAATTTAACCTCTTGTATACCACAGACTCACGACCACAAACGCACATCATACAGTTAGTTCATAAAAAAATATTACCGCCATCCCTCCGAGTTTCTGCTGCTCTCGGTATCCCATTAGGGTATATACAGAGAATTCCTTTAATACGACATCCGATAATCCAGAAACTGTGACCAGGAGGAGCAGAGATAAAGTGATAGCAGCATATTTTATGTTATAGGCTGTCTCTACCCTTGCGAATGATCTTATTTCGTTTTTATAGGACCATCCGATAATCCGGGATGCTTGATAATTCAGGTTGTGGTAATACCGGATTAAAGGAATTTCATTTTGGCAGATATATAGCCACACATAGCTTTAAATAAAAAAAAAATCCAATGTATAATATATATCAAGTCGCATTTTATGGCTGGGAGGAGCCTTGCGAAAATGTTTGCGCCCCTCTTTTCCGTGCAAATATCTTTAATCTTTGACCCATTGTTACCTGACAAAAATTGTCTCCTTTTTCTCCCCGCCCATTGCATAAAATATCCAATCACCATTTGGCGACCGCGTCAGAAACCATCCGTGAAAAAAACATATTTAATACCAGGCCCCCTTTTTCACATGTAAAAAGTACAATACGCCATATGTCAGTGATTACAGGCTACAGATAAAGTTTCATCCGAAAAAAAAATTTCAATAATCAACTGCAGCGAGGACCGAAAAAAAATTTCGCATTTTTTTTGCTTGCCTTATACTTATATCCCGTTTATCGTGTTTATGGTATATAAATACATTCATGGTTAAAAAAAATGCTCTGCCGATAATTCTTATTGGTCAGGAGAAGTTTTGGGGGTATTTTTGGACAATATCGACCACAAGGGGGAGACAAAGTTTAAAAAAATTTCCAGTTTCAGGGAAAAAAAAAAACAAGAAAAAACAGATGCCGGTGAGAATAATGTAAAGGTAAGTGGTACCGAGCAAAGCCAAACATGCCGAGAACAGAAGAGGAGGCGGCGGCCCACCGGGAGGCGGCACTCTGCCCTCACACATCCGTGCTGATACTGCGGCTTCGGGAAAAAGCCTCCCTCATTGCAGACAGGCGGTTGGGATTGAGCACTTGAAAATTGCTCAGATTGACCGGCAGTTCGATTTCTTCCTGGCTGATGGTCTTGTAGGTGATGCGTTCGCCTCCGTTTCGGATCTCGTCCGGTGGGTGCAGGAGGAACGCTGGCGGTTCATTCTGCGAGCAGCCTTGGCAGACGCTCCTGCAGTGCTGATGCTTCTTGTAGGGGGAAGCGTAGATGGACGGCCCATTGGCTAAGACTACATTCCGGTTGCAATGTACCGGTGGGAAGCGGGAATGCACGGCAAAATCTGGCTCTTCCTCATCCTCTTCTGAGTCCTCCTTCTTGCAGCAGTAATACTAAGGAGAGCAGAAGACAACATAATGAGTAACTGCTAAATGCAAGGTCATTGACCGTGCAAGGATATAAAGCACACCAAAAATAGAATCTCTGTGGGAAGAATACTCTCATCAGTGTCATGCTCGGGCCCCTCAGGCTCTGCACTAAGCATCACACAGCCTATTACTATTTCCTTAAAGGGCACCTGACAGCAGGATGAATCCTAGTCAACCAGGCATACTGTCTGGTAGGGCTGATTCTGCTGATTAAAATGATACCTGTCTTGTGAAAATCGGTTGTGGTGTTCCCAAGAAATAAGTAATTTTATCCTTTGCTCTTCGTGCACTGAGGGGCGTGGCTAGCATCGGAAAGCAGTGGAGTTGAGGCGCACAGAGGGTCTAGGCCACGCCCCTCAAACAGAAGCCCTCATTTGCTTAAATAATAAAAGTATTTTTTCTCGGGAACACAGCAACCGATTTTCAACAACAAAGGTATCATTTTAATCAGCATAATCAACTCTACCAGGCAGCATGTCTGGTTTAATAGGATTGAGCCTGCTCTTTAAAGGGGTTGTCTCATCAAGATAAACTATTTTAAAATGGGGAGACATCCGTGTCTCTAACATCACTGTTCTAAACAGCGACTCATGGAGATGTGGATGTAAAATAAGGAAAATTCTAGAAAAACCCTTAACAGATCCACTCGCCCCATTTGCTACGTCAGCATGTTCTGTTGAGCATGCACATGTACGGTAGGATCAGGAGAGATCAGACAAATGAGTGCTCAGCCGATTGTTATCTTACGTGCATGCTTATTTTAACAGAACACCACAGATCAAATATAATCTACATATAAAATTGAGTCACTTTGTAAACACATTAAATTATACTCCAGAGCTGCATTCATAATTCTAATTTTTCCCTGAAAGTCAACGAGAGTATGTCACAGCTGTTTAAGGGTAACAAGAGCATACACAGTAAAAAGAGCTACTGACCGGACCCAAACTAGGGAAGAGAAAGGGTGACCCCTGTCAGACCCTCAACACTCTCCCTATGCTGCTAAAGCACATGCCCGGATCCATGTGGTGGAAAGAGGCATGCCTGCGTGCCTAAGACTGATGAGCCCTGTAACCCCTACAATAGTGGAAGGGGCACGGCCACCGATGCCCTGCTCAGAATATGGAGGGAACCGTGGCCACCTCAGATCCAGTCAGAAAATCACCAGGTACACAACAATGTCTGCACACTTAGCTGATGGAGCTGCAGCCGCAGAGAAGACGGATCCAAGGGCCGCTGGCAATATCCGGAGTGCTTGCAGCAACAGAACACAGGTCCAGAGAACTAATAGCTTAACAAGTGAAGATACTCAAGGCAGAGCTACAACTGAAAAGAGAAATATAATCCACGCCCTGCAATAGGAGGAGGGGTGATTTAAAGGCAGGGAAATCAAACGCAGGAGGAACAGCTGGGAGTAAAGACCTCATCACAGGGGCGGAGAAACAGAACAGTGAGAACACCTCCAAACTCTAAGTGACCATAACCCTTCCAATGAACGAGGTACTGAAGAGAACCGCGGACAATGCGAGAGTCCACAATTCCGGAAACCTCAAACTCCAGATTGCCATCAACCAAAATCGGAGGAGGAGGCAAAGAGGAGGGTACCGTGGGCTGGACATATGGTTTTAAGAGAGATCTGTGAAATACATTATGTATCTTCCAAACCCGTGGAAGATCAAGGCGGAAGGCAACAGGATTGATGACTGACAAAATTTTATAAGGCCCAATAAACTTGGGACCCAATTTCCAGGAGGGAACCTTCAGTTTAATATTTCTTGTAGACAACCACACCAGATCACTCACATTCAGGTCCGGACCAGGCACACGTCTCTTATCAGCCACACGCTTATACTTCTCACTCATCTTTCTGAGATTACTCTGAATCTTTTGCCAAATGGTAGACAAAGACGAGGAAAATCTCTCCTCCTCAGGTAAACCAGAAAGAGCCCCTCCCGAGAATGTCCCAAACTGCGGATGGAACCCATATGCACCAAAAAATGGTGACTTATCAGAAGATTCCTGACGACGGTTGTTCAAAGCAAACTCAGCAAGAGGGAGAAATGAACACCAATCCTCCTGGTTCTCTGCCACAAAACAGCGCAAATATGTCTCCAGATTCTGATTGAGGCGCTCAGTCTGACCATTCGACTGCGGGTGAAAAGCAGAAGAGAAGGACAGCCGAACCCCCAGGCGAGAACAGAAAGCCTTCCAGAACCTGGACACAAACTGCGTGCCTCTATCGGAAACAATATCAGAGGGAATGCCGTGCAATTTAACAATATGGTCGACAAAAGCTTGCGCCAACGTTTTAGCATTGGGTAAACCAGGGAAAGGAACGAAATGAGCCATCTTGCTAAAACGGTCCACGACCACCAGGATCACCGACTTCCCCGAGGAACGAGGAAGATCCGTGATAAAGTCCATGGACAGGTGTGTCCAAGGACGGGAAGGTATGGGTAACGGGAGAAGGGAACCTGAAGGTCGTGAACGAGGGACCTTAGCGCGAGCGCACGTCTCACAAGCCGCCACAAAACCCTCCACAGACTTACGAAGAGCCGGCCACCAAAATCTCCGAGCAATGAGATCTACCGTGGCTCTACTCCCGGGGTGACCAGCAAGAACCGTATCATGATGTTCCTTAAAGAGTTTGTGACGTAGCTCAGGAGGCACGAACAACTTCCCGGAGGGACAACGGGCAGGTGCCTCAGACTGGGCAGCCTGGACCTCGGCCTCCAAATCGGAATATACAGCAGAAACAACTACCCCCTCCGCCAAAATGGGACCCGGGTCCTCGGAGTTTCCTCCTCCCGGAAAACAGCGAGAGAGAGCATCAGCCTTCACATTCTTGATCCCAGGGCGGAAAGTAACAACAAAATTGAATCTGGAGAAGAACAGAGACCATCTGGCCTGTCTCGGATTCATACGCCTGGCCGACTCCAAGTACGCCAGATTCTTATGGTCGGTAAAAACGGTGATAGGGTGCCTGGCCCCCTCCAGCCATTCCTCGAAAGCCAACTTGATGGCCAACAACTCCCTATCTCCCACATCATAGTTTCTCTCTGCCGGGGAGAGTTTTCTAGAGAAAAAGGCACAAGGTCGCCATTTGGCAGGAGAGGGGCCCTGGGACAAAACTGCACCCACACCCACCTCGGAAGCATCCACCTCAACAATAAAAGGTAAGGAAACATCGGGATGCACCAAGATGGGAGCAGACGCAAAACTCTCTTTAATCTTAGAAAAGGCTGCAAGCGCCTCCTCCGACCAAGAGGAAAAATCCGTCCCCTTTTTTGTCATGTCAGTAAGGGGTTTGACAATAGAGTAATAATTCAAAATGAACTTTCTGTAGTAGTTAGCAAAACCCAGAAAGCGCATCAATGCCTTCTGATTTTCAGGAAGCTCCCACTCCAGCACGGCACGGACCTTCTCCGGATCCATGCGAAAACCAGAAGCAGAGAGGAGAAAACCCAGAAATTGAATCTCCGATACCATAAAAAGACATTTCTCCAGCTTGGCATACAGTTTATTTTCCCGCAGTATCTGCAGGACCTGAAAAAGATGATCCTGATGGGTCTGAACATCAGGGGAAAAAATCAAAATATCATCAAGATACACCAATACAAATTTCCCCATTAAATGATAGAAAATACTATTAACAAAATGCTGAAAGACGGCCGGAGCATTCATCAGGCCGAAAGGCATAACGAGATTCTCGAAATGCCCGTTAGGGGTATTAAAGGCCGTTTTCCATTCATCCCCCTCTCTGACCCTGACCAGGTTGTACGCGCCTCTCAGATCCAATTTGGAAAACACCTTGGCCCCAACAATTTGGTTGAAGAGGTCCGGGATCAGAGGAAGGGGATAGGGATCGCGAATCGTGATACGGTTCAGCTCCCTAAAATCTAAGCAAGGTCTCAGAGAGCAATCTTTTTTTTTAACAAAAAAAACAACCCGCGGCAACAGGTGACTTTGAGGGACGAATATGCCCCTTCTCGAGACTCTCGGAGATATAGGTTCGCATTGCGAGTCTTTCCGGTTGTGAGAGATTGTAGAGGCGTGCTTTTGGCAGCTTGGCGCCGGGAATGAGGTTAATGGGACAGTCAAACTCCCGGTGAGGAGGTAGCTCCTGAACACCGCTCTCGGAAAACACATCCGAGAAATCAGAGAGAAATGATGGCACAGTTTTAGTAGACACCTCTGCAAAAGTCGCTGTGAGACAATTCTCTCTACAAAAGTCACTCCACTCATTTATTTGCCTTCCTTGCCAATCAATAGTGGGGCTATGTCTAGTGAGCCAGGGTAGCCCCAAAACTAGAGGAGAAGGCAATCCGTTAAGGACAAAACAAGATATCTCCTCCACATAAGTGTCACCTACAGCTAGCCGGATATTGTGAACAATGCCTTTCAGAGATCTCTGCGAGAGTGGGGCAGAGTCAATAGCAAAAACAGGTATATCCTTTTCTAATGTACAAACCTGAAAACAATGCAAGGCTACAAATTGAGTGTCAATAAGATTGACGGCCGCTCCACTATCGACAAAAATCTCACAAGAAATGACTTTGCTCTCTAGCGCCACCCTGGCAGACAGGAGAAAACGGGAACTGCAGGTCAGAGGAAAAGCATCAATTCCCACATCAACTTTGCCCAAAGTAGCAGATGAAGCAGAACTTGATGATCTACCTCTTGAGGTTTTTCTCTTATTATCGCTCTTAGTACAGTTCAGGAATCTCCTAGACGGACAAACATTTGCCAAATGACCTATGCCCTCACAACAAAAACACACCATATTCTGAGGACTAAATCCTCTTTTATCAGGGGCAAGTCGGCCTAGCTGCATGGGCTCCTCCTCAGAGGGGAGCGAGACAAGATGAGACCCCTGCATACTGAATGAGTCCGCACCATTGCCCCTAGACTGACAATGGCTGGACGGAGAGGTCTTGTTTCTTTCCCTTAGACGCCTGTCAAGGCGTACCGCCAATGACATGGCAGGGGCGGAGAAACAGAACAGTGAGAACACCTCCAAACTCTAAGTGACATCATCACAGGGGTGGAGACACAGAGCTGTGAGAACGTCTCAAAGACACCCCTAACAGCGCGAATGCAATAATGACTGTGAAGAGCAAATGAGCATTAATAATCGGCACTGTACAGACACCAAACAAGTAGGAGGTAGGGCAGATTTCAGCTCTGAAGCCTAAAGAATTGTGAATGCAGAAATGGGGTAAAATACAGGCTGAATATCAGGATTGAAACAAAACAATGTAATATATTCCTAAAGTGACTTGACCTGTTGAGTACCAAGGCTGACATAAGGCTTAAGTCTCTCTGATGGGCTTTGGGCTTTTCTACTCTTCCTCTCCACCTTGATAAGTCAACCACTAAGATCCCCTTACCTGTAGCCGGCAATAGCAGAGAACGGCGATAATACAGAGAAGGATAACAGTCGCTAATATTCCACCGGTGATGACCACAGTCCCAGCTGTCATTCGACCGCCTCTCCATTAACCACCTAAGAGATGGACAGACATTAATAGTGGGTAAATCATATGGTACAGGAAAGTGCTGACAGCGTCGACATCATGATGACATCATAACACCTTACCAATTTTAATTTCAATGTCATAAGATATTGCCCTCTTACTGTAAAGAAGCCTTTTCTTCTACTGATCCACTCCATTATTCTTGATATTAATAATTCATGCAGAAAATCTCTTATGCTGACCCCTATTATTAATTTGATCGATTTATTGTCACCCACACCCATGGTCCTATAATGGTAAAGAACCCTTTCCTAAATTTCTGATGGAACCCCCTGTCTTCCTGATTCACTCCATATTACTTTATGCATCAGATCTGCTAAGTTGACCCCTATCTTTGAGTTGATCCAGTTATTGTCACCCAAACCCAAGGTCCTGATACTGTAAAGAACCCTTTCCTATAATGCTGATGGAACCCCTACTCCTCCCGATTCACTCCACCATTCTGGATATCAATACTTTATGCATCAGATCTGTTAAGTTGACCCCTATCTTTGAGTTGATCCAGTTATTGTCACCCAAACCCAATGTCCTCTTACTGTAAATACCCCTTTCTTATATTGCTGATGGAACCCCCTCTCCTACTGATCCACTCCACCAGTATTGATATCAATAATTCATGCATCAAATATTTTATGTTGACCCCTATCTTTAATTTGATTCAGTTATTGTTCCCCAAACCCAAGGTACTCTTACTGTAAAGAACCCTTTCCTATAATGCTGATGGAACCACCTCTCCTCCTGACCCACTCCACCATTCTTGATATCAGTAATTCATGCATTAGATCTCTTACGTTGACCCCTATCTTTAAAATATCCCATTATCTTCTGTGGCAGAATGTAGTGAGCATACTCTGTGCATGGAAAGGGGGAGGGAAGAGGAGCTCAGTTGCTCTCTGTGATCCTCAGTTATCTCTCTCCAGCTTTCATTGTAATCTACCCTCTGGTGATAATGATATGACTGCTGACCCTGCTCCCAGTGTACATAGCACACACTGAAAATTGATAGGAAATATTAGATTATAGGTCAGTGATGGTGAACCTCCTTTTAGAGACCGAGCTCCCAAACTGCAACCCAAAACCCACTTATTTACCTCAAAGTGCCAACACGGCAATTTAACCTGAATACTGAAAAATATTAGCAAAGTAAAGCTGTATGGGCGTGGCTTCACACAGGCTCCAGTAAAATGAATGACCCTGTTGGCGCCACCTTAGTATTAATAATGCCCCAATTAGTGGCCCCCAGTATTAATAATGCCCCCATTAGTGGCCCCCAGTATTAATAAGGCCCCCATTAGTGGCCCCCAGTATTAATAATGCCCTGTTAGTAGCCCCCAGTATTAATAACGCCCACATTAGTGGCCCCCAGTATTAATAATGCCCCCTAGTATTAATAATGCCCCATTAGTGGCCCCCAGTATTAATAACGTCCCCCCCATTAGTGGCCCCCAGTATTAATAATGCCCCATGAGTGGCCCACAGTAATAATAATGTCCCATTAGTACCCCCCAGTATTAATAAGGCCCCCATTAATGGCCCTCAGTAAAACTATTGCCCCTCAAGTATTATTTTTCCTCCATTAGTGGCTCCCAGTATTAATAATGCCCCCATTAGAGGCCACAGTATTATTAATGCCCCCTTCCCCACTCCTCTTGTGCAAAAAATAAAAAAAATTGTCAATGCTGCAAAACATCATCACACTGGAGCACAGGTCCTGTCCTGCGCATCCAGTGATCAGCGTGTGTTCCCGCGGCGCGATCAAATGCAGGAGGTGCGTTTTATTTTTTTAACACAAGCAGAAGAAGGGGGCAAAGGCTGTACTAATGAGTGCTCCACAATGGAAGTGCTCATTAGTAATAGTGCACAGGTGGCAACCCTATACTTGGCCCACACAGAGCCACGTGCTCACTGAGGAAGGGGCCAGGAATAGACCCCGAAACGCGTCTGGTTACCGGAGACCCGCACATCAGCTGATGGACCCATACCCTTTTCATCCAGAGTCTACCACAATAGAGACCAGCATTACCTCCCAGTCTACATATATGGGATGCTGCCGTGACTTTAATCTCCTGCTTTAAAGAGTATCGGAGACGTCACATAAACAACTGCAGCGGTCGGAGATTGTCTACAAAGATACAGCGGGACATTGAAGGAATAGACCGCAGAGACAAGCGACCTCCAACTCTCAGACAGGTACCTGTGTATCCGACACTTCAGCCACGTGGGAGGCCACTGTGAGCGCAGGTCGTACACTATATCATTCATTATTAACCTGACCATAAGGTTACGTGTGTACCGTAGAGTGGAATATATTACTATTGGTCAGCAGTTATATCTATAACATCTCCGCGCAATGTATTTATGCAAAACTGCCTTCCATATATACGGGAGTGAATACAATTGGAATATATATATGTGACATTTAGAACCTATCATAGACGTCACTACCCAGTTTTTACGTTCCAGGATCGGACAGTATAAGAACACTATTGGTGTATGAGACAACTGCTCCACAAAATCGAGATAGCGATAATATAACAATTTTTACCTTTTTCCTTACTATATGTATTCATTTTAGTATTGTTATGTATGATTTTACATTTTAGGTCTTCTATGAATATATACAATTGATATACATATGTGCCTTTTATTAATAAAATACCCAGGTGTTTTACAACTACATTGTCTTCTGTGGCCCAGGTGGTGAGTGCTCGGCCTTAACCAATACCTAAAATTAAAAAAATACCAACTTTTTTTTATAAGTTGATTACAAAAATGTGTGTAATTTTCTGACATTTCCTGAACAAAGATTCCCTTTAAAAGCTATGTACACCATCGAGGCATTTTTTTAAAAATTGCATTTTACTCATTTTGGGCTAAAAATCTTTTTTTCAATAGCTCTTTATTAAAAATATTCAGCCGTCCTGTCTGTCACAAAGGGTTAACTGTGTGAATTGTACTTTTAACGTTCGTTTTGTGTCTGTCATGTAATAAACCTGATCTCTAAATTACTAAAAGGTTATAAACACTTGTTTAAAGGGGTTCTCCGGGAATTAAGAAAATGAAAATACTTAAATATTACTTCATTATAAATATATTCCCAAATACCTTACAGTAGTTATAATGGCTCGTTTTGTCTGTGGAGATATCATTAGGAGAAACAAAATGGCCGCTGTCCTATGAGTACACACAAAACCTGTCCTAATCACACAGCAGGACAAGTTACTTCACAATGCTGAGGTAAAGAGCCGCCTCATCCTCCTCTCTGCTCTGTCGGGGATTATGATCCTCAATACAGATAATAAGATCTTTAGCTGAATCTCTGTTGGAATTGAGTTCATGAGCAGCACTTGTATGCAGTCTCCATTACCACAGCCTGTCCTGTCCATCCTCTCTGTACTTCATGTCTCCTCATGAACTCCATTCCTACAGAGATTCAGCTGAAGAGCTTATCATCTGTATTCAGGATTATAATCCCTTACAAGTAGAGCAGAGAATAGGACGAGGCAGCTCTGTAGCTAAGTGTTGTGAAGTAACCTGTCCTCCTGTGTGATTAGGACAGTTTTTGTGTGTACTAATAGGACAGCGGCCATTTTGTTTCTCCTAATCATTGCTCCCTAGACAAAACAAGCCATAATAACTAATAAAAGGTATTTGGGAATATATTTATAATAAAGTAATATTTACATATTTTCATTTTCTTAATCCCTGGAGAACCCCTTTAAGCCACATTCATCAATAAGATAAGAATCGTGCTATAATAAGTGTTTAGGAGGTCAGAGATTAGAGATAAAGAGCCGTCAGCTGAGCTGCCTGACGGAACACAGTAAGAGAACATGCTACTAGAGAATCTAAAGGCTGTATAAAGAAAAGGGCTCAAAATTTTTAATGAGGACCATTTGAAAAAATGATTTTTAGCTCGGAATGAGTATAATGCAATACAATAATGATTAATTTCTCAAATACTAAAAGAGATTTCCGAAATGTCTATTCCGCTCAGCCGAATTACTGGCTGGAACAGGTCTTTTCATGACAACCTATCTGGGCTCCATCTGACTTGCAGAATAAGGAGATTAATATCCATTCTTTTATCAGTCTTATGCAGATGTAAGAATCTGCGACTAAGGATCAATCAAGACTACAATGTTTCTGATTAATAGTCCCGGGTGTCCAGGAGCTGTGGTGCCATGCCTGCAGAATGTCTCACCCTGCAAAGAAAGACTCCTGGGCCAAACATGACCATTCCACAAGGACACAGAAACAAGACATGGATCTCCTTAGATATTTGTTACTGATAACTAGAGGAGATGATATAATCTCCCTCAGAAAAAGCTCGACTTAAGACTAGACCCTGAGATGGATCTAGATCGGGGATCCCACTGATATAGAGGGGGTCTACCTTCAACTTGATCTTGATGATTATCTAAATTCTCTCATATCTATTGTCACGTTCGGGTGTGGGAGGGAAACACCACACCGAACATAGGAGGGAAAGGGGTGAGGGAATAAGGCCTAGGGAAAGGAGATGGACACCTCCTAGTAAAACCCTAATCAAAGTCCTGACAAACTACCAGTATGAACAGACCCCAGAGGTAGGTCAGTTCATATACAGGAATAACTAGTGTCCTAACTCACCCTATAGGAGTCTTCCTCAGGCCTTAATACAAATGACAGGGAAATGCAACATACAAAATAACCCAAACAAAATACAAAAGGGGAAAGAAAACACTTAACTTAAAGTGTCTATGGCAGCACCAGGAACTCAGCCGAGATCCACACACCAGCTATCCACAACTCAAACAAAAGCTATAAAAAGCACAGCATAGTGAGAGAAACAAAAATAAATAGAGAAGGTTAAATGACCATAATAGTCACACCTGGGGGAAGAAGATGCGGCAGGCACCAGAAACAACACAGACGTAATTTGATCCAAACGGAAAACATGTCAGATCAAACCACGTGTTGCCAGTCTCACCGATCTGCTGCCACCTGTCGCGGGAACGTCCGTGACATCTATCTATCTCATATCTATTTATCCATCTCATATCTATCATCTATTTATCTGTGTCATATCTATCTACTCTCATATCTATCTAATTATCTGTCTGTGTCTGTATATCTATCTACTATCTATCTAAACTCATAGCTAAATACTCTAATATCTATATCTCATATATCGATCTATATATCTGTCCGTCAGTCCGTCTTTTTATCTATCTATCTCAGTGGCGTTGCTAGGGCTGGTGTTACTCGGTGCGGTAGAAAATGGTGTCACCCCCCCAAAGCTTAGAGCCCCAGCACCCTCTTTCCCCCCTGCTGGCAGCAGCTCACCTAGGTCAGGTGCACCCCACTTTCGCTGGCTGGCTGACCGAGACACGAAATGCTGTTCAATTTCTTCTGGTGACCGCTTCTTCGCGTGGTCATCGTGTTCTGACCTATGTGGATAAGTCACGTAGAGGACGTCCATCAAGCTCTGCCCTGCCACAGCGGACGTCCCTTCACTGAGCCGCCTGCCGACCAACCCAAACGGTAACGGGGGGTCGGACAGTAAACAGACCGCACACGGGGCGGCGGGGGATGTAGGCTAAGCAGACAGATCGCCGGTGGGGGTGCTAGCAGACAGATCGCCGACGACGGGAAGGGGGTGCTAGTGTTGTTGGGTCCGGCCAGGGGCGGATTAAGTGCATGTGAGGCCCATGTATGAAGAGGCCATATGACATCATATTCATCGTTTACATGGTCTAGGTGCAGCTCAATCCCATCTCAGTGATTGGGGCTGAGCTGTAATACCAAGAGCAGTGCTCTCAAATGGACAGCGCTGTGCTTGGTAAGGAGCAAAGAGGCTGCGGCGCTCACTGGAACATCGCGGTCTCCTCAAACAGCTGATTGTCGGGGGTGCCAGGAGTCGGACACCCACCAATCTCCTAACTCTCTGTGTACAGATGTCATAGATGTTACCTGCAGTCCTATGTAACACCCCACATGACACAGTGAACTAATGTGTTATGTGGGGTGTTACATAGGACTGCAGGGAACATCTACTACATTATCTGCACACAGAAAGTTAGCACTGTTATCTGGGCTGATACATAGGACTGCAGGTGACATCTACAAATTTAAATCTTAGCCAGCTCTACATATAGGAGAATACAGCACCACATACCTCTTACATCCAGTGACATCTCCTGTCATGTAGACCTTCTCTTTCCTCTTCTCCTCCGTTCGACCCAGACCACCATGACAAATTCTTTCAGCCGCATCTCGTCTCTGCAGAGTTTGTTACACAGACACGTTATATTTCTCATAATTAGGGTCATTTATCAAACTGGTGTGAAGTAGAACTGGCTTAGTTGCCCATAGCAACCAATCAGATTCCTCCTTTCATTTTCCAAAGAAGCTGTCAAAAATGAAAGGTGGAATCTGATTGCTATGGGCTACTTAACCAGTTCTACTTTACACCAGTTTGATAAATTATCCCAAAGGTCCCTGTCTACAGCAGTTATAATGTCCTCAAGAGTGCCCCCCAGTAATAATAACACTCTATATTGTGCTCCAGGTAATAATGCCTGTAAAGTGTACCCCAAAAATAATGTCCCCTAATAGTAATTTCCCCCACACTGCCCCCATATAGTAATTTCCCCCACACTGCCCCATGTAGTAATTTCCCCCACACTGCCCCCATGTAGTAATTTCCCCCACACTGCCCCATGTAGTAATTTCCCCCACATTACCCCCATATAGTAATTTCCTCCACACTGCCCCCATATAGTAATTTCCCCCACACTGCCCCCATGTAGTAATTTCCCCCACATTACCCCATGTAGTAATTTCCCCCACATTACCCCATGTAGTAATTTCCCCCACATTACCCCCATATAGTAATTTCCTCCACACTGCCCCTATATAGTAATTTCCCTCACACTGCCCCATGTAGTAATTTCCCCCACACTGCCCCATGTAGTAATTTCCCCCACATTACCCCCATATAGTAATTTCCTCCACACTGCCCCCATATAGTAATTTCCCCCACACTGCCCCCATGTAGTAATTTCCCCCACATTACCCCATGTAGTAATTTCCCCCACATTACCCCCATATAGTAATTTCCTCCACACTGCCCCTATATAGTAATTTCCCTCACACTGCCCCATGTAGTAATTTCCCCCACACTGCCCCATGTAGTAATTTCCCCCACACTGCCCCATGTAGTAATTTCCCCCACACTGCCCCATGTAGTAATTTCCCCCACATTACCCCCATATAGTAATTTCCCCCACACTGCCCCCATATAGTAATTTCCTCCACATTGCCCCGTATAGTAATTTCCCCCACACTACTCCCATATAGTAATTTCCCCCACACTGCCCCTACCTATGAAGTAATTTGCCCCAACACTGCTATCCCATAAAATAATTTGCCCCCACACTGCCCCCCTGAAGTAATTTTCCCCCACACTGCCCCATGAAGTAATTTGCCCCTACACTGCACTCCCATGAAATAATTTGCCCCCACACTGCCTCTCATGAAGTAATTTGCCCCCACACTGCCCCATGAAGTAATTTGGTACCACACTGCCCACCATGAATAATTTGCCCCACACTGCACCCCCTGAAGTGATTTGCCCCCACACTGCCCCCAATAAACTAATTTGCCCCCAAGTAATAATCTGCCCCCACACTAAGTGATTTGACCCCATTTAATAATCTGCCCACCCCCCTGAACTGATTTGCTACCACACTGCCCCATGTCCTCCTCTGCCCCCCCCCCCCCCCCCCCCCAAAGTTGGCACACACAGAAATAAAATAAAAACAATTAAAAGCTAATACTTACCTGTGTCCGGCATGGTGAGGCAGGCGCACATTCTTCATTGTCCCGAGTCCCTCCCGACACAGGCGCGCAATGACATCATCACGCACGCCTGCGCCCGGATTTCATTACCGCATAGGCCTCAGACCTACTAGGCATGAAGCCTATGGCGGTGATCGGCTCCCGTGCCCCGCCGCAGTGTGTGGGCGTTCGGGTCGGCATTGCCGGGCCCGGGGCTATCGACCCGAACACCTTATTATAATCCGCCACTGGGTCCGGCGGGTGACTCACCCCATCAGACTGGTGTCACCCGGTGCGGCCCGCACCCGCCTCGCAACGCAACTGATCTATCTATCTCATATCTATCTATATCTAACATCTCATATCTATCTATCTCTCTCTCTAATATCTTGGCTAAGGCTACTTTCACACTATCGTTATTTGCTGGATCAGTCATGGATCAGCAAAAACGCTTCCATTCTGATAATACAACCGTCTACTTCCGTTATGAACGGATCCAGTTGTATTATCTTTAAAAAAGTCAAGATGGATCCGTCATGAACTCCATTGAAAGTCAATGGGGGACGAATCAATTTTCTATTGCAGCGTTATTCTGTCTGCGATGGGGACGCAACCAAATGTATTCTGGTGCACTGCGTTCCCTTCAGTTCAGTTTTGTCCCCATTGACAATAAATAGGGACAAAACTGAAGCGTTTTCCTCCGCTATTGAGATCCTATGACGGATCTCAATAGCGGAAAGGGAAAGCGCAAGTTTGAAAGTAGCCCAAGTACCCATGGATCCAATTCACTATTAATATCCAGCTGGGGCACCATATGCTCTTGCTGCTGACTTCCTGCCAACAAGTCACTCTGCCTTGGCCAGGGTACTTAGATACAAGGCTAGGCCATTAAGAAAGGAAGGAAAATCTCGCTAGGACTTGCAACTTTCTTTACTATATGACTGCACACAATATTTGGGCCACCCAACCTATAAGAAAGTTTACCTTTAGGAACAAAACATGGAGATGACAATTTATGAAAAATGAAGCGTCACATTAATTCACAAATGTAGGAATGACCAAAGATAAATGTGACCTTGTAAACAGAAGGCCATCTTTATACAGATTGTTAGACTTGGATGTCGTGACAGCCCATGACCTTCTCGACTGGGAGGTGAAAGGTTATAGGCCCCATTTCATCAAGATGACACCTAGTAAAAAAGCTTCAATTTCATCAGCCCTAATAAGTACCAAGGAGAAGACAACCTCCTTAATAAAAGGGGCCCTAAAAGCATACTAATATACTCCTTCAACTCAGCCTTCCAATGCCAGTCCCATACAAGACTATAGAGTGTGATTGTTAAAGGGGTTGGCTGACCAGTATATGACATCCGTATGCCTTAAACATGAGGTTGTCTTTAGGAGGCAACCGTTTTAAACCTCCTTCGTGGATGTCTGGTCCATGATAAAGTACAACTCAAGGCTCAGACTGGTCCACTAGGCTACCAGAGGATCCTCTGATGGTCCCATAATGGGCTCCAGAAGTCCAGCAGATGACAAACACACACTGAGGTGACTAAGGAGCCAATCACTTGTCTTTTTCTTATGGTGGGTGGGTCCTCAGAATCATCCTTTTGGGTCGACTTAAGGAACCTCAGTCTCACATTTGGACAACCCATGGAATAATAGTGTGCACTGGGCTCCAACACTAACCAAAGTCTTAAGAAGAAGACCACGGACAGATAACATGGCCAACCTCCATTCATTACTCATGCCATAGCAAGATACATTTTCAAGAACGTGGCAAGTTGAAGGCATATCCTTGTACATACTCTCATGCAGATATCTTCAGTAAAATAACTAATCGTAACATCCTTAAACAAGACATCATCTCATCTGCCAGAAGAACGTGCCCTCAAGGGGAAACAACTGGATAATTCTTCTTATGATAAATGATTTCCTGAGCGTCCACTGGCTTCATCCACGCGTGATAGATAGACTCTCCTGCGTCATGGTGGTCCAAACCTGTTTACTTGTCTCCTTAAATCTCAGCTACTACTTGCCAGGGCTGCGCTCAGCTTGTAATATTGGCATGCTGTGCGGAGGGAAGGACAAGATTAACCAAGCAGTCCTTGGCAAACGTCAGGGAAGGTCCACATCTGCTATTATGGGAGCAGACAATGGTCCCTGTGTGCAGCCTGACGTCCGCAGACCGTCTATAATTTCTCAACGCTATTTTTAATATTGGGTTTCTGTCTCTAACCTAAATGTGGATGAGAGTCTCCTGTTTGCAGCAGTTTCTTTAGCTCAGGGGCCGCCAAGAAGCTGGACTCAGAGTCACACAGTCAACTCCATGTAATGCTAAATTACTTTCAGATTGCAGGTAATTAAATAAAACCTCCCATGGGGGTTGGGTTGTTGTTTGTCATCTTCTCACAATCCCCATTCCAGGACTGGGGAGGGGGGTGAAATATTTTCATGTAAGGATTAAATCTCTGCCAACACTTACGTTATATAGAAGGTGACCACATTGTTCTCCAGACAAGCATGGATGTTCTCTAGACAAGCATGGAACTCCAGAGTAGTCACCTGTGGTTGTAGGGCTTGTCGCAACTCTTTCATGTATGATGTGCCACTACCACCACATACAGTATATTATATAGAAGGTGAACTAACTGGCATACTTCTCGACATTTGTGGTGGACCATAGTTGCCTGGGGCCAGCCTGGACAGGGTTTACAAAAAAATCCCCACCCATTTCCATCCAGGACAAGACAAATTTGCCAGGATTATCAATGGAAATTTTTGACAATACATGCAAATTTTGGGCTGTTGGCCACTATGAATTGGTCTCCATAAGAGCATAGAGGTCTAAAGTGGTCACCTGTGGTTGTAGGGCATGTTGCTAGCCAACTCATATAGGCAGGACATGCCACCATGAACCCTTACTTTAGATACAAGAGGTGACCACATTGGTTTCCATAAGAGCACAAAGTCTGCAGAGTCACCTTAGGCTGCAGAACCTGTTGCCTGGAAACTCATATATGTAGGACAAGCCATAACCAACACTTCAGTTTCATACAAGACCACATTGGTTTCCACAGGAGTATGGAAGTACAGAGTGGTCACCTTAGGATGCAGTGCGTGTTGCTTGGCAACTGGTGTAGGGCATATGGTACTACCAACACTTGTGTTACATAGAAGGTGACCACATCGGTCTCTGCAGGAGTATGGAAGTGCAAAGTGGTCACCTAAGGATGCAGGGCCTGTTGCTAAGCAACTTATATATGTAGGACAATCCACAACCAACATGTGTTATGTAGAAGGTGACCATATTGGTCTCTAGAGGAGTATGGAAGTGCAGAGAGGTTACCTAAGGATGCAAGGCCTGTTGCTAGGCAACTCATATATGTAGGGCAAGCCCCGTACCAACACTCGTGTTCTATAGAATGATGCAGGACCTGTTGATAGGCAACTCGTATAAGTAGGACAATCCACAACCAACATGTGTTACATAAAAGGTGACCAGATTGGTCTCCACAGAAGTATGGAAGGCTAGGCTGGTCACCTATGGTAGAAGGCCCTGTTGCTAGGCAACTCATGCTTTTCAAAGGAGCTTCCTTTTTAAATACCTAAATGGGAGTGTCAGAGAAATTGAAAGCAGCCATCTGATTGGTTGCCATGTTAAAAAGCCTGATTTAGGGGGCATAGTGATTAGGGGTGCAGTTGCAACCAGAGGCCTTGTACTAATAATATGAATGCCACATGATAGGTTAGGGGCTCTGCTATAAATTCTGTGTTTGGGGGCCCAGAAACTACAACTTACATCTCAGCCCTGATGGTTGAAGAGTTGGTCCCCGTCTTCTCGGCCGAGTACAACGGCACTACTAACCCCAGACCGAGCAGTGACCTCCTATGAGGGAGCTAGAAGTATTCCATATCTCAGGGACATGGTCTGGAGACACCTGGAGAAGTGATATGAGCATCTTGTGTCTCACGTAGCTTTGAATGGCTCATTCTTCCCCAGAGCCCTGACTTTTTGTACTGCTGATAAACTGGTTTTGTCAGATGCCACTGCAAGACGGTGACATATCCACCTGCCGGGACCAACAACAGTGACCTATTACTGATACCACCCGTCAGCATAATGCAAAGTGACAGCAGCCGCGCTGCCGGGAAGCCTGCCACTTGCCATCTAAAAGCTCTCCTAAGCTCCCCGGTGGCACCAGATCCGCTGGTCTACACCACTGCGCTTACTGGAAATTAACCTCAAGTTTACAACCCTGGGGCCTAGCAGTGATGTTTGCCGTAAATGGCGCCACTCCTTTCCATAGGCTCTGTATGGTACTGCAGCTCAGTCCAATTCACTGCAAAACCAGCCACAGCCTATGGATAAAGGTGGCGCTGTTTCTCAAGACAAATAAGATCCTTGATTTCCAGTATACCCTTACAAAGCACGGTGCGGAGGGGCAAAGGTTTGAGAAACCATCCCTTTAAATCTGAGCTGCTCATTATGGAAATCAAAGGAAATGATACAAAATAAAGTGAATGATATCATTTAATTTCTATTATGTCTTTCTAGTAAAATCTTTCTCTGGCTCCAAAATAAAAGGAGTAATTCGGGTTCCGTATTTAATTACGTAATTGATTTCTGTGCAGAGAAGCAGATCACTGCCTCCCTCTAGTGTTCAGTGGCGAGAATGCATCTATCATGGTGTCATGTATTTAATGGATGGTGAACCCGATTTTCTAGGGCCCTTAACCCCTTAGGGACCCATGACGTATCGGTACGGCATGTTTCCCGAATCCTTAAGGACCCATGACGTACCGGTACGTCATGGCTTTAATTCGCGATTCCGGCGCCGCGGGGGTTAATCGGAACGGGATGCCGGCTGAAATCATTCAGCCGGCATCCCGTAACAACGCAGGGGGGGGTCATTTGACCCCCCCGTATAGACGATCGCAGAAAACCGCAGGTCCATTCAGACCTGCGGTTTTCTGCGTTTCCGGTCCATTCGGGTGTGCTGTGACCCGATGAACCGGAAAAAGACTGCGATCGGTGGCGTAATTTTACACCACCAATCGCAGTCCGAGGATTTGAGGAGGCGGTGCTGGCCCTGGTGCTGAACACTGCTGTCCAGGGTGCTGATTGGTGCAGGGGAGAGAGGCGCGAGATTCAAACTTCCTGCGCTCCTCTCTCCCCTCCTCTTCCTGTCCAGCACCCTGACCGTGCAGCATCGTCCAGCACCAGCTCCTGTGTCCCCCTAATCGGCATCCATCACCCTCCTGCACCCATCGCCACTCAGGTAGGTTAGGGTCAGTGAGGGAGAGGCACCATTAGGAAGGGAAAGAAGGGAAAAGTTAGTTAGGAAAAAAAAAAAAAAAAAGAACTTTTACACAAAACTTTTTTGATCCATCTATCAGACCCCAGAGCCCCCCCTGCCACTTGCCCCCCCCTACCAGCCCCCCACCACCACCAGCCCCCCCCACCCCCCCCACCCATCCCCCCACCAGCCCTCCCCCAGCCCCCCCCCCTCACCACTAGCCCCCTTACCACCACTTTTTTTTATTTTTCTGCGTTCGCTGACTGGTCGGCACTTTAGCGTCCGTCCACTGTTAGCGCATCGCCTGCCCCACCGCTGATCAGCGTTGTACCGCTGATCAGCAACTTTGAACTTTTTTTTTTTTTTTTTCCTAACACTTGCCCCTTTATTTTCCTTTTTTTAGTACGCGAACACCCGTTGCCCCCACACACACGCACATATAATAAAGGTTTCCACACACGCACACCTACACGCACACACACCCATGGCCCGCCGGGTGTTCTCGGCCGAGGAGGCATACGCCCAGATTGCCTCCGACTCCGAGAGCCCCAGTGAGGATGAGGATGACCCCACATTCCTTCTGTCATCCGCATCCTCCTCATCATCATCGGATGACGATGAGCCACCAAGGCGGCGGAGACGCCGCCAGGCGGAGCCAGGGGCCACACATGCTAGGGATCCTGTGGCCCACCCTAGTACGAGCCGCCCTGGGGTTCGTACTGGTTTCCCGGCCCACCAAATAAGTTCACCGGAGCCCCCTGCCGATGAACTTAGCTGGTGTCCCCCAGTGGACTTTGAGCCTGAGATTCCGGATTTCGCTGGCAATCCTGGAATCCAGATTCCCACAGTGGGGTTTACTGAAATAGACTTTTTTAGTTTTTTTTTCAGTAACCCACTGGTGAATTTGATGGTGGAGCAGACGAATCTGTACGCCCAACAGTTCGTCGCTCAAAACCCAGGCTCATTTTTGGCTAGACCCGGTGGCTGGACGCCGGTCAGTGCAGCCGAAATGAGGACATTTTGGGGCCTCGTGCTGCATATGGGTCTAGTCCAAAAACCCAGTGTCAGGCAATACTGGAGTGGGGACGTCCTATACCAGACCCCACTGTACAGTATGGTCATGACACGTCCCCGGTTTGAGGCCATCCGGAAATGTCTGCATTATTCCGATAATGCAGCATGTCCACCCCGAGGTGATCCTGCCTATGACCGGCTGTATAAGATACGGCCGGTCATCGATCACTTTGGGGCCACATTTCAGCAGGCCTACGTACCTGGAAGGGAGGTCGCGGTTGATGAGTCTCTCGTTGCGTTCAAGGGGAGACTCAGTTTCCGCCAATACATTCCCACAAAGCGGGCGAGGTATGGCGTGAAGCTATACAAAATTTGTGAGAGTACCTCAGGGTACACTTACAAATTTCGTGTGTACGAGGGGCGAGATTCCCGTATTCAACCCCCAGAATGTCCCCCCACTCTGGGTGTTAGCGGGAAACTCGTGTGGGACCTTATGCACCCACTGCTGGATAAGGGTTACCACTTGTACGTGGATAACTTTTATACCAGCATTCCCTTGTTCAGGTCCCTTGCCGCCAGATCCACGTTCGCTTGTGGGACCGTGCGGAAAAATCAGCGCGGCCTCCCTGCCCACCCCCTCCAGGTACCTATCCCCAGGGGTGAGACCCGTGCCCTTACCAGTGGAAACCTGTTGCTGGTCAGGTATAAGGACAAGAGGGATGTCCTTATGCTGTCCACAATCCACGGTAACAGCACCACCCCAGTCCCTGTGCGAGGTACCGCGGCAACGGTCCTCAAGCCCGATTGTATCGTCGACTACAATCGGTATATGGGAGGAGTTGATCTCTCTGATCAAGTCCTCACGCCATATAATGCCATGCGCAAAACCCGGGCATGGTACAAAAAAGTTACGGTCTACATGGTGCAGGTTGCCATGTACAACTCTTTTGTACTATCCCGAAGCGCTGGCAGCACAGGGACATTCCTCCAATTCTATGAGGCAGTCCTCAAAGACCTGATCTTTTCGGACCGGGAAAGAGCAGGCCGGAGTACCTCGGGAACTGGAGGCGCCCGGATCGTCCCTGGCCAACACTTTCCAGGTGTGGTCCCCCATACTGGAAAGAAGGGACGAACCCAAAAAAGATGCAGAGTGTGTCACAAGAGGGGGATACGGAAGGACACCACCACTCAATGTGACACGTGCCCCGATCATCCGGGCCTCTGCGTTATCGATTGCTTCAGGGAGTATCACACTTCCATGGAGTACTAAATTTTTATAATCCCCAACAGTCCACTAGAGAACATAAAACACTATGGCTCTTAGACTTTGGAGACACAGAAACAATTTTTTTTCCCCAAAAAAATATTAGTTTTAGAGCAGGCATCCTCAAACTGCGGCCCTCCAGATGTTGTAAAACTATAACTCCCAGCATGCCCAGACAACCTACAGCCATCAGCAGGGCATGGTGGGAATTGTAGTTTTACAACATCTGGAGGGCCGCAGTTTTTAGGATGCCTGCTTAGTGTCTCCAAAGTCTGAGAGCCATACATATTGGGCATCGTCGCGTGCGTAAAAGTCGTCGCTATAAAAATAACATTTGACCAAACGCCTCGAATGAACGGTGTTAAAAATATAAAACAAAAACGGTGCCAAAACACCCATTTTTGGGCAAAATTTCAATTTGAATCCCTTTTGCCGGTAATAAAGCAAGGGTTAACAGCCAAACAAAACTCAATATTTATGGCCCTGATTCTGTAGTTTGCAGAAACACCCCATATGTGGTCGTAAATGGCTATATAGCCGCACGGCAGGGCATAGAACGAAGGGAACTCCATACGGTTTCTGGAAGGCAGATTTTGATGGACAGTTTTTTTTTTTGACACCATGTCCCATTAGAAGCCCCCCCTGATGTAGCCTAGACTAGAAACTCCAAAAAAGTGACCCCATCTAAGAAACTACACCCCTCAAGGTATTCAAAAGTTACTTTACAAACTATGTTAACCCTTTAGGTGTTCCACAAAACTAAATAGCGAATGTAGAACATTTTTTAGAATTAAATTTTTTTGTTACATTGCCTCAAAAAAGAGTAATATAGAGCAACCAAAAATCATATTTACCCCTAAAATAGTCCCAAAACAACAACCACCTTATCCTGTAGTTTCCTAGATGGGGTCACTTTTGTGGAGTTTCTACTCTAGGGGTGCATCAGGGGGCTTGAAAGGGTACATGGTGTAAATAAACCAGTCCAGCAAAATCTGCCTTCCAAAAACCATATGACGTTCCCCTCCTTCTATGTCCTGCCGTTTGGCCAAACAGTAGTTTACGACCACATATGGGGTGTTTCTGCAAACTACAGAATCAGGGCAACCCATTTTGAGTTTTGTTTGGCAGTTAACCCTTGTTTTACTCCTGGAAAAAATTGATTATATTGGAAAATTTTCCAAAAAATAGAAATTTCTAAATTGTTTCTCCATCTGCCATTAACTCTTGTGGAACACCTAAAGGGTTAACAAAGTTTGTAAACCCAGTTTTGAATACCTTGAGGGGTGTACTTTCTTAGATGGAGTCACTTTTTTGAAATTTCTATTCTAGGGGTGCAACAGGGGGCTTCAAATGGGACATGGTATAAACAAAACCAGTCCTGCAAAATCTGCCTTCCAAAACCCATATGGTGTTCCCCTCCTTCTATGTCCTCCCGTTTGGCCAAACAGTAGTTTACGACCACATATGGGGTGTTTCTGCAAACTACAGAATCAGGGCAACCCATTTTGAGTTTTGTTTGGCAGTTAACCCTTGTTTTACTCCTGGAAAAAATTGATTATATTGGAAAATTTTCCAAAAAATAGAAATTTCTAAATTGTTTCTCCATCTGCCATTAACTCTTGTGGAACACCTAAAGGGTTAACAAAGTTTGTAAACCCAGTTTTGAATACCTTGAGGGGTGTACTTTCTTAGATGGAGTCACTTTTTTGAAATTTCTATTCTAGGGGTGCAACAGGGGGCTTCAAATGGGACATGGTATAAACAAAACCAGTCCTGCAAAATCTGCCTTCCAAAACCCATATGGTGTTCCCCTCCTTCTATGTCCTCCCGTTTGGCCAAACAGTAGTTTACGACCACATATGGGGTGTTTCTGCAAACTACAGAATCAGGGCAACCCATTTTGAGTTTTGTTTGGCAGTTAACCCTTGTTTTACTCCTGGAAAAAATTGATTATATTGGAAAATTTTCCCAAAAATAGAAATTTCTAAATTGTTTCTCCATCTGCCATTAACTCTTGTGGAACACCTAAAGGGTTAACAAAGTTTGTAAACCCAGTTTTGAATACCTTGAGGGGTGTACTTTCTTAGATGGAGTCACTTTTTTGAAATTTCTATTCTAGGGGTGCAACAGGGGGCTTCAAATGGGACATGGTATAAACAAAACCAGTCCTGCAAAATCTGCCTTCCAAAACCCATATGGCGTTCCCCTCCTTCTATGTCCTCCCGTTTGGCCAAACAGTAGTTTACGACCACATATGGGGTGTTTCTGCAAACTACAGAATCAGGGCAACCCATTTTGAGTTTTGTTTGGCAGTTAACCCTTGTTTTACTCCTGGAAAAAATTGATTATATTGGAAAATTTTCCAAAAAATAGAAATTTCTAAATTGTTTCTCCATCTGCCATTAACTCTTGTGGAACACCTAAAGGGTTAACAAAGTTTGTAAACCCAGTTTTGAATACCTTGAGGGGTGTACTTTCTTAGATGGAGTCACTTTTTTGAAATTTCTATTCTAGGGGTGCAACAGGGGGCTTCAAATGGGACATGGTATAAACAAAACCAGTCCTGCAAAATCTGCCTTCCAAAACCCATATGGTGTTCCCCTCCTTCTATGTCCTGCCGTTTGGCCAAACAGTAGTTTACGACCACATATGGGGTGTTTCTGCAAACTACAGAATCAGGGCAACCCATTTTGAGTTTTGTTTGGCAGTTAACCCTTGTTTTACTCCTGGAAAAAATTGATTATATTGGAAAATTTTCCCAAAAATAGAAATTTCTAAATTGTTTCTCCATCTGCCATTAACTCTTGTGGAAGACCTAAAGGGTTAATAAAGTTTGAAAAAACTGTTTTGAATACCTTGAGGGGTGTAGTTTCTAGAATGGGGTCATTTTTGGGAGGTTTCTATTATCTAAGCCTCACAATATGACTGCAAACCTGAACTGGTCCATAAAAAGTGGGATTTTGAAGATTTCTGAAAAATTTCAAAATTTGCTTCTAAACTTCTAAGCCTTGTAACATCCCCAAAAAATAAAATATCATTCCCAAAATGCTACACACATGAAGTAGACATATGGGGAATGTAAAGCCATCACAATTTTTGGGGGTATTACTATGTATTACAGAAGTAGAGAAACTGAAACTTTGAAATTTGCTAATTTTTCAAAAAAAATTGTAAAAATTTTATTTTTTTGTGCAAAAAAATTAACTTTTTTGACCCAATTTTAGCAGTGTCATGAAGTACAATATGTGACGAAAAAACAATCTCAGAACGGCCTGGGTAAGTCAAAGCGTTTTAAAGTTATGAGCACTTAAAGGGACACTGGTCAGATTTGCAAAAAATGGCCAAGTCCTTAAGGTGAAATAGGGCTGAGTCCTTAAGGGGTTAATGACCAATCACAAATTAATATTTCATAGATTTGGGGTCTTGAGTCTTTGATGTGCAGACACATGACAAGCTATGCAGCCACAGTACCCCCATAATGGTCATAGCTGCTACAGCGCCCCCTAAAAATAATAGCAACCACAGTGCCCTCATTAGAATAGCAGCCACAGTGTCCCCATAACAGTAGCAGTCAGAGTGCCCCCATAACTCTGATGGCTGCCACAGTGCCTTTAACAATAGCAGCCCGAGTTCCCCCATAACAGTAACAGAAGCCACAGTGTCCATATAACAGAAAAACAATCCACAATTTCCCAATATCAGTACCAGAAGCCATAGTTCCCCTAAAATAGTAATATCCGTCAGTGTCTCCATAAAAGTAATAGCAGTGAAAGTGCCCCCATAACAGTACCAGAAGCCACAGTGCCCATTAACAGTAACAAAAGCCTCAGCACCCCCATAACAGTACCAGAAGCCACAGTGCCTCAATAATAGTAACATCAGCCAAAGTGTCCCTATAACATTAATAGCAGTGAAAGTGTCTATATACCAGTAACAGAAGCCACAGTGCCCCAATAACAGTAACAGAAGCCACAGTGCCCCAATAACAGTAACAGAAGCCACAGTGCCCCAATAACAGTAACTGAAGCCACTGTGCCCCCATAACAGTAACTGAAGCCACTGTGCCCCAATAACAGTAACTGAAGCAACTGTGCCCCAATAACAGTAACTGAAGCAACTGTGCCCCCATAACAGTAACTGAAGCAACTGTGCCCCCATAACAGTAACTGAAGCAACTGTGCCCCCATAACAGTAACTGAAGCCACTGTGCCCCTATAACAGTAACTGAAGCCACTGTGCCCCCATAACAGTAACTGAAGCCACTGTGCCCCCATAACAGTAACTGAAGCCACTGTGCCCCCATAACAGTAACTGAAGCCACTGTGCCCCCATAGCAGTAACTGAAGCCACTGTGCCCCCATAACAGTAACTGAAACCACTGTGCCCCCATAACAGTAACTGAAACCACTGTGCCCCCATAACAGTAACTGAAACCACTGTGCCCCCATAACAGTAACTGAAACCACTGTGCCCCCATAACAGTAACTGAAGCCACTGTGCCACTATAACAGTAACTGAAGCCACTGTGCCCCTTAACAGTAACTGAAGCCACTGTGCCCCCTTAACAGTAACTGAAGCCACTGTGCCCCCTTAACAGTTAGTAACTGAAGCCACTGTGCCCCCATAAGAGTAACATAAGCCACAGTGCCCCCATAATACTACACAGTGCCCCCATGACAGTACCAGAAGCCGCAGTACCCCCATAACAGTACCAGAAGCCGCAGTGCCCCCATAATAGTACACAGTGCCCCATAACAGTCTGGTGGATCCTGACTGCTGAGTGACCCCACAGCGCCCCCTTCTGCCCAGCACAGATTAGAGGGGCTCGCTGTATTGTTCTGCACCTACCAGTATACATATATCCCAATCGCTATACGCCCGGCGGCCCTTGAATACGGCCTCTTGACATCACTGCCGCTGATCCCGCAGACCCCTCGTCCTACAGACAGAATGTGCAAGATTTGGAGAAGATGCGGCTGAATTCTTAATTCTTCCCCCTGGACCCTGAACAGTTTAAAAGCTTTATTACATGCGGAGTGGGTCCTGGGAGAGAAGCTCACACCCTCCTCCCTGCGCCATCCTACAACCTGAGCGCAGCACATCCTCTCGCCATAATTCACCATGCATCAGCGCGCAGCTTTCTACATTCCCCGCTCTGTAATTCAATTCTAAGAGCCCATATATCAGCTCCCCAAGGCTACCTGCAATGCTGATGCTGCGCCGACCTGAAACACATCAATGGCGGCTCCTCCGTCCCCCATTCCCCTAGATGTCTCCATCCCATCCGTAGGTATCGGAAAAACGACTTTACAGCGACATTACTTCATTTAACATTCCAGCTTATCTCACAAACAGTCAGAGTTGTCAGTTGGATCCTATGCATAAGGCTACATGCACACGACCGTATGTGTTTTGCGGTCCGCGAATTGCGGATCCGCAAAAAAACAACAACTAAAAAACTGAAGACATCCGTACGCCATGGATTTTTTGGGGCGGATCCATTGTAACAATGCCTAAAACGGAAAAGAATAGAAAATGTTCTATTTTTTTTTTGCGGGGCTACGGAACGGACATACTGATGCGGACAGCACATTCAAACTCCTCCAGAATGGGGATCAAGTGATAGCGGGGGTCCCAGCACTGGGGCCCACCCAGTGATCATACATTTATCCCCGATGCTGTGGAGAGTTGATAAATGTTCATAGTGGGAATAACCCTTTTAATGGGTCTCAACAAGTGTTTCCAATCATTGACTGCAAGCAGTGATCTTGAAATTACATTAGAAACTTGCATTACTTTTCATCATAACCTGTGGCGCTTTGTACAGCCTGTCAGCACTGCAGGGTCAGCACATGACACTATATTAAGGGATTGTCTTTTAAGCCACTGCTAAAAAAATCTGCTTCCCCCCTCTAGGAATAGCGCCACTGTGGTGATGGGCAAGTCTGGTTTTGCAGCATTCAATTAAATAATTAAGACTGCAATACCGGACACAGCCATAGAACATGAGTGGCGCTGTTTGTGGAAAAAAAAATATAAAAAAAAAATCCTAAAAATGATCCATCGTTTGTTCCTGAATGCATTCTACACTGATATTCAGACATCTCCAGAAAAAGCCCTCTCCTCCTGAAGAACGGACAAGTCTGAGATGCCTTCTTGTCTCCAGGCCTGACCCACTTTCACCGTGCTTTCAGGGATGCTCCATATGGTCTGCTTTCCGCATATTATATAATGGCCCTCAGGCCCCTCCACTTTATACATTTTCTCGGCTGCTTATAAAAAATGTTGCCTGCGATTATGTAATAAAACGCATCAAGCAGCTCCGATCTCTGAACATTTTCATTGCTGTGACCCAACCCTGATGGAAGTGACCCCAAAATGTCAGACCAGGCAATAGCAGCAGAGAGAGAGAGGGGGGGGGGGGGCTGAAAAATTAAAGGGCACCCTCCCTTAATGCACAGTTCGCCTGTTTTCATACTACTTGGGCAAACTCTGATCAGCGTCTCCACAGTCGCCGGGTCTCCTGAAATGTCCCTGTGTCCTCTCTATTCGCCTCTTCCCTCCTGGGCATAGAAAACTGTCCACACAGGGCCCACATTAGGAGAGGAGTATCTGCAGAATCTGGTCTGGGATCTGTATTTCGAGGTCTGGTCTGGGGTCTACATCTAGGAGGTCTGGTTTCGGGTCAGTATGGGTTTGGTAGCTACCCTACCAAACCCATACTGGTTTTGGTCTGGCGTCTGTATTACCTTAGGGGGTATGATTGGTCTAGCGTCTGTATTACTTTAGGGGGTATGATCTGGGTCTGTATATGTTTAGAGCGCCTGGTCTGGGGGCTTTATTACTTTAGGGGTTATGGTCTGGCATCTGTATCTGTTTAAGGGTTTGGTCTGGGGTCTGTATTACTTTAGGAGGTATGATCCTGGACGTGTATCTGTATTACTTTAGGGGGTATGATCCTCGATGTGTCTCTGTTTAGAGGGTCTGGTCTGGGGTCTGTATTACTTTAGGGGGTATGATCTTGGATGTGTATCTGTTACATCTTTGATCTGAATATTCCTGATGTCCCTTGTCAACAATTTGAAAGTAGGACAGTGGCTGATAGCAAAGAACAATACACAGAACTCACCTACACAAGGAGGTGAGTGCTCCTTGAAGCATGGGGTATGCTTGCTACCTCTGCAGCCACTGTAGCTACGCTAATTTAAGGTCTCCCATTGTCTTCTCCTGTGGCCAGTGATGGAGCTGGACTCAGTGCTCATACTATATCAGACCCCAGCGTATAATGTCGGCATTATGGAGCAGAGCAGGTGTCAGGCGGCAGATGTTCTCTGGCCAAGACGTGCAGATTTAAAGAGATTATCACTAGTAGAATCAGGGCTTAGATTTGATTTTCCTCTGACACTGGGCAGCTGCTCCATAAAGATGCCGCCATAGACCAACACAAACATGATAATCAGATCAGCTGACAAGGTGCGATGTCTGGGAAGATATCACTATAACGAGTGCAAACTGGAGCAAGAATGGCGGAGAGGGGCTAAACACCTATCACCTCTCCCCCAATCAAAGACTGGAGGGCCAGGTACTTCAAGACTCACCTTCAGGCACAGCTCACCTTCTCCCCCTTCCTGCACAATGACCTCTGCACATGTCACAGAGATGCCCACAACACACTCCCATAGAAGTTAATAAATCATCTCCACACTACAGGTCCCTAAAGAGCTGCTGTAAAGAAAATCTATGAATGATGTTATGATGTTAACAGGTGCCCAAACAAGATGGCAGCCCCCATAATCATATTCAGAAAAGCATAATTAAATAAACTAAATCAGTAAAAAAACTGTTTCGATAAAAAGTATATATATACAGTATCTGGTTTTAATTATAAAAATATAGGTGAAAAATTCCCTTTATGTCCCTCTAAGACAATGAGATAGGATGTAGTTGTATTTAATGTCTAAGCTAATGTGATTTAGTGGGGTTGTCCACGTTTATAAAAACATGGCTGTTTTCAACCAAAACAGTGCCACACCTGTCCACAGGTGGTGAGTGGTCCTGCAGCTCAGGGCCATCACTTCAATTAATCTTAGCTGCAGTACCACACATAATCTTTGGACTTGTTTGGCACTGTGTTTGGTCAAAAGAAGCACACCTAATCTTGGGTTCACCAAAGTGAAGACCCTTAGATCCTTGAAAGCCAACTGATTACATCTCAGGACCATCACTTGAGTCACTGCTTCATCTTGAAGGTTGGTTTCTTCCTTCCTCTCAGTGTGACTACTTCTCAGGTCCATCACATGAGTCAGTGCTTAATCTTGGAGGTTGGTTGAGAAGTAATCACACTGAGAAGATGGCGGAAACCAACCAGGATGAAGCACAGACTCAAGTGACGGACCTTTGACATAATCACACCTCCAAGATAGAAGAAACCAACATCCAAGATGAAGCACTGATTCATGTGATGGACCTGAGAAATAATCACACTGAGAAGATGGAAGAAACCAATCTCCAAGATGAAGTACAGCGAGCCCCAGGGGAGCCAGTGTAGAGGATGGGAGTGCTAGAGGCTCTGATGGTGTTGTGTCATGGTGCATTCCCTCACACCATTGCTCCCTGGAAATCAGTGCAGTGGAAATGTAGTTTTGAAGAATGAGATCAGAATTAAACGTAACAAAGCCTTTTTGCTATGTGCAACCTAGAACAAATGCATTAAATCAGGGACGCCCAACTTGCGGCCCTCCTGCTGTTGCAAAACTACAAATCCCAGCATGCCCGGACAGCGTACAGCTATCAGACTAGAGCAGGGCATGGTGGGAGGTGTAGTTTTACAACAGCCGGAGGGCCGCAGGTTAAGCATCCCTACATTAAATAGTAGCAGACTTTGAGTGCAAATTTTCTCTGGCACCAGTAAGGATTATGGAGGCAGGTTGGATGTTGGCAATTTGGCACTTGGCCTAGTAACTTTAAGTTCTTGGTGATGGGTGTCTTGGCTGTAAACCCTCATCTTGCAGCACTGTCTTTAACACTGGTTGTAGCAGTTCACTTTACTGTCTCAAGACTTCACTTGAGGTTGGGGTAAGCAAATCTCTCAGGAGCAGGAGCTCTGCAGTAAGCTTCCTCTCTCCTCTGTCTTTGGACAGGAACTCCTTCTCCTTGCAGGAAGCACCAAGAGGGGTGGTTAGCCCTGTTCCTTGTTAACCTATGTCATCCATATCCTTAACTGGAACATACGGCCAAATACATAAACAAAAAAAACAAAACATAACATTATAATATAAAACTATTTACAATTTTAGTACCCCCAGCCCCAGGTCTGAGGTACTACAGAAGCACACTGACTCATGTAATGGACCTGAGAAGTAATCACACTTGAGTCACTGCTTCATCTTGAGGGTTGGTTTCTTGAATCTTCTCAGTGTGATTATGTCTCAGGTCCATCACTTGAGTCACTGCTTCATCTTGGGGGTTGGTTTATTCCTTCTCCTCATTGTGAGGTCAGCAGAAATCTCCATTGGTGATCACAAATCATCTCATCTTATGTTCTCATGGGCAACAAGAGTTTTGGGCTGCAAGAGTTTTTTCTTCACATTCAAATCACGGAGAAAGGGAAAGCAATATTTCAGGACCTTCACGGGACGTCTATCTTGTTCTATCTATTAGCGAAACAACTTCCATTTCGTGGGCGGTGAGACTCGGTTTCTTCCATTTAACTCAATCAATGAGACACTGCTTACAAAGCAGAGATTTGGCGGCACAGACGGGGAACCCCGCCGGGAGACTTTATCATAATTCCTAAGACCTTTCATTGCTGCCGAATTCAATCTCATAAATCCAAGACTAAGGGAGGTAAAAGCTGAAGCTGGCAGAATGCAGAAGCTTCACACATAAGACAAGATAGACCTTCCTCTGCCCACTTGAATGTCATATAAGGTCAACATAGTAGAAGCCGGTGACCCGCCATCAACCAATATAGTTGCATTTGGTGTAGATGGCATAATCCTGGAAATCACCTGATGACGGAATGAGCAGCTCTATTTGACCTGTGAAAGTTGATCCAGTTTAGGAACAGTCACTAAAAAGATTAGGGCAGACAGCCCAGGAAGAATCTTTTTTTAACCAAAGGACAAAAAAAAAAAGAAGCAAAAAGGGCATTTGAGAGTTCCCAGCGGAGAACAGGAAAACAGCTTCATGTTCAGAAAGGTGGATTTCCGAGGGCTCAGCCATAGGAAACACGTGGCACTTGGGACCTGGGAAAGCCCAATAATATAATATGGCTCTTCTTTAGGCACAGATTTAGTGTCCAGTGGTGTGGCACCCTGTTACCTATTACCAAGGGGTTTGGTGTCCAAAGCAAAAGTATTATTTGGATAATGGCCATGACGAGCAAAAGGGTAACAATGTTTTGAACTTTTGACTTTTAGGCTCCATATCTCACCATCCACTACAGGTTCGAATGTGAGACTCCCATCATTTTATAGACAATCATCTTGGCTATCTCATAAATAAATTGGACTTGCAACTATTTAGCATATGTTTAGTTCTGCAGATTCTTGTCACGTAACTGCATTGTTACTGTTTTGCTCCACAAATTAGAAATTTTTATTATTTTGTAAATCCACCTTTGGCTTTCAGCTCTGCCTGAATTATTCTGGGCATGCTCTTGATCAGATTCAAGCATGTCTTCACCGAAATCTGTTCCCAGGTCTCTTCCCAGTGTTGGTGCATACTGGTCGACTTACTTGGGTATAAATACAGCTTTTTCTTCAACTCTACCCACAAGTTTTCGATTGGGTTGAGGTCTAGGGGCCAATCCAGTACCTCTACTTCATTGTCATTGACCCATTTCGCCAATCTCGACATATGTTTCAGGTCGTTGTCCTGCTGAAACACTATGTCGTCCTTTTCATACCCATAGTACTCAAGTGTACGAAGTAACTCGTCTTGTAAGATAGTCATATACAGTATAGCTCAGCTTTGAGACTACCATTGATCCTGGTCAAGTATCCAACCCCTTTGGCAATAAAACAACCCTATATCATCAGGCTTCCTCCACCGAACTTGACAGTTCCTTCAATTTCTTGATCCGTTAGCCCCTTTTCCCTTGTCTTCCATACACATTTGCCCAGTCTACTGACATTCGTCTCATCGTTCCAAACCACCCATTTCAGATCTTCTACTGTCCACTGTTCATACTTTTTTGCAAACTCAAGCCGACGCTTCTTATGACGATAATGAACTCAAGGCTTCTTCCACTTTTTTCAGGTCACCATTCCAGACTTGTGTTATATGCGTCGTATGGTGCTTGCATGGACGTCTGTGATCTCACTATTACGAAGCATACGAGACGCCTCCACTGCTGTGTTTGTCGCTCCAGAACTGATAGACCTTGTGATGAGCCGACTTGTTGACTCTGATATTTTGCCTGGTCGTCCACCTCTTGGCTTTGGAATAGACGGACAGACTTTATTTTGTATTGTTCCAACTGTCATGGCGCTCACATGAATTTTCTTGGCCGAGATACTGCTATCGATGAGCTGGATGATGCTTTTTCTATTTTCTTGGGAAATCTTCTTCATGGCTGCTCCTGGATTTGAACCAGTCACCTTTTGCTTGGGAATCAGCCTAATAACATACTGAGCTATTAGGGAATGTGAGAACAGGTTGTAATTTGTAGTCTACAAGAAGAAAGAGATTGTTTCACCACCAGGAGCAAAACAGTAACAATGCAGTTACATGACAAGAATCTGCAGAACTAATCATATGCTAAGTAGTTGCAAGTCCAATTTATGTATGAGATAGCCAAGATGATTGTCTATAAAATGATGGCAGTCTCACGTTCAAAGCTGCAGTGGATGGTGAGATATGGAACCTGAAAGTCAAAAAGTTTAAAACATTGTTACCCTTGTGGTCGTCAGTGTATATCAGGGTGGATAGAAATCAATGATTTTTTTTTAAAAATCAAAAAAATCTGATTTTTTTAAATATAAAATGCTTTTTGAGGAAAATTATTACCATCCAAAGGTTATTCCATCATGAAATAAAGATTATTTTTATAATTATGTAGAATAAGGCTGTACGTGGACTCCCATATTGTTGAATGGATTAGGCAGTGGCTGAGGGACAGACACAGAGGGTTGTAGTCAATGGAGTATATTCAGACCAAGGTCTTGTTACCAGTGGGGTACCTCAGGGATCTAGTTCTGGGACCCATATTGTTTAATATCTTATCAACGAAATTGCAGAAGGCCTCAATGGTAAGGTGTGTCTTTTAGCTGATGACACAAAGATATGTAACAGGGTTGATGTTCCTGGAGGAATACACCAAATGGAAAAGGACTTGGGAAAACTAGAGGAATGGTCAAAAATCTGGCAACTAAAATTTAATGTTGATAAGTGCAAGATAATGCACCTGGGACTTAAAAACCCAAGAGCAGAATATACAATCAGTGATACAGTCCTAACCTCAGTATCTGAGGAAAGGGATTAGGGATCATTATTTCAGAAGACTTAAAGGTAGGCAGACAATGTCATAGAGCAGCAGGAGATGCTAGCAGAATGCTGGGGTGTATAGGGAGAGGCATTACCAGTAGAAAGAGGGAGGTGGTCATGCCGCTCTACAGAGCACTAGTGAGACCTCATCTGGAGTATTGTGCGCAGTACTGGAGACCATATCTCCAGAAGGATATTGATACTTTGGAGAGAGTTCAGAGAAGAGCTACTAAACTGGTACATGGATTGCAGGATAAAACTTACCAGGAAAGATTAAAGGACCTTAACATGTATAGCTTGGAAGAAAGACGAGACAGAGGGGATATGATAGAAACTGCTAAATACATAAAGGGAATCAACAAGGTAAAAGAGGAGAGAATATTTAAAAGAAGAAAAACTGCTACAAGAGGACATAGTTTTAAATTAGAGGGGCAAAGGTTTAAAAGTAATATAAGGAAGTATTACTTTGCTGAGAGAGTAGTGGATGCATGGAATAGCCTTCCTGCAGAAGTGGTAGCTGCAAAAAAAGTGAAGGAGTTCAAGCATGCATGGGATAGGCATAAGGCCATCCTTCATATAAGATAGGGCCAGGGGCTATCCATAGTATTCAGTATATTGGGCAGACTAGATGGGCCAAATGGTTCTTACCTGCCGACACATTCTATGTTTCTGTATATGTAATTTTTTTAGTAAATTAATCTCATTAATCCATTCACAATGTCATGCTCTTCCAGAGGTTTTTGTAAGATTATTGGGCAGTTTCTCCGCCTACAAGATATTATCACAGATGCTTGGTTTACTTTTGCAGTTCTCAAAACTGAATTTGACTCAGCAGAGATCACATGCCTCTTCTTCACAACAAAAATGTTAGAACATGAACAGAGTTGAGAAAAATACCTTAATCCTAACTTCTACAGACCTATGAATGCAGAATCAACCTAATCAAACTAATATGAAAAGCTGTTATTCTAAAAATCTTCATCTACTTGCATATTATAAGTTATACCAGTCTTTATGTAGAAAACTATGATTTAAATCAAGCTTTACTGACTAGTGATTTAAATCCTTTTGATTAAAATCAAATCCACCCTCATGTATATACATAAATAACTGATATAAGACCATATACGATTAGATAGATATGAGATAAATTGATAGATGATAACTAGGTGAAAGTCCTCTATAGGTCTTTGGCCAGAGACCCTTATACAAAATGCAAAAAATGAGGCAGCACTCCAAATGTAGTGGAGAGAAGTGAACTCCTTTTATTCACCCTAAGGGATTTTACAGAGGAAGCCCACCGAGAGCCATGTCCCTTCCGCCTCCCATACATCCTAATGGGAGGCAGAAAGGACCCGGCTGCCAGTGGGTTTTCGGCAAAATTTCTGCATGGCTGTCAATCTACAGTAGGTAGATACGAGATGGATAGATAAATATGAGATAGATAGATAGGAACTTTCTGTCATCTTTCTACTTCTGATCCTGTTACTGATTCTTTGCAATGACTGGACATGCAGTCAGCATTGATGCAGTGATGTTTACTGTGTTGGGCGCTCAGGCCTGGCATAATCCGACAATTTCTGCTGTTCGTTGATCACCCATCCTGTCAGGGCCCTGCACCCTCATCACACTAGACCATGTTACCATGGTCCTGCCGGGCCTTCGGATCATTTTAGTCATGCTTCTGGTTGCTGGAAGGGTCAGTCCCTCATGCACAATGACATGCGAGCCTCGAATTATCTTTAAAGGAGAAGCAACCGCTCCAGCGAGGCTGACTTGACTCTATATTTTATGGCTTCATTAACTCTCCTGCTGTGTTATCATTCGCATTCCTCGAGACATTTTACTGGCAGTAAATACATCCTTCTGAAAGTGCAAACCTCTGCCTACTAATCATCCTCCAGACAGAGGTCACACAATGGTAGGCCTATCTCTGTAATGTCACCCAATTATTTGTCACCCTTCCCCCCCAAGTATCACCAATCGACAGTGTGAATCCAAATTAGGCTCTACTTTTCCAAAATAAACTGCCCATGAGTCAATCCACCTTTATGTTCTTCAACAGGTCCTCCTGTTCCAGGATTGCAGGCGAATTTGTTCCAATGGGTCACGTCAACCTTCTTTACTAAAAGGAATGGGTGGCTAGGGAACATGCACCAGTCCTGTTCCAGGATGAAAAAGGTGGGTTGGCATCATCACCTCCATATAGGCCAAATTGTTCCACCACCCAAAATACTACTTTGTGATCAAACCTATTTCTGGGTAAGTGCTCCTTAAAATGGTCCTTTAAGATAAATGCTAACGTGAAGTATCCCTTGGACCTGCAAACCAAGATATAGAAGATCACTGGAGAAAAAAAAATAATTAGAGCAAGGAAATGTAATTAGGAGGGAGAGTAATATTTTCACTCGCTATGCTGCAGCTGTTATCAGACATCCGAGCTCTTGATTATGTCTAATTCCTCCCAAATGGTCTGGATTCAAAGCACAAAGCACTCGCCTGTGAACGAAGCAGACACAAAGCAGATTTGAGAGAGAAAGGAAGGTGCTCATATTGACGCGGCTCAGTCATTAAATCTCAGAAGGATTTCAGAAGATCCATTTCGTACATCATCAGGTGGCTCATCCAGCCCTTGACAAACAAGGATCCACCACTGGACAGATAAGGTCAAGGTGCGTTAGCTAAACATTGGCACATTAGAACCGTTTGTGAGTCCTATAATATAAAGTGAATGACTAAAGGACTGGATGGATGGCTGCATACATTTGACGGAAAGGCCAAGTCTACATGGCATCTTCAGCTGTGAGATCCTGGATGGTTGGGTTACGCAACCTCTTTTGTATAAGTAATTCAAAGTGTCAACCAAGACAAATGAAGAGATCAATAGTCACGACCTTTACTAATTGTCGTCTGAGCTGTTCCAAGGTTGTAAACTTTGACTTGGTTTTACAGGAACAAAACCCAAGATCTTGAGAACCTGGGTTGGCGACCAAAGGGTAGCTGAAGGCAGGAGCATGATAGAATGAAAGGGTGGCAAGTTACTTAAGCTGAATTATCTAAAGAGACATCTTTTGTGTCTTCCACAAAGATTTTCCAGGAGTACAAGTTATATCTGAGCTCAACTGCTGCCTAGCCTTCAATAATGTCATATGATGCCTCCTATGATGTCATAGGCCACTGATGGTCTGATGATAACATTACACTGCATATGTTTACATGATTGTGCTATTAGCTTGACCTGATATCGCGCCCCAGTTACAACACTGCCCTTTTCCCATGTGATGATGGAAACTGAGGGCACCTAAGGTATGGAAGCCAGGTGTACAGTAACTATCTTCTACAACAGAAACACAAAACACGCCATGTTCACACTGGAGGTGAATGGCCTATAATGCATACATCTATAAAGGTGATGGCTCCTTTTTACCAGTATGTCTTTTACACAAACAAAATATTTATTGCAAAGCAAAATAATTTTTTAATCCATAGGAAAGTTTCTGATGAGCTTTGTAACCACGTTCCCTTGAGGTCACTTTACACCTCGGTCTGTCACCAGTGTCACTTTTCTATTGAACTATATTATAATATATGTCTGTGCTCATCTGGCGATACAATAACCAGCAGGCTATTTTCTGGATCAATTTAACAAGTCCCTTCGGGGAAGGGGGGAAGGGAAATGTTAAACGCTGTAGAATGCACTTTAATGATGTCCCCTGAAGGCAGAGAGCTTCTAAGTTGGATTACATCAAGAAGCCAAGTTTGATGGTAAATATCAAATCTGACCTTTTATGCATCCCCTAATATTTATGAGGACAAAGATTTTCAATTCATTAGGACGCAGTGACATCACTAAGACACTTCATATTAATTAGGATGCAACCTACCACCCACCTACCATGAGGATGAAGCCTACCACCTGGATCCATTGACATCACCGAGATACTTCACACTCATGATGCATCTTACCACCTGGATCCAGTGACATCATCTGGAGACTTCATATTCATGAGGATGCTTCTTACCACCTGGATCCAGTGACATCATCAGGACACTTCATATTCATGAGAATGCATCCTACCACCTGGACTGAGTGACATCGCTAGGACACTTTATATTCATGAGGATACAACATACCACCTGGATCCACTGACAACACTGAGATACTTCACATTCATGAGGGTGCAACCTACCACCTGGATCTAGTGACATCACTAAGACACTTCATATTCATGAGGATACAACCTACCACCTGGATCTAGTAACATCACTGAGATACTTCACATTCATGGGGGTACAACCTACCACCTGGATCTAGTGACATCACTAAGACACTTCACATTCACGAGGGTACAACCTACCACCTGGATCTAGTGACATCACTGAGATACTTCACATTCATGAGGGTACAACCTACCACCTGGATCTAGTGACATCACTAAGACACTTCATATTCATGAGGATACAACCTACCACCTGGATCTAGTGACATCACTGAGATACTTCACATTCATGAGGATACAACCTACCACCTGGATCCAGTGATATCACTGAGATACTTCACATTCACGAGGGTACAACCTACCACCTGGATCTTGTGACATCACTAAAACACTTCATATTTTTGAGTATACAACCTATGACCTGGATCCTGTGATATCACCAGGTATCTTCATATTCGCAAGGAGGCAACCCACAGCCACACAACCATTGACAGAGGCAACCCACAACCACAACCATTTAACATCACTGAGGAACATACGTCTTACCACCCGCCAGCATTTGCTAAAACTAGAAAACCTCTTAAGAAATCGTGGAAAAAGATAAAATGTTTGTTCTAAAGAAAGATTTCAATCGCAAATTTCTCAGCATTTGTACTCTCAATCTTTGAAAAGGTTTAGCGCCTTGTGCGGCAAGAATGAAGTTCACGTCAGTGCCAACATACATCCCCACATCTCCATTCTTTGGGCTAGGCAGGCCTATAATCCATAAGTCACAGATGAATAATATGCAGCTCTGGTTCCCACTTATTTGTTTACTAATCCCTAAAAAAAGTATATTAGGGAATAGAAAAACCTATGATAATTTGATTCTGAATACAGAAAAATAAACATAAAGTCATATCTGCCAGCTTTCATAAAACGATTAAGAAACCAAATATTTATTTTAGTGTGGGTCATAATAGTTCTGCCAATGGTGTACCACGAGGGTGGTAGGATGTGCAGTACCCAAGACCTGGAGGTATCTACAAATGTTAATGTTATTTGTGTTATGTAATGTACACCAGCAATGATATGTTATGGTTGGCAGGGACAGGGTTAATCACGCTGTTCCTCCCCTCTGGGTAGGACTGGACTGGTCCTGCTTCCTGCCAAGAGCAGGTTTTAGCTAGAAGGAAGCACGTCCAATTGCTCCCACTCCAAGGGTCTTAGGAACCAGCAAGATATTCAACTCTCCTGTGAGACCACTACTTCAGAGAGACTGCAAGAACACCAAGATACAGCTTTCCTAAAAGCTACAGTGTGATATAGTCATCAGTGTGACCAGCAAGACACAGCTTTACAGACCCTGCTGCAGGTGAGGGAATACGGTTCAAACACCCATCACCTATATCACATACATGCCCATCAAAATATCTCATTATCTGGGGACAGAGATAAGAGTCTCAGCAGCAGAATCCCCACAACTGTGAAATTAGGGAATCCCCTTAAAGCTGGCTAAGGATGGTTTTATAGCCCTATAAGCCCCCCAGCCAAGCTTGCCATTTGAAGACAGTTTTTTTTTATATCAGCCCAGATGATGTAACCATAGTACCAGAATAATACTGCCATATACAACCCACATAATATTACCATAAAATTCCCATATCATTCTGAAACTCAATATATTCAATAAATAATACCCAGTAATCTCAGACTCCCAGGGCAGCTGCTCAGTTGGCAACCCCATAAAAATGTCCCTATGGGGACAGATAACCAGATCTTGCTACTTGTTTAGGGTTTTACACCTTTTTGGATCAGTTCAGGCCCCAATCACTACAGAAACCCCTTAAGAGACCTACCTACAGTCATCACCTGAAACCAACCTCAGCTCAACCATCTGAGGAAGCATTTAATATTGCATAAGGATAAAGGCCCACAGACAAAATCTTCAGAGGCAACGTGCTGGAACATCTCCTGACATGGTAAGAGGGCAAGGGACCATTTGACTTTAGGGGAATGGTCTGTTTCCTCAAGTCTAAAAAGCGATGGAGATGCCTCGGAGGAGCTAACAAAAAATGACTTGGTTCAACTGCACGTTAATGGAGAGCTGAGGTTGAGAAAGGTCTAATGAATATTTTTTGGCCAGCAGTTATGGCTTTGGTTAGCTTTAGAATTACCAGTCAAGTTGGGCGACGGACAGTAATTGACATGAGATTCATCTTAGGCCTCATGCACACGACAGTTTTTTTTCACGGTCTGCAAAAACGGGGTCCGTGATCCGTGACCGTTTTTTCGTCCGTGGGTCTTCCTTGATTTTTGGAGGATCCACGGACATGAAAAAAAAGTCGTTTTGGCGTCCGCCTGGCCGTGCGGAGCCAAACGGATCCGTCCTGAATTACAATGCAAGTCAATGGGGACGGATCCGTTTGACGTTGACACAATATGGTGCAATTGCAAACGGATCCGTCCTCATTGACTTTCAATGTAAAGTCAGGAGTCCCTTTATAACTTTCACACTTGTGTTCATAATGCAGACGGTGGCTCCGTTCAGAGCGGATCCGTCTGCATTATATTGTTAAAACATTTCTAAAGTGTGAAAATAGCCTCAGACGGATCCGTCCAGACTTTACATTGAAAGTCAATGGGGGACGGATCCGTTTGAAAATTGAGCCACAGTGTGTCATCTTCAAACGGATCCGTCCCCATTGACTTACATTATAAGTCTAGACGGATCCGCTTGCCTCCGCACGGCCAGGCGGACACCCGAACATAACTTGAAGCGTCCCCATCACCATGGGAACGCCTCTATGTTAGAATATACTGTCGGATATGAGCTACATCGTGAAACTCATTTCCGACAGTATATTCTAACACAGAGGCGTTCCCATGGTGATGGGGACGCTTCAGGTTAGAATACACTGAAAAACTGTGTACATGACTGCCCCCTGCTGCCTGGCAGAACCCGATCTCTTACAGGGGGCCGTGATCAGCACAATTAACTCCTCAGGTGCCGCACTGTAAGAGATCAGGGCTGCCAGGCAGCAGGGGGCAGCCCCCCCCCCCTCCCCAGTTTGAATATCGTTGGTGGCACAGTGTGCGCCCACCATCGCCCCCCCCTTCCTCCCTCTATAGTTAAAAATCGTTGGTGGGGCACAGTGTGCGCCCACCATCGCCCCCCCCTTCCTCCCTGTATAGTTAAAAATCGTTGGTGGCACAGTGTGCGCCCACAATCGCCCCCCCCTCTCCCTATAGTAGTAACAACCATTGGTGGCAGTGTGCGGCCTCCCATCCCCCCCCCCCCCCATCATTGGTGGCAGCGGAGTTCCGATCGGAGTCCCAGTTTAATCGCTGGGGCTCCGATCGGTAACCATGGCAACCAGGAAGCTACTGCATCCCTGGTTGCCATGGTTACTTAGCAATAGTACAATTGTAGAAGATTCATACTTACCTGCTTGCTGCTGCGATGTCTGTGACCGGCCGGGAGCTCCACCTACTGGTAAGTGAAAGGTCTGTGCGGCGCATTGCTAAAGAACTGTCACTTACCAGTAGGAGGAGCTCCCGGCCGGTCACAGACATCGCAGCAGCAAGCAGGTAAGTATGAATCTTCTACTGTGGTGGTGGGGGGGGGGGAATGGGAGGCCGCACACTGCCACCAATGGTTGTTACTATTATAGAGAGAGGGGGGGGCCGATGGTGGGCGCACACTGTGCCACCAACGATTTTTAACTATAGAGGGAGGAAGGGGGGGGCGATGGTGGGCGCACACTGTGCCACCAACGATTTTTAACTATAGAGGGAGGAAAGGGGGGGGCGATGGTGGGCGCACACTGTGCCACCAACGATTTTTAACTATAGAGGGAGGAAGGGGGGGGGGGGGATGGTGGTTGCACACTGTGCCACCAACGATATTCAAACTGGGGAGGGGGGGGGGTCTGCCCCCTGCTGCCGGGCAGCCCTGATCTCTTACAGGGGAATATGATAGTACAATTAACCCCTTTAGGTGCCGCACCTGAAGGGGTTAATTGTGCTATCATATCCCCCTGTAAGAGATCGGGTGCTGCCAGGCAGCAGGGGGCAGTCTTGTACAAAGTTTGCAGTGTATTCTAACTAGAAGCGTCCCCATCACCATGGGAACGCTTCTGTGTTAGAATATACTGTCGGAAATGAGTTTTCACGAAGTGAAAACTTAGATCAGAAAAAGCTTTTATGCAGACGGATCTTCGGATCCGTCTGTATGAAAGCAACCTACGGCCACGGATCACGGACACGGATGCCAATCTTGTGTGCATCCGTGTTCTTTCACGGACCCATTGACTTGAATGGGTCCGTGAACCGTTGTCCGTCCAAAAAATAGGACAGGTCATATTTTTTTGACGGACAGGATACACGGATCACGGCCTCGGCTGCAAAACGGTGCATTTTCCGATTTTTCCACTGACCCATTGAAAGTCAATGGGTCCGCGAAAAAAACCGGAAAACGGCACAACGGCCACGGATGCACACAACGGTCGTGTGCTAAGGCCTCATGCACACGACCGTTGTGTGCACCCGTGGCCGTTGTGCCGTTTTCCGTTTTTTTCTGCGGCTCCATTGACTTTCAATGGGGCCGTAGAAAACTCGGCTTGTGCACCGTTTTTACACCGCTCCCGTGACCCGTGTTTCGAGGCCGTGAAAAAAATATAACCTGTCCTATTTTTTTCACGGCCAACGGTTCACGGGCCCATTCAAGTCAATGGGTCCGTGAAAATCATGGATGCACACAAGATTGTCATCCGTGTCCATGATCCGTGTCCGTGATCCGTGTCCGTTTTTTCCTATCATTTCAATGGCAAACTTGACTTAGATATTTTTTTCATCTTTCATGTCCGTGGATCCTCCAAAAATCACGGCAGACCCACGGAAGAAAAAACGGGCACGGATCACGGTACAACGGAACCACGTTTTGCGGGACGTTAAAAAATACGTTCGTGTGCATGAGGCCTAAGTCTTAAGATATTGGAGAAGAAGTAAAGAGTTTACGAGAAGATAGATGAGGTACGCAGCACACTGACGCGCATTGCCTCGTGATGAACGTCTCATCCAAAAATCTCCTTTAAGCAATATGGAACTTTATGCTGATTGCACAGACGACAAAAGCTGAAGGGTTTGTTGTGAGTCACTGCCAGCAAAACCATCTCAGTACCTCTGCTTATCCAGCCAGAACTACTTACTGATGCCTCACGCACGTCTTATATCAAAATTGTACATTTGTGACCAATACTGGCTGCACAAACAAAAAGTTTTAACTCTATTAACTTTGTACCATAGTTTCATTACCTTTTTATATTTTCTTTATATATTTTTTTATCAGGTGTGCCATCAGAAACCATCAACAAGCAGGCTAGCTATTGTTGATGGATCATAAAACAGCACTTTTGCTCGATCTGGGAGTTTCACAAGTAACCATGTTACCCTACAAAGATAAGAGAGAGTGGTAGGGGTTTCCAGCAACTTGGTGACCTAAGAGACCTCCACCACCCATCATACAACATGGTCGTAGCATGAACCTATAAGGCCAATAAAAGACAGCTGGTCATGAATAAATGTGGCTTGCAAGGCCTTCATGCCAAGCAAAGGTGTCATATATTTGTGGCGGAGATTTCTGGACTGGGTCCCAGAGTTGAGATGGGGGCCACAGCCACCTTTTTTTTTTAGCCCAGGGACATCTACCAATCTTCATCTAGGCCCTGTTATTTAAAAAATACTGAAAGATCAGTGAGAAACGGACAACAAGAGGAGTCACTTAGGCTTTACGGGCTTATAATATGTCCAAGCTGCAGAAATACTGCACACCCAATGCTTTCTCTCAGAGATTTATCTCTTTCAGCCAGTATATCAGCTGTAAATTTCCCTCGCTGGGAATAAGCCTGAGCTATTTAATGTATTTTTGCCTACTCGGCACTGAGGTTTTATCTCGACAGAGCATGAGAATCAATAGCGTGAGACGAATCTCTTCTGATTCACTGTGCTAGGAAGTCCACAGCCAACTGCGGGGCGGTTGGGGCCAGATATGTTCGCCTATATCTCATCTGCACGAAGGATTTTCTTCACTTGGGGCAAAGATTAATTTGTCACCCTGGCCATGTAGCCACATATCCTGCCCAAGACACAGTAGTTTGTTAATATCACATGCCCTGCCAATACCTCACCCTAAGCTATGCCCCTGAGTAGATACAGGACTGTCTCTCTCCTAATATACACCCCTGAAGAGACCACAGGACAGTACCTCCCCCAAGCTATGACCATTGGGAGATACAGGACACTTTCTCCTCAAGCTACACCCCCGAGGAGACACAGGTCTGTCCCTCTCTAAAGTTATGACCCTCAGTAGATACAGGATAGTTCTTCCTCAAGCAATAAACCTGAGGAGACACAGGACAGTTCCTCCCCAAAGCTATGACCTTCAGTAGATACAGGACACTTTCTCCCCAAGCTATACCCCTGAGGAGACACAGGACAGTCCCTCCCCAAAGCTATTGTCACAAACCAGCAGGTGTGAACGCACTGTGCCACGTGTCCTATCTCCTCTAAGCGCGTTGTCTAAGTGAACCCATTGATCTTCACAGTGCCCCTGATTGTGTGGATAGACTTTCCCAAGGGGAACACTAGGTCGCTACCTCTTGAGGAGGATTGGCACACAAGGAAGCTGGTCCAGGCGGACCAGGAGGTACCTGAGCGAGGTACCAGAGGCACAGGCGTTGTCAGCAGGCTGAGTCGTAACCAAGAGCAACAGTGCAAGACCGAAGGATGAGGCAGAGGCGAAGTCAAACAGGCAACAGATCAGGGCAGGCGGCACAGGTACAGGTCAGGCAATCCGATTCGGCAACAGGAGAGTCAAGGCAAGCAGGCAGGGATCAAACTGGTAGCAGAGTCCAGAAATACAAGTACGAGTCAGGAACACAAGCAGATTTGAGGAACCTTAACAGGACACAAGGACCTTGACACTGAGGCCTCTGGGAAGCCACTTATGTATGTGCAGGAGGTCTAGGATTGGTCAGAGAGGTCACATGATCCAACCCATAAAGCGCGCGCTGGCCCTTAAGAAAATGCTGCAGGAAACAAGCAGCAAGCATGCTGTGGCCAGGGCTGAAATACTGACAGCAGATCACCGCTGAGCACGGCGCCTGGGACCGCAGGCGGTAAGCAGGGGAACAGAGGCGCACAGCAGCCACTGTTACAGCTATGACCCTAAGTAGATACAGTTCTTCCCCAAGTTACATACCTGAGGAGACACAGGACTGTCCCTCCCCAAAGCTATGACCCTCAGTAGATACAGGATAGTTCTTCCCCAAGCTAGACACCTGAGGAGACACAGGACAGTCCCTCCCCAAAGTTATGACCCTTAGTAGATACAGGACAGTCCCTCCCCATGATACACCACTCAGGAGACACAGGACAGTCCCCCGCAAACTTATGACCGTCAGTAGAAAGACAGTCCTTCCCCAAGTCACACTCCTGAGAAGACACTGGACAATCCCTCCCCAAGCTATGACCTTTAGTAGATACAGGACAGGCCCTCTCCAAGCTACGCTCCTGAGGAGACACAGGACAGGCCATCCGCCAAGCTATGATCCCCAGTAGATTCAGGACAGGTACACAGGGATCTTAGCCGAAGCCCCAAGAAAATTAATAGAGATCCCCTTCAATAATTCTAAATAGTGCCCCAGCTAAAAACTATAATATTTAGGTGGCACTTTTCATGAGTTGTGATTGCTGACAATTTGACAACCAACATTCTGTGCCAGAAATGTGCTCAGAACAGTTGTCACCACCTTACAGTTCTCTACAGAGGTATGGACGTACCTCTGTTTGGATGCAGTCAACAAATAACGTCTGGGTGGCTAACATTCACCCATGTGGTATCAGCAAAAGGTAGTGAGCCCCTATACACTGAGCAGAAATTAGATTGGTACAACAGAATTGTTCCTATCACCCTGGTCACAATGATAACACGGCATAAATTTCCATTGCATAGGGGGGGGGGGCAGAGCCTGACTGCCTGCATGTCGGACGCTTGAGCTCGAGCTCCTGCTCCACCCGTGTTCTACTGCTAAGTTGCTATAACTTCGCTGATATGGTGAAGATGGGCAAAGAAAGACCTGCTGAACAGATGGAGACCCCCAAAAAGAAGCGAGGTCAGTCGGAAATAGACAAACTCTGGAGGAGAAGACAGTTGTCGCCTCGAGTGGGAAAATCTAAGATGTCGCCGGATCCCACGCTAGAGTCAGATGTGGACTGAACTAGGGGCAGCTGCACATGACACAGACAGGGCCTCACTTGTCTCAGAGCATCCTAAAAAGGGCATTAGAACAAGCTCTAGCCCCAGTTCTAAAAGAACTTGCGGACATAAAGCACGAAATGCAACACATTGGGAACAGGGTTGAGGCACTTGAATCCAACCAGGCCTCCCTTATCTCATTCGGCGCCACAGTAAAACAGAAAATCGCTTCACAAAGTGAGTCCCTGAACTTGGAGCACATGTTAATAGAGGACCAAGAAAACAGAAGTCGTAGGAAAAATATACGCATAAAAGGCCTACCAGAGGGGCCAGGAGAAGATCTACAGGCTGTCGCCAAGACCCTCTTTTCGCTACTACTGGGCCAAGACCGAGGAGAAGTCATAACAATTGAGAGGGTCCACAGAGCTCTCAGACCACCACAAAAGCAAGGAGAACCCCCTAGAAATTTTATTTGTGGCTTACTCAGTTATGTGGATACAGCCGCCATACTCACTGCTGCGAGAGAGTGGAAAGAGCTGGAATTACAGTAGATGGGGCACAAGTCCTCTTCTTCCAAGATCTGGCGCCCTCCACACTCGCTAAAAGGCGCATGCTGCGCCCACTCACGGAGCTACTGAAACAACGTAAGATCATGTACAAATGGCTATTCCCGTTCGGGATCAAATTTTTGCTGGAGGGCCAAAGAAGGGTGATCAACACCCCAGCTGATCTACCGCCAGTATGGAGCCTCCTAAATGTGGAACCTATGAACATCCCATCGTGGCTCGCGCTGCCCAGCTCTAAAGATAAGTGGCCAGTCTTGCCGGAACAAGAGAAGTAGCATACAGTCCCCAGTCAGAAGAGCAGGAAGATCAAAGCACAGTCTGACCATCATATGGACTAAACGTGGGGACTCTGAGGGTGGTAAACGCAAGGTGGTGAGTGGCGCTGCCAGGGGCGTGCAAATGTTTGGGATCCAGGTAGGGCCTCTCTGTAGACCGGAGAGACGGATCCGCAAAAAACGCTAGTGTGAAAGTAGCCTAACCTGCTTTAGCGCCTGAGTACATATAAATGTATGATATGGCTTACATAAACTTTAAGCCTAGTTCTTAAGATCTCCTGCTAACTAGAACTAAGGTCCATGAGGCCCGAGTAACTGAGACCACCCGGTCTACAGAGAGGCCCTACCAGGATCAGTTTGTCTCCGCTTCGTCAGGCGGACAGCAAAACGCTGCAGGCAGCCTCCAGAGCGGAATGGAGACTGAACGGAGCCAAACTGATGCCTTCTGAGCGGATTCTTTTCCATTCAGAATGCATTAGGGCAAAACTGATCCGTTTTGGACCGCGTGTGAGAAGCCCTGAACGGATCTCACGAACGGAAAGCCAAAACCTGAAAGTAGCCTTAATAATTTAGTTTAACAGTTTGTATTAGGGAAATGCTGGAACGTGGGTGAGGAGACACAGTTCAGGATAATGATTATGAGTCATATTATCTCCTTCCCCATCATATGGAGGGTTCAGAGCGGTGAGGGCTTTCTGTGCCTATAAGTACTATCTGTACAATGCTCTTCATCCACTCTCCCCCTTCGATTTATGTTTCACTTGAGAGGATTATTCCTTTTACTTTTTATTCTCTATCGTTTTGTTTTCCTTTATCTGGTGGCGAAAGGCAGGGGTGAAGATAAATGCTGGACTTGGTACATGTTTCGTTTTAAGCTATGGCCAGTATTAAAGGGAACCTGTCACCGGGATTTTGGGTATAGAGCTGAGGACATGGGTTGCTAGATGGTCGCTAGCACATCCGCAATACCCAGTCCCCATAGCTCTGTGTGCTTTTATTGTGTAAAAAAAACGATTTGATACATATGCAAATTAACCTGAGATGAGTCCTGTCTCTGACTCATCTCACATACAGGACTCATCTCAGGTTAATTTGCATATGTGGTTATTAATGGTACACACTCAGATTGGGTCACTGTCACTAGTGGGGTACCTCAGGGGTCAGTATTGGGCCCTATTCTCTTTAATAGATTTATTAATGATCTTGTAGAAGGCTTGCACAGTAAAATATACATTTTTGCAGATGACACTAAACTGTGTAAAGTAATTAATACTGAAGAGGACAGTATACTGTATATATACTACAGAGGACAGTATACTGCTACAGATGGATCTAGATAAATTGGAGGCTTGGGCAGGTAAGTGGCAGTGGAGGTTTAAACACTGACAAATGTAAGGTTATGCACATGGGAAGGAATAATGCAAGTCACCCGTACATACTAAATGGTAAAACACTGGGTAACACTGACATGGAAAAGGACCTAGGAATTTTAATAAACAGGAAACTAAGCAGTAGAAACCAGTGTCAGGCAGCTACTGCCAAGGCCAATAAGATAATGGGTTGCATCAAAAGGAGCATAGATGCCCGTGATAAGAACATAGTCCTGCCACTTTACAAATCACTGGTCAGACCACACATGGGGTACTGTGTACAGTTCTGGGCTCCTGTGAACAAGGCAGACATAGCAGAGCTGGAGAGGGTCCAGAGGAGGGCAACTAAAGTAATAACTGGAATGGGGCAACTACAGTACCCTGAAAGATTATCAACATTAGGGTTATTCACTTTAGAAAAAAGACGACTGAGGGGAGATCTAATTAACTATGTATAAATATATCAGGGGTCAGTACAGAGATCTCTCCCATCATCTATTTATCCCCAGGACTGTGACTGTGACGAGGGGACATCCTCTGCGTCTGGAGGAAAGAAGGTTTGTACACAAACATAGAAGAGGATTCTTTACGGTAAGAGCAGTGAGACTATGGAGCTCTCTGCCTGAGGAGGTGGTGATGGTGAGTACAATAAAGGAATTCAGGAGGGGCCTGGATGTATTTCTGGAGTGTAATAATATTACAGGCTATAGCTACTAGAGAGGGGTCGGGGATCCAGGGAGTTATTCTGAGCCTGATTGGAGTCGGGAAGGGATTTTTTATTCCCCTAAAGTGAGGAAAATTGGCTTCTACCTCACAGTTTTTTTTGTTGCCTTCCTCTGGATCAACTTGCAGGATGACAGGCCGAACTGGATGGACAGAGGGCTTTTTTCAGCCTTATGTTACTATGATACTATGTTAATGTGAGGGTATGAACACCCCACAAAAGCGTTCACAGGTGTTGGCGATGTTAAGGAGGACCAAGGCAAGAATTTGTTTTCTTCAGGAGACACACTTTAGAACAGACTGCGTTCCAAGGCGGCCATGCTCCCTTTTCAGTAACTGGCACGCATAGCACTTTATTTAAATACTCCTCTCTTCCTTAGCTCTTAATTGCCTATGGTATGCTTCTCATTGATGTCAGTATGCTGGGTGGTTTATACATTGTAATGTACATGTGCAATCAAAGTGTTTATACTTTAATGTCTAATAAAAAGATTTATACAGAAAGTTCCGTTGCATCCTCCTCTGAAATGAAATGGCTCCCGCAGCTCCACTTAGCGTCATGCCGATCCTATAATTCTTCTCGGCACTGAAAACCCATAACTCACAGAACAGAACAACACCCTGAAAAACAATATGGACGAAAATGACAAATGCGGAGACATCGGCGACTCTTCTCTGCACGCGGCACCACAAGAGCAGAGTGTCTCAACCGCTTATCCTGACTATGACATATGCATTTGCTTATCTAAATGCAATGAGACAGGACCTTGGCCTTTGGAATAAAATGTATGGCCACCATATCTACGCCGCATACCTGACAGTATATATACCCCCCCCCCCCCCGCATCACATGACTGGTCTGATAATTCATTATCATGGCACGAGTCTCAGCTCTGCAATAACAGGCAGAGAAATCTTCGGTATAGGGACGTTTCTAGAACAATTCCCGAAAATTGGATATCCCTTAAAATAACTTGCTGCACACTGCTCCTCTGGTGATCTGATGGTGATTGGACCCAATAGTGCGATGAAAAACCATAGCCATAGTCAAATGTGAATACAGGACACCTTGGCAAAATCTTATAGCAGTGGGCACCACCATGGGCACCAACCTGGCCCTGTCAACATGTTTTAATTTACCTTGAAGAGGCGCTAATCGCCACACACTGTTGGCACATGGACCATAAGTATTACAGAGACATCTGCTCCTCAACGGCCACCCCCGATTTTATAAAGTGGGCTCCTCTGTGATAACCTACAGATCCCAAGTGATCAGTTTGACTCAAAAAACGAAAAGGGATTCGCCTAAGCAGGGCAATGCCTTTAAAGAGGAACCCCTCATGACACGTGTATTTTACTAAATACTTGTACCCCCCACAATATAATAATTCCGGAGCATCTTTTCTTAGAACTGTTCCTTTGTTACTCCCCCTAGAAATGTATGAATATTGTGACAACTGGGTGTTACTAGTTAGAGGTCAGTCCCTACATAGTGTGATGCTGTCCAATCAGTGCTGTCTCTCTTTTCACAAGGAGAACGGTAACGCCCAGTTGTCCATTTATTCCCAAATTTCTAGGAGGAATAACAGAGGAATGGCAGAACACCAGGACATAAGAAAAGATGCTTCAGAATTCTTATTTCATGAGGAATATAAGTATTGACTAAAACAGACATGTCAGGAGAGAAGGTAGTTCTCGTGAATGGACAGCGGGTCAGTAGTATACACGGTACGTCCCTGGACGATGGCTTCCGTAACTGTTCGAAATATCTCACAGTCAATGTATGATCCTTTAAATTAAAGGGAGTGTGTCACATAAGGGTCCATTCACACGTCCGTTGTTTCTTTCCTGATCTGTTCCATTTTTTGCGGAACAGATCTGGACCAGTTGCGTACCCATTCATTTTCAATGGGTCCTGAAAAAAAATCGGACAGCACAATGTCCGTTTTTTTTCAGGACCCATTGAAAATGAATGGGTACGCAACTGGTCCAGATCTGTTCTGCAAAAAACGGAACAGATCAGGAAAGAAACAACGGACGTGTGAATGGACCCTAAACCTGGTCTAATGTCTTGTAGGGCTAGCTCAGCTGAATGAGATCCGTTGCTTCGTTCTGCAGGAAAAGCATTTTTATTCCATATGCAAATTAGGAGTTGAGTGCACTGAGGGCGGGCCGAAGCCACTATTGCTCCTCCCGCTTCCTCTGCCAGCCCCGCCTTGATTGACAGTGCCATGGAGCAGACTGTGCATGGACTTGTCAATCAAGGAGAGGGGGGAACAAGAACAAAAGGGTGCACAAAGTGGCTTGGGCCCGCCCACAGTGCACTTAACAGCTCATTTGCATCCTCCAAAATGAAGCAACGCATCTCTAAGCGAAAGGTATCATCGCATTCAGTGAATTTCCCAGCGTCAGGTTCCCTATAAATACGGCAGCATTTGATCGACTGGACGCAAATAAATCCGTCTGATCCTCAAATAAAGAAGCCTTTGCCTTTTTTTTTTAGCATTCCGCTAAGTGGAGCGTCCAGATTATACGCCCCGGCTGTGGAGATGGCTATCTGGCTATGGCCTCTTAAACGTTCCTAATTAAATAATGAATGTTTTGCCTCTGATAACACAATCCTTCCGTCTCTGCCGCTTCCTTCGGGAGTTTTCCTTGCCGGTGAAAGAGAAAGAAATCAAAAGCCGCACGTGGCCTAGGAAACTGGACAGTGAAGCTCTTGTCTGATCAATTATGCTGACCATAATTTACCATACACAACGCTCGTACCATAGGGAGAGGGAGCTGCATCCGCAGAATATATAACAGGAGGACAGACATTAACTACTGATTATAACGTCTCCGGAGTTCCTCTCTGCATCCTCACTGCTAGGGTGTCGGGCTCGTCATACACACAAGACAGATGGCGCCGATTTCCACCAATCATTCAAGGCAATGGACACCTTCAGAAGGATTTAGTTATTATTGGATTTTACTCATTTTAGGCTACAAAACATTTTTTCAATTGGTCTTTATTAAAAATGTGCAGCCGTTTCTCAGATACATGGGTTAAAAATCAGTCTGTCTGCTGTCTTCCGATGGCTCCTTTGTAGCTCTCATCTCTGATCTCCTGACCTCATAAACAATTGTTTAAGCCAGGCATGTCCAAACTGCGTCCCTCCAGCTGCTGCAAAACTACAACTCCCAGCATGCCTGGATAGCTTACAGCTATTAGGGCATGCTGGGAGTTGTAGTTTTGCAACAGCTGGAGGGCCGTAGTTTGGACATGCCTGGTTTAAGCCATATTCTTATCAGTATAATAAGAATTGAGCTATAATGAGTGTTTTGGTCAGGAGATCGGAGATAAGAGCTACAAATGAGCCCTCAGATAACGAGATTCAAAGAAAACAGAAAGTGACAGTTTGCAAGTAGACTGATTTTTAACCCCTGTGTCTCAGAAATAGCAGAACATTTTTAAGTGAAAAAATGATACTTTTTTAGCCCAAAATGAGAAAAATGCAATCCTAAAAAAATGCCCCAGAAGGTATACATGGTCTTTAAAAGGGTCATCTCACCATAAACATATGTACCATCAATGTTTGTTCAGGGGACCCAACCGCAATGGATCATTGTATCGCATTCTCTAAGCCTACCATTATATTAAAACATTTTTTTTTAAAACTTTGTTTTCAAACCAGCACCTCGATCTAATTATTTTTGTAATTGCATTTAACCAAAATGTTGTAAAGTCACTATATTATTCAATGACATGTATCTGTACAGCGCCACCTGCTGTTTGGCCTTTTTCTAATTTCTCTGTCCATTTACAGAGGTGGACGCACATGCTCAGCTCCAACCTTCAATTGCCACTAGCTGCAACCTGAAATAAATCTAGTAGAACAACTGGAGCAATGAAGGGGGAGATCTGTTGATCCATGGGAGGTAGAAGGCTGGTTCTAGCTTTGTCATGTACTATATGATGTCTAATTTTAATTTTTTCATATTACTCATGGGCTATCCCATTTGGCCATGCACACATGGTATAGCTAGTGGGCAAACAAGCAGACACCTAGATTCTTCTACACCAGATTTTATAGAGGATAAGGGGCTGCCCAATCCATGTGGTGCCGCTTATCTCCTAAAATTGAAAAAGATAAGGCAGAATGGAATTCATGCTTACCAACTCCAGTGAGAGATCTCAAGGTGACAATCTGGTGACAGCACTGCTGGCACAGGCGACATACCCTCTTGCCATACAGAGAGGTGTCCTTCTATACCTTTCCTCTTGGCTGTAAACAGGTGTCACAAACAGACTGATGCACCCCTTTTCTCCTCTGAGACCCACACCTATCTCCAGAACAGGGGTCCTCCGCCATTAGGTGGCTGTAGCATCCAGGCATAGAATGGAAAGATGGCCGTGCATGTCATGGAAACAGCCAAATGGTTTGTTATTTAATGTTTTGTATTGTTATGTAATGTGTACTCAGTGTAGCTATGTATAGATGGCACAGCCAGGGTTATAAATCCTGGCACAGCCCTTGTAGAAGGCTACATGTTGGCTGGCTCCACCACTAACTTGAGTGGGTTCTAGTGAGAGCTCAGAGAGAAAGTAAGCTGTTGCCTCATGCTCCCTCTCCTTAGGCCCAGAAAGCTTCAGAGACTAACAGATCTCTGCATAATCTACAGAAGGAGAGAAAAAGAAGATGAGAAAGAGAGGAAGATTGGCCATGCAGATTCTAAGGAGCCCTTAGAAGCACAGGAGTCAGCAGGGTAACCTGCTACTACAGCCATTCAGACTTTGCTGCTGTGAAGGATACTAAGACACCCTTCACACCTGGCCAGACGTGCCCTCAAAATCCTGTATCCCACAGTGGACTTTACAGCCATTAGTGCCAAGTACTGTTGCCAGTCATAGATTCTACTGAGACAGACTTTAGCAAGATAGTGTACAAAGAGGGACATGACTCGCATCCTTCCCTAAATCCATACATCGCTATAACTGGGTGCACTACAACTCCTATTTTTCACTTGAGTAAAGCGAGGCATACCTCTGTCATGGTTTTCTGACTCCTGCACCAAACACCGGCCATTGCACTCCACATCCTGTCTTGCATACATCCAAACACTTAGCAAACACCCCAGCTACCATCTGGCAGGAGCCCATGTGTGCCCTTAGGGAGGAAAGGGTCCTAGGAGCAAGGGTGTGTGTAAGGCCACTGTGATTGAAGACAGGTGCGGGTCCCATCTTTAACGTGGAATTGCCCTAAGTGTCTGTGGTGGAAATACCCCTTTAATTCTTCCTCTACAGGTCCAATGCGGTACAAAGGAAATTAACCCGCAATGTAGCATTCACGCCACATATGTGCAATCCCAGCTGGGCGCCGATGATAGCCGTGGTATTCCTGCAGCGGCTGCGGATTGCTGGGTGAGCACCTCTGGCTGGCAGCACCTCCGCCTCGCTGCAGTATGAATCATGGGTCTAATAGCGTCTGTAGACATTGAATATGGATTAGACTGCATTGTTTACGTTGCATTAGCGAACGCACAGAATCTAAGGCAAATTCATCTTGTATGTAAAACCCTCCGCAACGCTGTGCTGGACCGGACAAGGTCACTGGTGTTAGACCTGCGACCTTGAGGAATGATCGACGCTGTCACCTGCCCTGACATGTCTGTTTTAGTGACTACTTGCGACCCACATGTAATAATAACAATTCTGGAGCATCTGTTCTCATGTGACTCTATGATGTGCCGTTCCTTTATTATTCCTGCTAGAAGACTGGTGACACCCATCTGGACCAAACCACTAGCAATTCATTCATACCTTCTAGCAGGAATAGTAAAGGAACGGCACAACATAGAGACATAAGAATAGATGCTTCTGAATTGACAGCTCTTCTTTAAAGGAACACTCCAGCGAAATAATATGGTGTATTAATCTGAGGGTTCCCAGGGGGTGGAGCATGACTAAACAGAGAGGTCATGCACCGCCCCCTCAGGCACTCTGCTAGCCTGAGGCTCTTTTGTGTCCGTTTCTCATATGCACTAAACAGACCCATTACAATGACGGACACCGGATGGCATCTACTGTACTCTCGTACCCTGTCTCGGTAGCGACGCAGGGTAAGTATAACCTATATGACGTGCCCAGGCATTGGGGGGGAGGGGGGTGTATTATAGGGTTTGGATAACCCCTTTAATTCTATGTAACAAAATCTATCCTGAGATGCTGCGGCGGCCATGCGGGAAGCACAAAGGTCATTTTGTAGAATTCTCTGTCACAAAATGACATTCTGTGCGACAAATTGAATTTTGTGTCACAAAATGCACTGTGAACAAATGGCGCCCAATACCCCAGACTGGGGGTGGAATTGCAGGTGGCAGCACCATCCATGTAAGCCACCCTGGGTAGGTTCATACTGCCCATCGGGGACAGGGACCAGACACAGCTGAGGACCCGTCCGCAAGGTGCAGCTATACCTGATGTGTATTTAGTTTCTGATGGGCAGCGGTGGGACATTGATGGGAATTGCGCATAAACGCTGCGTCATGTGAGCGGAGATCAAAGAGCTTTTTTTGGCCCTCGGGGAACACGCACCAGTTATGAAGAGCAAACCGTCCCATCGGGGCAGAAGCACACATCAGCAGCGACAGCGCAGTCATTTATCGCTGGTACGTGTGCAGTCACCTGTGAGGGGACGATGGATGTTCAGCCCGGGGAAACATAACACAGGGTTTTTTATCCTGCGTGTTGTGGATCTTCGCTCTTATGGATCCAGTCCTAATTTTGGTAAAAAAAATAAAAACATAGCTCGTACCCGACCATAGCGAGCTAATACTTCCTCTACGACATGACCTTGTCAATGTACATATGATATTGTTCTAGATTTATCTGTGGTATTGTAGGGTGGCATCACAAGCTCCCATGGTGTGCCCATAACAGTGTCAGCCAAAGACCCCCATACAGTGTCAGTCACAGACCCCCATACAGTGTCAGTCACAGACCCCCATACAGTGTCAGCCACAGACCCCCAATACAGTGTCAGCCACAGACTCCCATACAGTGTCAGCCACAGACCCCCATACAGTGTCAGTCACAGACCCCCATACAGTGTCAGTCATAGACCCCCATACAGTGTCAGTCACAGACCGCCATACAGTGTCAGCCACAGATCCCCATACAGTGTCAGCCACAGACCCCCATACAGTGTCAGCCACAGACCTCCATAGTGTCAGCCACAGACCCCCATACAGTGTCAGTCACAGACCCCCATACAGTGTCAGTCACAGACCCCCCATACAGTGTCAGCCACAGACCCCCCATACAGTGTCAGTCACAGACCCCCATACAGTGTCAGCCACAGACCCCCATACAGTGTCAGCCACAGAGCCCCATACAGTGTCAGTCACAGACCCCCATACAGTGTCAGCCACAGACCTCCATACAGTGTCAGCCACAGACCTCCATACAGTGTCAGCCACAGACCTCCATACAGTGTCAGTCACAGACCCCCCCATACAGTGTCAGTCACAGACCCCCCATACAGTGTCAGTCACAGACCCCCATACAGTGTTAGCCACAGACCCCCCATACAGTGTCAGCCACAGACCCCCCATACAGTGTCCGCCACAGACCCCCCATACAGTGTCAGCCAGAGACCCCCCATACAGTGTCAGCCACAGATCCCCATACAGTGTCAGTAACAGACCACCATACAGTGTCAGCCACAGACCCCCCATACAGTGTCAGCAACAGACCTCCATACAGTGTCAGTCACAGACCCCCCATACAGTGTCAGCCACAGACCCCCCATACAGTGTTAGCCACAGACCACCAATACAGTGTCAGTAACAGACCTCCATACAGTGTCAGCCACAGACCCCCCATACAGTGTCAGTCACAGACCCCCCATACAGTGTCAGCCACAGACCCCCATACAGTGTCAGCCACAGACCCCCCATACAGTGTCAGCCACAGACCCCCCCATACAGTGTCAGCCACAGACCCCCCATACAGTGTCAGCCACAGACCCCCCATACAGTGTCAGTCACAGACCCCCCATACAGTGTCAGTCACAGACCCCCCATACAGTGTCAGTCACAGACCCCCCATACAGTGTCAGCCACAGACCCCCCATACAGTGTCAGCCACAGACCCCCCATACAGTGTCAGTCACAGACCCCCATACAGTGTCAGTCACAGACCCCCCATACAGTGTCAGTCACAGACCCCCCATACAGTGTCAGCCACAGACCCCCCATACAGTGTCAGCCACAGACCCCCCATACAGTGTCAGCCACAGACCCCCCATACAGTGTCAGTCACAGACCACCATACAGTGTCAGCCACAGACCCCCATACAGTGTCAGTCACAGGCCCCCCATACAGTGTCAGTCACAGACCCCCATACAGTGTTAGCCACAGACCCCCCATACAGTGTCAGCCACAGACCCCCCATACAGTGTCAGCCACAGACCCCCCATACAGTGTCAGCCACAGACCCCCCATACAGTGTCAGTCACAGACCACCATACAGTGTCAGCCACAGACCCCCATACAGTGTCAGTCACAGACCCCCCATACAGTGTCAGCCACAGACCCCCCCATACAGTGTCAGCCACAGACCCCCCATACAGTGTCAGTCACAGACCCCCATACAGTGTCAGTCACAGACCACCATACAGTGTCAGCCACAGACCCCCATACAGTGTCAGCCACAGACCCCCATACAGTGTCAGCCACAGACCCCCATACAGTGTCAGCCACAAACCCCCATACAATGTCAGCCACAGACCCCCATACAGTGTCAGTCACAGACCCCTATACAGTGTCAGTCACAGACCCCCATACAGTGTCAGCCACAGACCCCCCATACAGTGTCAGCCACAGACCCCCATACAGTGTCAGCCACAGACCCCCATACAGTGTCAGCCACAGACCCCCCATACAGTGTCAGCCACAGACCCCCATACAGTGTCAACCACAGACCCCCATACAGTGTCAGCCACAGACCACCATACAGTGTCAGCCACAGACCCCCATACAGTGTCAGCCACAGACCCCCATACAATCCTAGCCACAAAACCTACATACTGTATACTGTCACACACAGAATCCCATACAGTATCATCCATAGGACCCCCCAATCATTGTTAGGCAGAAGATCCCCAGTCACAACCACAGGGCCTTATAGGACCCCCCAAACTCACAGCACAGGACTGCCATGCAGGGTCAGACACAGACCCCAAAATAATGACAGACTCCTATACTGTGTCACCCACAGGACCCCCCACATGTTGTCAACCTCAGACCACCAAAAAGTCGCAGTCATCGTGACCACCACAGTGACAGCCACAAGAGGCTGCCGTCTATACTACCATTACTAAGCACAGGAGGTTGTAGTATATACCGCCATTACTAATCACATGAGACTGCAGTCTACACCGCCATTACTAATCACACGTGGCTGCAATCTATACCGCCATTACTAATCACATGAAGCTGCAGTCTACACCGCCATTACTAATCACATGAGACTGCAGTCTACACCGCCATTACTAAGCACATGAGGCTGCAGTCTACACCGCCATTACTAAGCACATGAGGCTGCAATCTATACTGCCATTACTAAGCACATGAGGCTGCAATCTATACCGCCATTACTAAGCACATGAGGCTGCAATCTATACCGCCATTACTAAGCACAGGAGGTTGTAGTATATACCGCCATTACTAATCACACGTGGCTGCAGTCTACACCGCCATTACTAAGCACATGAGGCTGCAATCTATACCGCCATTACTAATCACATGAGGCTGCAGTCTATACCGCCATTACTAATCACACGTGGCTGCAATCTATACCGCCATTACTAAGCACATGAAGCTGCAGTCTACACCACCATTACTAAGCACATGAGGCTGCAATCTATACCGCCATTACTAAGCACATGAGGCTGCAATCTATACCGCCATTACTAAGCACATGAGGCTGCAATCTATACCGCCATCTTTCTTAAACCACTTTCTTACAGAAGACGTGGACGTCAGCAATGTGTTAAACGACCGCGGCTTATACACCAGGAACAATAGACTTGCAGAGCCGTGATGGATTACGCCAATCTCTTTCCGCCTTCCATCACTTCGCCGCCTCTCCAAACACCGATCATCCCTCAGCTCAAATACCAAAATAACACTAACGTGTGGATATCCTAGCCCATTATTCCAATCTTATATTTCTCCTTCTGTCAACCCCCGGCTCTTGATGGCAGCTTAAATCAAAATATGACGTTCGGATCATGAACGGCGGCACCACTCATGTTGATGTATATGGAACGCGTGCCAAGCGGTGCCCAAGAAAACCGCTTAATCCTCAGAGGGGAAGAAGAAACTGACAAAGAAAAGCTCAAGACACATAAGACGCATTCATCACTACAGCAAAAGGCGGAAGTTTTATTCACGTCTTTCATCGAAACCTTCTATATATGCGGCATCAGAGCAGAGAAGACGTTGTCATTGCTGGAAAGTTTACTTCAGAAGAGACGCGTGTCGCCTTAAAGGGGTCCTCTCACTTCAGCAAATGGCATTTATCATGTAAAGAAAGTTAAAACAAGGCACTTACTAATGTATTGAGATTGTCCATATTGCTGCCTTTTCCATCACATTATACACGGCTCGTTTCCAGGGGTTATGACTAGAGATGAGCGAATTGAAGTTGACGAAGTGGAATTCGATTCACACCGAATCCGAATTTCCTGACGCTTCGTTGTAACAAATTGAATTTTTTACTAAAATGGCTGCTGCACGTGTGAGGACATGGAGCAAAGAACTCTGGGAACGAGGGATCACCCATAATGCCATGCGTGCAGCCAATCAGTTCCCGAAATGGCCGTGCCGCCAAATCATTGCCACCCACATGTACCACTAACACATCAGCCCCCAAAAAGACACACTAGGGCGGGTACTGCACCTGTAACGGGAAAACTAAATCAAAGAACAACCCTGCTGCTAACACCCGCAACCCCTCTAATGCCCCCCCAACTCCCTCAAACTACGTTAGATTTAAGCGGATATAAAACCTAAAACGAATAGATTCCCAGCGCCCAAAACGCTTTCTAACCTCCTCCCCCAACCCCCACCAAGCCGCCTCAGTTGCCTCCCCAATCCTAAACGAATGGCTTGAATACCCCATGGCTTGACCCAACCCTAACAGATTGAAACACTTTGTAAAAACCGCTGTAAACTGAAAGCGAGACAAAAAAGATCCATCAGCGTGCACTAACAACGGCAAAACCCCAACCTTTACCTCTGCCCCATACTCCCGCATACATTGCACTGGGCACATTGCACAGTCCGGAATACCAAACAACACTACTCTACACCCTCTTCCTTCTACATCCGTCTTGGAACGGCGTATTATGAATTCCACCCTATTGTGGAACAAGTCCATGTCATGCCTAAACAACCTCCCACCCAACTAACCGTTGGACAAACCAACTCCCCTAAGCGAAAGGCCCCAAAACGTGCCAAAGAAAATGCAAGTCTAAATAAACGCACCTCCCAGGCCGAACTACAGACCCCTTTTAACTGTTCCCCCAACTCCAAAAGCAACACAAAAGACACCGGCCTCCTACTATCCTCCCCCACCCTTAGGCCGAATGCACACGGCCGTGTTCCGCAGCCGAGTGCGGGCCGTGGAAACCCGGCCGGGATTCCTGCTGACTGCTGGAGCGCACGGCGTCATGGGTTGCTATGACGCCGTGCGCTTCATGCAGCCGCTGCTGGACAGTAATACACTATGTATTACTGTCTAGCAGCGGCTGCATGAAGCGCACGGCGTCATAGCAACCCATGACGCCGTGCGCTCCAGCAGTCAGCAGGAATCCCGGCCGGGTTTCCACGGCCCGCACTCGGCCGCAAACACGGCCGTGTGCATTAGGCCTTAACCGAAGCCAACCTTTTAACGCCCGAATGACCAGAAATGACTTTGTAAAGTCTGTCATATTTTTCTACTTGCTGTCGCGTGACTAAAGTTGATGGGTAGCCATGGCCCTGGAAATCTAGGCCTCAAAACTGCCTAGCAACCAATCAGAGTCCAGCTTTCATTTCTGAAACTGCTCTGGTAAAATGAAAGCTGCGCTGGGATTCGTTACTATGGGCAACAGAGTCTGTTTTGCTTTTAGGTCAGTTTCTATTGCTCTGTCCCACTGGGTTATGCCTGAGGGAGCGGGATGCAGACAGTCCCTGTGTCCTACTACACCCTGCTAACAGTCCTTATGTCTTTTAAGGCATTCCCTAGCAATAACCTTTGGTTATCAGCACTACATTATCTGCTTCATCCACATCAGTGGTCTTCCTTTCAGGCCCCCCTCCATTCAATCTGTCTTAAATGAGTATTATATGGGATTGAGCTGCAATACCAAGCACAGCCACTGTACAATGTATGGCGCTGTGCTTGGTATACTGTGAAGAAGCTGCTGCGGTGCTCGTCTGAGTCGGTGGCGGTGCCGAGTGTCGGATCACCACCATTGTGATACTGATGACCTATCCTGAGGACAGGTGATCAATATTTAACCCCTTTAACCCTAGAGACTCCTTACTAACACCCATTTACCAGCAATAAAGCATGCAAGCCAAAACGTATTTGGCACAAATATTGTGTGGCGCACACATCTTGGTGTCCTGTGGTCCGTCTTTTATTGACCCCCCCCCCCCCCAATGGTGCGTAAATATTATGATACAGTGCCCAAATAACACTATCCAGTAGGCAGACTAGGGAACGGAGCTGCATTTCCATACGTTTTGGGCAATCAGGTGCATAATCAGGGAGCAAGCGCCAGGTGTCCAGTGGTGAAAGGTGATTGGACCTCAAAAAAACAAAAAATTTTTACCTAAAAAAGGCGACTCGAAAAAGGGCAATTCACATGTGCTGAACCTTCTATAAAATATTCGGCGAGCGCCGTGGATTCCATTGCAGGCTTTTGACACTAAGCATCCCAGAATAAGGTTACTGCAAAGAGGTGGATTGTTATAATGTTATATTCCTAAAGTGAAATTGTTTGTGTACCTAATAGCACTGTATGGATTGGTCAGGGTTAACCTTTACTCAGCCTTTTTTACGTTGCCAGGAGATTGACCTGGGTCCACCCCTGGATAGTGTGAGTTCCAGTCTAGCTGTGCTACAGAGAGGACCTATGTTGTGTGAGCTCCTCAGAGCTAGACCTGAGTTTTTAGGAACCATCACCTATTGAGACTATAACTACTCAAGCAAGCTATTCTACTGCCAAAAGTGCTCCAAAGAGAGAGAAGGGAAGTTAGAAGGTCCAGCATATGCAAGGCCGTGTATTGGAGTTTATGGCAGGGAGAGATTTTACTGCTGCTCACACACCCTTCCACACTTCGAGCCGTGTCTTACATCTGTACCCTCAGGGTAAACGCAGATTTTTTTTTTTGTGCAGACTTTTGCCTGAATTTCACTGCATTTCCGCACTAAATTCGCACCAAAATCCTCCCGTGTTACTTGTAGATTTTGTTGCAATTTTTGAGGCAGATTTGCCCCAGATCTTGCACTGCAAAGGGTGAAAGCCACACAAACAGATGACATCCCCAAACCAAGGGTCGATCTCTGTGCGGAAAACTTCCACACCCTGTAGATAAGAATTTGGAAATCTAGTTCTGTATTAGGGCTCATGCACACGACCGTTGTTGTTTTACGGTCCGTTTTCACTGATCCGTTTTTCGTATCTGAGTTTTGTTTTTCTCTGATTTAAGTCTTCTTCCGTTCCGTTATTCCACAAAACATATCCATATGGTTTCCGTATTTGATCCGTTTTTTGCGGATAGTAACTATCAGTAACTTATTAATCACCAAACAGATGAGAAATATGAGTTGGGCATAGCATTTCTACAGTACGGATCTGCAAAATACGTATGAAATATGTATGAAATACGGATGACATACGGATGTGTTCTGCGTGCGTTCCATATTTTTTGCGGACCCGTTGACTTGAATGGGGCCTCGGACCGTGATTTGTGGACAATAATAGGACATGCACTACTTTTTTGCGGAACGGAAATACGGAAACGGAATGCACACGGAGTACCTTCCGTTGTTTTTCCGCATACGGTCCGCAAAAAAAACGGAACGGAAGCGGAAAGAAAATACGTTTGTGTGCATGAGCCCGTACCCTGCAGGTAGCCTAAGGGTATATGGACACAGTTTCTATGACGCATGGATTTTCGCGAGGAAAATCCACAGCATAAGGGCTCATTCACACAAACGTGTGAAGCCCATGCCCGTGCTGTGGACTGCAAATTTCAGTCCGCAATGCACGGGCACCGTCCGTGGGGCAGGCGCATGGGGATCGCAGACCCATTCACTTGAATAGGTCCGCGATCCTTCCGCTCCGCAAAAAGATAGAGCAAGTTCTATCTTTTTGCGGTGCGGAAGCACGGAACGGAACCCCAGAAAGCACTCCCGCAGTGTTCCGTTCTTCCATTCCGCATCTCCGGATTTGCGGACCCATTGAAATTAATGGGTCCGCATCCGTGATACGGAATGGCCACGGAACGGTGCCCGCGTATTGCAGATCCGAAAATGCGATCTGCAATACGGCAACGGGCATCACACGTTCGTGTGAACGAGCCCTAAGGGCTCCTGCACACAAACGTATTTTCTTTCCGCTTCCATTCAGTTTTTTTTGCAGACCGTATGCGGAACCATTCACTTCAATGGGTCCGCTAAAACAACGGAAGGTACACCGTGTGCATTCCGTTTCCATATTTTCATTCCGCAAAAAGTAGTGCATGTCCTATTATTGTACGCAAATCACAGTCCGAAGCCACATTCAAGTCAATGGGTCGGCAAAAAATACCGAACACATCCGTATGTCATCCGTATTTCATCCGTATTTTGCGGATCCATACTGTAGAAATGCTATACCCAGCTCATGTGTTTGGTGATTAATAAGTTACCATTTCCGTTTCCGATCTGCAAAAAGCGGATCGCATACGGAAACCATATGGATATGTTTTGTGGAATAATGGAACAGAAGAGGACTTAAGCCTACATGTGCACGAACGTTTGTGTTTTGCGGTCCGCAAAAAAAACGGATGACGTCCATATGGCATCCTTTTTTTTGCAGATCCATTGTAACAATGCCTATCCTTGTCTGCAAAACGGACAAGAATAGGACATGTTCTATTTTTTTGGCGAGGCAACGGAACGGAGCACTCTGTGTGCTGTCCGCATCTTTTGCGGCCCCATTGAAGTGAATGGGTCTGCATCCGAACCCCAAAAAATGCGAATCGGATGCGGAACCAAAACACGTTTATTTGCATGTAGGCTAAATCAGATTTTAAAAAAAACTCAGATACAGAACAACGGATTCGTGAAAAACGGACCGCAAAACAACAACAGTCGTGTGCATGAGCCCTAAAACAGTACCAGATAGATGAGATTTTCAAAGTCTGACGTACACGGTTCAGAAATTGACCCGCAGTGCAGATTTCAGAATCTGCGGCATGTAAATTGCGGATTTTCAGTGCAGATTTCACCCTTTGCAATGCAAGATCTGGGGCCAATCCATGTCAAAAACAACAAGCAATGCATTTTTGATGCGGATTCAGTGCTGAAACACAGCGAAAACCGCACGGAAATCCGCTCTTCAAATCCACATAACCTACACTGCCATGTGTAAATACCCTAAGGCCTCTTTCACACGGGGCGTCCCGGAATTTGCTCCGGATGCGTCGCGTGTGCATTGCGGGAAACCAGCGTGAGTAGGCACGCAATTGCAGTCAGTTTTGACTGCGATTGCGTTCCGATGTTCAGTTTTTTCCACGCGAGTGCAATGCGTTTTGCACGCGCGTGATAAAAAACTGAATGTGGTATCCAGACCCAAACCCGGACTTCTTCACTGTAGATTTCATTTTTTTAATACAGAATGCTTAGTAAAATGAGGCTTGAGGGGTTAAAAATTAAAAACTAATTTACTCACCTCATTCACTTGTTCGCGGAGCCGGCATCGTCTTCTATCTTCATTCAGCAGGACCTGCAAAGGTCCTATTGCAGGTCCTGAAAAAAGAAGATAGAAGACGATGCCGGCTCCGCGAACAAGTGAATGAGGTGAGTAAATTCGTTTTTTATTTTTTAACCCCTCAAGCCTCATTTTACTAAGCATTCTGTATTACGATGCTATTATTTTCCCTTATAACCATGTTTAGACTTAATGGGGTCGCTCATCCCTATCATCTCCTAGCAACAATGAGTGAAAATCGCACCGCATCCGCACTTGCTTGCGATTTTCACGCAGACCCATTCATTTCTATGGGGCCTGCGTTGCGTGAAAAACGCGAAATATAGAACATGCTGCGATTTTCACGCAACGCACAAGTGATGCGTGAAAATCACCGCTCATCTGAACAGCCCCCATTGAAGTGAATGGGTCCGGATTTAGTGCTGGTTCACCTCACGCATTGCGCCCGCATGGAATTCTCGCCCGTGTGAAAGGGGCCTAAGCGTATGTTTTTGGGTGTTTTTTTACGTGGATTTTGGGGCAGATTCCACATCTAAAATTTCTACAGAAAACACATGCAAACCACCTCCCCATTGATTTCATTCATGGCAATTGACACGGCGCAGTTTTAAAGGAAAAAAAAGAAGTGACCTGTTCATTCTCGGGGCGGATTCCACGCTGGATCCACATCCAATGAGTAGGATCAAAAACCATGTGGAATTTTGAAGCGAATTCTGCATCACTTTTTTTTTTTTCAGCTCAGAAAAAAACTTTGTGTGAACACGCCCTTAAGGCTACGTCTACACGACGACATTTGTCGCGCGACAGATAGGGCACAACTACACTGCAACATTTGTAGCGCAACATTTTGTTGCATCAATGTCGCGCGACAATTTTTATAATGGCAGTCTATGGTGTCGCACTGCAACATGCGACATGCTGCTACTGCGACGCAAAAGTCGCAGAAAAATTCCTCTCGAATGGAATTTCTGCGACTGTTGCGTCGCAGTATGTTGCAGTTCGACACCATAGACTGCCATTATAAAAATTGTCGCGCGACATTAGTGCGACAAATGTCGTCGTGTAGACCTAGCCTAAAAGCAGAAGTGACGTCCACCTCGTTCATTACAATTATCAGATGCCTGGTCGCGTGATAACATTTTGCATCAGAAAATAGATTTTTTTTTTTTATACAAATTTTGATTTTATTTAAAAAAAAAAAAAGATCCCGCGTGCATTTTCCAGATCCGTGGCAATCTATAATGACATTCAGCTTCCATCTCGTACTTTACATTACTCTACACTGCAGCCTGAATGTCAGGAATAATTAAGGGGGCGGCCATACATCACTGTCACTAATTTTCCCTGTTTTATTACCGAATGTAATTATTTTCTGTCAGTCTCCGGCTCCCCTCGCTCTGCATAAGCAAAGGGTACGGGAGATTTAAGGCTAATTACTAACATACAGAGACCTGCTTCTCTTCATTTATAAGACTCTTCCTCCTCCTGATCTTCTGCCTGGATCCTGTAGAGTTCCTACAGACGGAGTAGGGACCTATGTCACGTCTGTACCGACCCGCTAGATGCTGATTTCACTGAATATTACGCTTTTTGCGATTTTGGACCAGGGAATCAGTGAGGGGTCTGAGGTACAAAGACCGAGGTATGAAACCCTGCCCTGGTGCAAAGAGATACCAAGCTGAGACATTTCACTTTCTTCCCTCTGATGTTTCGAGAGGGAGAAAAACACAGCAGCTTCTTAAAGTCAAAGGTAAAAAACTCTTTTAAGGTCCGTATTGAAGAAATTTTTTGCCCTCAAGCACAGAATATAATGTTTGAAGAACATTTTGCTGTAAAATAACAGCATGTCTTACCAGCCATTTATGAGTTGGTTCTGGCAACTCAAGGTGACCACTGAAATGGCCACCGTTACAAGTTCCCCAGGGTCAAGCTGATCTTTATGGTCCAGATTTAGAAACCCTTGATGATCGCCTGTGGAACCTTCTGCTGGCGATACATTTTCACTGCAGCGGCCACTAGAGGGGAAATGTAGTATTACACTGCTGGCCATTCAAATGATTGGATGAACATATACTGGCTAGGTCCACCAGAGCGAGAGCTACTCCTTGTTCGAAGCTCTCCTTGGTTAGAGGGGAGTCCTGAGCGTGAGATCCCTCTATCTGATCTCCACATGTCCAGGGTAGATGATAAATCTTTTAAAATTCTTCTTAAGTTGGTTGGCACATATTGATGGCATATCTCAATGGCAGATAGGTGAGGGTACCCACTTTTGTACCCACTCCTATCTCCAGAAGGTAGCCCCAAAGTGAGGAAGAGAACACCATGCCTGCATGGCAAGCTCTCCAGTCATCGGTATGGGAGTTCTGAAAATAGTCAAGTGAGTGTGCTCGGCTATTTTTGGAAGTTCCATAGTGGTGAATGGAGAATGCACACCGCGCATGCACAGCCACCACTCTATTCACCACTATGGGACAGCCGAAAATAGCCAAGCCAGCACTCTTTTCGTAAATCCTATAGCTGTGACCATAGGTTGGACTCGCATGCTGCTCTCGTTTTACTTTGAGGGCCCTAATTTGGGGATAGGAGTGGGTCCCAGAGGTGGTACCAGTCACCAGTGATGGTCAGTTCGCTGTGTTTGCCAGCGAACACATGCGGGCTGCCATCTTTAGTAAGGTAGACTCACCCATCCGGCAATGCACAGGTAAGCCCTTACCTGTGCGGGGAGCCGGTCTCAAACCAAATGCAGTCACCGGGAGCAGGCAGTTCCGAGAACAGCCGCCGGGGGCCTTCATCAGGCTGTTCTCGGAACTGCCTGCCCCCGGTGACTGCATTTGATTTCAGACCGGCTCCTAAAACAGGCACAGGTAAGGGCTTACCTGTGCATCGCCGGACGGGTGATTCTACCTTACTACAGATGGCAGCCCGCATGTGTTCGCTGGCGAACACTGCGAACTGACCATCACTGCCTGTCACTATCTTGCTTTGATGGCATATCCTAGCCTGAGATGAGACAACTCCTTTAAATCCCTACGTTAATAGCATATATTTAAAAAATGCCCATTCTTGTATCCCAGTGCCATTTTCTATCCCAGTCACACATCCTAGGCGCCATTTAATTTGTCATCATTACTAATTGATTTCAATGACAAAAGTGCAATGCTACACATTCCCTTCTGGGGGAGCTGCAGGCAAATTGAACACTTGTTTCCTGGTTCCACCACAGATTACAGCTTATCTTTCGGGATTCAAACAGAAGGAGACCCCACAATCAACTTAACCCAGCATGGATCCATCTCACGGATCCATTAGTATGCACCTTATCGCCTTACTGCCATCACCAGGATCAGGCCGTCATGATGTCACATGTTCCTTGCTGAGGGAGCAAAGGGAATTCTAGGAGGACACACTCTACCTGTGATCTGTAAAGCAAGATGCAGGGAAGACACAGACAATGTCTCCGCTGCATGCCTAAATCCAGAAGTAAAATTACAGAAATAAGTAGGTTTGAGCCAACCAAATCCTGTGCAAATTTAAACAGGCCATAAGTCACCATGGGCGCTGTCACAGACCAAAAAAATTCAGCCCAGGTCTTCCAAAGCAGGAGCCACTGCTTGATCTTGGCTGGTTGTCAACATCAGACAACCCCTATAAATGCCAACAAATGATATAACCTATGATAATTAAAGGGGTTATCCCATGACTAATCTAAAACATGAAAATCAGACATCATACAGAACATGTCAACCTCTTTCTAACAAAGCTAGAACCAGCCCTGGACCTCACATGGATCCAGAGATCTCCCCGTTCATTGGCTCTGTCTAGATTATAGCAACTGACAGCTGAAGGGGAGTGTCTTTCTGCTGTAGCTAAGAGGGCTGTGTCTCAGCTCTCCCTATCACAGCTCAGGGGGCGTGTCTCAGCTCTCCCTATCACAGCTAAGGGGGCGTGTCTCAGCTCTCCCTATCACAGCTCAGGAGGCAGTCGAAGGATGAAACTGAGCATGTGCGGCCTTCTCAGTGAGCAGGTCAAAGAAATAAAAAGAAAAAAAAACAGCAGGTGACGCCATACAGATACATATTATTGAATAACTCTGCAGTTATGCAAAATTTTTAATGACATGCAATTACAAAAGTATTCAGATCCAGGTGCTGGTTTAAAAACTGCTGAATATTTTTCGTCGGACAACCCCTTTAAGACATCTCAGCACCCACTCTTCTATTCTTCTGGGAAGGTGGCCATTTTTTAGCTGCTATGGAACTAAAACTTTGTCACAGAGTCACTTAGGCTATATAGGAATGCATAGCCCCTGCTCCTTCTCCCCTCCCCCTGCAGATTCTCCTGTTACACCTCAGTGCAGGGCCCAATCTATAGCTGCCCAAGGAAGGAAAATCAGGCAGGGCATTAGTTACCTGTGCACAGTGTGTTAATATGTATAGGACATCTCCATGAGAAGTATTATAATTGGATGTCCTTTTTACGTCCTATAACATTCCAGATCCATGACTGTGAATATATGCAGCTCTAATGATAAATGGAATAAATATTTTTTATGTTTTATAATAAATTGTCACATTGTTACACAACCAAAAAAAACAAAAACGAATTGAATGGCAAGATCTACCTGTCAGGTCTCTGAGCAAAATGTAACCTTAATCCGCACATCCTATCTCATTCCTGAAAGCAGAATAATTCATGGAGGGCGTAAATAATCTGAAGCGATGCATTTTATTGCAGTATGTGCTGACCTTTGCAGATATACATGATACTGCTGCTCTGTTACTATTGCAGATTGAATGGATTTGCAGCAGCCAAATGAAGAGAAGAAGTAAGCAGCACCAGACCGGGGCTGAAATATATGAATAGAGAATCTACAAAACGAAGCAAACGTGATCTGAGACAAATGCAAAAAATATAAATAAGTAAAATTAAATAGAAAAAAAAGTTTCTAAAATATATAATAGAAAAAATGAAGAAAAAAAAAAACAATCCAAAATATAGAAATAAAAATATACATACGGTAAATATTCATATAATAGAAGTAAAAATTAACTCATTATCTCCCTCCAGGTCTTTTAGTCTCAACTTGACTTGGAGCAGAAGAAGTCAATGCCAGAAACACTAACCAGACTTTTCATGCTTGACGCAGACCATTCATTGCCTGAAAAGTAGACAGGACCATCTGTGGAGGATCATGAGGAGAGGATTGAAGGACCCTTCAGAGTAATCCAAATACTAACAGATCCACTCACCTATAGTAGTACTTCCAGTGTAAAACACGCATGATAAATAGACGCTTAATAAAATACCTATACATGCAGACCTCCAAAATAGGATACTAACTAGTAGGAGTAGTAGTAGTGGTAGTGGAATTTTTTATTATTGTTATTATTGCATCTATTATTCATGTTGGCAGGTATCATTATTTTAATTTATAGTACTAATATTATTATTTTTGTGTCATCGTTTAGCTATGGCCATGTTATTATTTCATTATAAGTATTATTATTATTATTGTTATTAGAGGTGGTTGTGTAATTTTTTTATTTTATTATTATAATAATTATTTTGTATTATCATTCACGGCGGTTGCATCATTTTTTAATGATTATTATTTTTATTTTATGTGATAGTATTTTATTATAATGATTTAGTATTATTGGTGATGGTAATATTATTTTATTATCATTATTTTTTTAATTAATAGTGGTGGTAATATTTTACTATCATTATTATTTTTAATTATTATTAGTGATGGTAATATTACTTTATTATCACTATTGGTATTATTAGTGGTGGAAATATTTATTACCATTATTTTTTATGATTATTAGTGATGGTAATATTATTTTATTATCGTTATTTTAATAATTATTATTATTTTTAGTCATAGTAATATTCTTTTATTATAATTACTTTTATTTATGACGGTAATATTATTTTACTATAATTATTTGTATTATTATTAGTCATGGCAATATTCTTTTCTTATAATTTTTTTTAATTATTATTAATATTAGTGGTGGCAGTATCATTATTTTATTATTTCATTGATAGCATCATTATTTAATTAATATAATTTATTATTATTAGCCTGTAGTCTCATTACTATTAGTAATATAATTCTTCCAGTTACATTACCATTATTATTAGGATGAGGACAATAGCGGAATATCATGGGAAGCCACTGGCAATCATTTATGAAAGAGTTAAATCCCATCTCACTATTATGTAAAGGAGCACATGACGGACCTATCACCCCCAATGTTTTGAAGATGACAACAAAGTTTTATTTTCACCCCAGTGGGAATTTACCCAATAGCAGGTCATTAAGGTGAAATTCTATTAAAGGCTGGCTGGTAGGAATCTCATCTGTAGGCAGAACATCTATGTGAATTATATAATATATTACAGACCTACAGTATGCTGTCCATCAGTCTGCAGTATAGGAGGACTGCAATTTTGATGGGGAATATCTCAAATTTCAGGTAACCCCGGCTCCTCACCACACATTGAGATGCTCACCTTTAAACAGGCTGTTATGTGAGGTCCAGCATTCAGACCATGAGGCTGAAACTTGATGTCCTTGGTTTCTTAGTATGTAGACCTCAACGCTGGTGGAGTCTTCTGGAGATGCTGAGAGTTCAAGCTAGTGTCTTGACAGAGGATCCGCTCAGACTTGAGGAGCAGGGTCCATCCTGGTGCTAGGTGCATGGAAGGAGAAGTACAAGGAGAAGAGGTGACCAGATCTCATCTGAATCTTAGGTTGAGTGATGAGCTTCTTGAAGTGAAGAGTTGGAATGCTGTACTCATGTGGTAGTAGTTCAACTGTGACAAGACTGGTGTGGTTGGGTCATGCCTTGATGGTCTGGGTGGATTTTCGGGCAAAGTCTTGCATACAATGTTCTATATCCAGGGAAATGATGGGGGTGGTGCTCTAACTACAAGTCCTGCCATGACCATGTCCATGAAGTAATTGACTGATTGCAGTGGACTGTTGGGTTCCTAACTTCTGGAGGTCCTATGGACAATAGAATAATACCTTGCAAATAGATGGTTCCCTTGGTCTACCACTATCTGCAAGAAGCTATAAGGAGGTAATAGAGGGATATCGTGTCCAGGGTGAAGTCTTGGAGGTTCTGCTGTCTTCAATGGAGTGTTCACTCCAATCTTGGTGGTCCCAGCCTACTTGCCAGAAGACAATGGAGGACTTGCCAGCTCACTTTGCAGGAATTATACCCTAAGAAGGTCAATGACTTGCCTTCACCAATTCTTTGGGGGCCATGTCTTGACTGCAATAAGGCATTCAGGACTTCTGTCCATACTAGTGCAAAAATGCTCCTCAAGTGATAATGTCTTCTCAGAGTTGCTCCTGTGATGATGTATTTTCTTTAAAAGGTCTACTGAGAAGATCTCCAGTTTTTAGAAAAGGGTTGGAGGGTCTCTGCAGCCAAGTGCAAGGCTCCTGACCTGCATGCACCGATGTTCTGGAGTGATGCCCTGTCCTCAGAGTGCTGGCTGGGGCGGTGTGTCCTCTTCTGATGCCTTCAACGAAGTCTGAGAGGTCTATCCCGTCCTTACAGAGACATCGGGGTCCTTGCCCTGCCCGCAGTAGCTTGCACTGATGCCAGTTCTTCTGCTCATTGACTGCTGCTCCTCTCGCCGCTGCCGCTGGATGTTATTGTCGGGGCGCGCGCGCTCAGCAGGACTCCGCGGGCGCGCACTGACCGCGGGATTTTTGGACGCGCGCGCGCGCGCGATAGAGAGGAGATCCGCGACGACCAGCCTCGCGCGTCCACCTCGAAGACGGGTGATGTGGTAATTACTGGTGATTACCGGCAGCTGACGTCATAGGACTCTGCTCAGGGTGAGGAGAGGACGTTCAGATGCAAAGTCACCCCTGTTCTAATCACTATCTGCATCAGCATCACTACAGACGTGCAGATGTCATGGTTGACCTTCACATCGAATTGTAGAGAGGGAGATGGAGAAAAGACCTGAAATACTAATATACAGTGTCGACCCTGATAATGGGCCCTAACATAATGGGGCCCCTCTGCTCCAATAAAATGTATGATGCAATTGGGGATACATCCTTGAAGATGGTCTGTCCAACCCAAGGTAGTTTGTCCACCAGTCTTCGGGGTGGTGGTCTGTGTTGTCCACCCTGCTGAGTAGCACCCATGACTTTATGTAGGTTTTCATCTGAGCACCGTATGGTGTTTGGGCATTGTGTGGCACTGCCACTTGGGCACCATACAGTGGAATATTTATGCCGTATAGTCAGCACTATATGACCAACGTCTTTCCTTAGAAGCCACCACTCCAATGACCAGGTCTCTTCCACAGGTTACAATCAGCCCCCCCCCCCCCCCCAAGTTTTTTGGGGCTGTGTGTCCCACAGTCTTGGAACCTGGTTGGTTGGTCGTTCACCAAAATTTGGCCATTGTGATTGATGTATCAGGGCTTGTTACTCTTCTGCCACAGCTGAGGTTCTCCTCCAGTGGTTCTGCAACTCCTTTAGGTGGAACCCACCAGGTTTCATCCGATGGTGTCCCTATTGTAGCTGGGAGACTAGACTCTTGTAAATGGCTCATGAATGTGTACGGTCGCTAGATGTTTCGATTTACCATTGCAGCGACCTGGAGGAGAGGGAGAAGTGGTAGTGGCTATGATGGTGGTAGTAGTACTCACAGTTTACAGTGGAAATCTTGCTTCTGTCTCTCCCCAGGCCGTGGACACTGAATGGAGGGCACACCCTTTCTTCCCTCGGGGTACTCCCTGACTTTCTAGGGCTCCTGCCTGGTGATAGGTGAGGTGCCCTTGATGGGGGATAGTTGGCAGCTTGCAAGGCAGAGGGCAGATGTAGGGGCCGGTGGATGGTGGTGGCAAAAACCAAGTCCATTGGTTGTAATCAATAAAGTCTACTTTTACCGAATTGGGCATAGTAGTACATATATATCAGTCCCAAAGCATTTCAGAGTGTAGTTCTTTTTCCAATAGGTGTGTATGGGCAGTGGCAACGATGATGGTGTAGTGTTCTACCGACGGTGACCTTTGAAAACTGTGGTCCGAGCTCTCTTCATGTCATTGACCAGCTCCTCCCTTGTAGTTCTGGGCTCATTCCTCACCTATCTTATCATCAGTGCTACCCCACGAGGTGAGATCTTGCATGGAGCCCCAGTCCGAGGGAGACTGACAGTCGTCTTTAGCCTCTTCCATTTTCTAACAATTGCTCCAACAGTTGATCTATTTTCACCAAGCTGCTTGGCAATTGCCCCGTAGCCCTTTCCAGCCTTGTGGAGGTCCACCATTTTGTCTCTGGTGTCTTTTGACAACTCTTTGGTCTTGCCCATGGTAGTAGTCGGCGTCTGACTGACTGTGGGGTGGACAGGGGTCTTTAAAGAGCTCAGACAGGTGCTACTATGTTAGATTAATGAGTGGAGTAGAGGTGGACTTTTTAAAGGCACAGTAACAGGTCTTTGAGAGCCAGAATTCTTGCTGTTTCTCAGGTGTTCAAATACTTATGTTCAGCAGTGCAAGACAAATACATTCTGTAAAAATCATACAATGTGATTTCCTTAATTTTGTTTTTAAATTCTGTCTTTTAGAGTGGGAACGCACCTACAATGTGAATTTCAGACCCCTCCATGATTTCTAAGTGGGAGAACTTGCAAAATCGCAGGGTGTTCAAATACTTCTGTTCCTCACTGTATGGTTTAGCATTGTCTTGCCGAAAGTTCTAAAAGAGACGGTGTCTGGATGAGAAAGTATGTTGTTCTAAAACCTCTATATACTGTTCAACATTATGAAAGCTGCCCACTGCCATAGGCAATAATGCAACCCCATACCATCAGAGATGCAGGCTTCTGTGCCGATAACAAGCTGGATGGTCCCTCTCCTCTTGAGTCTGCAGGACATGATGTCCGTGAGTTCCAAAAAGAATTTAAAGTTTTGATTCATCTGACCACAGAACGGTTTTCCATTTTGCCTCAGTCCATTTTAAATGAGCTTTTTGGCCCAGAGAAGACAGCGATGTTTCTGGATCGTGTTGACATACGGCTTCTTCTTCGCATAATACAACTTTAACTTGATTAACTTGATTTTTGGAAGTGTTCCTGAGCCCATGCAGTGATTTCCAGCACAGAATGCTGCCTGAGGGCCCATAGATCACAAGCATCCAATACTGACCGTCGGCATTGTCATTGTCGCATGGATTTCTCCAGATTCTCATCTTCTGATATCATGTGCTGTAGATGGTGGGATATTAATAGTCTTCACAATTTTACGTTGAGGAACATTTTTCTGAAATTGTTCCCCAAGGTTTTTATAGATTGGTGAACCTCCGCCCATCTTTGCTTCTGAGAGACTCTGCCTCTCTAAGGCCCCTTTCACACGGGCGAGTATTCCGCGCGGGTGCGATGCGTGAGTTGAACACATTGCACCCGCACTGAATACCGACCCATTCATTTCTATGGGGCTGTGCACACGAGCGGTGATTTTCACGCATCACTTGTGCGTTGCGTGAAAATCGCAGAATGCTCCTCTTTGTGCGTTTTTCACGCAATGCAGGCCCCATAGAAGTGAATGGGGTTGCGGGAAAATCGCAAGCAAGTGCGGATTTTCACACACGGGTGCTATTATTTTCCCTTATAACATGGTTATAAAGGAAAATAATAGCATTCTGAATACAGAATGCATAGTAAAATAGCGCTGGAGGGGTTAAAAAAAAAGTCCACTTGATCGCGCTGCCCGGCATCTCGTCTGTCTCCTTTGCTGAACAGGACCTGTGGTGACGTCACTCCGGTCATCACATGTTCCATCACATGATCTTTTACCATGGTGATGGATCATGGGATGACCGGAGTGATGTCACCACAGGTCCTGTTCCTGGAATGAATGCTCACCACAGGTCCTGTTCAGCAAAGGAGACAGAAGAGATGCCGGCTACGCGATCAAGTGGATTAAGGTGAGTTAAATAATTTATATATTTTTTTTAACCCCTCCAGCGCTATTTTACTATGCATTCTATATTCAGAATGCTATTATTTTCCCTTATAACCATGTTATAAGGGAAAATAATACAATCTACAGAACACCGATCCCAAGAGAGTTCGGGTTTGGGTACCAAACATGCGCGATTTTTCTCACGCGAGTGCAAAATGCATTACAATGTTTTGCACTTGCGCGGAAAAATCGCGGGTGTTCCCGCAACGCACCCGCACATTTTCCCGCAACGCCCGTCTGAAAAAGGGCCTAAGGGTCAGTTCACACACATGTAAAAAATCAGCACTGAATCCAAGCAGATTTTTCTGCCTCAAAATTAGGGGTGTTTTGTATTTTTGATGTATTTTTCTGCTTCCCATTAATTACAGTGGGAGGATCAGCGCCGATTCTGCCCCAAGATAGGACATGCTGCTGCTTTTTTTAATAATCATCAAAATATGCACATAAAAAGCATCAAAATATGCGCGTAATAAGCGTCAAATACGTAAAAATGACCGTTACATGCTCTTTTTATGCCGTCACAAGACAAAGTAGCAAATTGCTCCTCTGGCTGTTTTTCATTGGTGCCACTGACTTTCTAAGCATTTTGTTGCTCCTGTCCCAACTTTTTTTAGATGTTTTGCTGCCATCAAGTTCTAAATTTTTAGACGACAAGGTAAAATGTCTCACGTTCGACATCTGACATGTGTTCTATGATCTGTTGTGACTATAATATGGGTCTGTAAATCATTGCATTCTGTTTCTATGTACATTTTACACAGCGCCCCAAATTTTGGGGAATCGGTGTTGTAGTTGAGCGAGCACGCTCGGCTATTTTTGGAAGCCCCATATCGGTAAACGAAGAGCAAGCCGCTCAAGCGCAGCCACCTCTACATTCACCGCTCTGGGACTGCCGGAAGTAACCAAGCCAGCGCTCAGCTATTTTTGGAGCTCCCGTAGTGGTGAACGAAGGGTTCCTGCGCATGTGCAACTGCTCTCCCTTCATTTCGGGGGCCGCGCTCTGGAGATGGGAGTCAGTTCCAGAGGTGGGACACGCACGTATCTGACATAGATAGCATATCCTCACCATATGCCATCAATGTCCCAGATGGGAGTACATTTTACACAGCACCCCAACTATTTTGGAATTGGGGTTGTAATTGAGCGAGCGCGCTCTGCTATTTTCGGAAGCCCCATATCAGTAAATAGAGAGCAAACCGCTCAAGTGCAGCCACCTCTACATTCATCTGCCGGAAGTAACCAAGCCAGTGCTCAGCTATTTTCGGAGAATGAAGGGTTCCTGCGCATGTGCAGCTGCTTGCCCTTCATTTTCGGGATATAGGAGCGGGTTCCAGAGGTGGGAGCCGCACGTATCTGACATTGGTAGCATATCCTCGCGATATGCCATTAATGTCCTACATGGGAGTACCTATTTAAAGGGGTAAACCAGCTGTTTGAAGTTATCCTCTATAGAGGAGCTATAGATTGGTGGGGGTCCCACGAGAACAGGGTCCCTGTACCCCCTGCCCCCTGAAATGAATGGAGTGTCTGGTCACACATGCGCATGGCTGCTCTATTCATTCCTATGGGAGGCCGCTCCGTTCTTTTCCGGGGGACTGCAGGTGCTACAGGGCACCCGTTCTCATAATAGGTAGGACCCCCACCAATCTAATAATGGTTATCCCCTATCATCTGGATAGGGGATAACTTCAAACTACTGGAATACCCCTTTAAAGGTGTTGTCCGGAGTTCAGAACTGAACCCGGACATACCCTTATTTTCATCCAGGCAGCCCCCCTGAGGCTAGCATCGGAGCATCTCCTGCTCCGATGCGCTCCCTTGCCCTGTGCTAGATCGCGCAGGACACTGGCTCTTTTGTTTATCATAACACACTGCCGGGCGGAACCTTCTGCCCGGGAGTGTGTTCGGTGACATCACCGGCTCTGATGGGCGGGCTTTAGCGCTGCCCTAGCCGTTTTACTGGCTAGGGCAGCGCTAAATCTCGCCCATCAGTGCCGCTGAATCTCCAAAAAATGCCTTTGCCCTGCGTGATTTAGTGCAGGGTAAAGGAGAGCATCGGAGCATGAACTGCTCCGATGCTCAGGTCAGGGGGGCTGCTGGGGTGAGAATGGAGGGATGTCCGGGTTCAGCTCTGAACCCGGACAACCCCTTTAACTCTCTTTACTGTAAATCTGGAGTTTTCCTTTAATTCTCCTTCCCGATGAAATCTAAACACTTTTAATGATTTTACATTTCACACCTCTCAGCCGGCGCTGGTAATGAGCTTAACATGTACGGGATACGTATGAAGCGAATTGCGTGTGTTCAATAATGAAAGCTGTCAAATCAGCCATTAAACTCTACACGGACAGACAATTAGGAGGGTTGGGTATCAATAATTTATCCCCGGCCATGTGCTGTCGCAGGGTGGAACTCGCGACCTGACTGTCATAAAATTCCGGTAATTAATACTTCATGATTTTTAGAGTTTAGTCATGGAAAGGGAAGTAATGATGCCGAGCTGCAATACCACAAATAACCTGTAGACAGGCGTGGCGCTGTTTATGGAAGGAAGTAGCCATGTTTTTTTTTTTTATCCTGGACAATCCCTTTAAAGCAAATATATTTGGAAAATATAGATACATTCTACATGGCTACAAGTATGGGAACCTCCCTTCTAGATAGAAGGTGGGCCTGAAGCACATTATTTTGTCAGGGGGTGGGCCTGGTACTCTCGTGGGTCAGTCTGACCCTGAATTTCTGATCTCCTAGGGCTTCCCTAGCTACAGTATATCTCCTGACTCCCCCCAGCCACCCCACTCATACACATGCATCCTCAGCCTGACCAAGCCTGGGACCACTTTTACACAGTCAGTCCATCAGTGAGCCAAAACCAGGTGCGGGTCAAAAACACAAAACAGGTGCGGATCTTTCCATTCATTGCTTCTATTGTTCTGCTAGATTTGGGTGTGACCTTCCTGCTGCTGGATGGCAGGGTGGTCGTAACCCCTTGACACAAGCAGTGTATAAATGTGATGGAAAAATGAATCCAGCCAGCAAAGGAGGCAATATGGACAATCACAAAGCATTAGTAAGTGCCTTGTATTAACTTTCTCTCCCTATCACTTCTCCAGGGGCGTGTGCTTTCTGCTGCAGCTCTCTCCCTGTAAGGCCTCTTGCACACGACTGTGTGTCTTTTTCAGTATTTTGCGGTCCGCAAAAAATGGATCCGCAAAAAATACGGATGACATGCGTGTGCATTCCGTTTTTTGCGGAACGGAACATCTGGCTCCTAATAGAACAGTACTATCCTTGTCCGTTATGCAGACAATAATAGGATATGTTCTATTTTTTTATAGAATGGAAATACGGAAACGGAAGGCATACGGAGTACCTTCAGTTTTTTTTGCGGATCCATTGAAATGAATGGAGCGGAAACATTCATGTGCAAGAGGCCTAACTGTCACAGCTTCTAACAGAAGATACGGCTGGTGGTAGTTAAAGGATGCAACTGAGCATGTGTGACCACCTCAGGGAGGTAGACAGATCAATAAGGAAAAGAACAAACAGCAGGTGGCGCTATACAGATAGATTTTTAAGGAATAGCTAAGTGGCTATAGTAAATTCCTAATTCCATGCAATTACAAAAGTATTTAGATCCAGGTGCTGGTTTCAGAAATGTAGAATATTTCCCGTGGGACTAACCCCTTTAAGGATAATAGGGGGTGATTTCTTCTAATTGTGACCCCATAAAAACATAAGGTCATTGCTTGCAACTCAGAAGGGGGGAGACTTACTTTACAGTCCCCAAAAAATAGCATCAGATGTAGCAGAGCTGAGTTTATTGTTCAGCACAACCCATGACAATATCAAAAAATTACTCAAAAAATAAACTGTATTTTTCTACCCTGGTAATGTCCCCCTACCCTATGCTAGCAGTCCCCAACCTGTGATTCTTCAGTCAGTGCATGCTGGGAGTTGTAGTTTTGCTTCAGCTAGAGAGCCACATTGGTGGAGAGTTCACAAACTATGCTTTCCGTATGTCATTTTAGTCATACAAGGTGTGGGACGATTTCAGCTCTGCTACATCTGTGTGTGCATACATTACGCCTACAAGCACTTGATCTCTGCTCTTTTTTGCCGTATTCCCCTGGCGGTCTGGCTGCTGCATATGATGGCGGCACGTACAGCACTGTAATAATATAGTAAATTATACTTGCATGCTATTTTCTCCTTGCAGCGGTAAGTCGACAGCCGTAGTAATGACTCTTCCCCCCGAGAGCGCAGGACAGGTGTGTGGAGGAGAGGGCGATAAAATGGCTCAATACCGCTATAGATTCCCCCAGGGACCGTAATCTGCTGGTATCAATCTGCAGGCGCTGCTCCAACAATCTTCTGGGCTGGATTAGAGGTTACTGACCTTATTTGTGCTCTGTAACAATGTGTCACAGCTTCCCTTACCTTCCATCGAGGAGGGAAGGATGCAATTTTATAAACTCTGATTGAGATCTTTGCATTCTTAAAGGGATTGTCCAGGATTTCGATTTGGATGGCCTATCCTCAGGATAGTCCATCAAGATCAGATCGACACTCAGCGCGCCCGCAGCGATCAGCTGTTACCGTCCAGTGCCGGAGCTCCACAGCGCTATCCATTGTGTGGTGGACTGAGCCGGTAACTGCAGCGAAATGAATGTGAGCAGCGCTGCAGTAACCAACTCTGTCCACTACACAGGCGATGGAGCTGTGGAGTTCAGGGCACCTATTTACATCGCTGGATCCACTCCCGGACAGCCGGTTAGCCGGGGTGTCAGACCTCTGCCAGGATCAGTATGACAATCATGGACACCCCCTTTAAATCTGTAATAGCGCTAAGGATGCTTTCAGCAGGTATCCAGGGACAGAAGCTTTGCAGCATTTTCTTATACGATTAGGGTAGACCATGGGACCCCATCTAGGGTGGACACACCATGGAGGCAGCCCATATGAAAGCTATGGGACCCTGGAAGACATTCCTTAGAGGCATTCATACAACTGTTTAGGGACCCATGAAGATAGGGGGTCCAGTCCCTGTAGACTGCATAACGTAAGTTAAAGGGATAGGCGATAAATGTATGATTCCAAGTGCTGAGACCACCACCGATCACAAGGATGGGGTCCCCGAGTCATCTGTTTGAATAGAGCAATAGTCGCACCTAGAGATCTCCCCTTCACAGGGAATCAATCATGTGTTAGGTATTTGCTATGGGGTGTCCTCTTCTTTATGACCACCTTGGGTCCTGTAGTTTGGCTCCCCCCAAATGCCACAGCAACCCCCATATACCCATGTTCCTTTATAGGACTATGGACACCTTCAGGGCAGTGTTTTTTTCTGATTGCATTTTACTCATTTTGGGCTAAAAATCATTTTTTTCAATTGGTCGTTATTAAAAATGTTCAGCCATTTCTGAGATACAGGGGTTAGAAATCAGTCTGTTTGCAGGGTGTCGCAGTCTGTTTTCTTTGAATCCTGTTATCTGAGCGCTCCTGTGAAGCTCTTATCTCCCGACCTCATTAGGGCTCATTTCTTATCAAACTGATAAAAATATGGCTTAAATAAGTGTTTATGAGGTCTGAGAAAAAGACTGTGACACCCTGCAGGCAGACTGATTTTTAACCCTTGTATCCCAGAAACAGCTGAACATTTTTGAAAAAGAACAATTTTTAAAAATCATGTTTAGCCCAAAACGAGTAAAATGCAATCATAAAAAAAATGCCCCTGAAGGAGTCCATAGCCTTTAGTTTATCCGCACCTTTGGGTCGCTGAAGTACAGCATGATAGCTGTTGGACGGTCAATCATCTCCTTGCCCCTTTCTGACCCTCTTCCTCACCAATCCCTAGTGTTCTTTTTTGTAATATTCTCAGACACCATCCAGTGGCGCCCTAGGCACCTGCCCACTTTGCCTTACCTTTTCCCAGGCCCTACCTGTGGCTATAGCTAATTGCTGATAGGGGACAGTAGCTATCAACTAAAGCTTGCCTTACTGACTTACTCTTGGCGGCCTATACAAAGTACTCAGCAGAGGGCGACATTGAGCAGAAGAGAAAGCTCCGCCTACTGTTACGAGACTGTGAAATCTCTGAGTCATGATGCGAGTGAATTTTCGGACAGAAATGAGGGTATTTAGCGAATTCTATTTTCTGAAATCCCTTTACTATATAAACCAGGCATGACCATTGTACATCTTGTGATGATATCGGCAGTGACTGGAGCTGCCCTTCAAGCCCCAAGTGCTCCATTCTGTCATTAGCCAGAGCGGCCGCCATCATTAATAGGAGGAATGTCATTGCATATCAGCGCGGCTCTTCCGAATTCTTTTCCAGTTCCCTATTAACGAGGCACAAAAATTCAATCCAGGCTCCGTGAACACGACCGTCCAGGCACAGGCTGAGCTGCCAAACATGGAAAGTATTGCAATTTTTTATGTAATTAATTGTAATTTTTTTTTGCATTGGGCCTGTATACACTAATTAGCAAGCCCAAAAACTCTTTATGTGTCACGTTGCAGGAAGAGGAATCGGACCTGCGTCTTCTTCTGGCGCCCCTGCAGCCGACTCCATCCTCGGGCCTTGCCTAAGGCGGCCCTGATTGGCTGGGAGGCCACAACTATCTGAATTAATAAGGCAAGACAACACACACCATTATCTGTCTCCACGGGACTGGACGGATCATTTTATTTTGCTTGACTTGCAAATATCCTTGGTTTTAACTCCGCCGTGGCTGTAACAAAATGAATAAGACTGTGTTCTAAGTTGTGGCTGTTTTGCTGTTGAGAGACTACGACTCCTTATACCATGGCATGGTGGGAGTTGTAGTTTTTCAACAGTATAGCGTTGATATTCAGAGCCACAAAGGGTGTCTCTCCCTCTGGAGGACTCAGTACATCTATGCATCTGGTGCTCCAGCTGCTGTGAAACTACAACTCCCAGCATGCACACTTGCTCAGGTGTCGTATCTCCCGTAGAAGTTAAAGGGGTTGTCCAGGTTCAGAGCTGAACCTGGACATACCTCCATTTTCACCCAGGCAGCCCCCCTGACATGAGCATCGGAGCAGTTCATGCTCCGATGCTCTCCTTTGCCCTGCGCTAAATCGCGCAGGGCAAAGGCATTTTTCTGAGTTCCGGTGACGTACCGGGGCTCTCTATGGGGCTGACAGGAACCCCGGTGACGTCACCGGCACTGATGGGCGGGATTTGGCTCTGCCCTAGCCAGTAAAACGGCTAGGGCAGAGCTAAAGCCCGCCCCTCAGAGCCGGTGACGTCACCGAACACACTGCTGGGCGGAAGTTACCGCCCGGCAGTGTGTTATTGTAAACACAAGAGCCTGTGCCCTGCGCGATCTAGCGCAGGGCACGGGAGCGCATCGGAGCATGAGATGCTCCGATGCCAGGCTCAGGAGGGCTGCCGGGGTGAAAATAAGGGTATGTCCGGGTTCAGCTCTGAACCCGGACAACCCCTTTAAGGAAGCATTCTGGGAATTGTCATTTCAGAACTGCTGGAGTGTCGGAGTTAGCTGATCCCAGTAAACAGTCTATTGATGGTACTGTGTAATTCTGTATTTTTCCAGTGGGGGCACTGCAGGGAAAGTGAACACTTGCTGCCAGGACAGACTACAGCCGATCGCTGGAACGGCACACCCTGTGATCAGTTTATTGCCTGATAGGAAAGGATTGTCCAAGGTGGACAACCCCTTGAGGACTCAGCCCATCCATGCATTACACTTACAGCCTATTGTTGGGAACTGTGTAATACTGTATTTCTCCAGTGGGGGCACTGCAGGAAAAGTGAACACTTGCTGCCAGGTATCCAAACAGACTGCAGCCGATCGCTGGAACGGTACACCTTGTGATCAGTTTATTGTCCAAGGTGGACAACCCCTTGAAGAGATTGCGCTTTTTTTGACACCCTCAGTAGCCTATAGGTGTAATATGGAGTAAGCTATCATGACTCCTGATTGACTGACACATTAGGATTATATCATAGTGCAAGAGCCGCCTATACTGTCCGCCTATGATGACCCTGTCCTCTACAGCAGGAAATCTATGGGCCCCAAACTATAAAGGGCTCAGCTGTATTCACAACTCCTGCCAACCCTATGTCTATGGCACTGTTGCATGTAGTTCTCATGGCACTCCTCAATATGATATATTTATATAATTATTCAAATGGGTCAGCTTTATTTCCACAAACAGCGCCCCCCTTAGGTTGTGCCTGGTATTGCAGTTTAGCTTCAAGCTGCAATACCAGTCACAGCCTATGAAGAAAGGCGGCGCTGTTTCTTGAAATAAAAGCGTTTTGTATATCTGCGGCATCAAAATGAAACATTGTATCCTTTCCATTGATTGCAATGACCTACAAGTAAATTGTGCCATTAGTGCTTTTTTTTTTACCCATTAACATGACTCCAGCTAGGCGTACGTGTGTTCGATCAGTCGTCACGTGCGTACCCTGTCCCCCCAAGGCTTCATTTTTATTTATTTTATTCTTGTGTCGCGTCACGTTGTCCATGATGGTAAATTCAATAAAGCCGTTGAAGAACTAAATATGGACAAAGTGAGACTGTCATACACCCCGGGGCGGCGGGGTCTGTTTACAGCACTCATCCAGTCTCAGAGGAGCAGGTGCCGTTCTCCTGTGCATAATCCAATTATCTGATAGGACAGGGGGGGGGAGCTGGGGGGTGCATTTTATTGCAGCTGGAGAGACAGTGCCCAAATCAATCAGACTTCAAGTGTGTGACTACCCTGCAAACTGAGAGAAAATGCTCCCCTGTACCAGGGACGAGATGAGTACAAGGCATAGCCGGAGGGTCTTCCGCTATGTATAACCAAGGAGGCGATGCACCAGTGACATGCCGTTTTAGATGTAAAATGTAATATTCCCAGAGATGACACTATGGTATACAACGAGAGTTGCTAAAAAGCAAGACAGATTCTTAAAGGGCTTTCCTCCTGTCCTATAGTTATGCATGCATCTAATCAGCAACATATATTAAGGTAGAATTTGTCGTAATTCAGGGAAAAAAAGGCCATTTAAATGCTTTTTTTTATAGTCTGAAAGTTCATGATCGTGATGCCTTGCAGTGGGAGTGGCAGCAGGATCTATCCTAGTCTGGGAGGGCCTTGTTCCTGGACTAGGAGAACTATGATGGTAGCATAGTAATGTGGGGGGTTCAGCCCGCACAACCCTATGCAGGTGCAGATTGCTATGGCGAAATACAGATACAAACACAAAAACACAAATGCAATCGCACTCTGCAACCAGCACTCTGCCCTGCCTTTATGCTGGATGTTGAATAAGGCATTGGTGTACATTTTGGCCAAAGCGTAATAAGCCACTCACCACGTCAAGGTCGCCTTCATGAGTGGTCCCTAACACTAGTACCTACCTGTTATGGGCCATGACAGCCACACAAAGTCCAGGGAGTGTAGGTACAGCATGCACGCCAAGCACACTCTGCTTTTAACCCCGTCCGGTGCCATTACAGCTTTCATCGGATCCAGGGATGCAAGTACCAATATGCATGCTGAGCCCACTATATACTTCTCCTGGAGCCATCCAGCATAAAGGCAGGGCAGAGTGCTGGTTTGCATTTGTGTTTTTGCGTTTGTATCTGTATTTCGCCATAGCAATCTGCACCTGCATAGGGTTGTGCGGGCTGAATCCCCCATATTTTTTCTTTGTAGTATATATTGGAGGCGTGGCGATCTCCAAGCAGTCATGCACACCTGACCAGTTAGTATGCCCTGGAGGCTGGTTTTAAAGTCAGTATAAAACTGAGTCTGCTTACATAGCACCTACCAGTAGCCATTTGGCTCCAGGAGAAGTATATAGTGGGCTCAGCATGCATGTTGGTACTTGCATCCCTGGATCCGATGAAAGCTGTAATGGCACCGGACGGGGGTTAAAAGCAGAGTGTGCTTGGCGTGCATGCTGTACCTGCGATCCCTGAACTTTGTGTGGCTGTCATGGCCCATAACAGGTAGGAACTAGTGTTAGGGACCACTCATGAAGGCGACCTTGACGTGGTGAGTGGCTTATTACGCTTTGGCCAAAATGTACACCAATGCCTTATTCAACATCCAGCATAGAGGCAGGGCAGAGTGCTGGTTGCAGAGTGCGATTGCATTTGTGTTTTTGCGTTTGTATAGTAATGAGGGTCTTATTCCTTAGACCAAGGATCCAAGGTGAAGACCCAAGGATCATGGAGAGAAGGGTAATACAGGTAACACCTACCAAGCTTTGCTAAGTCTGAGTGTAGGAGGAGGCAAGGTAAACGAGGCAGTCCACCACCAACAGATGGCAGAGGTTGCCCCCATACACATTAGGAAGAATGCGACCCAATGTGCGGTGAGCTTAAGCTGTACATGTTCGATTTGGCAATTATATAAAATGTTGAATTAAGCTAAGAAAGCTCTACCACCCATGTCAACACTTGTAGGAAGCCCAACAGAGATTGGAGGGAAGAAACTACTTCAAGGTCCTACACCATGTAAGAAAGAAGGTGGAATGGGTAACGTTCTTGGTACAGATTTGTAATACCCTGCCATGTAGGGAAGAAGAGCTGGATACTCTAATTTGAAGATAGAGTCTATGATGGAAGGTGCCATCACCAACTCATGGAGTTCCACCTGAGATTGAATGGAGGAAACAGTTCTGGAGGTCCCACACCATGCAGAGAAGAAATGGGGGGAAGTGCTTGGTCCACTATTTCGAGAATGATGTCTGGATGACAGGTACTACCCCTAGCAGATAGATCCTCATCTACAATTGGTGGGAAGAAAAGGCTTAAAGGTTCCTTAAAATTTTTGGAAGAAGGTGAGTAGGATAATAAGTGCTTGGTCCTCAATTTTGGGGATGGGTCAGTGATGCAAGGTACCACCACTAGCAGATTGAGCCCCATTTGAAATAAGTGAAAGAAGACAGCTTAGAGGTCCTACACCACCATGTACGGAAGAAGGTAGAAACAAAGAACAAGTGCACGGTCTTCCATTTTGAATTCTGCAATGGCAGGTAACTGTCACGGCGCACGTGCACTCAGTATAACAGATAACGCACCAACCAGGCTCTGGACGAGAGACAGGGGAAGGGTCACCTCCTAGCTAATCCCTGACCTCTTTCCCTGCACTGCTCAGCCCACATGCAGACCTTGAAGGTAGGTGTGATGTGTCCCCGTGCCTGGGCTGACAAAACCCTGAATTCCCTGAGATGGTGAAGTGGGGAAATAGTAGCAGCCTGCTCTCACAGAACCTGGATGGGATAGATGACACTTATCTTCCAGAGCAGGAACAGACAGCCAACCTTCCCTCCTAGTTTCCCAGACCACAATGATTAGTATAATCCGCTCAGAGCACTTAGCTGGAGGCCATTTAAACTAATGACTCCACCCAGTGCACCTGATGAGAGGCGGATCCAGCACGGCACCAAAGCAAACACTAAACTCGTGCTACTATCCTGGCCGACCTCCGCACATCATCAGAGTGGGGCATGACAGTAACACCACTAAGCAGATAGAGATTCGTCTGAAATTGGTGAGATAAAATGGCTTAAAGGTTTGTTAAGATTTATGGAAGAAGGTGATTGGTCCTCAATTTTTGGGATGGGTCTGTGATGGAAGGTACCACTACTAGCAGATGGAGCCCCATTTGAGATTGGAGAAAGGAAGCAGCTTAGAGGTCCCATACCATGTAGGGAGGAAGGTGGAAAGAATGAACAAGTGCTCCGTCCTCCATTTTAAAGACTGAGTGCTGTGATGGTAAGTAACACCACTAGTAGATGGAGTCTCATCTAAGAATGGAGGCTACAGCTTAAAATTTATGGAAGAACATAAATAGGATGACTCATGTATGGTTTTCCATTTCTAGTGGCATTTACCACCACTAGTAGAAGGAGCCCCATATCGGATTGGAGGTCAGAGACAGTTTAGAGGTTCCACACCAAGAAGGGGAAGAAGGTGGAAAGGAGAACAACTACTTTGTCCTCAATATTAGGGATGCTGGTCTATGATGGCAGGAGCCACAACCACAGTAGAAGATGCATCATCTGAAATTGGCAGGAGGAGTGCCCATTATTATATTTAGGTCTGTCTGTATTTACTCCCCAAGTGGGTTTTGTTAAATGTGTTTTTTTCAGTAATAAATATATTTTTAGCTCCCTGAAGCAGTATGTAGATAGCTGTAAGAATCTCCTGTCCCTGCTGAAAAAACATTAGCCTATTGATGAGTCCAAACATGCCATATCATGGTTATCTTTAAACAATCTATTACATTTGTGGGGATTTATTTTCACAAAAATTGGCAGGTTCAGCTTTTAGGACAAACAGTTACTTGCGTTTAGAACATAGGAAACAGCTTGGAACGTAAGCTATTCACAGAAGTCAGTGGAGAGGCAGAACCCACAGTCCTTCTGTTCTGTTCATACAAGGTAACGTCAAGACATCTCACACCTCTATTTTGTCCCCACAATGAAATATCCACAATAAAGATGGGATTCTCAGACTTTATCGTGGTCTCGATTACCAGTGACACCACATAGGGTGCAGCACTTCTTTTCAATATGCTCATTATTGACCTTGTTACTGGCTTGGGGACTAGATTTCCATAACTGCAAATTATACAGAACTGTGAACGGTAGATAATACAGAGAGGTTTGGAGACGTTGGACTGAGAAACAGGTATGGTTACATAGTAGATGATTGTAATTGTAGAGCAAATTTAAAAAATACATAATATATGGTATAATAATGGGGAGGGGCACTGGCTAAGATAAGGACAGAGAAGCATTCGTGAATGGTAAAATTAACTTTAGCAATCAATGTCAGGCAGCAGCTGCTAAAGTGGAATAACTGGATATTCATGAGGAAAACAATATTTCACCTTTATATAGATCACTAGTCAGTCTACACAGGGGCCACTATGCCAGATTCTGGGTTCTCCGATGTGTAACGAATACCTGGAGATGGTAGACCCCCAACGATAGTAGACTATGGTACCAAGAATGGTTCTAAGATTAGAATTTGGGGATACAGGAGTGCAAACCCCAAGGTGAGGGAGGGGGTTGACAGTCACTGTATGGACAGGACCCAGCTTAGGACATTGCTTGGTTCTCAAGCCCTGCCATGCTCCTCATCTACTAGCCAGGATGAAGAGTGGGTTGCTGTGGAGGACTCAACGTGCTTACTGATTTGAGTGGATACTGTGTAATGCTTAATGTCTCCTGTGGAGGCACAACAGGGAAAGTGAACACTTACTGCCAGGTTCCACCATAGATTACAGCTAATCACCCATAGTGCCAGTATCGGGACTTGCAAGAACCATGATTCCAAAAAGGGATCATCTAAAGTGGAAAGTCCCTTTAATATCTTGACTAGACTGGGCAATTTAGTGGTCATTTTTTTTTTAAAGGCTCTTTGCCAAGTCTGATGTACCAGCAGGTGTCATTCAGAGACGTAGCTGGTATTGAAAGCTGCATGGACAATGCCAATTAGGGCCCATTAGTCTGTGGCAGCCAATGAAGACAACGTGACCTGAGGGCACTGAGCTCAATGAGATTTGCAAGAAACTAAATGTGATTATAGACCTTTGCTGACCCAACCTGCTGAGAAGAGCTGAGGTATAAAAGTCACCAGCCGTGTCTCCTGATCATATCATGCAGAGATGGCTAAGCGGAGACCCTCCTCTCACCTGAAGATCACAACGGTTGTCCCCATCTACTTCACCATGATCGGTTTGGTTTTGGTCCTGTCTCTCGTGACTCAACATGACACAACCCCGGTGCCCAACGTCTACCCGTACTCCGTCCCCCTGGACCCCGAAGGCTTCCTCCAGCTCTTCTGGAATGTTAGTTATGCCGAAAAAGTGGTGAATTTCAAGATCCTCATCAAAAAGCTAAAATTCGGGATGATTTTTGGCATGTCGGACCGGGGGGAGTTCGAAGGTGCAGATTTGGCAGTCCTGTGGAGTGATGGACTGAGCTCTTATTTCGGGGTAAGCTGCTTTTCACTTTTTCATAGCTATATATATTAGGTAGTTAGGACTTTTAATGTCTTGTTGACTCCCTAAATACAAATCACACGTTCTCACCATTGGACATATGGGAGGTAAAGTAGATATTGTGAGGGCAGGAGGTTTTCCAGATGTCATATTGCTTATTTCATGGATTTCTGCCATGGGTTTGCAGCAGATCTACAGAAGATCCACCTGAGGATTACCCGCAATTGTCAGTTATTTGGGCTAATCCTCACAGTTTCTGCCAGCTGGAACCACTGTCTTTTTTTCTATTGTATATTAAGTTTGATGTTGGTTTGTTTTTATGCATGGACTGCCCATTTCAGGTCCTTGTACACTATTTCATTGGCTTTAAGTCAGTGTATGATCTAGAGGCACAATAAATGTAAACGTTAAAGCTTAGTTCTGCTACATCCACCAGCTCTCTGTGTGTACTATGACCAATACTTATTTCAGGATGCCTGGAGTGATGAAAATGGACATCTACATATTGATTCCCACCAAGATTACCAGCTGCTGTCAGCACAACAGACACCTGAGGGCCTCTATCTTGTCTTCCGAAGGCCGTTCACTACCTGTGATCCCAATGACTACCTCATAGAGGTACTGTGTACATACTCCTCTATTCCACCCAATACCAAAGCATATAGGACATAGAGACAGACCATGTGCCTGCTAAAAGGCCCTTGGAGAGAAGGGGTCCAGCCCTGGTTGGTCCCATCCCCTTTATTTATTGGGTGGTTGTTAATAGGTCCAAAGCTTATGAAAGGGTGCAGGGGGAAATCAACACCAGACCCTTCTGCCCTGTGTGGGGGGCCATTACCCTATATGTATGCCCAATGTTGGCTGGGCAGTGGGACATGCAATATGGGTTATGAGAGCAGCAGCAATTCGTCCATCTATGGTGGAAATTGGTGCACCACTTGGAAAACTCATTGGCTATCCAAATTTTCAATTTCTTTCGTCTTTCTCTCTAGGATGGGACCGTACACTTAATCTATGCCTTGCTGGAGAAGCCATTCCAGTCCCTGTCTGCTATCAACATCTCCTCACTCCACCGAGGACTCCAACGGGTGCAACTTTTAAAACCAGACATCCCGACGGCTCACCTCCCGAAGGACATGATCACAATGGACGTCTTGTCCCCAGATGTAATCATTCCTGACAAAGAGACGACCTACTGGTGTTATATCACTGAGCTGCCTGAGGACTTCCCCAAAAACCACATAGTCATGGTAAGACAAAGCTTTGTGAGATTTGGACATAGATTTAGGTGGCCAACAGATGGGCAACCAGTTACAATTGCATTTTAATATATATATATATCATACATGCAGCTGTGCCTGAAAACATCTGTAGAAACCTCATAAACCCACCTCATATCAGCTTATAAGTGAATGAAGGTCTCGCGCTTCGTAACCATGGGAATTATCACTTCAGGTTGATTCCATGCAGATCTTCTTATGAAAATTTAGATATCCAAGTCGACTGTAGAGTGTGATATCCACAAGTTGACTGTAGAGTGTGATATCCACAAGTTGACTGTAGAGTGTTTTTCTAAGGATTTATCAGGCAACTTTAGGCCAACCTAGAGTTTCAAAGTTGAAGGAAGGCTGCAGTACCCAAAACATAATGGTTTGGTTCTTCTCATTGACTTGGCTTCTTCATAAGGCCTGAGAGATGGCCGTATTTTTCATCCATGTGCATACAGATAGATGTCAATGGTGCCATTCATATCTCTATGCAGATAAACTCAGACCAAGCACTGCTTTGGTCTGCATCTCATGGAAAATGGACCTGCAGACCATTGTCTCCAGCTTTCGCCAGGTCCATCTTCTACATGGACATACAGACGATTATTATTACGGGTCGTCGGGATTCTGCCTTAGGCGGTTTTATTGCTGCCATACATGACTGTAGCAGCCAGATGTGACCCTGCGTCTTCTACCTACCTTGAAGCGCTTGACTAAAACCTCAATCCCAAAGATGATCATGGCATGAGTGGGTGACCAGATTACTGCTTCATTCTATGGGTGGAAGTGCTAGTGTGTAGCCTCAATGTCAGTCTGCTGTCAGTAAAGTCTACTCTACGTATAACATTACAAAGCTGTATTTTCAGTTCTTACCTCTAGAGATTGGAGACATGCTTTCGTTCAGTAGGGGTGAGGGGGGTAATTGTCCTGCTTGACTTTATGAAAGGGGTTTGCAATTTTTAGCATCATGGAAATGACAATGAATTTTTCTTGCACATATAATCTTTGCAGCCTGACGCTTTTCTAAAGGGGGCCATGCCTCCAAATGTGATGTAGAAGTACGCTTTCCCTACAGGAAACATATGACAGGAGCTGGAGACGGAGCCCAGTTTTCTGCCAGTGCTTTCAGTTGACACTGAATTGTAATTACTCTGGTAATTATACACGCAGAATGGACGATGCCTCATCAGCCCTGTCAGGTGTGTTTGCCATACCAGCAGAAATTCCTCAAGAAAAGATAGAAAAGATTTAGGGAAGAAAATTTCCCGCATGATAACTAGACAGTTCCTTAGGCGTTGCTAGATTAATAAATTGCACCCGGCAGGGTGACAGACACATCAGTGGATTCTGCACAATGTAGAAAGAAAAAAAGTAGTGAATACCAACAGAACCCCCGCATCAGGGAGATACCATGTGCAACCTACTGGACTGATTTATACTCCAGAGCTGCACTCACTATTCTGCTGGTGCAGTTACTGTGTACATTACATTACTTATCCTGTACTGACCCTGAGTTACATCCTGTATTATACTCCAGAGCTGCACTCACTATTCTGCTGGTGCAGTCACTGTGTACATACATTACATTACTTATCCTGTACTGATCCTCAGTTACATCCTATATTATACTCCAGAGCTGCACTCACTATTCTGCTGGTGCAGTCACTGTGTACATACATTACTTATCCTGTACTGATCCTCAGTTACATCCTATATTATACTCCAGAGCTGCACTCACTATTCTGCTGGTGCAGTCACTGTGTACATACATTACATTACTTATCCTGTACTGACCCTGAGTTACATCCTGTATTATACTCCAGAGCTGCACTCACTATTCTGCTGGTGCAGTCACTGTGTACATACATTACATTACTTATCCTGTACTGACCCTGAGTTACATCCTGTATTATACTCCAGAGCTGCACTCACTATTCTGCTGGTGGAGTCACTGTGTACATGCATTACTTATCCTGTACTGATCCTGAGTTACATCCTGTATTATACCCCAGAGCTGCACTCACTATTCTGCTGGTGCAGTCACTGTGTACATACATTACTTATCCTGTACTGACCCTGAGTTACATCCTGTATTATACTCCAGAGCTGCACTCACTATTCTGCTGGTGGAGTCACTGTATACATACATTACTTATCCTGTACTGATCCTCAGTTACATCCTGTATTATACTCCAGAGCTGCACTCACTATTCCGCTGGTGGAGTCACTGTGTACATACATTACATTATTTATCCTGTACTGATCCTGAGTTACATCCTGTATTATACCCCAGAGCTGCACTCACTATTCTGCTGGTGGAGTCACTGTGTACATACATTACATTATCCTGTACTGACCCTGAGTTGCATCCTGTATTATACTCCAGAGCTGCACTCACTATTCTGCTGGTGCAGTCACTGTATACATACATTACTTATCCTGTACTGATCCTCACTTACATCCTGTATTATACTCCAGAGCTGCACTCACTATTCTGCTGGTGGAGTCACTGTGTACATACATTACATTACTTATCCTGTACTGACCCTGAGTTGCATCCTGTATTATACTCCAGAGCTGCACTCACTATTCTGCTGGTGGAGTCACTTTATACATACATTACTTATCCTGTACTGATCCTCACTTACATCCTGTATTATACTCCAGAGCTGCACTCACTATTCTGCTGGTGCAGTCACTGTGTACATACATTACTTATCCTGTACTGATCCTGAGTTACATCCTGTATTATACTCCAGAGCTGCACTCACTATTCTGCTGGTGGAGTCACTGTGTACATATATTACATTACTTATCCTGTACTGATCCTGAGTTACATCCTGTATTATACTCCAGAGCTGCACTCACTATTCTGCAGGCGCAGTCACTGTGTACATATATTACATTACTTATCCTGTACTGATCCTGAGTTACATCCTGTATTATACTTCAGAGCTGCACTCACTATTCTGCTGGTGGAGTCACTGTGTACATACATTACATTACTTATCCTGTACTGATGCTGAGTTACATCCTGTATTATACTCCAGAGCTGCACTCACTATTCTGCTGGTGGAGTACATACATGATTCTAATGTCCTCCCTGTGAACACTCCACATACGTTCTCTCCGTCTCTAGTATGAACCGGTCATCACGGAGGGACACGAGGCTATCGTTCATCACATGGAAGTCTTCCAGTGCTCAGAGGAATATGATACGTTCCCTCACTACAGCGGACCTTGTGACTCCAAGATGAAACCGCATAGACTTGACTACTGTAGGCACGTCCTGGCCGCCTGGGCGATGGGAGCACAGGTAGGTGTACGAGTTACAAGTTGTGTGGAAGGCCAGGAACATGAAATCAGCATAAAGTAGGGTGTACACAAGTGATGTCACAAGCTTTTATCTCCTCTAGTCACAGCTAAAGCTAGATTCAGAATTCTCTATTTCCTGTTACCAGAGAGCAGTGCATTGTGGGAGCTCAGATGACAGTTACACAGTTAGGTCTTAGCAGTTAGGTCACATGACTGACAGCAAGTTGGAGGACCTGCTGACTGTCTCAAGGGCAACCAGAAGAATTTGAAAGTATCTCCATGATATTCATAAAGAAGGAGGACAGTAGAGGCATTCCTCAGGAGGCGCTGCATGGACTTTTAGGACTTCGGAGAAGTACCCATCCCCCTCTGCCATGGGCGCCAGGATAATGCCGGCTGTCTATATTCTAGGCATTCTACTATCCGGATGATGTTGGTTTGGCCTTCGGAGGTCCCAGGTCTTCTCGGTTCCTTCGACTAGAAGTTCATTACCACAATCCACTGGAACTGAAAGGTACCGTAGATCTGTGTGTGTGTGTGGAGCAAGACCAACTGCAGACCGTCTCACATATAGCCTGACTGACAATCATGCCTGCAGATCATCTCACATATAGCCCGCACTGCCAGTGTCATACATAACCTGCAGATCATCTCACCTTTAACCTTCCAGTCTCACATATACCCTGCAGATCATCTCATCATCTCTACCCTTTCAACTTCACATATAACCTGCAGATCATCTAATGTGTGACCCTCTAGCCTCAATTACCTTTCCCAACTGGTTCGGGAGCCGACTAGAGGGACGGCCATACTGGACTTAGTATTAACCAGTAGACCTGACAGATGTGCAGGTCGTGGGACACCTGGCAAATAGTGACCATAAAGTAATAACCTTCCAATTGTCATTCAAAAGAGCGTTTCTACAGGGAGGAACAGAAATACCAAACTTCACCAACTCCTCCGTACATAACGATTTTTCTGATGACAGAAACCTTTTAAATCACTAAAACAGGAGAGTACTGAGGAAGCACTGAAAAACTATAAGGAAAAAAATAGAATATGTAAAAAACAAATAAAAGCGACCGAACTAGAGACCGAGAGATTAATTGCCAAAGAGAGTAAAACGAACCCTAAAATGTTCTTCAATTATATAAATGGCAAAAAGTATAAATCTGAAGGTGTCGGCCCTCTACAGAGTGATAAGGAGGGAGTCGCAGAGAGCGATGAGGAGAAAGCAAAGCTATTAAATATTTTTTTCTCCACTGTATTCACTGAAGAAAATAAACTGTCAGATAAAATGCAGAATCTAAAAGTAAATTCCCCATTAAAAGTGTCCTGTCTGACCCAGGAAGAAGTACAGCAGCGTCTTAAAAAAAATTAAAATAGACAAATCGCCAGGACCAGATGGCATACACCCCCCGTATCCTAAGAGAATTAAGTAATATCATAGCCAGACCCTTATTTCTGATATTTGCAGATTCTATACTGACAGGGAATGTCCCACAGGATTGGCGCATAGCAAATGTGGTGCCAATATTCAAAAAGGGTCCAAAAACAGAGCCTGGAAACTATAGGCCGGTAAGTTTAACATCTGTCGTGGGTAAACTATTTGAATGTTTTCTAAGAGATGCTGTCTTGGAGCACCTCAATGAAAATAAGCAAATAACGCCATATCAGCATGGCTTCATGAGGGATCGGTCATGTCAAACTAATTTAATCAGTTTCTATGAGGAGGTAAGTTCTAGACTTGACAGCGGCGAATCAATGGATGTCGTGTATCTGGACTTCTCCAAAGCATTTGACACTGTACCACATAAAAGGTTAGTATATAAAATGAGAATGCTCGGACTGGGAGAAAACATCTGTAAGTGGGTAAGTAACTGGCACAGTGATAGAGACAGAGGGTGGTTATTAACGGTACACACTCAGATTGGGTCACTGTCACTAGTGGGGTACCTCAGGGGTCAGTATTGGGCCCTATTCTCTTCAATATATTTATTAATGATCTTGTAGAAGGCTTGCATAGTAAAGTATCAATTTTTGCAGATGACACTAAACTGTGTAAAGTAATTAACACGGAAGAGGACAGTATACTGTATACATATACTACAGAGGACAGTATACTGTATATATACTACAGAGGACAGTATACTGTATATACTACAGAGGACAGTATACTGTGTATATACTACAGAGGACAGTATACTGTGTATATACTACAGAGGACAGTATACTATATATATACTACAGAGGACAGTATACTGTATATATACTACAGAGGACAGTATACTGTATATATACTACAGAGGACAGTATACTGTATATATATTACATAGGACAGTATACTGTATATATACTACAGAGGACAGTATACTGTATATATACTACAGCGGACAGTATACTGTATATATACTAAAGAGGACAGTATACTGTATATATACTACAGAGGACAGTCTACTGTATATATACTACAGAGGACAGTATACTGTGTATATACTACAGAGGACAGTATACTGTATACATATACTACAGAGGACAGTCTACTGTATATATACTACAGAGGACAGTATACTGTGTATATACTACAGAGGACAGTATACTGTATACATATACTACAGAGGACAGTCTGGACAGTATACTGTATAATATACTACAGAGGACAGTCTACTGTATATACTACAGAGGACAGTATACTGTATATATACTACAGAGGACAGTATACTGTATATACTAAGAGGACAGTATACTGCTACAGAGGGATCTGGATAGATTGGAGGCTTGGGCAGATAAGTGGCAGATGAGGTTTAACACTGACAAATGTAAGGTTATGCACATGGGAAGGAATAATGCAAGTCACCCGTACATACTAAATGGTAAAACACTGGGTAACACTGACATGGAAAAGGACCTAGGAATTTTAATAAACAGCAAACTAAGCTGTAGAAACCAGTGTCAGGCAGCTGCTGCCAAGGCCAATAAGATAATGGGTTGCATCAAAAGGGGCATAGATGCCCGTGATGAGAACATAGTTCTGCCACTTTACACATCACTAGTCAGACCACACATGGAGGACTGTGTACAGTTCTGGGCTCCCGTGAACAAGGCAGACATAGCAGAGCTGGAGAGGGTCCAGAGGAGGGCAACTAAAGTAATAACTGGAATGGGGGGACTACAGTACCCTGAAAGATGATCAAAATTAGGGTTATTCACTTTAGAAAAAAGACGACTGAGGGGAGATCTAATAACTATGTATAAATATATCGGGGGTCAGTACAGAGATCACTCCCATCATCTATTTATCCCCAGGACTGTGACGAGGGGACATCCTCTGCGTCTGGAGGAAAGAAGGTTTGTACACAAACATAGAAGAGGATTCTTTACGGTAAGAGCAGTGAGACTATGGAAGCTCTCTGCCTGAGGAGGTGGTGATGGGGAGTACAATAAAGGAATTCAGGAGGGGCCTGGATGTATTTCTGGAGTGTAATAATATTACAGGCTATAGCTACTAGAGAGGGGTCGCGGATCCAGGGAGTTATTCTGATTGGAGTCGGGAAGGGATTTTTTTCCCCCTAAAGTGAGAAATTGGCTTCTACCTCACAGTTTTTTTTTTGCCTTCCTCTGGATCAACTTGCAGGATGACAGGCCGAACTGGATGGACAGAGGGCTTTTTTGGGCCTTATATACTATGTTACCTACAGCTGCAGATCATCTCGCCTTAACCTTCCAGTCTCACATATCACCTGCAGATCAACTCATCTGTAACCTTTCAGTCTCTCATATACCCTGCAGATCATCTCTACCCTTCAGCCTCATATAAAACCCGCAGATCATCTCATCTTTACCCTTCCAGTCTCACATATAACCTGCAGATCATCTCATTTTTGAACTTCCAGTCTAACATATACCCTGCAGATCATCTCATCATCTCTACCCTTTCAGCCTTACATAAAACCTGCAGATCATCTCATCTGTAACCCTCTAGTCTCACCTTCAGCTGAAGATCATCTCACCTCTCCCCTTCCAGTCTTACCATTATCTGCAGATCATCTCATCACCACCTTTCCAGTCTCACATATAACCTCCGGATCATCTCATTTCTCACCTTTCAGTCTCACATATGCCCTGCAGATCATCTCTACCCTTTCAGCTTCACATATAATCTGCAGATCATCTCATGTGTAACCCTCTAGCCTCACCTACATCTGCAGATCATCTCACCTCTAACCTTCCAGTCTCACCCATATTCTGCAGATTATCTCATCTGTAACCTTCCAGTCCCACCATAATCTGCAGATCATCTCATCTCTACCCTCCCAGTCTCACATATCTCCTGCAGATCATCTCATCTGTAAACTTCCAATCTCAATTATAACCTGCCGATCATTTCACCGCCAACCTTCCAGTTTCACATATAACCTGCAGATCATTCCTTCCAGTTTCACATATAACCTGCAGATCATCTCATCTGTAATCTTCTAGCCTCACCTACAGCTGCAGATCATCTCACCTCTAACCTTCCAGTCTCACCATAATCTGCAGATCATCTCATCTGTAACCTTCCAGTCTCACATATACTCTGCAGATCATCTCATCATCACTACCCTTTCATCCTCACATATAACCTGCAGAGCATCACATCTGTAACCCTCTAGCCTCACCTACATCTGCAGATCATCTCACCTCTACCCTTCCAGTCTTACCATAAACTGCAGATAATCTCATCTCTACTCTCCCAGTCTCACATATCTCCTGCAGATCATCTCATCTGTAAACTTCCAATCTCAAATATAACCTGCAGATCATCTCACCTCCAACCTTCCAGATTCACGTATAACCTGCAGATCATCTCATTGCTAACCTTCCATCTTCTCATATATCCTGCAGATCATCTCATTACTAACCCTCTAGTCTTTAAGGAAAATAACCCATTTAGTTAATAAATATGTTTTTTTTCCCCAAACCACGGCGAGGCTTGAGACGGACGAGCAGTGATATAAGGCGGTATAAATAGCAGCGCCGAGATACCTAGCAACGCAGCGCGGCCCATCAGCCCCTGACAGATCAGTACAAACCCAGTCGTGTCCGATTAACTCCATCACTGCGGCTAAAGGGTTAACACACCCCATTTTCTGGAGGTCATGTGACACTGCGGTTACGCCATGGCTTCTCGTGCCTGCCCCCAAGGCTCGCCCTCATTACCAGATCTCTGTGAAACATGTCAGTCCAGTATGTGCCGTGTAGGACGGGGGGAGCAGAGTTCAGAGCAGTGTGCCCGGCTGTCTCGCTGACACATGGCAGATGATGCCAGGCACAGTTCTGCCCGTGCTACACAATGGAGGAGACGCAACGTTCCTGACAGCGGTCGCCGCATGATATTTATAGACGCCGGTCGCGTGAAAGTTCAACTTTATGGAACAAAAGCATTTGCTCCGAGCTCTGTGATGCGGGGCATCAAATGCCATGATTGATGAGAGGAACATAGAGGCTGGTAGTGCGGGCACAGCTCAGTGCCAGGCTGCGGAACATAGAGGCTGGTAGTGCAGGCACAGCTCAGTGCCAGGCTGTGGAACATAGAGGCTGGTAGTGCGGGCACAGCTCAGTGCCAGGCTGCGGAACATAGAGGCTGGTAGTGCGGGCACAGCTCAGTGCCAGGCTGCGGAACATAGAGGCTGGTAGTGCGGCATAGCTCAGTGCCAGGCTGCGGAACATAGAGACTAGTAGTGCAGATACAGCTCAGTGCCAGGCTGCGGAACATAGAGGCTGGTAGTGCGGGCACGGCTCAGTGCCAGGCTTAGGACAAAAACCGACAGTTGGGGTACAGGATAATGACAGTTGGGGTACAGGACTAGGACAGTTGGGGCACAGGTCTATGACAGTTGGGGTACAGGACTAGGACAGTTGGGGCACAGGTCTATGACAGTTGGGGTACAGGTCTAGGACAGTTGGAGCACAGGACTAGGACAGTTGGGGCACAGGTCTATGACAGTTGGGGTACAGGACTAGGACAGTTGGGGCACAGGTCTATGACAGTTGGGGTACAGGTCTATGACAGTTGGGGCACAGGACTAGGACAGTTGGGGCACAGGACTAGGACAGTTGGGGCACAGGTCTATGACAGTTGGGACACAGGTCTATGACAGTTGGGGTACTGGTCTATGACAGTTGGGGCACAGGACTAGGACAGTTGGGACACAGGTCTATGACAGTTGGGGTACTGGTCTATGACAGTTGGTGCACAGGACTAGGACAGTTGGGGCACAGAACTAGGACAGTTGTGGCACAGGTCTATGACAGTTGCGGTACAGGACTATGACAGTTGCGGTACAGGACTAGGACAGTTGGGGCACAGGTCTATGACAGTTGGGGTACAGGACTAGGACAGTTGGGGTACAGGTCTATGACAGTTGGGGTACAGGACTAGAACAGTTGGGGCACAGGTCTATGACAGTTGGGGTACAGGACTAGGACAGTTGGGGTACAGGTCTATGACAGTTGGAGCACAGGACTAGGACAGTTGGGGCACAGGTCTATGACAGTTGGGGCACAGGACTAGGACAGTTGGAGCACAGGACTAGGACAGTTGGGGCACAGGTCTATGACAGTTGGGGCACAGGACTAGGACAGTTGGAGCACAGGACTAGGACAGTTGGGACACAGGTCTATGACAGTTGGGGTACTGGTCTATGATAGTTGGGGCACAGGACTAGGACAGTTGGGGCACAGGACTAGGACAGTTGGGGCACAGGTCTATGACAGTTGCGGTACAGGACTAGGACAGTTGCAGTACAGGACTAGGACAGTTGGGGCACAGGTCTATGACAGTTGGGGCACAGGACTAGGACAGTTGGGGCACAGGACTATGACAGTTGCGGTACAGGACTAGGACAGTTGGGGCACAGGACTATGACAGTTGCGGTACAGGACTAGGACAGTTGGGGTACCAGTCTTATGTCTCTGGCTTGCTCCCTGTAGGTCTACGTGACTCGTCCGGCATCCGCCTCCATTACACCCCATCACTGAGGAAATATGATGCGGGGATCATGGAGCTCGGCCTGGTGTACACCCCGCTGATGGCCATCCCCCCCTTCCAGAGGGAGTTCCCCCTCACCGGCTACTGTACAGAGAGGTGCACTGATGAGGTGAGTCCTGGGGTGCTGGAGCGGACGCCTGTAAGGGGCCACATAGAAACCAGTCCGCAGAACCTTCCGTGTCTTTAAGAACCTTTTATTTTGTTCTGTGTTGCACAGTACTACTTCCCACATTCTGTACATGCACAGTACTACTTCCCACGTTCTGTACATGCACAGTACTACTTCCCACATTCTGTACATGCACAGTACTACTTCCCACGTTCTGTACATGCACAGTACTACTTCCCACATTCTGTACATGCACAGTACTACTTCCCACGTTCTGTACATGCACAGTACTACTTCCCACATTCTGTACATGCACAGTACTACTTCCCACATTCTGTACATGCACAGTACTACTTCCCACGTTCTGTACATGCACAGTACTACTTCCCACATTCTGTACATGCACAGTACTACTTCCCACGTTCTGTACATGCACAGTACTACTTCCCACATTCTGTACATGCACAGTACTACTTCCCACATTCTGTACATGCACAGTATTACTTCCCACGTTCTGTACATGCACAGTACTACTTCCCACATTCTGTACATGCACAGTACTACTTCCCACGTTCTGTACATGCACAGTACTACTTCCCACGTTCTGTACATGCACAGTATTACTTCCCACGTTCTGTACATGCACAGTATTACTTCCCACATTCTGTACATGCACAGTACTACTTCCCACATTCTGTACATGCACAGTACTACTTCCCACGTCCTGTACATGCACAGTACTACTTCCCACGTTCTGTACATGCACAGTACTACTTCCCACGTTCTGTACATGCACAGTACTACTTCCCTCGTTCTGTACATGCACAGTACTACTTCCCTCGTTCTGTACATGCACAGTACTACTTCCCTCGTTCTGTACATGCACAGTACCACATCCCTGGGCGGAGCTCTCTTCATGGCATGTGTAGGTGACTGCTCAGAAGCCTCTTTGGCCCCTTGTCATGGCGCCCGCTCGGTCTGATCCCGATAGTACGCCACACACAGGGTTAACGCTCCCTCCTCCTCGCCCGTATCCCTGTCGCACACAACAAGCTACATATTTATGTGAACACGGGCTGTCAGGGATCGCTCTGTGGATGATGGCAGGCCGTCCGCCAGCCGCCGCCATCAATCTTAGATCGGAGCTGATTCCGGCGTCTGAGATTTGTTTCTTCTTTGATAGATTTTTGTTTTCCTTTAATGAGAACAGAAAGATTTCCCTGTAACAATTATGTGCCGCCTCATACTGCACACACACCCCATGCTGCACACACACCCCATACTGCACACACACCCCATACTGCACACACACCCCATACTGCACACACACCCCATACTGCACACACACCCCATACTGCACACACACCCCATACTGCACACACACCCCATACTGCACACACACCCCATACTGCACACACACCCCATACTGCACACACACCCCATACTGCACACACACCCCATACAGCACACAAACCCCATACTGCACACAAACCCCATACTGCACACACACCCCATACTGCACACACACACACCATACTGCACACACACCCCATGCTGCACACAAACCCCATACTGCACACACACCCCATACTGCACACACACCCCATACTGCACACACACCCCATACTGCACACACACCCCATACTGCACACACACCCCATACTGCACACACACCCCATACTGCACACACACCCCATACTGCACACACACCCCATACTGCACACAAACCCCATACTGCACACACACCCCATACTGCACACACACCCCATACTGCACACACACCCCATACTGCACACAAACCCCATACTGCACACACACCCCATACTGCACACACACCCCATACTGCACACACACCCCATACTGCACACACACACACACACCATACTGCACACACACCCCATGCTGCACACACACACCATACTGCACACACACCCCATACTGCACACACACACACACACACACACCATACTGCACACACACCCCATGCTGCACACACACACCATACTGCACACACACCCCATGCTGCACACACACACCATCCTGCACACACGCACACACCATACTGCACACATCACCCATGCTGCACACACACCATCCTGCACACACACACCATACTGCACACACTCCCCATGCTGCACACACACCATCCTGCACAGCACACACACCATACTGCACACACACCCACCATACTGCACACACACACCCATGCCTGCACACACACACACACACACACACCATACTGCACACACTCCCCATGCTGCACACACACCATCCTGCACACACACACACACACACCATACTGCACACACTCCCCATGCTGCACACACACCATACTGCACACACTCCCCTTGCTGCACAGACACTCTGGGTCCAGTGTACAACAATTATAAAAGGCTCTATAAAATTACGATCTAGAACTATCAAATTTTAATAATTAGCATAATGCTTCGTGGAATGCAACTAAAGGGGGTCTCTAGTGGAGTTAATAAGGGGGGGGGGCTTTTGTATTAACCAAGTAGAGTGACTAAGGAGGACCCAGCACATCCATGTTTTACACAAGCTGACAATCTCAGTGGGAAAAATGTAATGCTCCATTTCCCCTGCGGGTGCGCTGTAGGGAAACTGAATACTTGTGCCAGATTCCCCACAGATTTCAGCAGATCGCTGCAGGTCCATCTCAGCAGCAGGACATCCTGTTTTGTCAGTATTCCTAAAGTGGACTACCCCTTAAACCAGGCATGCTCAACCTGCGCCCCTCTAGCTGTTGTAAAACTACAACTCCCACAATGCCCTGCTGTAGGCTGTTCGGGCATGCTGGGAGTTGTAGTTTTGCAACAGCTGGAGGGCCGCAGGTTGAGCATGCCTGCCTTAAACAGTACAGTCCTTGGGTGTTTGCTTCTCAGGCATCTTTAACCACTGGTTCTGCTGTGGAACCCTAGCTGAGATTTGAAGGGAACTTGCCACCAAGAGGTTCACTGATAAACCAGGCCCACTGTCTTGTAGGACAAGCTCAGCCTAATCCGTTGCTCTTAAGCCATATGCAAATGAGCAGTGAAGTGCCTTGGGGGCGGGCCCAAGCCACTCTGTGCAGCCTTGCTCCTCCTACTTCCTCTCCTCTTGATTGACAGGGTCAGTTTCCTGCATTGTCCATGTCGCCTGGAACCGTCAATCAAGAAGAAGGAGGGGCTGGCAGAGGAAGTAGAAGGAGCAAGGGTGCACAGAGTGGCTTGGGCCCGCCCTCAGTGCACTCCATTCAGCAGAGCTAGCCCTACAACACATTGTGAATTTCCTGGTTAAGGTGCCCATACACATTAGAGAAGAAGTTGGCTTAACGGAGTGGCTGACCAACCATTGGGTATGGGGGTGTCCTGACTCCTCCCCAAAAGAAGGCTCAAGATGCCCGATCCAATCTTCTCCGAGGAGATAAGCCGCTGCCAGAGAAGTAGGGGGTGGTTTGGGCTCATTAGAAGGTCTGAAAGCTTTATCACCATTCTTCAAAGCAGGGGAGACAATGGCTGCCTCTCCTGCCTCTACTGGATCTCTGAATCTGCTTGCAGTAAGGACTTCTGCTGCTTACAGTCCATTGTGCAAGCAGTGACCCCATGTCCTCCAGGCCTTATCTTACCCTGCCTCGGGCTGGAGGACTTGAACTTGATATCCTGACATAGCCCCATTGCAGATGTGTGTGTAGATTTCCAGACATTTACTTGACACGTTCCTTCAAGGTAGACTGGAAGTTTCTATTAATAATTTAGGTTTTACCATCGTGTGCAGGGAGCGGGGGCAGAGAGTTTTTTGAGTTGTCACTAATGTCCTGCTATTCTGACACCTGGGGACCACCAGGCGGCTGTCCTTATTCAGGCTACAATTTGCTGAGTACAATGTCTTCTTGCTTGGGGGTCAGATTCATGGACGTTGTGGCCGGCAGGGTGGCAAATGGGCTCAGCTGTAACGCTAAAAATAAAGTAGCCCTCCCAGAAGTACTACCCCCACCATCCAGATCTCATCAGATGATAGATATTTCATTATTATTCTGGAATGTCAAATAGAGAGGATAGATAGAAAGATAGATGGATATGAGATAGATAGATATGAGATAGATGTGAGATAGATAGATAGATAGATAGATAGATGTGAGATAGATAGATATGAGATAGATAGATATGAGATAGATAGATAGATAGATAGATAGATAGATATGAGATAGATAGATAGATAGATAGATAGATATGTGATAGATAGATAGATATGAGATAGATAGATAGATAGATAGATAGATAGATAGATAGATAGATAGATGATAGATAGATAGATATGAGATAGATAGATAGATAGATAGATAGATAGATATGAGATAGATAGATAGATAGATAGATAGATAGGAGATAGATAGATATGAGATAGATAGATAGATAGATAGGAGATAGATAGATAGATAGATAGGAGATAGATAGATAGATAGATAGATAGGAGATAGATAGATAGATAGATAGATAGATAGATATGAGATAGATAGATAGATAGATAGATAGATAGGAGATAGATAGATATGAGATAGATAGATAGATAGATAGAGAGATAGATAGATAGATAGATAGATAGATAGGAGATAGATAGATAGATAGATAGATAATTTTCTGGAAAGACAGTTTCCATATCTTCGCCTCCGTCATCCTGCCTTTTCCTCTCATGCAGAAGACATTTACATGACGCCGGGATGTATTAATTATGGAGGAGTGCAGAGAAGACACGCATTTCACAGATTATTTTTTCCGGATGTAATGTATCATTATAGTCAGGTGATGGACCTAGGGGAGGTCGGTGGTCCTGTCCCCGGCCGCTCCCTTTCCTAGTGACTAGTGTAGAATCACCTGACCCCCAAATGCTCTCTTCTATCTCCCGCACCTCCAGGGTTCGCCTCCCCCCCGCCGCTGAAGCCATATTGCAGGCAGAGGAACACAATCCCTATAGACTGAGGGATCAGGTTACTACATGTAATATCTGACTCGCTTCCCCACATCCCCTGCATGTAATATATCCATGTGCGTTGCAGGCTCTTCCTTCAGGCGGGATCCACATATTCGCCTCTCAGCTCCACACACATTTGACCGGACGAACAGTGACCACCACGATGGTGCGGGACGGGAAGGAAATCGCCATTGTGAACCAAGATAAACATTTCAGCCCACACTTTCAGGTAAGGGGTCTCCGACACTGAGGTGTCCATACAGAATAGGGGCTGTACTCAGGGGCGTAGCTATAGGGGGTACAGAGGCAGCAGTCGCTATCGGGCCCAGGAGCCTGAGGGGGCCCAAAGACCCTTGTGCCACATAAGACACTGGCATTAAAGAAAGTGCATGCTGGTCAATTTACACCTCTGGCTGGAGGGAAGGGGTTAGGTCAAGAATATGAGCATGAGGGGGCGCCCTTTCAATGTTTGCCTCAGGCAGCTGGAGGGCTACGTGCTCCCCTGCCCCTTGCCAACAAGCACTGAGGGACGGGGGCCTAAGCTGAACTCTTGCACCAGGGCCCATGAGCTTTTAGCTACGCCCCTGGCTGTACCAAGAAGTGGGAACTTCTCCTGGTGCCACATTCCCTAATCCTTGGAGGACCTTGCTAACCCCTCCTTGTGTGATAACATGGTTTCCAGGCCAGTTTCTACACAGCCCCCCGCCCAAAGAGATGGGACCATCATAAGTTAGGGACCCCCGATCCCTCCACATGGTCCCCAGTGCTATGTCTGCCTTTATCTTGGTTATGCACCCATTACAACAGTGCCCCCACATGGTCACGATTGGAAGTGCAATTAGCAGAATAATGCAAGTCAACTGACCAGATTGCACAGGTTTCCTAGGGCTTGGATTGCACATCACCTTGCTGCCCCCTGCTGGCTCTCTACCTGTAGCATGCTCTACTGCTGTTGCATCAGGGTAGACATAGTGTGCACAGTGTCCAAGAGTACATACATCCAGTGTTCCCATGGATTTAGTTACAGTACTAATGCTAGTATCTCTACGTCTGTTATTTGCCCACAGGAGATCAGGATGCTCAAGAAGTCCGTCCGAGTTTTACCGGTAAGTGAAATTTGGGGTATTCAACCAGAAACCCAAACCAGTAAAACCTACTGTGAAAGTCCAAGGCTGGAGATCATGAGTCCCCTATGGACACGTATAGGGTGTAGGCCTGGAGCCTTCCTAGTGTACACGCAAAGTGTGGCTACAGCCTAAGTGGTATTGCAATTGCAGCTCCGTCACGTGATAGGAAACGGGAAAGACCCCCCCCCCCCCAAATCCACCAATTTTGGCAAGACTGACCATTCATCCAATGTATATGGAGGCCTCCTAACTTTCCCCACTAGATTTCAGTAGGCCAGATGAAACGAGCCACTGCTAGAGGTATCTGGCTGCAGCTTTTCTGTCTCTCCCCATTGAGAATACATGCACGCTCAGCCAAGCCCAGCATGCATGTGTATGGAGGGGTGTCAGGAGAGATAGCTGCAGACATCTATCTACAGTGTATAATATCAGTAGTGATCAGTCACTTGTATTTTCTCTAGAAGACGTTTTGCTAGTCATCCGAATGGCTGTCTCAGTTAGAATGACTTGTACATGAAATCTCCTGCATTAAAGGCTAAGTATTGAGGGGCAATTTTTTAATTATTGCATTGTACTCATTTTGAACTAAGAATCATTTTTTCAATTGGTCTTTCTTAAAAATGTTGAACCCCTTTCTCTGTGCAGCCTTGAGTTTCTCTAGTAGCAGGATCTGAATTTTTACTCTGTTCCGTCAGGCAGCTCAGCTGACGGCTCCTCATTGCTGATCTCTGACCTCCTAAACACCCCTTATAGCTCAATTCTTATGTTAGTGATAAGAATGTGGCTTAAGTAGTCTTTATGACTGTTTAGTAATTTAGAGATAATTTAGATGACCGGCACAAAGTGCAAGAACCATTCACATAGCTAGAAAAACAGTTAACCCTTTGTGACATAATGGCTCAATATTTTTTTTTAATAAAACCTATTGAAAAAATGATTTTTATCCCAAAATGAGTGCTATCATCCCAAAAAATTCTCCCCCAAGGTGTACCTAGCTTTTAAATACTAGTGCCTCATGCCTCAGTCAGCATAATCTGTTTATCATAATCCATACAAAGTCAAGGACCTCATGGAAGTTTGCATGTCTGGATTAAACTGCCTCGGGAGAGGTGTTAGAACAGCATTGTAAGCTGCAGACCATTGATGTGGCACCCTCCACATCTGCTCAAGCTCAGTTTCTCCAGTTTTACATGGATAGCTTCTTTTAGGCCCTTTTGCTCTGACTTATTACTACCAAGATACCATGATCTGGATGAACGCAAACCTTCACAGACGTACAATGTACATTGATCTATAAAGTTGTATGAAAGAAGAGCGGTCTGTTGTCCATAGCAGCCAATCACAGCACAGCTTTCTTTTCACTTCCTGCTTTTGAAAAATGAAAGCTCCACTGTGATTGGTTGCTATAGGCAACAAAGAACATTTTCTTTTCTTAGTTTTATAAATCTGCCCTGGTCAGTTTTTTAAAACGGGCATCCCCTTTAAGATACAACCACCCTCAAGTCAATACCTCAGCTTATGTACTAAGCCCCGATCCTCTTGCTTCAGCCTTAATTCCTTATGATGTTCCCTATCATTAACCTTCAACCCAGCGCCTTCATCTCCTAATCACAGCCGCCCCGATGGATCAGGATCGTGAAGGTTATTTTTTTAATTTTTATTAATCGGATCGTTCCTGGCTCCTACAGAAGTCAATACCACTTATGCAGGCGACGCGCTTCAGGCATCTGTATGCGTAATGGACTGTGTGTACTGTATAATCAAGGTCACAACGGCGTAATGTGTACAGGAAAGCGGGCGATGGGCGCTAATCACCTGCCCGTATCTGCTCCATCCGCTGCGTACTATTGCTTTAAAAGTGTTAGTCAAGGAAATTAGAAAAAAATTGCTGCTTTCTTCCAGAAACAGCGCTGCCTGTGTCCTCAGGTTGTGTGTGGTATTGCATTTTAGCTATGTTCTCTTTGAAGGGTTTATTCCATGATTAATGTAAAAAATGAGAATCAGACATCATATAGAACATGACAACCTCTTTCTAACAAAGCTAGAACCAGCCCTGTACCTCACATGGATCCAGACATTTATTGCTCTAATTGTTCTACTAGATTTATTTTAGGCTGGCAGCTCACGGGACGTGTCCTTTCTCAGAGGGCATGTGCTTTCTCAGAGGGCATGTGCTTTCTCAGAGGGCATGTGCTTTCTCAGAGGGCATGTGCTTTCTCAGAGGGCATGTGCTTTCTCAGAGAGCATGTGCTTTCTCAGAGGGCATGTGCTTTTTCAGGGGGTGTATCCTTTCTCAGGGTGCGTGTCCTTTCTCAGGGTGCGTGTCACTTCTTAGAAGGCATGTCTTTCTTCAGAGTACGTGCCGTTTCTCAGGGTGAGTATAAGTTCTTTCTCAGGGGGTGTGTCCTTTCTCAGGGGCATGTCCTTTTCCAGGGGAGGTGTCCTTTCTCAGAGGACGTGTCCTTTCTCACAGAACAAGTACTTTCTCAGGGGGTTTGACCTTTCGCAGGGGGCGTGCCCTTTCGCAGGGGGCGTGTCCTTTCTCAAGGGGTGTGTCCTTTCTCAGGGATCATGTCCTTTCTGCCTTTACTCTTTCCCGTAACTGCCACAACTTTTAACAGAAGATATGGCGGGTGACAGTAGAAGATTTTAACTGAGCGTGTGCGACCACCTCAGTGAGGTGGACAAGATATGAGTAAAGTAAGAAACAGCAGGTGGCACTATACAGATAGATAACTCTCTGGCTAATTACATGCAATTACAAAAGTATTTAGATCTGGGTGCTGGTTTGAAAAATTTTGAATAGTTTTCGTGGCACAAACCCTTTAATGGAGTTCAGCTGCAATTCCTTACACAACCTATGGACAGTGGTGGCACCGTTTCTGGTACAAAGTGGGCAGGTTTGTATACTCCTTCATGAGCATTACACGGGGGGTCATTGAGTATATATCAAGCCTCCGGATAACGGCTGAATGGAGCTGAGGCGCAGTACCACGCACAACCTGTGGACAGGGGTGGCACTGTTTATGGAAGACCCAAGGGATTTTCTTCCTTTGTTGGTAAGAGCAGTGCTAGGTGGTCTCCATGGTGGTGGTCATAGAAGAGAGTGGGTCCAGTGGCAAAAATAAATTTTTTTTTAATTTTTTGCCCCCTCTGCACCCGTCCATGACCCTTGGGACAATTCCCCACACTAAGGGTCTATTCACACGTCCGCAAAATGGGTCCGCATCCGTTCCGTTCATTTTCAGTGGGGCCGGAAAAGATGTGGACAGCACACAGTGTACTGTCCGCATCCGCACTTCCATTCCGTGGCCCCGCAAAAAAATAGAACATGTTCTATTCTTGTCCACAGACACGGACAAGAAAAGGCATTTCTATTATAGTGCCGGCCATGTGCGGTCCGCAAAATGCGGAACGCACATGGACGGTGTCCGTGTTTTGCGGATCCACAATTTGCGGACCGCAAAACGCTTGCAGACGTGTGAATGGACCCTTACAGTGCAGTCCCCCAGGGGGGTGGAATCCTTAATAGGTTCTCACCTAGGGAAGGCTGAAGCCAAGCATGGCAGGGCCCCTCTCTCCAAGGGCCCCATGGCAGCCGTATACCTTTGCAGAGTTGACTACCATTACATAGCCCATGGCTGTGGTCAGGGACCACCCGCAGCCATATTTCACGACACGTTCATCCTTGATTTAACCTATTCCTTTCCACAGGCACCATAAAAAATCTGTCATTCCTAAGGGTCCATTCACACATCCGCAATTCCATTCCACATTTTGCGGAACGAAATTGCGGACCCATACTTCCGGGTCCTGAAAAAAATAAAACATGTCCTATTCTTGTCCGCAATAGCAGACAAGAATAGGCATATTCTCTTAATGTGCGGTCCGCAAAATGCACAACGCACATTGCCGCTGTCCGTGTTTTGCGGATCCGCAAAACACACACGGATGTGTGAATGGACCCTAAATGTGTTTTTCTGTATTCTGGCTCGCAGGGGGACTTGCTGGTAACGAGATGCACTTACAACACAGAAGACAGGAGCAAAGTCACAGTGGTAAGTGCTCACGTAATGCCCACGTCTTAAGACGTTTCTTGTAGCTCTCCCCAGGTGCTCCATCTCATCCTGCGAAGCACTAGCGTCAGAGCGATTCCGGATTACATAAGCTTAACTGGCGGCAATCATCTCCGAGTTCCCTTCACTCCTTTATTATAGAAGATCGCTCAGTAATCTTCTTTTTATGTCGCCCTGTCTCTTCTTTTTTTTCTGTCCTCTTCTTATTCATTCTTAGGTCCCTTTCACACGAGCGAGTTTTCCGCACGGGTGCAATGCGTGACGTGAACGCATTGCACCCGCACTGAATCCTGACCCATTCATTTCAATGGGTCCGTGTACATGAGCGGTTTTTTTTTTTCACGCATCAGTTCTGCGTGCTGCATGTTCTATATTCTGCGTTTTTCACGCAGCCCTGGCCCCACAGAAGTGAATGGGGCTTGAGTGAAAAACGCATCGCATTCGAAAGACGGCATCCACCAAAATAATATCAACCTACTGTACCCAAAACAGCCAATATAGTGTAATAATATGCCATATAGTGGCCATATAGTGTGAAAAGATGCCTGAGCCTTTCTGCTGCCTGAGGCAAAAATTGAAACGGCGCCCCCTCCAGCCCTACTGTTAAAGGCATACCGTGATACAGCTGACTATAGAGAGATGAGCACTTACACAATGGAAGTGCTCATCTCCCATGGTCCTACCACCGCCGCCACTTGTCTCTAGGTTTTGCTGCCTTAGGCAATCGCCTCACCTGGCCTCATAGGAGGTGTACCCCTGCATATAGTGCCCATATAGTGTGAAAATATGCCATATAATGGCCGTATAGTGTGAAAAGATGCTATATAGTGCCCATGTAGTGGGAAAAGATGCCATATAGTGCCCATGTAGTGTGAAAAGATGCCATATAGTGCCCATGTAGTGGGAAAAGATGCCATATAGTGTAAAAAGATGCCATATAGTGCCCATATAGCGCCTATAGTGTCAAAACTGTACACATATAATAACAATACTACAGACTGTCAAGTCAAGATGGCAGGGCCCCTATATGGAGGAGGCCTCTTACTTTTCATTCTTATGTTGGTTTATGTAGGGTGGGTTCAGCATTACGGATGAGATGTGTGTGAACTATATACATTATTACCCCCGCACTGAACTGGAAATATGCAAGAGCCACGTGGATCCCGAATATCTGAAGAAGTACTTCAGCCTTGTGAACAAGTAAGAAAAGTATCCTCAGGGGCGGGGACGGAACGTCTGGTAGCCAATCAAATCACAGAATTGAAGACAGCAGTAGGAGAGGAGCGTGCTGATCTTCTGGAGTCAGTGACCTACCTGTCCACTCCTGTGTTGACAGGGCTTCTGAAGTCCCTAGTCAGCAATAGCTTTTCAGGAATATATCACAGGCCACTGGCCCTGATGGCTTGGGCCCCTGGTCCCACACTATGAAAAAGCAGCTACATTCCCATGTTACACCATAAGGTGATGGGTGTTTACACCTTTAAGCCACTTTTCACCTTAGGCAACGGCACCTTTTGCCTGAGCCTTGTCCCGATGCTGAGATCGAGTCCCTGTGTCATACAGCGCCCCCTTGAGGCCTGCAATCAGTTTACATCTACCCTGCATTTATTTTAGTTTTTTTTACACCCCCAACAATGAATGACCCCATACAGCTGCTTCCATATGGCTACAACCCTATTTATAAACAAGTGAGTGGCGACACTAGTGACAGACATATGGCAGGTCACGTAGAGCACACTGCCCCATTGTTGTACCCTGAGCATAGTACCATACAGGTGACTGGTATCGCCCCTTTAACATCTGTTTTCCCCATAGCTTCAGCGGTCAGGAGGTCTGCACCTGTCCACAGTCATCTGTCACTGAACAGTTTAACAAGGTCCCGTGGAATTCCTTCACCAGCAAAGTCCTGGACTCCTTGTATAATTATTCTCCCATCTCCATGCATTGCAACAAATCCTCCGCTGTGAGGTTCCCGGTGAGTATCACCCAATGTATGATCTAGGTCAGAAATCACGATTAGATCCTGGGAGCCCAGAATGACATCACGGTCAATAGGTGAATGGGATGGAATAGTATTTTAGGATCTCAGAGTACCTTAGCTCAACTCATGGAAACTGGGTCATGCAGTAGCTATATAGGGTGTAGAGCTAGCAGACAAATTGGGGTCCTGGTTCCTGAGGGTTCCCAAAGGCCTCTCTGACACATAATAGGACACCACTATTATAAATGGCAGATGGTCGCTGAGGGCCCGTTACAGATTTTGCATTAGGGCCCAGGAGCTTCAAATTCTCCCACACCCTTTTGAGCAAATCCGTAGGGGTTCCTTAATGCTCAGCCCTGAGACTTGGGGGGTTGAGGTTCCAGGGGGCTTAATAGTAAGCCTGGGTGTGCGGATCCTCGGGGGAGTAATACTTGGCCCAGAAGTCAGGTTCCCGAATGCAGAAGCTAAGTAGCTGTACGGTGAACGGCACCAGGGTGACCTGGGCAGATGCCAGGGCCTGCTGGGCTTGATGGACCTCTGGTAAGCTGGATACTGTATGTTGTATGCTTGTCAAGTCAAAGGTGTAGAAAACAGAAAACCCACTTTACAGTGATCCTAAGGGACCCAAACACCTGGTGTGACACTAGTGCTCCAGTAGAAGTGGACTATGATACCTAATAGTGACATCACATAATTCAGGCTGAGCTGTTCCTCAGAGGCGGGATTCAAGGCCTTGCCTTCACAAAGTGATGACTCCATTGTTAAAATGAGCATTAAGTCACTTTTTTAAACCCCCCTCCCATTGTCGTAAACGTGCATTTACTTTATAACTAAATTCCGTGCAGAGACGTAAGTGAAGCTCCTGGTCCCCAATGCAAAGTCTGTCATGGGGCCCCTAAGTAAAGTGCTCTTATGTTGCAAAGGACCAGTCAGGTCCTCTTAGGCACCAGTACCCATGTGCAACTGCAACCTCTACACCCCCTATAGTTACACCCCTAATGCTGCAGCTTAAAGAGAACCCATCAACCCTATTAAACCATACACACTGCCTGGCAGGGTTGATCCTGAGGATTAAAACAATACCTGTCTTATGAAAATCGGTTGTGGCGTTCCTGAGAAAACAAAACTTTTCTTCATAATCCATATGAGAGCTCCAGTGCTTTGAGGGGTGTGGCCAAGCTTTTCACAGCTGGCCACGCCCCTCAGTGCACAGACACCCTAATTCAAATATACAATAAAAGTCTTTTTTTCTCGGGAACGCTGCAGCCGATTTTCACAAGACAGGTATCGTTTTAATCAGCAGAATCAATCCTGCCAGGCAGTATGTTGGGATTAATAGGATTGTTCCTGCCGACAGGTGCCCTTTAATTCCTTACATATAATGAAGCTTAGAAACCTCATCGTGGGAGGGAGGGGGACCGACCTTTATCTTGCATTCAAGTTCAAGTGCACATTTAGTCGATTTTTCTCTGCCCTGATCCTCTGGTTATTGTAACCGTGACTTACGTCCCACGCGTTTCTTAAAAAGCACAGAAGAATACAAATGATATATGTATTTATAGAGGTATGGAGGGATCGGGCTCTTACAACCCCTCGTTTTATAGACCACGAGACACAGAAACCTATAATTCCCTAATCTGTCCTATATTGCACTTCGCCTGTGAATACGGCTTTGTTTTCCCTCTGAACGGGAGAAGTGTTTTCCCATGGGGAAGGAACAAGTAATCTTTTTGGGATAAACACTACTAATGCGAGGCTCACCCACGCTGCTAGTGAGATGGAATAAACACGAGCCCCCCCGCCGCTCGCTCCGAGGAGGGGGCGGAATCTCTCAGCGCTCGCTCCTTCGTTTTTTTTTATAGAAAAGGTATTTTATGCCTCGGCTCTTTCTCTCCGCTCTGTGGGAAGGTGTTTGTAGGAAACTGAATGACAGATTTCGTGCCGCATGAAGCAGAAGGAAGAAAGAAAATAAAGGACTATTGAAAAATAGCTGCGGGGAGTGAACTGGATGAACGACCCCTGAAGAAATCTAGATATTTCTAGCGCTGGCAGTGGCATTTAGGGGGCACCATGGTGAAGGTCGAGCAGTATCTTCACAAGGCTCGGGGGCAAATTGAGTCGCAGAGCAATATTCGAGTCGCAACATAACCACGAAAAAAAAATCTAAACTTTTGGCATTATTGGCGACTTTGCCAGCAATACAAGCGAATCATTTGCCGTTTTTCTACTGTCTAACTGATGCAAAATCGCACGCACCCCGCGGCCCACATGGCGCCATAAAGTAGTCAAGTCGTAGACTAATTGCTCCGATTTTTGGGTATTACATGATGCGTAATATGCATCCAGTTTAAGGACGTTTTCAAAATCTCACGTACACGGTGCGGAAATCCACAGTTTGTGCGGATTTCCGGTGGAGATTTGACCCTTTGCAACGGAAATAGGCGTAAGCAACCCGTTTAGCAGTGAAAACCACATGAAAATGCCCCATGCCGTCCTCAAACTGCGGATCCCCAAAATACAGGTACTGACCGTGTTGCATCCGCTTTTTTTTTTTGCAGACCTATTGGCTTCAATGTCTCCGCGGTCTACATTTTACAGCCAAGTACAGGACATGTTCTACCGCTTTACGGAACGAACATACGAATGCGGAAAATGCACGGATCATCCTCGTGCTGCCCGCATCCATATGTCCGTTCTGCAAAAAGAATGGGCCCACTGAAGTCAAAGGGTCCGCAAAAAGAAGGCATACGGCGCACAGGCCGCACTCATATTTTGCAGATCCATCCATATCCCCCCCCCCCCTCTATAAAGGTCCACTTAACATCCTCATCATACGGGGTGCATATGGATACGTGACGACTACTGTTATGATCGCTGTGTATCAGGGGCTTCACTTTTTTATGTTGCGCATATCTTTCAGGGTGATTGGGAGAAGCAGCCATTACCGGAGGTTACACAAGTCTTGGCACCAACACCCGCAATGTGCCAATGCCAAGAGGACTCCATCTCTGCAGGACCAGCTTTTGTGAATATAAAGAATTTGGGACATTATTGAGGACATTGAAGGCTGCAAAATTCTGTCAAAAATTATAATTATAAAGCTTTTGCGGCTAACAGTCCAGGACAACACATCGCCACCTACGGGTGACGCCGAGCGTCAAGACACCGCTCATACCTGCTTATAAGATGCCAACATAAAGTATTTTCATGAGAAAGCAAAATATATTTTTGGACAGAGGGGTAGAAAACTTTTGAATGTATATCCGAATTTGAGCTGCAGCTATATAGCGATAACATAATAGAATGTGACTAAGTAGGGATTTTTGCCATTTAAAGGAGACGTACCTACAAGCTTTTAACATAGGCCAAGTTGTAGGCATTTTTCAGGTGCATCTAAGAATATTGTGGCCATTGCAGTGCGTTCCTTCATTCCTAATATATCATATCTTAAATATTAGTATTTTGAGATGGCTAGCCTTTAGATTAAATTAGAGGTGGGGGCGCTGTTGCATTGATATCAATGGACAGTGCTTGCTACCAGAAGTGGTGTACAGTGGTACTGCAAGTGATGTATTTGTGAACTACAAAAAATAAATAAACCAAGGTTTTTTTGGGGGAAAAAAATTGCATTGTAGTACGGTTGTTTCTCATCTATGTACGTGTGAGATGTATGCTTCAGTTCATGATTTAGGAGCAGGAGGTGCTGAGCAGATTGACATATAGATTTGTGGGAAAAGATTCAGTAGAAGTCATTTACTGATGTAAATCGGACACCTCTGTATTTAAGAGTCCAGTGGGCGGTCTTACTCAATGACTGACAGCCTTCTCTGTCGTAGGACCGCCCACTGGACTATTGATTTACATCAATAAAATAGCAATTTGTACTGAAGCTCTTCCCATAAATATACGGGGGGGGTAATTTATGAAGACTGGAATTGTATACGCCGGTCTTAATCCCCCTTTAGCTGGAGGCAGATGCGGCGATTAATTTATGTAGATGCGCCGGCCTCTATATCTACACAGGCCCTGTAGCATAGCGTTGCAATGCTTTACTGTAATTAGGCGTGTTCAGGTTCTTAACCGTTTAGGGTCTGTTCACACAGTTTTCCTTGAGCGGATTTCGAAGCAGATCCCGCACCACACTGAAAAGACTCCCAATCTGCCCTCCATTGATTTTAATGTGCACGGATTCGAAACGTGTGTTGTTGGAGCAAAACAATGGTCTTTCTCCTTCTTGCCACAATTTCTGGGTGACCACTAGCAGATTACCCCCCCGTGAATGGAGTCAAATCTGCGGGCAGATCCGCGGCATGTAGAAATGAAGATCCAAGGTTCAGTCTTGGATCTTACAGTAGATTTTTCAGATGGAAAATCCACCGTGCGAACAAATCCTCACGAGTTATGTCCGGATTTCATCCTTTACAGTGCGGCCAAACCTAAAAATCATCAGCGTGACATGCTACGGTTTTACGGTCCGCACCGTAGGTCATATTATATGCCGTTTCCTTCACAGAAAGGGTTTTATATGCCGTGGAAAATCCTTGTATAAACATATCCTTAAAAGGGTTCTCCGAGACCAGGAACCCATGGTCAGGAGTGGTGGGTCGGGCAGGACTTGGATTCTAAGTGCGATGTTGTCATCTGCGTCGGTCTGAAGTTCCTTGGGCCCTCCAGAGGAAATGATTCTGAGGGCCCACCCTCTAGTAAAACAGGGCCCTTAAGGTCCTATATACACACAGAGGTCCATTCTAGTCAAAGCTGGGGCTAACTGGAGGATGCTCCGGTGGGCCAGTCCAACCGTGGTCAACGCTGCTGGCCAGTGACCTGTGCAGGAACGGTGGTCACTTCTGAGGCCATGGATTGGCCGGCAGCGGTGAATGTAGACGGCAGGTCACACTTCTGGTCCAGTGGGGTCCTCAGCAGGGGGGCGATGGAAGCTCACCCCCTAAATGTTTGTGACAAGTCAGACCATGGGTTCCCGGTCTCGGAGAACCGTTTGAAATGTTTCCCAACAGCTTCCATTTCAGCAGCACTTAACTCCTCCAAGCAGTCTTGCCTCCTAACCTGAACCCCCCTGGGGGCTGTAATTACAGCAGAGATACGGGCACCCTTGTCAGGGCGCATTAATCGGGGAAATAAACAGGTAGAGTCAGGAGCGGGAATGTTCCGCTTACTTGTCTCGAAAGAAAAAGGAGAAGTTCAGTGAAGTCTGCTGCACGGCTTTTGCCCGGAGTCAGTAAAAAGCAATCTCCATATTTCTGTTTGGAAGTTTATCTCATACATGAATATGAAGCGGCAGCCAGCTGGTGCCAGCGCCGGGTAATGCCCTCCAGGGACTTCACTGAACGGCTAATGAATCTTGGAAAGGTTAAACTGTGCAAAAACCGGGAGCTTACATAATGCCAGGATGATGCCCGGCTCTGGCCTTCACTTGTCAGCGAGCAAACAACCTCTTCACCTTTAAGGAGCTATTCCAGGAGCCCCCATAGACCGCAGCGACAGATGCCACGACACCCACAGAGGGTAATGTATTCCTCTTACTGAGAACATTCACTTCCTGCCATCACCGTGCATTATAGGCACTAAAACCCTGTTCATCCTGAGCTTCCTGTTTCACGAGTAAGACCACAGGACTGCTACTAGAATAGAAAATCACAATGGAGTTAAAGGGCATCATTAAGTTTTAATATATGCAAAATGAACCTCTAGGAGCGACGGGGGGCGTTACCGTTACCCCTAGAGGCTCCGTTTTCTCTGCGCCCTCTCCACTTTGATCGACATGGCCAGCTCTGATGAGGTTTTCATTGCCTGGTGCAGTCAAAGTGCAGAGGACGCAGGAGTTGCAGAGAGCATAGCCTGTAGGAGTAAAGGCAACGCCCCCGTTGCTCCTAGTCCGGTGATGGCTAACCTCCGGCACTCCAGCTGTGGTAAAACTACAACTCCCAAGATGGACACTTGCTTGGCTGTTCTCACAACACAGAAATGAATGGAGCATGCTGGGAGTCGAAGTTTCACCCCAGCTGGACTGCCGGAGGTTAGCCATCACTGTTCCTAGAGGCTCATTTGCATATAATAAAACAGCACTTTTCTCAGCAATGCAGACACATATGAACATGGGACCAACACAGAAGTCTTCAGCTGCCAAGTGCACGTGTAACAGGTCAGCCAGTGTCATAGGGACAAAACTGCTGACAGATGCCCTTTAAAAGGGGTTGTCCTTGATTATAGAAATAGTCATGACATTTCTTCTATAAACAGCGCCACCCCTGTCCACAGGCTGTGTATGGTATTGCGGGGCAGTCTCATTTACTTTAATGAGGCTGAAATGCAATACCAGACAAAACCTGTAGACAGGTGTGGGGCTGTCTCTAGAAGAAGGCAGCCATATTGTCTTATCATGGACAAAGCCCTTTAGTACTGCATAATAGTGCCGGTATATATGCTCTCTGGAAAGCTAAATGACAACCTTTATGGCCACTGAACTGGACAACCACCCTTCAGAGTGGAGCCACCTAATCGATCCACTGTGGGCAGCCCTCAAGCTCCTTTCCACGCATCAGTCCGGGATTCCCATTATGATGCCCATGTGTCCTAATAGGGCATCCCCTTTAATGGTGGCCATTAGTAGATGTAGAGTGGAGCATGTATTGCTGTGTACAGGGGTGCAGCCTAGCCTCTCTGCCACCTGAGGCGAAAACTGAAAGGGCGCCCCCCCCCCCCCCAATTCCAATTTCTTCATTTTACCCCCTTCGCCCCCAATGAAAGCGCTCATTGCCCATGGCCCTTCTGCTGCCCCCTCATGCCCCTACCTGGAGCTGTCTCATCTGGCCTCATTGGTGGTGCACCCCTAGCTGTGTAATTGGACAGACCCCAATGGTGGCCATATTGGTTGTCAGAATTGTAAAAAAAAATTGCTTTTTTTTGCTACATGGATTTGGGATATTAATATTTTATGGGGAAACCCTATGACATAGCCAGCTACAGAAGACGATGTATGCAATACGGCTGGAGGTACATCTGAGTCCTCTGCAGGGTGCTGGGGGGACTCCGGCTCTGCTCCTTACAATTTCGGTGCCATTGTCAGGTAGACTTTTCCTGCCGTCAGCACTCACAATGAGACAGCTTGACACGGGTAACGCTCCCTCACTGTCATAATCATAGAGCAGTCACGAATCACGATTCTCAAACACCCAGCAACCCCCGCAGAGCATGAACAAAGCGTCAGAGCGCCATTATGTTCTCAACCGCGTCCATAGAAAAAAAGTGCCGCTATATAGTTATCGCTGGAACGGTTGTCGACGGTTGAAAAATGTTCTTCTTTGTCGCCATAAATTTGTCCGTACATCGTGTCCTGTGGGTGTCACAATATACTTATTTCGTGTCAGATTTAAAGGGGTTGTACAGGATTAGGAAAACATGGCTGCTTCCTTTCAGTAAGTGCGCCACAACTGTCCTCAGGTTGTAGGCGGTACGGTAGCTCTGACCAGTTTTGGGGAAACAGCAACAATATCCTTATAATCATGTAAATCCCCTTTAAAGGGGTTAAATGCTGATGACCTATCCTCAGGATAGGTCCTCAATATGAGATTGGTGGGGGTCTGACTCCAGGCACCTCCGCTGTTGACGAGCAATGTGATCTCTTTGTAGTATACCGAGCACGGCGCCTTACCTTGTATGGTGGCCACGCTTGGTGATGCATCTCAATAATACCATTCACTTGAAAGGGACCAAGCTGCAGAAATGCCACGTGACGCGACCAATGGAGGTGACATCACAGGCAAAGAAAGAGGCTCCAACGCTTGCCCAAGCACCAATCTGATATTGATGACCTATCCTGAGGATAGATAGACATTTTGGGAAAAGGCAAATTCGAGAACTGGGTGTTCAACATCCCATTTCACAGCCTTGAAGGATGCAAATAGCTTACAACCAGGTCTTCCTTGAAGCCCCTCATGTATGTTTGTTGAAGTGTGGACCATGGCAATAGATGAAGCCTCATTGTTCCATTTTATGTGTTGGTGTGGAGCAGCAGTAGAACCTCTATGACCATTCATGATGGTAATCATGGACCTTTATTTCGTCCATGCTACATCATGGTTGTTTCCATTGTGGTCACTGACGAAAAGAAGGGTCTGGAGAACTTATCAACTCTTGTTATTTTAGGTACATTATCGATCCAGCTAATACAGTACATTATGGCTTTATGGGTAAAGTATGTTGCGTTCAGTCCTTTCTGCCAAGATGGCATCTTGATCAGTAAATCAAAAGTGGACCATAGTGATATCTATCATCGATGGATACAAGTTCTCCAGGCAATGATGCATGATTGAGCCCCGGTGGCTCTTCTGAATACTGTAGGAGGATTCCATAAGTGGTTTTGTCACCAGGACCAGTTCAGTATATCCCCTTGACCCTATTATTGTTGGGGTCAAATGGGGACTTGAGGTGGGCTTCTGCAGGGTACGTCACCCCCATCCTCTCCAGGCTGTATTCTCCACTGTTAACAAAATCCAGGGTGACCTGCAGAAAGAAGATAAAGTTCAGGAGTCTCCATCGATGAGGCATACACTTACACAAGTACATTTCATTTTAGAAAAATCTGATTAATAAGGCAAAGTGAAATACAGAATGTCAGGACCTAACTGAAGGCACCAAATAAGAGAAAAGCACCCTGGCAGCAAAGCTGCCAAATCAGACTTTCATCTGAACATCTAGGTCAATTGAGACTAGTTTCCAGGGATATGCTGCCTAATTCTAAAAGGTAGCCAGGCAACACCTCCCTAGCAACTAGTCAGTCTCAGATTACTTAGATTAAGGTCATATACATCAGACCCTGGTTCAGCCGAGACCAGTGTTATGAATTGGAGAGGGTGGAATGCAGCTGGCAGACGCCTCTCAAGGGTGACTTATTGTCCCAAGACGAAAAAGATCAGACAGTTGAAATCCAACTGCCCAATCCTTATCTCCCCCTACATTGGCTGTCTGGGGAGAGTCGGGATGCCCCCATACACATCAGATAGGCTGATCCTACCATAAATCGAATGAAGAGAGGGTCAATGAAAACAGGCTTTTTCTCCATCTCTATTAATCAGATTTTTGTCAAAATAAATTTAAGTGGAGATGTGATTTTGTTATAAAAGGGTTAATTTAATAAATGATTACCTGAATTGACCTAGAAACAGAACAGTCTTACGTTAGATGGGGCCCTGTGCCAGGACTTGCTCTACGCTGTACAATCGCACGTTGCCACAAAGTGCCTAATTATAGGCGCCATGCAGTGTAGTGGCCAAATAACAGCGCCATGCAGTGCTAGTTTTATACAGTTACCTCTAAAAACAACAGTGCAATACATAGTGCAAAATATGATATGCTGTACAGTAGCAGTGCCGCACAATACAGTTACCACCATACATTGCTCAAATAATACCACCGCATAGTCCACAAATAACAGCATTGTACAGTGCTCAAATTATAGCAGTGTTCAAAAAATAGCATTGTACAGTGCACAAATAAAGGCACCATGCAGTGCTCGAAGAATAGCACCGTGCAGTGCTCAGATAATAGCACCATGCCATCCTCAATTAATAGCACCGTACAGTACTGAAATAATAGCACCGTACAGTGCTCAAATAATAGCATCATACAGTATTAAAATAATAAAATACAGTACTGAAATAATGGCACCATACAGTATTAAAATAATAGCAAAGTACAGTGCTCAAATAGCACCGTACAGTACTAAAATAATAGCACAGTACTAAAATAATGGCACAGTACAGTACTAAAATAATAGCACCATACAGTACTAAAATAATGGCACCATACAGTACTAAAATAATGGCACCATACAGTACTAAAATAATGGCACCATACAGTACTAAAATAATGGCACCATACAGTACTAAAATAATAGCACCATACAGTACTAAAATAATGGCACCATGCAGTACTAAAATAATAGCACAGTACAGTACTAAAATCATAGCACAGTACAGTACTAAAATAATAGCACCATACAGTACTAAAATCATAGCACAGTACAGTACTAAAATAATAGCACCATACAGTACTAAAATAATAGCACAGTACAGTACTAAAATAATAGCACCATACAGTACTAAAATAATAGCACCATACAGTACTAAAATCATAGCACAGTACTAAAATCATAGCACCATACAGTACTAAAATCATAGCACAGTACTAAAATCATAGCACAGTACAGTACTAAAATCATAGCACAGTACAGTACTAAAATAATAGCACCATGTAGTGCTCAAATAATAACACTATGCAGTACTAAAAAAATAACACTGTACAGTGCAAAAAACATATCACCATAGCGCACTCAAATAAAACTACTATATAGCGCTCAACTAAAACCACCATATTAGTGCTAAAATAATATAGCATTATTATATATACAATTAATATTAGGAGGTCAGAAATCCTGGGCCCCTTTAGCTAGGAGGCATCTAACGGGCCCATATCGTTTAACCCCAAGTCTGTCTCTGCTTAGGATCGTCCCATTTCACTGGTAAATGGCATGTAATGGTGACCGATACGGGCTCCGCCACACAGTAGTTTCTGTCGCAGTGCGGCCTGATCCGATGTGACAGCTATAGCTCCTGCTCCCTAAAAGGTTTATTTTCTGAGCAGCATTTGCAGAACGTGCAGTTACCTCAGCTTTATAGGTAGACTAATATCCTGGCACACTGGCCGCTCCCGAGCGCTGAGCCCATCACCCCCTTGATTATCTGACCACGTTTTACGAGACTAAACAAGCAGTGAACCAACATCAAGCTATAATGTTCTCCAGAGGGCCGCGCCAGCTGGATCTGGGCTGTAAAAGAGCTCGTTAGCTAATGAACGGGACATAAAACAGCTGGTATGGAATGAGATGTGCCGCGTCTTCCTAGGGTGGCGGATTTATTTGACTGATAAGTGACAGAATTGTGTGTGATGGGTTCTAAGAACATCGGGAAGACGAATGGTATTGTTTGCGCCGCTTTCCTTTATGAGCATTAGTGGGTAATTCGGGAGAGTCGTTATCTTTGCAGAGCTTTCAAGACCAATAGACTGATCGATACACTGGACCAATTTATATGATGAACTATACACCATCATATTAATGGTGGCCAGGTCTAATGAAGACCATGGTCAACCACTTATGATCGTTAAATCCTGAAGAGTCAAGGAAAGTCAAAGAGAGACTCATGGAAGACAAATAAACATCGAAGCTGCTGAGAACTATGCTCTGATGTTCTGCTCAAGCAGTAGGTCAAAGATCTTTCATGATGGCTTATGGCCCTGAGGACTGGTCTTCACTAGGCCGCCACAGAAATTAGGACTCTCCCTACAAGTTAAAAAAAACTTTAAACTTCATTGAAGAAGAATTGATTGCTGAACCTCATGGATCAGGCTGGAATTTGACCCTATTGCTCCATCATAGTCTGAAGAAGACACCCTGGTCTTCTGTTGTACCAGTCCAACCCTGGGTTCAGGTATATTACCAGGCCTCAGAGCCATAACTTGAAGCTTTTAGGCCCCAAGGAAAATCTGCAACAGGAACCCCCACCTACCATATGCCATTTATAATGCCAATGTCTTCATATTTGGCAGATACGTTTTTGGGTAACTTCAGGCATCGGGGCAGGCAGTGACTACTACCTCCTACAGCTACAACACTGCCAAGGCCCTTCTTTCTAACAGTGGCAGACCACAGGCAATGCATAATTTTTCTGGATCCTATAAAATTTGCAAAAATTCTGAAAAAACTAGTGCTAATAAAGTGATGACATTCAGTCTCACAGTAAGCTGTAAAGTGAGATGCTTTTTCTACCACTGTAGACTAGTAAAGACCAGTGTATTGACCTCTAGTGGCCGATGTGAGAACTGCAATAGTTCATAATTTATTTTTACAGGAAAGCGTTAGAATAAAGCCCAATTTTTTTCAAAATTTTTAATGGAAACTCTTGCATGCCTACTGGTTGGTCCTTTGCTCCTTCTTCTTTTCTGAACCTGTGCCTCTAATATATTTTTGGCACAGATCCTGGTCCAGAAAAGGGACAACTTTACACATAATCTCGAGTAATCCTCAGTGCAGCCTGTATACCCTCCTACAGGCCTTGCTGAGAAACCATGACACGTTGCAATATTGCCACACTTCCACCTTAGAGACCCAGCCTTAGATGCCACTTAATAAGACCCCATCTTCATTGCAGGAATACCTCTTTAACCTTGCATTAGACTCAGTTTAATAAACAGCTACAAAGTGTTACACGAGGTGACAGGAAAATCACTCCATTAGAGCTTATTTCTCCACCGGTGGTAATGACGCAGCCCTGGGGACTGACAAGCGATATTCGGATACTTCCACCTCTCACAGAAGCATCTCCAAGTCTCCCTCCTTACACTAATCGCTGCTCCTTGTCCTCCACAGGACTAAAAATAGGGGATTTAAATGGTGGGTCCGCAAACAGAGCATAGTTGTTTTTTTTTGGGGGGGTGTCGACAAAAATGAGCTGCAGCTGACACCACCTATTCTGAGGCTAGGCCATCAATATCAAAATCCCAGACAAGCCCTTTAGCAGACAAAGCTATTATTTTTTTTTCCCATTGACGCATTTCAAGCCATAACTTTTTTATTTTTCTATCAATATAACCGTATGATGACTTGTTTCGGCATACTGTGCGTAGTGTTGTTGTTTTTTTTGGGGGGGGGGGGGGTTTGTGTTGTTTTTAGGAGAGCGGTTTGAAGAGGTTTTAGTGGTATTATTTTTTGGGGGTACATATAATTTCAGATTTATTTTTTATTCAGGGAGGGTGGGGGAACAGGTTAATGCAAAAATACCCAGAATTCCACCATAGATTTTTTTCAACATTATTCTATGGGTCGTTAGAATTGCAGCTTTAATTTTTTAAATAAAACTTTATTGGACTCCATTGCCCTTTTTTTGTCCCCCTTCCCCCCAGGAGTCATGGTATTTCAAAGCACTATTGCCTGTCAGTGTTACACTGACAGGCTACCTGTTAGGTAGATAAAGATGGCAGACATGTCCTCTGCCATCAGAAAGCATCAGCCTCCCAAGATCATAGGACAAGGACGAGTCCCCTCCCTCTGGCAAACACTCTTAGATGTCGAGGTTACTATTGACTGAGGCATTTAAGAGAGTAAATGATCGGAGAGCAACGTTATCGGAGTCTCCCATGCCCTGACGCTTAAGGTAATTGCCTAAATAATTCCATACCAAACACCTATCAGCACAGTAGAAGAGAAAGGGCCCCAGAACAAAGATTATAATGGGGCCCCCAATTATGGTGTTTGGTATTGCCACCATGGGTCCTCTGGCCGATTTCCTATCTCCATCCTTGATAACAATAAATTTACTTCTGCATAGGTTCTCATCACCGAACATGAAAGGAGATGGAATGTACCAGGACTGGGCCCTTACCTTCCAGGGGCCCCATAGCTACCCCAATTGCTTTAGAATTTTCAATGTGGATTTCTAACTGGTCGAAAGTTTGGTCCATTAATGTAATACTTACCGGACCACCATCAGGATTTCGGATGTATCCATATGCAATGGTTTTATTAATCGCAAATCCAAAGTCAGACCTCCGGATGTGACCAACAGCTACTCCATTTCTCCAAATGGCTTCCAGCCCAAATAGAGGGACCTTCCTGGGAAAAAAAAAAAAAAAAACATTAAAAAATAAAATCGCATGTATGAATTTAAAGGGGTTGTCAGGATACGAAAGATGACTATTTTCTTCCAGTAAAAGCACCACACCTGCGCACTTCAATAGAGCAGAGCTGCAATACCAGACACAACCCATTGACATGGGGTCGGTGCTGGTTCTGGAAGAAAGGAGCCAAGGCAACGCTAAACACCAAATCTTTACTTGAACTGATCTCAATCTCTCCACGGTTGGATTAATATTAGATGAAAGGAAAAGAGCACAGAGCAGTACAGAGTATTTCAGGAGATCTTGTAGGTAGTAGCCTGTAAAATAGCGTCATTGCATTACTGCAGATAGGCCAATAGGAAGGAAACAGGGGAAAATGGAGACTATAGACGCTTGCAGCACAGAGTATTTCAGGGGATAGACTTCTCAATACTCACTCATTGATAGTAAATCCCACCAGACGCCTATGGAGCCCCTCGGACTTCTGCTTCTCCAGGGCTTCGCGTCCTAGGAATGGGATGCTGGATTTCAGTTTGCAGGTGAAGCCAAGGCCGGCCTCCAGGGGGGTATCATCCGGGCGCAGGTCAGCATGCCAGTGCCTATAGCCTAGAAAGGAATATAGGTAACAGCACGGGCACTGCTGCAATAAATAGCACAGCCGAGTATTACACATATAACGCAAGGCATATAATCCCATATACATCCTGAACATAGTCCTTGGACCTCAGTCAAGCGCAGCTTATCTTTCAGACTCTATTGGACCATTATTTGGGCGTCTATGACCCATTACCGCCAAGAGAAACAATCCGCGTGGATGATCCATGGGGATGTTACATGACATACTCCTGCCTTGCCCTTTATGAGGGAACACCCTTTAAGCCTCGTTGCCCCTTCTCCGCATTAGTTAAATTCAGCCTCAGTAATATAAGACATACTGGTTTCTAAGGAAGTGCAGCATCCGGCTCCAAGAGTCACATTATACTGCAAAGTACAATTATACATTTATCTTGTCATGTATGCAGTTTGCTGTGTATTTCTGTAATGAAATGATTTGTGATAACAGGCCGTAACCACTGACCACTAGATGGAGCTGAGTCGCCTAGACAGCGAAGTGAGAGGAGCTAATGCAAAGAGCTGACACTTAAGCCACCCCTGGATGAAGGTACCAGCCACAGAGAGGCCTGAAAGAACATAAGAACTACAAAAGCAGGCCAGATGTAACAGAGAGGTGTAGTGAAAGTCCAGTAGAGATAACTTGTCTAAATGGACTTACTAACTATGCCATCCATGTTCAGAAGAAGCCTCTGATGACGGAGCATATTAAATTGCAGTTTTGACTGTGCGAATCTCCACATCCCAAGGTGGATTTTGTGGACATGTACTGTAAGTACAGCAACATGTTCAAAGAATAGAGCAGAAGAGTTCGCCTGCCATTAGGGAGAAACGCTCTGTGGTTGCATTGCATTGCCTAAAGTAAAGTATACACCCCGTGCCTGGATGCCTATGTGTATAAGTCAGCCAGAGAAGCGCAGTATCAGGAAAAGTGCTCCCAAGGGACAACCATGGCTGTTAACCGTGCAGCTGTGAGGACTGTAAAATCTGTGGAAATTATGCTTGTGGAACATCTGCCGGACCATGCATGCTTAATCTGTGATTAATGCACTGAACTTGAATCTTTAGTAAAGAATCGTTTGCTGTTAACGTGCACTCCTTATTTCTCCCCTACATTTGCATCGTGAAAAAGTCAACATCAAGGGCACTTCAACCGCCATCAGGCAGGAGGATCCCGAGAACCGGAGTGCGCCCCAAAGAGAAGAACAGGTGCGCCCTTTCTATCACTGCAAGCCGGCCCATCTGGTCACCCACTCTCACATGCGGCCCAGAGGCTGCAGAAGTGTTGCCTGACTACCCTACCTCATTGAAAATCTATAGTTGATAGATAATTTATCCCTAGCAACCAAATTGTGAGATGTTCAGCTCAAAGTCCTACTGGCATTGGGCTTAAAGCAGGAAGGGGAAGCAGTGAGGCCAATGACACCATTGTAGATATGCCAATCAATTTTATTTCCATGCCAACATTCTCCGTGGCCAGAGCGGCATAGCTGGTAAGGCATACGTAGTTGCAAGTAGTCCCATATTTGCCAGGATTATCCCAAAATTCAGGTTAGGGCTTATGTAAATCCTGCCCAGAGGTTGGGGGTGTGCTCATGGGCGAGGCTTAAATGCCCTCAATAGACCAACAGCAATGTTGATAAGGTTGATCAGTATGGGCATGTGTCCAGGGTGCTACTCTGCCCTGGCCGGGGTATTTAGATTATAAGCTAGGGCATACCTACGAATTGCCCCATGCTTTTTGTCAGATTGGCATGTGAGACAGGTCACAAGTGGGTGGGGCTTATGCAACCATTTCATAAAAGTAGGCGTTCCCAGTTGGGCAGGGCTTTAAAGTTTAGCGCAAAAAGTGATGCAAATGTTGGGAGGTGTGAGCTAGGGCAGCAAACTGGCGGCAGGAAAGTCCCCTTTATAAATTTGGGTTTATTAGAACTCAACATGGCGGACTGGTACAGATTCTCGCACTCACCCCTTTTTTCTATGGTGGAAAAATTAACCATTTTATAAATGGTTAGCGCTAATTGTTCATAGTTTTCGATTAAACCCCATAGTCATCATTTTTTTACATTTTTTATTCTGCCATCCGTGACTCTTGGTAACGACCGTCTCAGCGTGACACAGGAGCCGCTCAGGGATCCTCATTTAATCCACACATCTGTTAAATGACAGCAAAGTGTCTCCCGTGTGATCTCACATAAAAGTGTCATTGCTCCGCTCACCGCTCTTTTTTTTTTAATTTTTATTCCAGAGAATGAAGATTCCTTCGGCTTCTCGTGTCACAGATTAAAAAAAAAACGTAATCACGCGGAGACAATCGTTTTGAGATGTGGCAATTTATCTCCATTTGCGAATGTCAATATATTATTATTTCTAATGAGACCTCGACATTCAGTTCACTTAGCGGAGGTCTAAGGAGATGAAAACGTTACTTTTCTTCCTTTCATTTCTTGCAGTCTTTTCTTCGCTTAAACTCATGCATGTTTTATGTGAACACGGTCAGGAGGCAGCAGAGATAACATAATTCAATTTCTGCAGCAGAATCCAGGTGAAGGTTTCCTTACAGACAACACAATTGCTGAGCTGATTTATTTTGGACCCAGTGCTCTCATTTCTTGTATGCTGCCCAGATGCGTATTTAAAGGGCATATCGGCGGTACAAAAAACATAACTAAAATAGAAATGCTAAAATTTATATATATACACACTTTATACTGTATATATCCTATTTTTATTCAACTTTTCACACCATCAGCTCCATCACATACAGTGACCCAGCGGTTCACTGTTAAAGTTGTCAAATGGTTCACTGCAGTGACGTAACTAGAAATTAATGGGCCCCACAGTACATTTTTGACCGGCCCCCCTCAGCAACTTCTTCGCAACCCTCTCTTCCCGTGCAACCCCCACGCCTGTGGCTAGTCAAGATCGCTCTCTCAGGAGAGGCCCGGAAGCCGCAACATCCATATCCTACAGTGTGACTGAATATAAAGTCATAGTATAATACTGTTGAGGAGGCCCTGACAAAATCTTCTAGTCCTCCTCCTGGGTGGACCCCTTATTAGCTCCAGCCCCAAAGCAGCCGCTTCCCCTATAGCTACGCCCCTGGTTTACTGCTAAAGTTGTCACACAGTTAACTGCTAAAGTGGTTTACAATATTTTCTAACTGATGAACTATACTCAGGATAGGTCATCAGTATCTGATCGGTAGGGGTCTGACACCCAGGACCCTCGCCGATCAGCTGTTTCAGAAGACACTGCTCACTGCGGTTAGTTCATGCAGCTTATCAAGTGCAGTGCTGTACATTGTATAGCGGCTGTGCTTGGTATCTCGCTCAGCCCCATTGACTTCTATAGGGCTGAGCTGCTTCTAGGCCACGTAACGTGTCGTCACTGGCCTAGGGAAAGCTGAGAGAAGGCTGTGGCCCTCTCAAACTACTGATTGGCGGGGGTCCCTGGTGTCGGACCTCCACCTATCAGATACTGATGACCTATCCAGAGGAAAGGTCATCAGTATAAAAGTCTAAAAACCTTTAAATGTACAAGGTTTATGAACTTCCTTTGGTCAAAATCTAACACTGTGGACACTGTTATTCCAAAAGGCGGTATATAGGTAGGAAATAGTTAACTGGCAGTCCTTAGTTATAGATGTCAGTTGCGAGCTGGTCCCATTTCCCTTGACTAGTTAGTGTCACGCCGGATGGGATCTCTGACATACAGATAAACCAGCAAAACAGGCTCTAGGCGAGAAGCAGGGGAAGGGTCACCTCCTAGCAAATCCCTGACTTCTCTCCCTGCTCTGCTCAGCCCACATTCAAACCTAGATGGTAGGAATAATGTGTCCTCGTGCCTGGGCTAAAACACCCTAGATTCCCTGAGATGGTGAAAGGGGGAATAGGAGCAGCCTGCTCGCATAGAACCTGGATGGGAGAGATGACACCAACACAACCAAGATAGCAAATAACAAAAACTGAAACCACACTCATCTTTTCAGAGCTGGAACAGACAACCTTCCTTCCTTGCTTCCAAGGCCAGAATGATTTCTATAACCCGCTCAGAGCACTGGGATAGAGAGCTATTTAAACTAATGACCCCACCCAGTGCACCTAATGGGAGGCGGATCCAGCACGGCTCCAAAACAAAACACGTGTAGCTATTCTGGCCGACCTCCGCACATAGTCAGAGCAGGGCATGACAGTTAGTTCCTGGCAAGTATGCCAGGACAAAAGCATGGGTGTAACTATAGCCATAGCACTTGCTATTGGGGAAAAGGTTGGGGGGAGGGGGGCTATAAGTTTCAAGAACCTTGTGCTTTTTTGTAGGGAATAACAATGTGGTGGCTTTTTGCTACAATGTGGGTTTTCTGTTATATGATGGTATTGTACATGTAAATTTAGCTACTTATGCTGCTGTTTTAATTTCCTTACACTAGGTGGGGGGCCCCATTTTAATTTGCCGTGGGGCCCTATGAATCATAGTTATGTCCCTGGCCAAGAAAGAGGACGTGTATGCAGTTGCTGGTGTGTAAGACAAGCCAGACAAGCTAAAACAGGAGAAAATAATTCTTCTCCAGGGAGACACCATCCCTGTGAGTGTAGAGCTGCCAGAAAAGCAACTTTGCTAAGAACTAAACCTCTGAGGAAGAGAAGAACAGACTTTTTACAGAAGCTTGAGGACCATTACTATAGGGACAGTGCTTGGACAAGGTCAGTGAAAGTTAAGGCACTCATACACCTGTAGACTTTACTGCATGTGGTTTGGGTTATATTGCTTCTGGCCTTCGCCACATTACTGAGAAGGAGATGGCCATCCATTCTAGGATTAAACCCAACCCCACGGCTCATCTAACAGCAAAGGCACACCTACAACATGCCATTCATAATAAACAGAGACGCATTATACAGGTACGGAAGTCATTTTTACTTGTCGTTTAAATTGTAACTCCATGCTTGGTTAGCATTCACTATAATGAGGGCAGTGCAAACAAATCTGGAGGGAAGCCGTTAGCAAGTTGCTGATGACAGATCTGGTAGACTTTTAATGCAGAACAGTGTCCTACTGAGGCTAATAATATGCTAAATTTCCCAATGTTCTTCAAATCTGATTAATTGTAATGATGGTAACAAGAAACCCCTTCTACTTTTTACCTTCTGTTTACAATAAGCCTTACCTTTTTCAATGCTGAGGGAGTCAATGGCTCTGTACCCGGCATTGCCCATTCCATACTTGGCTCCAGCTTCCATGACAGCTCGATATACGGGCACACAGGCCTCCCTAGGCATATGCAGTTCCCAGCCCATCTCACCTACAAATGACAACCGGATGGCGCGTACCTGGAGGGAGACAGGGAAGAGTTAATAAAAAGGGCATCTAGAGTAGGTTCTACCTCCTAGGGCGATTCCAATCGGAGCGGAAGATTGGTTTTACCAAAGGGGCAGCCTGGAGCTAAAGTGCTCTAACACGTTTAATGCAGAAGCTAATGCAGCCCTGGACTCGTCACATGATCCCCTATGTATCCCATAGGTAGGATGGCGGATTATCGCTATTCGGATGGGATGGCTTAAAGTGAACATACAAATCATATGTGGCTGTATGTTACATCAATGCTCTTTTTAACACATGAACATTAAGGCAGGAAGGCAAGGAATTACTGCAACAAATCTGCTGCGTCTGAATACAACCTTTAGGCCTCTTGCACACAAAAGATTTTTTTTCCACGTTTACGTTCCGTTTTTTTGCGTGCTGTATACAGAACCATTTATTTCAATGGATCCACGAAAAAAACAAAAGGTACTCCGTATGCTTTCGGTTTCCGTTTTTCCGTTCAAAGATAGAACATGTCCTATTATCTGCATAATGGACAAGGATAGTACTGTTCTATCTGCAAAAAAACGGAATACACACGGATGTCATTCGTATTTTTTGTGGACCGCAAAATACTGAAAAAGCCATACGGTCGTGTGCAAATAATGACATAAAACCTGAATGTAACATCCGCTTTGCAGTAACTCCCAGCCGGTTTCATTGCAGTGACCCAGCGGATGGCTGCTAAAGAGTTAAATGTTTGGATTTCTTGACGAGGCATTCTTTTTTTGCTTGTGCATTGAAATTTCAAATGGTTATGTATGTATGTATGGGTAACCTATAGTTAAACTAGCAGACTTTTTAGTGCAGTTGCCTGGGGGATGGGCTGGTCCCACCCCCTGGTTGAGGTCTTAGCTGAGCAGGCCTAGAGGAAGTGTAACACCCCAGAGTGGTGTTACCACTCCTGCACCCTGCTACTGTCTTTATTGGGCTAACACAGTGTCATCTTATGTATTGCTGTCCAGGTCCTCCACACTGTGCATTCCTAATAATGTTATATAACTGTTTATGTAATGTACCTGGTTCAACATCAGGTGGCAGCGTTTCTGGCAGAGCTATCTTAGATAGAATGGGATCTTCCGAGTGGGCTAGTCCTACTTCCTGCAGGAAGGGTGGGGACCAGTTAGTTCCAGTTTAGGTCTTCCCTAGACAGAGGAAGGGTGTGCAGGGGAAGGTCTCTACTGGACGTGCTCACGCCAGCCAGAGCCCCTTAAGCTCTGCTGGCCATGGAGGCAGAAGTCTAAAGCTTCAGGAGCCAGGAGATTAGTTCCTCGGCTGAAACATAAGTCCAACTACACAGAGAAGTGCAGCATACAGAAGAATCAAAGTTACCAAGTTAGCTTGTCAGTACAGCAGAGTGAGAGAAAGATATAGCAGAGTTGAGTTTGCCTGCCAGTTTAATGCTAAAGCCTGCTGGAACCAAGACAAAGCCTGAAGCTGTTTGGAGAATCATTTACTCAAGTAAAGCTGCCATTGAACTTCATCTCAAGGTCTGGGACTCAAGTTATTTCTTCAAATCCCTCAATTATTCCCCCTATTTATTGCTTCGGAGCCAAAGCCTGGGGTCCAGCCGTATCCAGGTAGGAGCACTGTGACACACATAAAGAGACATTTTAGGCGTGCGGCAGTCTGCATTTCCTACACCTGGGACGTGATATATAGAGGGCCCTGGCGGGAGGCTGCACCCGTTGCAGAAGGACATGTCTGTGTGAGCTCCAGTGACTGAAAAGCATCCAGAGAAAAGCAACTGAACTGAGAGACTACCCCTGAGAGAAAGAGAACTGATATCTATTGATGGTTGAGAAGACAGTGAGGTGCCCATCTCGTTTACGGCAATAAGACTTTACTGCTTGTGGTCTGGGTATATTGCTTCGGCACCCAACACAACTCCTATCATTTTCTCAATAAAGAGAGATTTTATTTATTGTAACTAGAGATGAGCGAATCGAATCCCACAAAGTGGAATTCGATACGAATTTCAGGATTAGGCCTCATGCACACGACCATTGTTGTGTCCCGTGTCCGTTGTTCCGTTTTCCGTGATTTTCTGCAGACCCATTGACTTTCAATGGGTCCGTGGAAAACTCGGCTAATGCACCGTTTGTCATCCGCGTCCGTGATCAGTGTTTACAGTCCGTCCAAAAAATATGACCTGTCCTATTTTTTTCACGGACAACGGTTCGCGGACCCATTCAAGTCAATGGGTTCGTGAAAAAACACGGAGGCACACAAGATTTTCATCCGCGTCCGTGATCCGTGTCTGTTTTTTTCCCATCATTTGCAAGGCAAACTTGACTTAGATTTTTTTTCACTTTCCTTCATGTCTGGTGATCCTCCAAAAATCAAGGAAGACATACGGAAACAAAAACGGAAACGGATCACGGAACAACGGAACCCTGTTTTGCGGACCGTGAAAAAATACTGTTGTGTGCATGAGGCCTAAGGCCTCATGCACACGACCGTTGTTGTGTTCCGTTCCGCAAAATGGGGTTCCGTTTTTCCGTGATCCGTTTCCGTTTTTGTTTCCGTGTGTCTTCAATTATTTTTGGAGGATCACCAGACATGAAGGAAAGTAAAAAAAAGTCTAAGTCAAGTTTGCCATGCAAATGATAGGAAAAAAACGGACGCTTACGACAATCTTGTGTGCCTCCGCGTTTTTTCACGTTCCCATTGAACTGTTCCCATCGCGGACCGCGAACTGTTTTCCGTGAAAAAAATAGGACAGGTTATATTTTTTGGACGGACTGGAACCACAGATCACGGACGCGGATGACAAACAGTGCATTAGCCGAGTTTTCAACGGACCCATTGAAAGTCATTGGGTCCGCAGAAAATCACGAAAAATGGAACAACGGACACGGAATGAAACAACGGTCGTGTGCATGAGGCCTAAATTCGATTCGCCTCAAAGCCGAATTTCCTCCTGCTTTGTGTTAGCAAATCGATTTAACCTGAAATTGTGTAAAAAACAAAAAAAAAAAAATCAAACTTACCTCCTTCATTTGCTCGCGACGGGCCGCCAGCCTCCATCTTGATTGAAGATCTTGGCTGGCGTGATGACGTAATCTCACGCCGCGCGAGATTTCGCTCAAGATCTTTAAGCAAAATGGCGGAAGCTGGCTCATCATGAGCAAATGGAGGCGGTAAGTTTGATTTAAAAAAAAAATATGGTATTGTTAATTTTACACTCAGATGCCGCGATCTTGTATGAACGCAGCATCTGAAGGGTACAATGACGGGGTCGGCGCTATAGCAGCTCCCTGTCATTGCACCCGCTACTTACAAAAAAATGCGGTTTGTGACAAAGTAATTAGTCACAAATACACCGCCCCTACGTCTGCACCCCTGCCAACCATCTACCATCAAGGGAATCCCAACTACCACCAGGCAGGAACACCCACAAAGTCCAGAGTGTGCTCCCAATAAGGAAAGGGAATGCTAGAGGGATTAACCACCATGAGGATTACAACCACTTTCATTGCCACATCCACCACTCCCAGTCCTTTCCAGTTTTAGCTATTGCCATGCCTACCCAGTGGGCCGGCGTGCTGCACCATGAACAAAAAGCTAAAAAAAAAAAAGAGTGTCAAAAAAACACAATTATAAAAACAGCAAAAACACTATGCAATTTGACAATCATAACAAAATTGGTGCTAAAATCATGGTCTAATTAAGGGCTAGTCTTAGGGGTGTGCAACCCGTGTGGACAGAGCTGGAGCCGGGCTTTCTTGCACCCCAGATAAAGGTTGAGATTGCTGCCCTGACCAAGGGAAGCTGTGTTGGCGGCCCCCCATGACACTTACCACCAGGAGCACATGCTCTTGTTGTTCTCCAACCCCCAGCTACCCCACTGCATGTGGATCATGGAAGTGGGCACCAGTGGCCTTGATGTTCGCGCCATAGACTTGGAGCCCAAACCTTTAAACAGGCAACTACATGGGATACAGCTAGATTATATATATTTTTATACACCGCTGTATTATGTGGGCACTATAAGGCATCACATAAGCAGGAGGAGACATCAATCAATAGAAGATACCAACCTGTCAGCCCAGTTCAAAATGACCATTCTGCCGCATTAATTTTGCGCCCCCCCCCATTTGCCCATAGTGATCTTCCCCTTTAAGGAGCTGCCCCCTCAAGACCAACGGCCTCTCCCCCGTGTCTCCATTATCATGCTGCTGTTGATAAAGCTGAGGATGATGTTGGAGAATTACGTTGTTTTGATATCGATTCCTCTCGTGGTTTTTGCCTGTGCGCTGATTAATGAATGGCTAGAACGGTTCCCGCGGATCTGATGACAGACAATTCCGTAACTTCTGACTTCATTAAGGGAGACTTACAGATAAATAGATGGAGAGCTTGTCATCTTTTCCACACATTTGTCCAGGAGTCGCAAAAAAACCTGGACATTTAACCTACGTCGTTTGTCATATTTTGGGGAACTCCCTGGATACCTCACATCAATAAAACCAGTGAAGGGTGAAAATCCGAAACAAAAAAAATAGTCAAGGATCGAGATTAAATAAAAAGAGAAATCAATGAGTCTTAAAAACGTGTAGAGCAAACACCTGGAAGAGCGGAGAAGAACAGAAGTAGGATTGCCTGACTCACCACCAGGATATGACAAATACATACGCACTTTTTACTCACAAACATTGCCACAGCGCTAAATAAAACTACCCACACAATACAGCTAATTAATAAAGTCTCCCTACACTATCTAAATGGCACTATCATGTAATTCTCACACAATGCTGCTATTCAATACCAAAAAAAAACCTGGTATTCAATGACCAAATAATTCCATCATACGATGTCAAAATGGTTACTCAAAAGGTCCCTGGTGGTCTAGTGCAGTGTAGACAATAACTGTAGAGTCCCTGGTGGTCCAAGGTAATGTAGAGACTAATGGGAAAGTTCGTGGTGGACTAGTGCAGTGTAGGGACTGACATGAAAGTTTCTTGTGGTTTTGGGTTTAGCTAATGGCAAAGCCCTTGATGGTGTAGGGCAGTGTGAGAGCTAACATTAAAGTCTCTGGCGCTCTATGGCAATGTAAGAGTTCGTTGTAAAGCCCTTGGTGGTCTAGGATAGTGTAGGGGCTAATGTTTAAGATACTGGGGGTCTAGTGCAGTATAGTAACTAACATGAATGTTTTTGGTGGTTTAAGGCAATGTAGAGGCTAATAGTAAAGCCTTTGGAAGTCTAGGGCAGTGTCGGTACCAATGTTTAAGTCCTTGGTGGTCGAGTGCAGTGTAGTGATTAATAGTGTTGATCGAGCATGCTCGGCTGAACACCATTTCGGCTCGAGCATTGCGATGCTCGAGTCTCCTCCCGACCAAAAAGTCATTTTAAGGACTATTGTTGTGTCTGGCAGCAATATATATATTATTAGCGCAACCTGCGCTAAATAGCTTGCAATTGTTTGTCCGCTGCAGACAGCGACATTACCTGCACTACATCTTCTGTATCACGTTAGCCGCTGGTGACAGCAGCGACATCACCTGCACTACATCTTCTGTATAACGTTAGCGACATTACCTGCACTACATCTTCTGTATCACGTTAGCCGCTGGTGACAGCAGCGACATCACCTGCACTACATCTCCTGTATAACGTTTGCACATCCTAAATATTAGTGACATTCAGTTTAATTTATTTGTGCATACACTTACAAAACCTGCGCTACTGTACGTGTGACATACTTGCATATATACCATTTAATATGCAGAAGGCGAACAGTAAGGGACGGAGAAGTGGCCGTGCTGCTGATGGTGCACGCAGAGGCCGTGGCCCTGGGCGCGGTGAAACTGTCTGCTGCCAGAGCACAAGAAAAACACTGCAGGACACCACTCTCGAACTTAGACCAGTGCGACCAGGTGGTCGGTTGGATTGCAGCAGATAATGCTTCCAGTCGGTTAAGCACCACCATGTCTTCCACAAAGTCCAGTCTCAGTAGCCAAGAGTCTGGTCAACAGAATCCTCACCCTGATCCTCCTTCCTCCCACCATGGAGAGTCTTGCCAAACAAGTGATCCCACACTCGGATATTCCGAGGAGCTCTTTTTAATCGCCATACCTTGATTTGGGCCTCTCGCCAAGCCCGCTTGAAGGGGGACATGAGGGGATCGTGTGCACTGATTCACAAACTCTTGAGCATCCACAGTTACAAGAAGATGACGGTGGGGAACGGCAATTAGTATTTCAAAAGGTGGATGATGATGATGAGACACAGTTGCCAATAAGTCAATGGCAATTAGTGTCTCAAGAGGTTGATGATGAGGATGAAACACAGTTGTCAATAACTGAGGTTGTTGTTAGGTCAACAAGTCAGGAGGATGAGCAGAGTGAGGAAGTGGAAGAGGAGGCGGTGGATGATGAAATCACTGACCCAACCTGGGAAAGTGGCAAGCCAAGTGAGGACAGCAGTACAGAGGGGGAGGGATCCGCAGCACCGTAACAGGCTGGAAGAGGCAGTGGGGTGGCAAAAGGGAGACGGCAGGCCACACCAAACAGGCCCGCAACTGTTCCCCGGAGCACCCCCTTGTGGCAATCTCCCTTCCCAAGGGGTAGGTGTTCCGCAGTCTGGCGCTTTTTTGAGGAAAGTGCGGACGATAAAAGAATTGTCATTTGCAACCTGTGCCATACCAAAATGAGCAGGGGCGTGAACACTAGCAACCTCACCACCATGATCCACCACATGGCATCAAAGCACCGTAATAGGTGGGCCGAACGTCTGGGTACACAATCAGTGTCTGCGGGTCACACCACTGCCTCCTCTTCCCCTGTGTTACGTGCTGGCCAATCCCCTGTCCAAGACGCAGGCCCGGATGACTCCCGGCCTGGACCTTTGCAAACACCATCAGCTAGCACATCCACTTCTGTGTCCCAGCGCAGCGTACAGATGTCTATACCCCAGGGCTTTGAACGAAAGTGCAAATACCCAGCCACCCACAGGCCTTAACACTAAATGCGCACCTTTCCCAATTGCTGGCCATGGAAATGTTGCTATTTAGGCTTATGGACACTGAGGCTTTGCACAGCCTGATGGCGGCGTCCGTCCCTCGTTACTCAGTCCCCAGCCGCCACTATTTTTCCCGGTGTGCCGTCCCCCGAGCTATGGCAGGGTATAAGGGACCAGACTGAGCTGTGGCTCACGCCACTCGACCTACAACCAGGCATGGTTGTGTCTGATAATGGCCATAACTTTGTGGCGGTTTTGGAGCTCGGCAAGCTCACACACATACCATGCCTAGCCCACGTATTCAACCTAGTGGTTCAGCGGTTTCTCAAAACCTACCCCAATTTGCCTGAGCTACTGGTGAAGTTGCGCCGCGTGTGTGCCCATTTCCGAAAGTCATCTACAGCTGCTCACCGACTGTTTTGCGACGTGACCACGCGCTGGAACTCCACGTTCCACATGTTGGCCAGGCTTTGTGAGCAGCAGAGGGCAGTAGTGGAATATCAGCTGCAACATGGTCGTTGCCTTTCCAGTCAGCTTCCGCTTTTCACAAGCGACGAGTGGGCATGGATGTCTGACCTCTGTGAGGTTTTGCGCAACTTTGAGGAATCAACACAGATGATGAGCGGCGATGCCGCTATTATCAGTGTCACCATCCCACTTCTGTGTCTACTGAAATGCTCGCTGTTCACAATTAAGGCCGACGCTTTGCATGTGGAAGAGGTGGAAATGGGGAAAGACATTACACAGGGTGATAGCCAGACCACCCTCCGTTCGTCTTCTCAGCGTGAATTGGATGATGATGAGGAGGAGCAGGGGATGGTTGCCTCCGCTACAGAGGGTAGTACCCACAGCAGGTTTATTCCATCTATTCAGTCAGCGTGGATGGGCCAAAGAGGAGGAAGAGGAGATGGCTGACTTTATGTTATGCTGCCTTTACTGGGACCTTCGCGTTATACGCATTTTGGCCAACACCGATTACTGGTTGTTCACCCTTCTCGACCTCCGCTACAAAGAGAACTTCTCATCTCTCATTCCTGTGGTGGAGAGGACTAGCAAAATGGTGCAATACCAGAAGGTCCTTGTGGAAAAATTGTTCCAAAAATTTCCAGCTGACAATGCTGGCAGCAGAGTACGTAGTTCCTTGGGCAACTGAGGAGGGGAGACGAGGGGTACACACAGCAGTTCCAACAGAGACAAGGCAACACTTTCATGACACCCTGCCAGCAACCTCACCCTTATGCGCGGCCTAGTGTCACAAGGACAGAAAAGTTTTGGAAGATGGTGAAGGAGTACGTAGCAGACCGTGTCAGCGTCCTCAGTGATCCCTCTGTGCCTTAAAATTATTGTGTGTCCAAACTGGACACATGGCACGAACTGGCGCTCTACGCCTTGGAGGTGCTGGCCTGCCCTGCCGCCAGCGTTTTGTCAGAGCGGGTATTTAGTGCTGCTGGGGGCATAATAACTGATAAGCGCATCCGCCTGTCAACTGGAAATGCTGACAGGTTGACTCTTATCAAAATTAACAAGGCCTGGATTGCCCCCGATTTCTCAACTCCACCAGAGGAAAGCGGCTGAACATAAAGGCACTCTAAATGTGGCTTTTGTGATGTATTGAACACACTGTATTCCCATGCACCCCTTCCACCACAAAAAAGGGTATATGGTTCAATCTTCCTTTTCTCGTCCTCCTCCATCATATCAACATGCTTATTAGGCTGCCCTCGCTCCTAATATTTTGGAGGGTCAGCTCAGCAGCAGGTCCTCGCCCATAATTTTTTCCATGGTCAGCTCAGCAGCAGGCCCTCGCCCCTAATGTTTTAGATGGTCAGCTGGGCAGCAGGCCCTCGCCCATGATGTTTAAGATGGTCAGCTGGGCAGCAGGCCCTCGCCCCTAATGTTTTAGATGGTCAGCTCAGCAGCAGGCCTTCGCCCCTCCCTAATGTTTTAGATGGTCAGCTGGGAAGCAGGCCCTTGCCAATAATGTTTTAGATGGTCAGCTGGGCAGCAGGCCCTCGCCCATAATGTTTTAGATGGTCAGCTGGGCAGCAGGCCCTCGCCCATAATGTTTTAGATGGTCAGCTGGGCAGCAGGCCCTCGCCCATAATGTTTAAGATGGTCAGCTGGGCAGCAGGCCCTCGCCCATAATGTTTTAGATGGTCAGCTCAGCAGCAGGTCCTCGTCCCTAATGTTTTAGAGGGTCACCAGCAGGCCCTTGCTCCTAATGTTTTTGAGGGTCACCAGCAGGCCATCAATCATAATTTTTCTAGGGTGTGTATGATGCCCTCCTTTATGTGTAATAAAGGGTGTATTGGAGTGCCGGTTCCTTGTAATTTTTGCCAGCCCTTTCACTTAGTGCATAGGCTTTATGAGTGTCCCACTACATGAACAATTTAGCCAATAGTAAAGCCCTTGGTGGTCTAGGGTAGTGTGGGGGTTAATGGTATTAGGTGATCTAGAGCAATGTAGGAGATAATAGTAAAGCCCTTGGTTGTGTATGAGCATTGCAGGGACTGATGTTAAACTCCCTGGTGGCTAATTGGTAATTTCCTGGTGTTCTAAGGCAGTGTATGGGCTAATGGTAAGGGTACTGGTAGTCTAGGCTAGTGTAGGGACTCTCTTTGAGGTCCCTGGGCATCTAGGGCAGTGAAGGAGCCACTTGTTAGTCACTTCTCCAGACTGTAGCAAAGTCTCACTGTAACAGCAGGCTGAACGGGTTCATTCCACTTCCCCTTCCTCTAGCTCCCTTGCACTAGTCATAAAGATCAACGCACAGGAGAAGACAGAGAGAGAGCAGCACCACCCTTGGCAACTGGCAGCTCGAGAAATAGCTATTCTGTAATACTATACACAACCCATAGACTTAAAGGGAACCTGTCATCAACCTTATGGTGACCTCACTGAGGGCAGCATAAAACAGTGACAGAAATGCTGATGTCAGCGCTGTGTCACTCATGAGCTAAAAGTAAGTGGTTGCCGAGAACCAGCATCATAATTATTGCAGCCAAGGCCTTGAAAAGAGTCACATCTACCTGAGAAGAGTCCTGGTTATACATAATCTCCTGCTCTCCCGTCCGTCTGCTGATGATTGGCAGTTCTCTCCTAGAGAGAAAGGTAGAAAACCAGGTAGAAGCCGGTCAGTCATCAGCAGGAATTCATGGATAACCAGGACTCTTCTCAGGTGGCCGTGACTCTTTCCCAGGCCCAGTCTGCAATGATTGTGATGTTGGTTCTCGGCAACCACTTACTTTTAACTTATCAATGACAGAGCGCTGAAATCACCTCACCTGTCTCTACTTTATGCTGCTGTCAGTATGGGCACCATAAAGTTGATGACATGTTTCCATTAAGAGTCCTGTGGGTGGTAGACATATAAAAATACCCCATGACCTAACCCCTCAGATGAACATGGTCAAAAAAATAAAATAAAAACGGTGCCAAAACAGCAATTTTTTGGCAAATTTTCCCATTTTAAACCGTTTTTTTCCAGTAACAAAGCCACGGTTAACAGTCAAACAAAACATAATATTTATTACCCTGATTCTGCAGTTTACAGAAACACCTTCTATGTGGTTGTAAACTGCTGTATGACCAAACGGCAGGGCGCAGAAGGAAAGGAACGCCGTATGGTTTCTGGAAGGCAGATTTTGATGGCCTTTTTTTTGGACACCATGTCCCATTTGAAGCCCCCCTGATGCACCCCATAAACTCCATAAAATTGACCCCATCTAAGAAACTACACCCCTCAAGGTATTCAAAACTGATTTTTACAAACTTTATTAACCCTTCAGGTGTTCCTCAACAGTTTATGGCAAATGGAGATGAAATTTCAGAATTTCTATTTTTGGTAACCTTGCCTCACAAAATTGTAATATAGAGCAACCAAAAATCATATGTACCCTAAAAATAGTCCCAACAAAACTGCCACCTTATGCCATAGTTTCCAAAATGTGGTCAGTTTTATGGAGTCTCTACTATTGGGGTGCATCAGGGGGGCTTCAAATGGGACATCTACCTTCCAAAAACCACACGGCGCACCTTTCCCTCTACGCCCTGCCGTGTGCCCGTACAGTAGTTTACGGCTACATATGGGGCGTTTCTGCAAACTACAGAATCAGGGCAATAAATATTGAGTTTTGTTTGGCTGTTAACCCTTGCTTTGTAACTGGAAAAAAATGGATTAAAATGGAAAATTAGTCAAAAAATTTAAATTCTTATAATTTCATCTTAATTTGCCAATAACTCTTGTGTAACACCTAAAGGGTTAACGACGTTTGTAAAATCCGTTTTGAATACCTTGAGGGGTGTAGTTTCTAGAATGGGGTCATTTTTGGGTGGTTTCTATTATGTAAGCCTCACAAAGTGACTTCAGACCTGAACTGGTCCTTAAAAAGTGGGTTTTTGAAAATTTCTGTAAAATTTCAAGAATTACTTCTAAACTTCTAAGCCTTGTAACGTCCCCAAAAAATAAAATGTCATTCCCAAAATGATCCAAACATTAAGTAGACATATGGGGAATGTAAAATAACTATTTTTGGATGTATTACTATCTATTATAAAAGTTGAGAAATTGAAATTTCCAAATTTGCTAATTTTTCCAAATTTGTTTTTTTTTTTTTATAAATAAAAATGATTTTTTTTTTTTACTCCATTTTACCAGTGTCATGAAGTACAATATGTGACGAAAAAACAATCTCATAATAGCCTGGATAAGTCAAAGCGTTTTAAAGTTATCACCACATAAAGTGATACATAAAGTGGTCAGATTTGCAAAAAATGGCCGGGTCCTTAAGGTGAAAATGAGCCCGGTCCCTAAGGGTTAACTTGAGGTATAGTTTAGGGAATGTTTATTGTGTCTGTTCTCTCCCAGCAACGGAGACACCACGAGGAGTTAAGGAATTTCTTGCTACCAGCAGAGTTAAATGAAGTACAAAATGCACAAATCCTTTACGGTGTGTGATAGAAGCCGGCGTACATAGCAGATGATGCTAACGTAACCCCTCGCTCGTCTCTCAGTCCTTCAGATTGTGTCAGAAGCCTACTTTCTGAAGCTCTTTTGCACACAGGGTCTTGTCCTGGGCAAGCCAGGAGCTCTTTTCTCCATTATACTATTAGATCAGTCAGGCAAGGAGATGGATGGAAGGATATGGCTGGGGAGGATCTGAGAGTCTATTTGAGTTACAAAAGGGAAGCTTTTAACAAAGTACAGCTGCTAGGGGGCTAGGGAGGTCACTGAGCAATTGCAAGCACCTGCAGACCCAGAATAGCAATGTATGGGAAAAAGTAGGGTGTGGGGCTGAACCAACTAACTTGTATGAAGTTTACATCTCTAGTCTCTCACTCGAACATGTCCGCATGTTACACATAGAGCCCATTGATTTCAAACAGGTAATGAGTAATACTTTGTTTATCCTGCGGGGGTGCTGTAGGGAAATTGAACATTTGCTTTGCCAGGTTCAGATTCAAATCACAGCTGATCACAGGGGGTCTGAGCAGCAGGAGACAACCTGCTCAGCTTATAGTAGCAAGTGTCTTGTCCAATATAATCATATAAGTCCCCCTTCCCCATGATCTGCACCCCCTTCCTCTCCTGCTGATATGAAAATGACATCCGCTACCCAGTCCATACCTTAAACCCAGCAGCCGTGACAATCTTATGCGTGGAGAATGGAAAAGCTTCATTGCTCAGATCTTCATCCAAGACGTGTTGAAGAATGGAGCGACTGAAGACAGAATACAGATGGTTAAGTGGAGCTAACAATTTAATTTACTACTGAAGTGTCCCCCGCTTCCCTCTTTTCCATTAATGTCTCTGGCTTGGGAACCCCTGTCTGCGATTCAGAAGACAATAAGTAAGAGTGCCAATCCATACCAGTATTATATGCTTAGACATTAATCCGAATGGTCCCCACATAGGACTACAATTCCCATCGTAGCAGAAATATACGGCATGACCCTCAATGTCAATGATCTTAATGAAAAAATGCCTTTAAAGTGGAATTGCAGCTGTGTCTTTAATTCACTTCATATGGGTAATCCTTATTATGCATTTTATTACTTGTGGGCTGCAATTTAGCTGCCTTCCAGTAGAGGGCACCTATGAACAGTGACTGCAGATTAACTGCATTGTCTGTTGGAGTCTGTGGTAGTCTGAAATCTTAGCACAAGCTCAGCAAGAAGTTAGAGCATGATGAGTGGATTTCCATTACGTCAAGGATAGAGGGTAGATGACAACAGAACCACTAGAACAACCCCCGTAGCGGTTGTCATTCACCTTTCTGATAGCAAGACTACTAAGCACTCTAAGTGATGAGACCATGGGGGCTCAGAGAGTTGGGGTGAACTATTTGCATACAGTACTCCATAGGGCCCTCCATTCAGGATCTTCAGCTATTAGCCACAACTACTAAGCATCTCTCTCCCTGGAGGACCTGGCACGTCCCTGCATTACATAGACTGTCCATTGACTTCAATAAGAAGTGTAATGCTTCATTTCTCCCGTGGTGGCGCTGCAGGGAAATTAAACAGCTGTTATCAGATTCTTCCACAGATTACAGATGATCGCTGTGCTTTCCAGCAATGAGACTTCCCCCCCGCTATGATCAACTTACAGGTTAACACACAAGGCATTGTCCAAAGTGGAGAACCCCTTTAAAGTGTAGGTTCCCAAACCCAATATTAGAAGCTGGTGCTTTTTCCAAAATCCATCCGGGCATACTGATTGTTTCCCTGTATAATTCATCATAGCAGGCTACTGCCGCAAGGCATGTGAATTCAGGTAAGCGGCATAAGATCAGTCCCGGGAGCAGACGGCAGCAATAATCAAATTAATGTGACATATTTGGTTCTCGCCCCTGTCACAGGCTGCTTGTTCCAGGCACACACATGTGCAAGCCACACGCATTAAAGATTGATACGAGTAGGAAAAGATTTGGACTGTGGGGCTGCCAGGAAGGAAGCGGCTTGCTGATTTTAAGCGGACGTGGCAGGTCACATAGAACGGCCATAAGGATGGGGCATCAAATATTCTGAAGATTTCACACTGAAGATTTCAGCCTACGCCATCAGAGAAGAGAGAGGCGCAGCACAGATATATATATATATATACACACACACATACAGACATTACTCACAAAAAGTTAGGGATATTTGGCTTGTGGGTGAGATTTCAGGATGAACCTAAAATGCCCTCTAACCTTTACAGGTGAACTTAATGTGACCATCTCTAAACTTTTGCATGCACATGTCCAACTGTACAGTTTCACAACTTTTTGCACAACTTGCTGTTCTCTAACAAGGAGCTTAACGACAAAATTCACAACAGGTGTTTGATCCATGAATCGCCAAATTAATTTCCTGGTTCAATTAGAATTGATATTTAAACAGTCCTCCTCATCATGCTGTTCACATTTTGACATCATGAGACCAAGACGACACCTAACAACTGATCAACAGCACCTCGCCATCGCAAGGCTTCAAGCAGGAAGTTCTCAGACGGAAGTGGCCACTGAGCTTAGAGTGTCACATAGTGTCATCAGCAGGTTGTATCAGAGATACAAAGAGACTGGAAGAGTCACAGAAAGGCATAGAAGTGGCCACATCCCACACTGATGACTGCTCCATTGTGAGCAATGCCCTGCAGAACCGGATGATGAATGCCACACAACTCCAGGCACATTTAAGGGAGGCGAGAGGCTCCCAAGTGTCACGTCAGACCATTCGACCGTTTTTGCATGCTAGACGACCTGCAAAGGTACCTGACCACAGGCGTAATTGTCTTGCATGGGCCAGGGAGCAGCTACGCAGGACAAGGGACCAGTGGGCCTTAGTGCTGTTCACTGATGATTCACGCTGAGCAGAAATGATGGAGATGTCAAGGACAGTGCTATGCATCAACCACTGTTGTCACCAGAAGAGCCCTTGGTGGTGGTGGTGGTGTTACAGTGTGGGCAGGTGTGTCTAGTCAATAAAGAACTGTCCTACATGTGAATGGTCCAGTGACAAGCCCATAGTACTTGAATAACATCATCAATGCAGTCATTGTGCCTCTGCTTGAACAACACAGGCCTAATTGCATCTTCATGGACGACAATGCTCCAGCTCATTGAGGTCGCATCATTAGGGAACGGCTGCTGGAGACTGGGGGACCTCAAATGGAGTGGCCTTCACTTTCTCCAGACCTGAATCCCATTGAAAACCCACTTAAATGCCTGACTTTCATGATATAATATAACTGTAGCCGGAACTTTTAATGTTTCCCATACATTTTACCCGAAAGCCAAATAACCCTAACTTTTTGTGAGTAGTGTATATATATGCATACACAATGCCCCGGCTTGATTAGTTACCATTTACACTAAGATGAATTTTTACTGTGCCGTTCCATCCTGTTTTTTTGCCACACATGGTTTAAGGCTACATTCACATTTGCAACAGAGGTTCCCTTAGAAGCCAGTAATGCTGTGAAAAATGCAGGACAAAGTAGCGCTATTTTGTCCAGCAGAATGACAGACACCACAATGGACACTTGACCGACCTGTTATAGTCAATGGGATTCATCGGGTGCCCATCTTATGACGAATCCATCACTTCCATTATTTTTGTGTTTACTATAATGGAACAAAAATGTGGAAACTACAGAACAGATTCGAACCTAGCCTTACTGTGATCTGCTGGAGTTCTGTGCTCGTTGTGGAACTGCATAAATTAGCCAAGGAAGCCACCTACAGTATATAGATAGAGGGATTACTTATAGGGCAACTCTTTGTGGAGCCACGACTAGATCCATGGAAGTCTTCAGAGTCATTGGTTCTGCTCCATCTACCAACCATACCCACAATTAGCAGGTGCCAGATTATCAAATGTTCGAGGTTTTCAGACCTGACATAGCTAAGAAGAACCCAATGTAGTGTAGAGATCTTCTTCATGGACCTTCTACGTATGGGAACTTTCCTTGGTCATATTTCCATAGAGTGACATCAAAGTCATACATGATCCAAGTCTTTACAACCTACCTGAGAGGCCCCTGAATGCTTATCATCCCCATATCTTCAGAACAGTCAATCAACTTGCACTTGAACTTCTCGTCTTGCAGGACGTTGTTGATGTGGCTCCAGTTGTGTTGAGCGACAGCTCCACCGATGGCCAGATAGTAAGCTTCACCTGTGAAGAAGACTACCTAAGTTTACACGTTAAGACATCCAAATATTTGGTATCTTACCCATATTTTTACTAATTGCTAGGAAAACCCATGTTTCTTCATGTGAGGTTGTCACCTTCCCACCATTCATGACGCGAAGATGGAAACATCTCCGAAATTCTCAGAACTTTGAACTCCGAAAGATCTACCGATTGACCCCACCCAGGCTCCTCCTCAGTTCAGTTCCTTATGGTGCCGTAGGTCGTGCGTGCATCAGAAGCAAGCCAAAGGAGCCACCAAGCCTCAAGCCAATTCCTTGTAAATGCAGGCTATCGTCGCCTAGTGTTTGGAGTGCATTCCTTTCCGATACATTTAGTTTCTGAACTACAGTTAAGTGTAAAGTTAAACTAGGACATGTATCAGTATATAAAAATAATGTACAACGGCGGGCTGAGCCTGAACCAGCTATAAATAAAGTGAACTGTATTGCTAGATGTCCCTATCAGCTGTGATAAGAAACTGAGACATCAGAACGAGAGCTTCAAAGCCAACGACTGAAGAGAGAACCAGGGATCAGAGGTCAACGGAGCAGCATATGGGAACTGTGGCAACTAATAGGAATCGTCTGTAACCCTTGCGTTTCATCTCATCCAGCAGAAACGGGTGACAATGCACTGGAAATGTGGCATCAACACAATTAGTAGCACACAGATTAATATAAAGGGGCATACTTGGCACAGGGCAGGCTATGTCACTGCTATAGGTCATGGAAGGTGAGTCCTATTATCAAATCATCCCTCTAAGGGAGGCTTCTAAAAGATGGCAAACTAGGCAATTGCCTAGGGCGCCTGTTTACCAGAGGGTCCTGTATCATTTAGTGGTGTGTGCTAGTATGTGAGAACTATATGGCACTTTTATATGTGACCTTAAAGGGAGTATTATTTGGATACTGCATATTGTTTGGTGGTATTATATTGGGTGAAATTACAAGAGCTGTCTGAAAATGGCAAGTGGGTTGCTGAAGGTCTAATAAGACAACAATATACACAAAAAGTGTGGGACGTTTTGGCCTTTAGTCCGCCAACCTCTGTGACTAGATCCAAAACACACATCAATAATTCTAGAAAGTATCACTAGAGCTATGTTTTTTGGTGGCATTGCGTGGTCAATTGGGAATCCACACGAAGAGGAGGGGTTGGTTTATTATATGCAGGGGCCTAGCTATAGGGGTTTCAATAGAAGTAGTCAAATTGGAAAGTTGGTATGTGCGTCTCGACCTCGTGTCTTGTATACCCACCTTTAAATTCTGGTGCAAGAGGAAATGGAGAACCTTCTGGTGCAAGGACGCTGACGGTAAGGTCACTCTCTGTTCCTCCCCTCTTGTTCAACATGCAAGTATAAACAGTTGAACCTACATGTGGGATAAAACGGACTATCATCAGAGACTGTGCACACTATATTCTACAGCATAGGCAGTGTATATCCCAATGGGTCATCAGCAAATTTTTCGGAGAATTATATACCACTGGGATGTCATGAAAGGGGCACCATACGTATTGGACACAAGGCTCAGTATAGTCCATTGGGTTAGACTAGACATAGCAAATACCTTCGGATACAGCTAGAGCAGAGGTCAGAATTCTCCACTCCTCCAGCTGTTGTGATACTACAACTTGCTCAACTGTTCTTGGAACCCCCTTAGAGGTAAAAGGAGCATGCTGGGAGTCGTAGTTTCACAACAGTTGGGGTGGCAGAGGTTGCTGACCCCTAAGCTAGAACAAGGCAAGCCAAGAGAGGCAAGAAGCAGTCAAAAATGGTGCCGAGTCCCTTGCTGAGAGTAGGATACTTGAAAATCATGTAGAAGGATGATACTATGATCCTTCTGCTAATAGGGAATGGAGCGGCTGTCACATGACAGCAGCTCAAATCTTTACTTTCTACACCAGTGTATGACAACAAGTAGATCTGTACTGGACAGCAAGTCCCACCACAAAAAATGTCCATCTAAACTGGTTAGAGGTGTCCTTTTGGAAGTATAATATACCAGCATCTTAACATTAGGCCAACTGTGCATTACGTGCTGGTCTGGACCATACATGAGGAGGCATGACGGTTCTTCTCTCCATTCTCGGGTTGATTGTCTACCTGGATTCTTGTTGATGTTCGCAGTAAACAGCCAGTTAGCAGCCTTCTTGGCATCCGACCCAACTAGGTAGAACTTTCCAAAGTAGGACATGTTGAAGACAGCCGCCGCTTTCCTGCACATAACACATTCTTTCCTGATCTAAAAATGACAGCACGTCAAACACAACAGATGAACATCGGTGGAAGGGGGAGGGGGGGGAGGGTAGAAGATATTCTGAGCTTTCCACAGTGAGTAGAACAACTAGAGATGGAAATAAACTCTACAGTGACTCATCCCCAAAGTTTGTCAGGTGGGTAAAAAAATCTCAAAAAAGTAACCCTTTCATGAGTCTCCGAGCTTGGACCCCAATCATCTTAATCAAGAGGAGCAGATAAAAGTCCAAAAGCATCCTTGAGATTGTAAAGCGAGCGCTTCCCCAATCTCCAGTATGTGACAGTCCTAGCGAGAGCTTCTGGACGGCTAATTATAATGGAGATCTGTAAGGGGTTTGTCATCCTGTCATGGAACACGCTTTTTCCTCAAACACAGGCTGTGCCTCATCTACACTGAGATGCCGAGAGACGCTGCCAGGGATCGCTGGCACAGAAGCTTGTCAGAATAAGTGCATTATTAACTCATCCCATCTCTCTAGGAGTCCTCTCAGCAGACAGAACTGCGGCGTGTCAAGGACTCCCACGCGGGATCCTTTACCGGTGAAGAATTTTGGTTGCAAGGTAATCCAAAAACAAACAAACAAAACAAAAAAAATAAAAAGACATAAAAATATAATCATTTAAAAAAGGGGGGGTCTATAGAATGAGGAAAGCAAATGGCCAAATTTTGGGTGCTTGCACTATGGGATACTAAGATTCATTAAAGGGGTTGACTTGTTGGTAGCTTATCCCTAGGTTAGGGCCTCAATGGGGCAGATGCACTCACAGGAAGTCCTCTTCGTTGTTTATGTCTAGAACCCTATTGGTCAAACATTGATGTCCTAACCTATGGATGTTTAAGGGGGTTGTCCAGTGGGGTTACACTTTTAATATATGGTGTAGAATGGGTTAATAAAAATACAGTGAAGGCCTGGAAGGTTGGAGCTTTGTGTCATTAGCATTGAATGTTAGACCTACAAACAATATGGTAGACATTAACTGCAAGGTGGCATTTTTAGAGTCGGGGGGTGGGGGTGGGGGTCAGAGACTCAGATCTCCACGTCACCCTGCTGAAGCCGTTTTTTGATTTTCACACTCTTAAAGCAAAAAATTGTCTGCAGGAAAAAAAAAAAAAAAAACACAGATCAAATGCTTTACAATCTACGAGCTGCATAATTTACCCAGGCAGGGCGAGGATGAGAAAAGAAAGAGCGAGAAATGCGGTGATTTAAATGAAAAGGGAACAGAATAATTTGAAAATACTATTTTTAGGGACAAAGAAGACAGAACGAGAAAAAGAGAGAACACGGGGTAAAAATACATCAGCTCCAGCTGGTCACCTGCAAGCAGAGATAAGCCCAACACGTACATTTTTCCTTGGTGAATATGAACATCTGGAGCAATTCATGAAGAACATTCAACCATGTGTGGATTTTGGGAGCCTTTTGTCATCTGAGGGACTTTTCTTTTTTTGGAGAAATTATAAATTTAGACTGGAATAAGATGTCCAGGTGATGTAACCCATTTATAGGAGTCCAGCTATTTGGTGATACCCCCAGCAGTCAGACCTGCCCTGTAGATAGGTGATAAGTTTGACTGCAGGACAACCACTCTAACTCATCTTTCCCTGATGGACCTATGAGATGTCCACTCCTAATCTCCCCATCATGTCTATGGAAAGGGCATGCCCAACTTCCAATTAAAGTTAAAGCTTCTTAGAGCAATCACTTACCACATCGTGGTGAGGGGGGAAGTCAAAGGTGTACTCTTTTTCCAGGAGTTGACTGTAGGTGTAGTTTTGGTGTTGCTGATGACCGTAGGCGCCATAGTAATCATAGTCTTGAACCTATACAAAAAGTGGTCCTATTAATATCATATTCAGGATGATCCTACTCTATTTCAACGTGATTACTGATGAGAAACCCAGGAGAGGACAGCTGTTGATCATTAGGCATACCGATTAGGCTACGTTCACATCTGCATTGGAGAAGCCATCACAGATTCTATAATTTTTTTGGAAGAAACATAATGACGTCAATGAGGTCCATCAAGCATCCTTGGTGTCCGTCATGGACCACCAGTTGTCACTATACAACCCTATCATAATCAACGTTTATTTCAGTAGGACCACAGGGTCTGGGCTATGGACCCTAAAATGTGACCATATTGAAGCCATGTGAAATATGACTTCTTTGTACGAGCTGCTCTTCAGCCCTTCAAGAACTTGACATTGGGGACCATCCTGCACTGACCAAATTGTTGGGTGCCCACTGTTATGAAGACAACTGAACTCACCGGAGCTGGACCTTCTGGATTAAACCACCCAGGCCGTTCCCAGCCATGCCTCTCCTGGAATACACAGCCTTCCTGGACCAGTTCCTGTAGAAAGGATATACCATACACTGGAAATGTTATCAGGGAATGATTTTTTATTCCCCTAAAACAGCGCCATTATTGTCTTTGGGTTGTATCTAGTATTGCAACTCAGTCTCACTTGGGCCTCTTCATTGCACATGGTTTGGGTTATACTGCTTCTGGTGCCCACCACACTACAGAGACAAACAGGCCATCTTGATCTAGGACTGGACCCCGCAGTTGGGCATTGCAGAGATATTAAGAGGGAAATTGCACCGCTTGGCCAAATTGGTAAATTGCTTGGATTAATTGGTGAAAGACTCAGAGAGGCATTTATTGTATGGCCAACATCTCTATATACAGCCTTGGGAAATCTGTAACTTGGAAAGGCTGAACTTAATTTTGCAGGTGCCTGTATGTGACATATGCCCAAGGTGCCTCAGTAAAGTACAGTGGACTTGTTACCCCTAAAACCAGCTACTGTATTGCCCTCTTTGCAGGTACCTAGAGGGAGCCCTGCCTTGCACCCCAAGACCTGATGACAAAAAGGCACCTCATCCAACATTCAGGTAGGAGCCCTCAAAACCAGGGTCTTCCACAAGGGGAAGAAGAGTTGAGCTCCTCCCATAACTGCAGGGTGAGGCCTCCCATGAGGACTCCAACCACCCTCGTTGCCACTGCCACCACTCCCATCCTCTGTGCCCCATGCCTCCCCCTGCGGGCTGGCATGCTGCATATATACATAGCTTATCACTAGCTATAAAAAGGCATAAAAGCACGATAACAGACAATAATGGTGTTATAAATATCCCAACTTATGTGGCTTTTAACTTTAGGCAGATGCAGCAGGAGGCTCTTGGCAATCCTAACGATCAATCACGTCGTGCCCGAGATGCTTAGCAACCATCCTAAAATATACCAGTTACCGGGAGACCGGCTAACCCCGTTTTACTGGGAATGCAGGGATCTAGCAGATGACACCACGGGGAAGACGTTCAATGATATGAGTACATTGTCAGCGTGTTATTATACACCGAAGACTTCAAAATTATCTAGAAATAATTCTATAGTCACATTTTTGGTGTATTTTTTCTATAAATAAACCAAGACAAAGAGGTTACCCAGAAATGAGACATGTATGGGGTGGTATATGGAGGTGAGGAAGCCTTGTGGGACAATTGGACGGGTCTATGCCACCACTACCCCACATTCACCATGTCAGGGTCTAGCAATGGTGGCCCCTTTGCTCTCATGTTTTGGAATGACTTAGTCGTAGAAGAGTTGCCCCTATTACCTCATACAAGGGATCCGTCCGCATGCCCCTACCAGCCAGCGGTTCATCATACGGGAAAACTACAGAGTAGTTTTTGGCATAAGACTCATGGCTCCTCTCACGGATCCAACGGTTCTGATTAGTTAAGGAATGATGGAATCTCCTGAAGTATAAAAAGACAAGAGGTTAAATAATATTCCCTTAAATTGGCATCTACCCACAAGGGACACAATATCAGGCATGGAGTAGTAGAGGTATATTCCCAGCTTTCCTTCACCATGGCCAAAGACCTAATTCCCTGATCTAACCTAGTGACCCATTGGCAACCTCTAGCCAAGGAACATGCCTCTTCCTTCTAAGTGTGTGTCTTTGGGTTATAAAGAGTCCTTGGCTAGAAAAAAGTGGATCTGAGCATCTGCCCATGCATGTCTGGTGCCCTACTTCTTTCATGGATAGTTCCAATTTTTGGTTTATTGGTCTTTCGAGATTAATAAAATCTTCCCGTAGGCATGTATAGTGCCTATGAAACGTATCAATACAGACAAAAACATCATGGGGAGACTGTCCTGATATGCTGCACTCCATCAGGGCTGTATGGGTGATACTGTGGTCAAAGGTCCAGGCTACAGTTAGAAAGAAGGGCCCATACTTATCTGTTAGTTGCTCAATTCCACTAGGTGACTTTATTAATTTAGGGGTTCTGGTCTGGGTTCTGTATTTGTTTAGGGCTTTTTTTTTTCCGGTGGTCTAGACTGGGGTTTGTATTTATATAGGTGGTCTAGTCAGGGTCTGTATTTATCTAGGTGGTCTAGTCTGGGGTCTGTATTTATCTAGGTGGCCTAGTCTGGGGTCTGTATTTATCTAGGTGGCCTAGTCTGGGGTCTGTATTTATCTAGGTGGCCTAGTCTGGGGTCTATATCTAGGTGGTCTAGTCTGGGGTCTGTATTTATTTAGGTGCTCTAGTAAGGGGTCTGTATTTATGTAGGGGGTTTGGTCAGGGGTTTGTATTAGATTAGGGTTCCAGTCTAGGGTATGTATTAGTTTAGGGGGTCTGGTCTAGCATCTGGATGTATTTAGGGGAATTGTTTTGGGGTATTTATTTCCTAAGGGGATCCAGTTTGGGGGTATGTATTTATTTATGGATTCTTGTCTAGGGTCTGTATTTATTCAGGGGGATTGGTTTGGGATCTGTATGTATTCAGAAGGTCTGGCTGGTGGGGGTCTGTATTTGATATGGGGTTCCAGTGTGCTGTATTAGTTTAGTTGTCTGGTCTGCATTTATTTAGGTGGTCTGGGGTCTGTATTTATTTAGGGGAACTGGTCTGCATGTATTTAGGGGGTATGGTCTGGGGTCAGTATTTGTTTAAGGGGACTAGTCTGGGGGTCTGAATTTGTTTCAGGTTCAATTCTGGGGTCTGTATGTATACAAGGAGTCTGGTCTGGGGTCTCTATTTTTTTATGGGGACTGGTCTGGGGGGCTGTATTTGTTTCAGGTTCAATTCTGGGGTCTGTATATGTATAGGGGGTCTGGTCTGCATTTACTTAGGTCAGGGCTGGCCAACCTGCGGCTCTCCAGCTGTTGTAAAACTACAATTCCCACCATGCCCTGCTGTAGGCTGATAGCTGTAGGCAGTCTTTGCATGCTGGGAGTTGTAGTTTTGCAACATCTGGAGAGGCGCATGTTGGCCATCCCTGACTTAGGTGATGTAGTCTGGGGTTTATATTCATTTACAGTGTCTGTTCTGCGGTCTGTATTCATTTATGGGTTCTGGTCTGAGGTCTGCATTTATTTAAGAGGGCATGGTGTAGGATCTGTATCTATTTCGGAGGTCAGGGGTCTGTATTCATTTTGGGGTGGGAGAATGGAGTCGTATACACTACTTGTAATCCAAGTGCTTTATGTTGGGGGCGTGCCCTATTTAAATTGATGGGGCTTATAATAAAAAAAATATATATATACATTCCTTCTCAGAAACTTCAGATGTCACTTTTCAAAAGTTGGCAAGTATGATATTCTCATTTATAAGCGCTTGACTAAATATCTGGTGCTCGGAGAATCTACGAAAACCCGACTGTGACTAAACCAACCTGAAGCGTGATTGACCCCGGCATTGTGCCGTCACTCTGTGCCATATTGTGTGATGTAATTAGCATTATTATCTACGGTTTTAGATCATGTTAACCTTGAGGAGAGAATGGTCGCGCTCACCCGTGACTAAAAGCATCCTGGGAATGGCATAAAAGTGACGGTAATTGTCGCATCACCCTTTATATCACTTCCTGGGCTCCGGCGGTGGATTGTCACTGGTGGAAGGACATCAGTCCTGAGCTGTCTTCTCCTCCTCCTCCTCCATTTATTCCTCTCACCTCCGTAATTAGCCCGTGGCATAATTAGATGGCAGAAATAGTTTTAATGACAAGTTTTAGCGTGTCATGTGTTTGACGCCTGGCGCTGTCCGGCCACTGCAAAAGAAGTAATCACAGGGGCCCGCAGATGCGTCACAATGGAGAGATCAAGAGGCCAAGAGGGTGAAGGAGTACTGGAGGAGCGGGGTAATAATTAACGGCTGCGCTGTTATAATTAATATCAGCAGCTCGCCCAGAATGGGATTTCAATACAAAGGAGTCGAGGGACAAGGAGTAGATACGGATAAGTGAGGATTATTTGGCAATTTTCTAATATACTTTGCGTTTCCGTTCCTTCCTTGCTGTCAGTGAATGGAAACTTTGAGTCACCTGGTTACCCGCCTATCAGGACCTTCTCTTGAAGCTGTGAGCAGCCCAAAGTTGGTTTTCACACTTTGGACGGGTTTCTATTTACTGTCAGCAAGCAGACCTGTTAAAGAACGTTAAAGTTGCCGAACGGTACAGTAATTAAGCTTCATTCCCATTAGGTTGATAAAAGGGTCGTCCAGGATTAGACCACAAAAAAAAAATGTAGTGAATGAGGCTGAACTGCAATACCAGGCACAGTCCATCAGACGAGATGGGTGCGGTTTTAAAATAAAAATCCTTTCTCCTAATCCTGGATAACCCCTTTAAGACACAGGAGGAAGAAGTCTGGTTCTCCACCTAAGATGTTTTCAGAAGTAACCATGAGGCCCCATAGGTAAAATTGGGATGGGCCCATATTACTATGACGACTAATAACAGCAACCTGCCAGGCCTTATAAGATGCCGCCATGCTGCCTAAAAGTGGGTAAGTGGGTCACACACTCACCCCTGTGTAAAAACGCTCACTCATGAAAATCCCAAAAGTGAAGAGGCTGTCAGATGGCAGACGCTCTTTACTGTCAGGACTGTCAGATGACTACTCCTCCTTCACCTCACTGTTGCCATATGCCATAACATTACGATCAGCGGTTGTCCGACTTCTGGGACCTCCGCCAATCACAAAAATCTAGGGACCGAGAGTCCCTTCGGAGTCCCTGGTGCTCCCTGGAATCATGTGTCCACTGATGACCAGTGGGCTTTGACTCCTGAGACCTTCTCTGGGAACAAGATTCTGTTGGCTCGTTTCATGCAAAAAGTGGTGCTCTCAGAGCTGCTTCACATCACAGAATGAAGCTGCTGTCAGATGACTACTGCTCCTTTTCTTCACAGCTACCATTTGCCATAACGTTACGACCAGTGGGGGTTCGAATCCTCTAATGACAAGAATGACGGGACCGAGATCATTTTGGCTCCTTCACTGCACAAGCAGCGCTCTCAGCAGCTGCTTCTCATGACAGAATGGAGCTGCTGTCAGATGACTACTGCTCCTTCCTCAAAAAGCTGCTATTTGCCATAAGTTCATTACGACCAGTGGGATTCGACTTCTGAAACCTCCTCTGATCACAAGAACGAAGGGTTTGAGTTCTCTTTTGCTCCTTCCCTGCAAAAGCGTCTCTCTCAGGCAGCCGCTTCTCATCACAGTATGAAGCTGCTGTCAGATGACTACTGCTCCTTCTCCTTACAGCTACTATTTGCCATAACGTTGAAACCAGTGGGGGTCCATCTGCTGAGACCACCTCTGATCACAAGAACGAAGGGACCTAGATCCCCTTTGATCTTTCCCTGAATAAAGAATGGAGCTGCTGTCAGATGACTACTGCTCCTTCTCCTTACAGCTACTATTTGCCATAACGTTGCAACCAGTGGGGGTCCAACTCCTGAGACCACCTCTGATCACAAGAACGAAGGGACTGAGATCCCCTTGGCTCTTTCCCTGCTAAAATGAATGGAGCTGCTGTCAGATGACTACTGTTACTTCCCCTCTCAGCTGCCATTTTCCATGAGTTTGTTACAACCAGTTAGGGTCCAACTCCTGGGACCTCCTCTAATAACAAGAATGAAGGAACCAAGATCCTGTTGGCTTCTTCCCTGCAAAAGTGGTGCTCATAGAATGTAGCTGCTGTCAGATGACTACTGCTCCTACTCGTCAAAATCACTTGTTACAGCTAACCGAAATCTAGCAGGATATTATTTCAGAGTGGAATAAGAGATGCAAGATCTAGACCCCCGATCTAGACATGCGTTAAATCAGTGGCGGTCCTCAGCAGACTCTCATCTCACCTGATGTCATAGCCGTACATGTCTTTCTCTGGGCGACCATGAATAATCCAGTGAGCAAGCTCCTTCCCGCATCCTCCTCCCAACATCATACCTGAGGAAACCACAGGAGCCGTCACAAGAAATACGTCTTTACATTGATTCCCAGTAATTAATCTGTGATTCAAGGTCAGTGAAACGTACTGGAAACAGAACAGACATGCTATCCAAGCTATCGCCGGCCGCCAAAATGGCTGATCCCACCAAATTATTCATTGTGCCTCAAGGCTGGAATCGGGGACGGAGAGTCCCTTTCATATGAACACATCTAGAAGATGCCCTATAGAAGGTTTTGCCAACCTGTGGCTCTCCAAACTGACACCGGCAGCACTACTGACAGCTGTCAGAGCATGCTGGGAGTTGTAGTTTTGCATTGTCTGGAGAGCAGCAGGTTGGGGTACACCAGAGGAGTTGGCTGCACTCACTAACAAACTAATGGACCATGTGTAGAGCATCGAGGAGGCTCACATGTCATTACATAGTATAAAATAAGGTGGGATGCAAAGAAACGCCCACTATGTAGTAAATTTATGCTAACTATACCCCCTTACGCTGAGCTATGGCATTATTTCTAAGGGTATAGCTATAGCGGGTAGCAGGTGCAACCAGGGCCTGGTGCCTAGGGTGGAGGACAGTACTAAAAATGGCAATGGCATGGTGAAGGCCCTGGTACAGATCTTTCACAGGGGCTCAGGAGCTTCTAATTACCCCACTGATCCCCCCCATTGCTAATGGAGACTATTATGAGGGGAGTGACCCGGGGATCTCCTTGCAGAGGGTAAGGACGAAGAGCTCACCATCCTTTAGACGCCAATCCCTGGTTTAGCTCTAAACCCATAGTGACCCACTGGGTCCACATCTTCCAATGGCCTTCAAGATGTGGAGAACCATGGATGCACACAATTAGATAAGATTTCTTTCTAAAAACAGCTCCACGCCTGACCACAGGTCGCACATGTTATTACAGCTTAAACCCATTCATTACAAATCAAGTCAAACGGCAGTACCAGACACAACCCATGGAGAGGCGCCACTATGGGAAGGAAACTGCCATGTATTTCTAATCCTGGAGAACCCCTTTAACTCACGGTGACATGGCCCACGAATCATGATTATTTTTTAACAGGCAGAGTTGCTCGTACCAGATCTGCACCTTCTGCCTCCATTACCTGCGCTATTGAATCCACAGCCCAGGAAAAAGCCTCGGACTTCAGGAGATTCCCCTAAGAGCGGCTTGTGATCCGCAGTGAAGGATTCTGGGAAATGGAGAGGAAGAGTTATTACAGTGTCCGTAAACAGGAAGCAAGATACAAGGGTGTTGAGGGTCACTGATGGGGGCGATGGACCAAGACAGAGCCTGGATCGGCTGAGTGTGTAGGGTGTCAGCAGTTCTGTCCAGTGCAGTCTCAGTTCATCAGTACGTCAAATTACACAAAACTGTTGGAACCCATAACCCAAAATGGACTCTGTGGGGTGCGGTCAGTAATCTTGGAAATCCACCTCTCCTGCTGACCCTATCAATGGAGATCACAGCCGAAGCAGAGATGTGCCTCGAGGAAGGCCGGGAGCTGTCAGCAGTTCACGGGTGATGTAGCAGATGAGGGAAGCTGATCCCTCCTTTAATGTCAACTTCAACTTTCACACAGTCAGTGTTTGGTCAGTGTTTCATCAGTTATTTTGAGCCAAAACCAGGTACAGGTCAAAAACATTGAACAGGTACAAACCTTATCTCTGTTTTAGGCCTCATACACATGACCGTGTCTGTTTTGCGGTGGATACAGTCCGTGTACCCTCCGCATTTTTTTGCGGAAACCTTTGACTTCAGGGGGTCCATGGTCTACCATTTGCACACATATTCTATCTTTTTGCAGAACGAACATACAGGATATTGAAAGCACAGGAATGATGTCCTTTCTGCCCTAAACTTGGCCTACGTTCGTGTGCATGAGGCCTAAAACAGAGATAAGGTATAATAACAAGGTCTGCACCCATTTTGTGTTTTTGACCAGTACCTGGTTTGGGCTCAAAATAACTGACCAAACACTGACTGTATGAAAACCGCCTACAAGAGGGCATACGAGGTAAGAAAGGACCTTATGAGCAAGGGAACCATTTAGTTGTCTGCAAAGTGGCTGCCATGGGACAGACTGTGCAATATTGGGTGTCTTTGCCCTTTAATGAAGACTATCCCCAGGTGACGAGAGGAGGACGATGAATATTTTTGCTTTTTTTTGTATTTCTTGGGCAGCTGCTTGGTCACGACGACATGTATAATAGAGACCCGTCTGCCGCCTCCTACACCTCCATCCGTCATTGCATTTGCCTGGGCCAGAGCATCTCCAGTGTTCATGTCAAGTTGCATCTTGGTTAGAAGAAAGATGTGACCTAGATATTGGTGGCCAAAACAGAAGATGTCCCCGCAGGAGGCGGCAGCAGAGGCCCACCAGCAGAATCAAAGGAGGCAGTTTATGAACAGCGGCTGAGTGACGGGAGGCTCGGAGGCATCGGAGCTCTACTTGAAGGATCTGTCATGGTCATGAAGCCTCATCTAAACTCATCTCGAAGTCCATAAGGCATCCTATTCAACCATTTCTTAGTCTCTGTTTTGGAGAAAGTTGAGTGCCCACCAATATGGCGTCCATTACAGATGCCACTGGGTCTGCCACCCATCTAACTAGCACGTTCGTCCAGTTATGTAATGTTATTGGGCGCCATGGCATGACTAGGTGGATTTGTCACAGAGGAGTCTGGGCGATTAATCAAAGTGAACAGATTTGCAGAGTGACTTGGGCAAAATTCAACTTTTTTTTTTTTTTCAAAAGCAAAATTGCATTTTTATTGGAAATGGAAAAAATTCAAAGGCATCGAGCACGAGTGATGCAAATTTAACTAAACTCGTGCATTTATAGCAAATTATGAATTATAATCAATCTATCTATATAGAATGAGCCCTATACAGCTCTTGCTATTTGTTGCCACCTAGTGGCCATATTTGGAATTGTCCTATTTGCTTTTCGCATTTCTACCAAATTTTCTGCTCAAGTGTCACCTTAAAGGGGTTGGTCCACCTGGGACATGCTGATCCCTGTTGATAACACTGATGCTTATAAGCTGAGGATCCAGTCACCTAAGATGGTAAAATAACATGCAGGCCAGTAAGTGCTCACCTGGGCCGCACACAGTGGATTTAATACCCGTAGTCTCCAGGGCAGGTACCCGGTTGATCGCCCCCTGGATATGTTGCATGAACACATCCCAATCCAGATCAAAGAGGCCGAAGGCGAACTTTTCCGAAACCTGTTAATATGAAAAAAATATATAGGATTTATTGACATATTTTCTGGGATTTTTTTACATTTAGGGATAAATTCTCTATAGAAATTGAGTATCCCTCAAAGGATCGCTGAAAAGCACAGAAAACAGGCAAAACTTGGGGTTTTATAAGGCTTGAAAACCAGGGTTGCTTTTTTCTAAAACAGCGCCACCCCTGTCCACTGGTCATGTGTGGTATTGCAGTTCAGCTCGACCTGAGCTGCACTACCAGGCACGACCCAGAGAGGGGTGTGGCGCTGTTTCTGTAAAAAAGCAGCCATGTTTTTCATATCCTGTCCAGCTTATTATAGACCTATAATTTAAAGGTATTGTCCTCTGTTCAACAACCTCTGTCCATTTGTCTTATTAGAGTACTTACCAACTTTGCAGTTGGTAAATTTGGGACTAACAGGCCCCACCCCTTGAAACAACCCCAAACAAGGTGGTACTGCCAATGTATGGGAGGGGCTTACATAAACTCTGTCCATTTTTGGCTTGGGACAGCTCAAACTAGTTAGGGGACAGCCCCTGCAAATTTGAGACCGTTGGTAACTATGTATACGGTCATCTGGACGTCTTTACATTTACATAAATAACGTTTATTGAAACAAGCTGCTCCTCGGGGCTGTCCCTTTCTAGGCAATCAAGACCAAATGAATGGAAGACCTATAGAACACATTCAGAGTTAATTTCAATAAGCTTTATTTATAAAAGCTGGAGAGCACCCTTAGTTTTAAGGTGGTCAATACTTTCGAACCTTCAAAATATTTATAGTCCGTTTAAAATTTGCGATCATTAGGAGCAGGAAGGGATGTGTTCAGGAGGGAGGCTGGCGTTTCAATAGTCACTGACTGGGAGAGGTAGGTACACGGTTGCTCATCTCCCTTTGTCTCATGTATGTGACAGCAATCAGCGTCTCACCTCTTCCCAGAATATAGGGTTTGACTCATATCCTCCCACTGACAACGCGTCACCTTGGAGACGGAGGTACACCGAAGCGTCGTGGTCCCGCACATTTGGCATGTTCTAAAAATAAAACGCCAGAGAGAAAATTTGAAGAAAAGGAATTTAGACACATTGTACTTTGCTCAGAGCTTCTCAAATGCTGGGAAAAGGGTGGGAAAAAAATATAATAAAAACAATACTAAATGCTACGCAGTAACCAAAACACAAAAATAACACATAAAAATCATTAAAAAAAATTACTAATTCTAAAAAGAATAAACTATTTAAAAAATCCTTTAATTTGGCATTTCAGGATGAGACAATCTTTTGGACATGTCATAAGAGACGCACTGAGCTGGGACCCCTGATCAATAGAAGGGGCCCCTGGTTCTCTTCCTAGCATTCTGTCCCACTGCTCGAAGAATTAATTGGATTTGGATTTTGCAGGTGGAGTGTCAGTGGCCCTTAGCTTTAGTGATTGTATGGGTGCTGAGGGTCCCTTTGATCCGCAGATTGTGGGGTAGAGAGGCGGAAAAAATAATGCTAAAAATATATCAAAAATATAATAGAGCAAAAATAAACAAAAACAATAAATAATACATATGACCAAAACACTCGTAAAAAATTACAAAAATAATCGTAAAAATGTATTAAAAAAAATTCCTTTAATAAGGTGGAGTGTCAGTGGCCACTTAGCTTTTTTGATTGTGAGGGTGCTGAGGGTCTCTTTTATCCACAGATGGTGGGGGTCCCATCTCATTGACCCCCATTATAATGATTTTCTTAGGGGGTCTACATAGCAAAAACTACTGTACCCCTAACTTGATGCTAGCTTTGCCCCCATCTCCATTGCATAATCCTTGGGTTGATTCCCCACACCCATTATAATAAAGCATCCAGCCAGCCTGGACCAGGCCCCTCGCTCCAGGGGCCTCCACCAGCCGCATGGGCTGCCCCTATGGTATGCCTTTGGGTTTGCTTAAAAGGGTTGTCCCATGCAACATATTCTACATTTTTGAAACCAGCATCTGGATCTGAAAACTTTTGTAATTGCATGTAATTAAAAAATTGGCATAGTCTCTGAGTTATTCATAAATGTATCTGTATAGCGCCACCTGCTTTTTTTTTCCTTTTTCTTATTTCTTGTCCACCACACTGAGGTGGTCGCACATGCTCAGTTTAAATCTTCAACTGTCACAACCTTCTGTTAGAAGCTGTAGCAGTTACAGAGAAAAAGTTGCAGCAGAAAGGTCACACCCCCTGATAAAAGGACATGCCCCTGAGCTGCCAGCCTGAAATAAATCTACAAGAACAGTTGGAGCAATTAACAGGGAGATCTCTGGACCCATGTGAGGTACAGGGCTGGATCTAGCTTTATAAGAAAGAGATCGTCATGTACTATGTGAAGTCTTATTTTCATTTTTTACATCAATCATGGCAGAACCCCTTTAACTGACTGACTGCATGCCCAATGATATCTTGTGTATAAGATTCCTGGGGACCGTACAAATCCATTGTATCCAAGTAATAGAATTTAGATACAGTGCCTCTAGTGGCCATTGACGTAACTGCAATACTGTTTATCAATGGCTTGATAAAGACTATCATAAGTCGAAACGTCGCAATTGTATGCTGCCGAAACTGGATTATTTTTCCAAAATGGAAGAGTGCTGCAGATTCCCTTAATTTGTGCAATACTGGTCGGGACTGGTATTACAGCTCAGCTCCATGAAAGTGAATGGTGATAAGCTGTAATACCACTCACAATCCTGCACAACCTCCATAAAATTTTTGGGGATTTTTTTTATGCAAGTGTCTCCTTTCAAGTGAAGCTTATACAGGGGTGCACCTCCAATGAGGCCAGGTGAGACCTAGAGACAATAGGGGGCAGTGGCAGGGCCGTGACAAGTGAGCGCTTTCATTGTGGAAGTGCTCATCTCTCTATATTCACATGCATCACAGTATCCCTTTACCAGTAGGGCTGGAGGGGAAGGGGCGCAGTTTCAATTTTCGCCTCAGGCAGCAGAAAGGCTAGGCGCACCCCAGGGTTTATATATACTTTTCTATGGCTATAAGACCTCATTGATCACTGAATTGTATGCGTCTTCAGAACACATAGAGGTTAACGGAAGGAGAGGGCGGCCATCAATATCTGAGAGAAGGTCTTCACCTTCCGTGGAGAACACAAACCCTCCAGTGACTGCCACAATGGATGATGCGCTGTCTAATCAAGGTCAGGCCCGGTGCATTGTGGGTATGACAGATGGGTGCAGACCGTGCACTCCGCACTATTGTGACCTAATTATAAGTGCAGCAATATTTTAACATGATAGCGCCGTCTCGTTGGCAAATGTTGACATAATGACAGCGGATGCACATAACTAGGACAAGATAAGAAATACTGCAGGCCGAGTAACGGGACCTGGATTCCCTCTATCCGCTCAGTGACCACATAGGCATGGTGCATGGCTATCAGAGGCACGTTCACACCCGCCATCTGTCCCAGAGCTCTCGCCCAGACACCTACAGAGAAAACGATAACGAGGAAACATAACTATTATATGTAATTCATAAAGTATAGATATTAGATAGATAGATAGATAGATAGATAGATATGAGATCGATATGAGATAGATATGAGATAGATGGATAGATAGATAGATAGATAGATAGATATGAGATCGATAGATATGAGATCGATAGATATTAGATCGATAGATATTAGATAGATATGAGATCGATAGATAGATATGAGATCGATAGATAGATATGAGATCGATAGATAGATATGAGATAGATTCAGAGGTCTGCAACCTTCGGCACTCCAGCTGTTGTGAAACTACAATTCCCAGCATGCTCCATTCATTTCTGTGAGAGTTCTGAGAAGAGTAGAGGAAGTATGCATGCTGGGAGTTGTAGTTTCACAACAGCTGGAGTGCCGGAGGTTGCCTACCCCTGAGATAGAAGATAGATAGATAAATAGATACGAGATAGATTTATTTTACCTGCACAGTTGACCACACAGGGGGTCCGCACAGTGCCATACTGCGTTTCCACCGCCATGACCCTCTTCACCCCAAAGTCATCAGTCTTTACTTGGATGCCAGTGACAGGACAGTTCTCAATGACCTGTGAGGGACAAGAAGGAACTTGTCAGCCGTTAGGTCATTTATCATGTCTTCTGTGGGTCAAATTTGGCGTCTTGTGGACAGAGATCACTAATTAAGCAATAAACAAGCTCATTGACAGCACAACACGTTCTATATGAAGCGAGGAGCCTGGTCACCTTCCTGTGTCTCCACCATCTCAGTCAAACTCAGAGGGTTCTAGGAAGTTGAGATTTGTGAATTTCGTTAAGGCCTTGGCCTCGCACTAGAGGTTCATGGATGGAAGTCGGAGGTCACCAATACTTTTCTTTCCAGTCACAGACAGGCGCTAAGCAGCTATACAGTTTGAGGATCCCACCCAATAGCTCCTCATATCTCAGCAACCTCCACCCATGAAAATAGACTCATCTTACCTGAGCTCCCCTGGCAGTCGAAGCCCTGGCCAAGGTGGTACAAGTGCCAGCAGGGTCCATAGTACCATCCTTTGGGACGTACAGGGTGCCGTACAGATCGCTGACGTTCATGAGTGGATATAACTCCTTGGTTTCAGCCGGCGACAGGACGTACGATTCGACACCATAAACCTTTCCAAGCTTTAATAAAAAAGAGGCAAAATCATCATTGAAGCAGCAAGCTAAAGATTATTTTGCTGCTGAGAACCCTAATGATCAGATGTGATCCGTAAAAGAACCTGGCAGTAGGTGTTAAATCTCCAAACAGTGCCCCTACAGGGGAAAAAAGGTATTCCCATTGAAAATAATGTCATGCACAGATTTGCCGGGTCCTCCAGAGAAAGAGATGCTCCAAAAAGTTACTCTCCTCAACAGGGGAAACAAGAGACAGATTTTTCAACATCTGACGTGATCAGCTCCACTGGCGGGACCATGAAACTAAATTAATAACACCCCCGTTTCTAGTAACACTACATTACACCAGTGATCACAGCTCTGCCGCCTGCGAAGTCAAGGTGTTAACTATTAGTAGAATGGTGTTGTAGAATCCGTACACTATGGCAGTGTTTCCCAACCAGTGTGCCTCCAGCTGTTGCAAAACTACAACTCCCAGCATGCCCGCACAGCCAAAGGCTGTCCAGGCATGCTGGGAGTTGTAGTTTTGCAACAGCTGGAGGCACACTGGTTGGGAAACACTGCACTATGGAGGCAAAATTATGGACAGCGCGCTCTTACTGACGGCCGACTATAAGCGGGAGTCCACACGAAGCAGCTTTTCCGAAATTTACAGGATAAAGGGCAACCAAAACCCTTAGAAAAGCTGTATGGGTGAATGATCACCCTATAACGAAAATCCCGGTGCCCCCAATAATAACGCATATGGCTTAGATGCTTGAGCCTTCAAGGTCTATCGAGGGACAGGAGCAGCAGATGCCGGACACCCCTAGCATTACTCATCCTCAAAAATGTCTGACAGGAGAGTAGCGTTAATACTAGGTCCAGTCACATTTGGTCCTGTGTCAGGGGGGCCTAAAGGCTCCTATGCCGCATAATTGGCACACAGTAGGTGGGCAGATTTTTTAAATGGGTCAATTGAGCACCACAGGACCTGACACGTTCCGGATCATCAAATGTTCCGGACTAGCAGAGAGAAGTATCTTCCACACACACATTATGACACGATTCTTACGGACATGAGTCTTTTATACTCATCCAGGCGTTGCTTGTTGGAGGCAATGAAGAGACCACCATTCTCTATCCATCCAGTGTGCAGACCTGTCTCTTTCTCCAGGTCCTGGCTGACCACATTACGAGTATGAGCCATCAGTTCCACCTCCACGTCACTTGGCCGCAGCTGCCACAAAAGCCCTGGAGGGTGAGAAACGTTACAGGTCATAAACCAGATTATAGAATTATTAAAGGGCATCTGTCAGCAGTTTTGTACCTATGACACTGGCTGACCTGTTACATGTGCACTTGGCAGCTGAAGGCATCTGTGTTGGTCCCTTGAAAAATTATGTTTTAATATATGCAAATGAGCCTTTAGGAGCAACGAGGTTGTTGCCATTACACCTAGAGGCTCGGCTCTCTCTGCAATTTGATTGACAGGGCGAGGCAATGTAAACGTGATCACACCTGGTTCTGACGTCTCCTAAAGTCAAGTGGTCAGTCAAAAGCTATTTAAAGGCTATGCACACTTTTGGGGGAATTTTTAAAAATTATTGCATTATACCTATTTTGACCTAAAAAAAATAATAACTTTTTCAATTGGTCTTTATTAACGATATGGAATCCTTTTTTCTCTACAGAGCTGAAATGCTCTACTAGTTGCCTTTGGATTATTTGTCATTTCCGTCATCTGATGAGCAGAGGGCTCCTTATCTCTGACCTTATAAACACTCATTAAAGCTTAATTCTTATCTTACTGATAAGAATGTGGTTTAAATAAGTGTTTATGACTCTCAGTAGTTTAGAGATAGTAGGATTTTTGTCTTACTTGTAAAAGCCTTTTCTCGCTGAGTTCATTGGGGGACACAGAAGACCATGGGTATAGCTGCTGCCACTAGGAGGCGACACTAAGCAAAAAAGCGTTAGCTCCTCCTCTCAGCTATACCCCTCCGGCAGACACTGAGCTAATCAGTTTGTACAAAAGCAGTAGGAGCAGCCAGGAGAAGCCAACAGAAAACAATAAAATGTAAGAAAGGCGAAGATGGGTCAGAATCAAGAACCGGAGGGACCCATCAAGGAGAGCCAGCAATGTACTTACAGGGTGGGAGCTGTGTCCCCCAATGAACTCAGCGAGAAAAGGATTTTACAGGTAAGACAAAAATCTTACTTTCTCGCTCGTATCATTGGGGGACACAGACCATGGGACTTTAAAGAGCATTACTATGGGGAGGGAACAAGACCAGAACAAATCCAATGCCTGTCATAAGGCCCCACACAGAATTGCGGGTGGAGGACACACCCGGACCCCTGAAAAAGGACAGGAAGAGCCATTCTCAGGAAGGCCAGCCAGAGAGCGTCTGAATATCCAGATGCCCCGGCTGGGCAGAAGAAGAACAGCCATGGGGACATAAGCCACGGCTTAGGAGACTTCGGAAGAATTGGCGAGCACACAGAATATCCACAACATGGACAAGAATGAAAACAAGTCAGGTGCCAGAGCAAATGGAGCTACTACGGAATATACTGGAGAGAGAAAACATAGCCTGGGCCCAGAAGACTTCTAAGGAAGGTGATACCCAAGGACTAACACTCCAGGAAAAGACCCCCCAGGAGTGATCAACAGACATGACATGGCATGGGAAGAAAACAAACTGAAAATGGTGTCTGGATACCAAGGGTCAGAGAACTGCGGACGTGACAAATCTTGCCCCCCATGGGGGAAGAAGTAGAGGTGTCAGAAGGCAACAACCCCCAATTCCATACCAGGCTGTCAAATGAGAAGAGCACTCCAGCAGAACCATTAACAAATCAGGGTTAAAGGACCTGGATGTCAGGCATGACTATAGTCCACAAGAAAAAAATATTGAGGGAGAGAAGAGACACAATGGGAACAAGGCAGTGGGACCGACCCAAATAAACGCAAAAAAATTGAGGAGTAACCTGGTAGGAAAAGAGTTCTCCGGGATCAAAAAAAGTCCCCTTTAGACCTATGGCCAAGGGGTTTGTCTCATAAGAATGTTCCTCAAGGAAAATGACAATGTGGTAAGCAGATACATGGAGAGGAGGACCTTAAAGAGGACCTTTCATCGGTCCAAACATTGTAAGATAACTATCAGGCTGTGTAGAGCGGCGCCCCGGGATCTCACTGCACTTACTATTATTCAGGGGCGCCGCTCCGTTCTCCCGCTATGTCCCCCGGTATTTTCGCTGACTTGGTAATACTGGGAGGAGCCTGCCCTTTTTCTCCTGGGCGTCTCCTTCTCCCAGGCTGAAAAAAAAAAACTCCCAGGCTGTGAGCTCTGCACTGCGATTGGACAGCGCTACAGCCTGGGAGAAGGAGACGCCCAGGAGAAGAACTGAGCCTGAACTGGCAGACCTAACCAGAAGCTAGAAAAAAAGTACTGAGGCCAAGCGAACAGGTAGAGGCAATGTATATGTCTGAAAACATAAAAGTTGCACAAACCCATCAGACACTATCGACCGCCACTACGGACCAACTCCGCCTAAAGAAGAAGAGAAGGAGGCTATGAGAGGAATGTACGAAACGGCCAGACCGGAACCAGATATGGGATAAATACTGCACCAGGAAGGGAGTATGGAGGTCGAACGCAACAAAGTCCACAGATACTTCACAGCAGATACTCCACAGCAGAAAGGGGGGCTACAAGAACCCAACGGCTATGGAAACTGGCCAAGCAAGCCGAAACAGTATCTGGGGAATTGCAACTACTCGCCTTGCGGAAGGGGACAAGTAGAAGAGGCTGATACGGTTCAGTAGAGAACTAGTGTAAGTGGTGACAAGGACAGTACGACCGCCGTACCTGGTGAGGGAAGCAGTGCAGACAACTCACCGAGGCAAACTGGATAAGTGCATACCCAAACTTTCACAAGGAGAGAACGCTGATGATGTCACTGTAGCAGATGGTAGAGGCAATGCGCGACATGTGAAGGGAACAAGGCGCTAAACCAGCGCAACAGAAATCCATAGGTTATACCAGGTACAGAAAACCGCACTAGTGCCTACCATCAGTGAGCAAACCCATCACCAGTAGCATGGCTTGGTATGGGCATTTGACCAGCACCATAAGGAATAAGTGAAACTATCAGCCACCGGCTCAGGAACACCAAACATACCATGCCTGGTAAATGTGTTGAAGAAAACCGCACGAAATGCCAGGGTCGATACCCCACATGGAGGAAGGGGATGCAGCAAGAACCTTTGGTGCCGCACCCACTGACAATGCGTCCTGTAAGCCAGAACCAGTGACTGTCAGCATTTGAAGGAAGAACGCAAAAACACAGGGGTCACACAGTGGTAGCCACGGAACAGGAGTAGCCCAAAAATCTACGGCCAGCGCAAAGACTGCCTCATAGGGAGAGGCCATACCAGCACCCATGGCCTCTCCAGAGGGGAGACTCAACCTGAAAATGAGGTCAAACAGCAGTAGGCAACATGAACTGTTGGTAGCGCAATACTCCACCGGGGAAGGAAGAAAACTGGCAACCCATGCAGGGGTTCCACCTACTGAAGGGAGTGTGGACGCCGAGCGTGCCAAGGAAAAGCAACAAAATTAGAATGCTCCGCATGGGGACTCAAGGCACGAGGAGAGGCATGTCATGGGTCAACACCCTGGAAAGACAGAGGCTGCCACGTAGGTTTCCCACCCCAATCTGTACAATGACTACCTGAGGAAAAGGATAGTGTGAAAGTAGTCACAGTATCCCGTGGTAGTGCCAAAATATCGCCTATGACAGGGGGTAAGGCGATTGTCTGTGTCTAGGAAGGAGACCTTGGAACGGGATGGAATGCGACAAGAGGATAATGCGACAGGGCGGAAGATTCCAGAGGTAGCGGGAATACTCCGCCTATGGAAAGAGGGGAGCCCGACAAGATGTACAGTATCCACTGGTAGAACAAGTACCACTGGTTGTGGAAGTACCCCGCCGATGGAAGGAGGGAAATGCTACAGGTTCTTACAGTATGCAGGTGTGGTACCCATCTCCACCTAAGAAAGACGGATAATGTAACAGGATAAACAGTTTCCAGTGGTAGTGGAGTTACTCCGCTGACGGAAAGAGGGAAACCCAACAGATGTACAGGGTCCACTGGCAGTGCAGGCACCACTGGTTGCGCAACTACTCCGTCACTAGAAGGAGGGTAATGCAACAGGATCTAAAGCAAGCGATTGTGGTGCAAACCAGTCCACTTATAGAAGGTGGAAATCCAACTGGACAGAAGATAACCAGAATTAGTGCAATTACTCCGCCTGCGGAAGGGGTAATGTGACAGAACATATGGTCTCCGGTGGAAGTGCAATTACTCCGCCTAAGGAAGGAGAGTAATGCTAAAGTCTGTATAGGATCCAGTGGTAGCACAATTACTCCATGGAATCAGGATAATGTCACAAAATGTACAGTACCCAGTGGAAGTGTAAATACACCCCCTATGGAAGGAGGGCAATGCTACCGGGAATATATGATCCAGTGGTAGTGCCAATACTCTGCCTATGGAAGGAGGGTAAAGGTACAGGACGTACAGTATACAGTGGTATTGCTAGTACTCTGCCTATAAAAGGAGAGTAATGTGACAGGCTGTACAGTATCCAGTGGTGAAGCAAATACTCTGCCTATGGAAAGAGGCCTTGCTACCAGATGTATTGGGTCCCATGTGCAAATACCCTGCCTATGAAAAAAGAGCAATGATGAAGGGCACCTGCCAGAAGGGTCAACTCTATTAAACCAGGCATACACCCTGGTAGAGCTGATCCTGCTGATTAAAATGATACCTGTCTTGTTTTAATCGGTGGCAATGTGCCCAAGAAAAAGAAGACTAATTCTTTATACAAATGATGGCCTCAGTGCATCGAGGGGCGTGGCCAGCACTAGAGAGATAGACCCCACCCCTCAGTAAACTGAGGACATAATTTGCATAAAGAATAAAAGTATTTTTTCTCGGGAACGCAACAATGGATTTTCACAAGACAGGTATCATTTTAATCAGCATGATCAGCCCTACCAGGCAGTATGCCTGGTTTGATAGGGTCGATTCTGCTGGTAGGTGCCCTTTAAGGCCTCATGCTAACAGCCATATTATAGAATCTGTATACAGGTAACATATGGCGGTACATACAGTAGCTATGTCTCCATAGTATGAGGTCACAGGGACTTCATGTGCTACCCAATACAGGGCATACAACTATACCATGGTGTGTAGACCAATTGTTAGCCCGTGCTCTTGTACAAAATATGGGAACCAAGGAGGCAATGTTGGCACTATGAGAAGATTCCCAGGAACATCATCCTGCACATTATGGTTGGTAACCAACTTACCTGCAGTGTGCCACGTTGTCCCCGAGGTAAGACGGTCTCTTTCCAGCAGCACAACATTTTTCATGCCCATCTTGGCTAAGTGGTAAGTAGTCTGACATCCCAAACTGCCCCCACCAATGACCACCACATCTGCAGATTCAGGCAGGGGCTTGGAAGGACCTTTGTCAGCAGAACCTTCCTCCTTCAGAGTTGTGGCATATGGAACGCTCTTCTCCGTTGTCTGACTAGTGGCAGTGCTGAGCCCACGGTAGCCATATCTGTAGCCAGACCTGGCAGCCAAGGGCACCGTTCTGGTTAAGTAGCTCATGGTGATCTGGAACAGACGGAGAAGTCCATTAGCGAATCAACAAGCCTGACCTAAAATGTCCTTCATTATCTTGTAGGACACCTTGACGGGCCAAGCCATTGCTAGCACTGACCCTGCCACTGTGGAGTAGTAGTAGTAGTAGAGACAAGATATGGAATCCACCCCCTACCTTGCCTAGGAACGTAACATCTGCCTCCGGGCGCAATCATGTGACCCTGCCACATTCCATCTGCTCGCCATCCATCTTCTATGTTAACAACCCACCCCCTTCTTAACCCTTATGCCTTCTTTTTGCCTATCAAAATCTGTGATACTTTAGAGCTATTTCTGGTTTTCATGTCCCTTATCATGCTTTACACTGCAGCTCTGATCACTCAGATTGGCTGCTGTCTAAAAGCGCTAAGCCTGCACATTCTCGTTAGGAAGTCAGGACAGGCTAACATAAGCATAATATTTGCTCAGCGTGTACTGTATGCAGGTTCACTGATCCTTGTCACTATGTCTACACGTGTCTGGAAGGAGGTGGTAGGGGGTGGCGAATGTGACGGGACACTCCACTATTCCGAATAACACCTCAGCAGGGAACGCTACCACCTCAGACAATGACGAAATGGGTTATCATAACCTGTTTAGTCGGCACTGAGCCCCAAATATTACAAGGGTGTGCACAATGTATGGGCAGGGGCAGACTTGGCCTTTCTGGGTCCCAAAGCAAAGTTCTGTCTGGTGGGGCCCCTGTGGCAAAACTAAGCTCTGCCCTACTGGCCCACTAAGCCCCACTCTCAGCTTAGGGCAGTTCTGCTATTGCCCTACAGCTAGGAAGGGTCCTACCCCCATGCACCTGAACCGGTTGCACCTGCGGTATGGCTGCCATTACTCTGTTTTTTCAGCCAACCACTTGTGGCCAGTAGGGGCACCCCAGATCTCTGGGGCCCTAAACATGTGCTTGGTGGCAAAGTCTGCCACTGCCTATGGGGGCAAAAGAAAAGGGGCTTGAACCTGTACAAGCCCTCCTCCCCACAGGACCAACAATGATAAAAATATTAGACCTAAGTGCCACGTTTCACTTCCCCCTAATTGAAGGGAGTGAATTAGAAGACATTGGGGATCATTTTTCAAGGGACTTGGGACTTTTTTAGTGGTAAAAAAACATTACAAGTCCCTCTTTCGACAGGCCTCATGACAATATTTAGTCGCACAGCCGGTTTTACGCTGTATTCGACAGTTGGGCAAAACGGGGGCGCGCCAGCTCCAGCAAATTTACTGGAACCAGGCGTAAATGTTGGCGAAGAACTATGCCAGCCAGGGACTGGAGTAGTATTTTTTACGCCAGGCCTACGGACTGCCATAGATGCGCCGAATCTTATGGCAGTGTAGGGGGGAATCGAAGACTGGTCGACCATCATTGGATGTAAGGCCGGGATGTTGTGAACATACACAGTAGGAGGGGCCCCATTGTGATTTGCTAAGGGCCCCCCTCCCCTTCATGAATGTCACAGACCACAGGCTAGCATTATGGTTTGTTGCCCACAGCAACCAATCACAGAGCAGCTTTCATTTCTAACAGTGCTCTTGAAAAAATGAAAGCTTTGCTGCGATTGGTTGCTATGGGCAACCAGGACAAGTCTCCCTTTAGACCAGGCATGCTTAACCTGCGGCCCTCTAGCTGTTGCAAAACTACAACTCCCAGCCTGCCCGAACAGCCTACAGCTATCAGCCTACAGCAGGGCATTGTGGGAGTTGTAGTTTTACAATAGCTGGAGGGCCGCAGGTTGAGCATGCCTGCTTTAGACAATCTTCAGGATGGCCGCTTTGTTGTTTTTTTTAGCTGAAACATCGGCTGAAATGTATCAGAACTGGTGTAAAGGAAATCTGGCTTAGTTGCCCATAGCAACCAATCAGATTCCTCCTTTCATTTTCCAAAGGAGCTCTAAAAAACAAAAGCTGGAATTTGATTGGTTGCTGTGGGCAACTAAGCCAGTTTTCCTTTATACCAGTTTTGATAAATGTGCCCGCCATTGGTTTTCCGTCATGAAAACCGTCAACCAGCAGTGATAAATCCCATAAGCCCAAACCCTAATATCCAGATTTTGTCTAGCACCACGCAGTAAGGTGCCCTAAATTGATCATTTTTGGGTCATTTTCCCCAAATTTGCACTAATAAAATATACAGTGGTACAAATAAGGCACAAGGCCAGATTTGCTCATCTGTATTTGGGATCTGTGTGCTGGGCCCGAACTCACAGCATCATAAATCCCTAGGACGCTGTGACTTCTGGTTATTGAACTCATGATCTGGCCAGGATACATATCCGAAGTACAGACTCCAGGGGGAAGAGTTATCAAAACCGGTGCACAGGAAAACTGGCTTAGTTGTCCCTAGCAACCAATCAGATTCTACCTTTCATTTTTCAGAGCTCCTTTGGAAAATGAAAGGATTGATCTGATTGGTTGCTATGGGCAACTAAACCAGTTTTTCTTTGCTTTTCTTTGATAAATCTCCCCTCGGGCTTGTGAATTTCAGGCCTTGGCTTACGCCAGCAGGTAATTGATATATTGGACCCAAAAGTTCACTCAGAGCCAGGGGCGTAACTAGGGGTGCACCACCAATAAGGCCAGGTGATCACCTCAGGCAGCACCAGGTAGGGGTAAGAGGGGAGTCAGCGGAAGGGCCATGGGCAATGAGCGCTTTCATTGTGGCAAAGGGGTTAAGAAATTGGCATGGGGGGGGCGCAGTTTCAGTTTTGTTGCCTCAGGCAGCAGAAAGACTAGGTGCACCCCTGGGCGCAACTATAAATCATGGGGTCCCACAGCAAAATAAGATGGGGGCCCCCCACTACCTAGTGTAAGAAAATTTAAAAAAGCAGCAATAATTAAAAGGTATATATAATAGCACTATACATCAGAAAACCCAGATTATAGTAAAAAGTAACAATATTATTGCAGCTGATTGGGCCCCTCATCCTCGGGGCCCCAGAACAAGTGCTATGGCTATAGTTATGCACCAGCTCAGAGCTGGCATTAGGAACAGTGCCCAAATAATGTAATCATACAGCGCTCAGATAACATTGCCATTAGGCCATGTTCACACTGCAGATTTTGAAAAAAATGTAATTTTACTGTTGTAGAACTGTTCGCGGTTTGGCCCCCAAGCGGTTTCCCATGGTGTCCGTGCAGAAACCACGTCAAAAACGGACATGTCTATCCTTGGTGCAGTCTGGAAATCCGTATGTAAATAACCCACGCTGCAGACTCCCATTGAAAACAGGAGGAGGTTTTGCCAAAATCCGTGGCAAAAATCCGCCCTGTGACAGTACGGATATCTTTTTTTCCGGATACGGATCCGTTAGACTTATTCATTGAAATACCGGATCCGTCTTTCCGGTATCATCCGGAATAGCGGATCCGGTATTAAATTTTTTCAAAGCTAGAAAGAACTGCGCATGTGCAGACCGGATCCGGCAATTTCCGAAACACTTGGTACCAGATCCGGAATTAATACATTTCAAATGATTACATTTCAAATGCCGGATACGGCAAGTGCGGTATTGTTCTGGGATTTTGGCCGGATACCGCACAAGGGACGGAACGGAAGACATCCTGATGCATACTGAACGGATTGCTTTCCATTCAGAATGCATTAGGGCAAAACTGATGCGTTTTTTTCTGGTATTGAGACCCTTTACCGGATTTCAATACCGGAAAAGAATAACGCTAGTGTGAAAGTGCCCTAAGGGTGCGTTCACATCAGTGTTATGTATTCCGTTATGCAGTGGCGTAGCTAGAAATGACTGGGCCCCACAGCAAATTTTTGAATGGGGCCCCCCTCCCCCAGTAATTTTTTCGCAACCCCTACCTTTCATGCCGCCCCCATCCCTGTGGCTAGTAAAGATCGCTCTCTCAGACCAGGGCCGCAGCTGTTCTATCCGTCTATACGGCCAAATCTTTTAGCCCTCCTCCTCCTCCTGGATGGGCCCCATTATGGGTCAGGGCCCCAAAGCAACCGCTTCCTCTGCTTCCCCTATAGCTACGCCCCTGCCATTATGGCTTTCCGTTATAACATGGTTAGAACGGAAAAAACGAAATCCGTAAAAGACGGGAAGTCAAAATGGAAGACTTTAGGCCTCATGCACACGAACGTATTTTCATTCCGTGTCCGTTCTGGTTTTTTTTTTGCGGACCGTATGCGGAACCATTCACTTCAATGGGTTCGCAAAACCGTTATTCACGGATCTGTTGTTCCGTAGCTGAGGTTTTTATTTCTCAGATTTAAGTCATCTTCCGTTCTGTTATTCCACAAAACATATCTGTATAGTTTCCGTATGCGATACGTTTTTTGCGGATCGGAAACAGTAACTTATTAATCACCAAACACATGAGCAATATGGGCTGGGCATGGCATTTCTACAGTATGGATCCGCAAAATACGGATGTGTTCCGTATTTTTTGCAGAGCCATTGACTTGACTGGGGCCTCAGGACCGCGATTTGCGGAAAATAATAGGACATGCACTACTTTTTTGCTGAACGGAATGCACATGGAGTACCTTTCGCTGTTTTTGCGGACCAATTGAAGTGAATGGTTTTACATATGGTCCGCGTGTGAATGAGCCCTAACACATGAGAATTTGGTACAGAAATGTAGCGAAAACCGGATGAACGACCCCGCAGAGTGCATGTAGCCACAGGGTAGACCCACAAACCACCCCCTCCCGAGCCCCAGTCCAGAGCAGCTAGCTTCTGTGCTATACAAGCTTGTCCCATGAGCTAACACTTAAAAAAAACATTCTTAAAGCCTCTCTGGTCAAGAAATCGCACCCGTACAGCTCTGCTACATGCAGCACAATGCACTCATCTATGAGATCACCCCAGCTGCAGCTCGCACAGGACACGTGTTGTTTTCTCCGGCCTCAACGCTGCACAAGAAAATGAACTTTATTTCTTAACTTTTTCCAGCACAGACCACCGCGGCACGCGGCGGCGCCGCCCCCCGAGAGACACTGGTGCAACACTATCCCTTTAAATGATCTGCTTATATAGTCCTCAGCCTAGGGTTCACATACCGTCTGACAGCAGCTGGCGGCCCGGGAACAAGCGCAGGAGGCGATTTGGATGCGGTTATTATTGGTCTACGTGGGCTTTCCGCGACTCCTTCCAACAATGAGTTAAACTGGTTCTCCTCCCCGAACCCTCCCCATGTGTCAATAACCACGCATGGCAGCCGCCTGTGCACTGCAGCACATGGAAAGGATCTCTACCCGCTGACTGATAATGGTACGGTCCTGCTTTTTTTTTTTTTTGTACTTAAAGGAATTGTCCAGTTTTCTGTCAGTGGTTTTTATTTTCTGCAGCTTTCTAATATGCATGGGTTTCTATTCCGCCCTTACGTTCAGGACCTCTGTTTGCCGTCAATGATGGGGGAACCATCCTGTTGGACATCAGGTGCTTGACACCTGGTCCTCCCCAAATAGTTCTCACAGGAGACGGTTTGTTACAATTGTATCCAGTCTGGTTATATAGACAGTCTGACTCCAGGCTGATACATTGTAGCAAAGGGGAGAGAGACATGTGCTGAAGTGTTCAGCTCCCAGGGATGCAATTGTAGCAAACTCTCATCTGTGGGAATTAAAGGGGTTGTTCAGGATTAGAAAACCATGGCTGCTTTCTTCCAAAAACACACCTACCCGTGGGCTCTGCCTGGTACTGCAGCTCAGCTCCACTGAAATGAATGAGGCTGAGCTGCAATACCACCCACAACCTGCAGACAGGGGGTGGCGCTGTTTTTGGAAGAAAGCAGCTATCATTTATTTATTTTTTTAAGCCTTGGAAAACTCCTTTAAGGGTATGCTCACACATTCTGCACTAAAATTCATACCTCTTCCTATGCAGTGGGAATCCATGTTGTCATTCATACGGCTACTGATTTGCGACTGCACGGATTTGAAATCCGAAATTAAGAAGTGACATTTCTACAGTCTTTGTGTCGCCCCCCCCTCCCTGAATAGTGGGATCGGACATATTGGTTTTCAACAGGCCCGATCCTTTATCTCTCAGGACGGTATGCTGCTGCTAATGAGGTTTGGCGATGGTTTTCTAGCAATCACAACACATGCATCCTCAGCCGAGCTAAGCATGCACGTGTATGGGGAGAGATAGGAGACGAATTATCATCAGCAGAATTTCCGTTTTCGTGGCGCAGAGGCAGGTGAATTTATTGCAGGAGCCATTTACAAGAAACAGGATGCCGCCACACGTGACGTAAATGCTGCGGACTTTCCACAATGTGAAGGAATGTGCTCTGTGGAACGGGGGTAGGTGAGTATAATATTTTTTTTTTATTATTATTATTATTATTATTTTATTTACACCACAGGGGCTTCACTAATGTAAGGGGGCACTAAGAGAGAGTTAGGGGCTTTGCTAGGGTCTCAAAAGATCCGGGGCACAAGCCCCAATGCATATGGCCCAATTCTCTAAGTCGCTATAGCTATACAGCAGCACGTACCTCTCGCATCCAGGGCCTCCAGGTGACGCCTCCTCTGATGTAGATCTTCTCTGTCATCATCTTCTCCATTCCATCCGGACACTTCTCTCAGCCGCCTCGTCTCTACAGAGTGTGACACACAGACATCTTAGGTTCCTCATTTTTCTGTACCCCCAAATACTATCCTGAATAAAAATGAGTGCCCCCCATAGTAATAGTGCTCCTCATAGTCCCACCAATAGTAATTCCCTTTCTAGAATGCCCTCATTAGTAATACTGCCCCCTACAGTGCCCCCAACAGTGATAGTGCTGCCCAAGAGTGCCCCCATTAGTGGAAGAGCCCTCCAGTATTAATAATACCCTCACAGAGTCCCCAGTAGAAATAAGGCCCCCCTATTGTTCCCCCAGTGGTAATAAAGCTCTCTACAGACCCCTCAGTAGTAATAAGACCCCCACAGTGTCCTTAGTAGAAATAAATAAGGCGGACCTATAAGTCCCTCCTATAGAGCCCCCAGTAGTAATAAGAACGCCTAATGTCCCCTGGATTTAAAATGCCCCCACAGTGCCCCCAGTATTTATATCGCCCCCTACTGGTTTAATGCTCGCCCTGACGTGCCCCCAGTATTTATAATGCCCCCTGCAGTGACCCCTGTAGTTATATTCCTCCGTTTACTGTCTTAAAGATTATAATTCCTCAGCCCCTCCACCATACAGTCCCATGTAAATAACATTATTTCCCTTTTCTGCCATTATGCCATGTAAATACCATCACACCATCTCTCCAGCCCCCTCCAATATACAGTCCCACGTAAAGAACATCGCCCCTCCCCAGCCGCCTTTAACATACAATCCCATGTAAAAAACATCACCCCCTCAATATTTAGTCCCATGTAAATAACATCACTTCCTCCCCCAGTCACTTTCAACATACAGTCCCATGTAAATAAAAATCACCCCCTCCCCAGCCACCTCCAACATGCAGTCCCATGTAAAATCACATTACCCCTCAACATTCAGTCCCATATAAATATCACTCCCTCTCACAGCCGCCTTCAACATATAGTCCCATGTAAATAACATCACTCCACCTCACTGTCCCATGTAAATAACTTTCCTCCCTTCAGCCCTAACATACAGTCCCAGTTAAATAACTACAACTCCCAGCATTGCTCTGCCTCTCCCTTCACTTACCTCTCCTCATGTAGCAGACCTCACCACAGCTTCTTCCCAGGATTTCTCTTCACTGCTGAGCCATCCTCTCCTGCACTGGTCACATGATGGTGACCTCATCGCAGGTCCTTTTCAGCCACTGCATTTAGCACTGATCACATGACCTATGATGTAATCACAGGTCCTTCAGCTCTTGCAGGGCATTAGATTCAATTGTATTGCCCTCCTGAGGATGGAAATACAGTTGTATGTAGCAGGCAGGCATAACATTTGGGGCCTGGGACAATACATCAGGGGCCCAGGCCCCAAATGTTTTAACCAAGCAACGCCCCTGGGGAGAGCATTGATGTGTGAGGGCACTAAGGAGGAACAATTACTGTGAAGGGGGCATTCTACTGTGAAAGGGGCACTTAGGGGGCAAAATACTGTATGGGTGGAATAAACAGCATAACTACTGTATTGGGGCAAAACTACTGTGAAGGGGCACTAAGGGGGCATTCTACTTTAAAATGGGCACTTAGGGGGCAAAACTATTGTGTGGGGGCACTTAGGGGCATAACTACTGTATTGGGGCAAAACTACTGTGAAGCGGCACTAAGGGGGAAAAACTACTGTGTGGGGGCACTAAGTGGCAAAACTACTGTAAAGGGGGCAAAACTATTGCCAAGTGGACATTAAGGGTTCATTCTACTGTGAAGAGGGCACCGTGGGGGTGTGTGGGCGGTCTAGACTAGCTGTGAAAGGGGATTGCGGGGAAGGTCTTTGGGGAGGGGGTGGTGGGCAGTCTTTTCTAGAGATGCCCCTGTTATTGACGATGTTAGGCTGACATGTATCTCTACCAACCCCACATACACATGCATGCCTGGCCCAGTCAAGCAAGCATGTGTTTTGAATTGGGAGAAAGCCACTGCCAGGCTCCTCTTTTGGAAAACAAAAGAATCAGACACGTTGAAATCAAGCAGCCCGATCCTCGTTTCTTTCAACATCTGCTGTCTGGGAAGAGTCGGGACACCCCCATACACAGTATATGGTTAGCAGATATAGATCTGTGCACCTTCAGCTCAGCAGGGCTTGCATGTCAAAAGGTAGAAAAATATAAATGGTTGCAAGACACCATCCCCACTGAGACCTTGTGAGCCCCTTTTAGGCCACCAAGATCTGTCGGACCCAGCGGCCCCTTCATCCAGCTGATTGGCGGGGGTGTTGGGAGTCCCAAAATATTATTTTGCGACCTGTTCCTGCATCTCTGGGGGGTTTGAAGATGTTGAGTGTCTTGGGCAATGGTTACAAGGACTCGATGTGGTTGTGTAGTGTTGGGGTCCCCAGGGGGCAACATTGACGTGGGGTTTTGGATGTTCTGCCCCGGGTTTAGTAGGTTTTCTCCAGATCCAGGGGTGTCCTCCTACACCCGAAAAACATAGTGATAGGTCAACTGGCTTCCTTTGAACTCGACCTCAAAGTGGTGGTCAAGTGAGCACATAGTCAAAGACGTCAACGATGGTGGTCTGCTCTGCAACTCCACAAATGGGCCAAATACTTCTTCACACGTTCCTCCACTCTGGGAATAAAATAAAAACCTCTCGGATCAATGTCGTTTTTGAAATATTTTGGCTCTGGCGTTCCCACAGGTGTGAGGAGCCTGGACGATGAGCTCATCCTTGACGTTGAACATGCAGATGTAAATTCTCGCCATCGCTTGTCAGGTAGACAGCTATTCGGATTGGGCCGGGGCCATGGACACAACAATAACTGCGGAGATGCGTTCCAGCTTGGAACCGGCCTCCTGCGTCTGCTTGGACGCGCGCTCTGGGTTTTATTGTGTTGTCTGAATGTGTTTATTGGGAAGGGATGGACGGGATTTTGCCAAGTGTTACGTCTGCGAGGCTGGAGAGGATCAGACGAGGGTCTGCCTGGAGTTGACAAGGGGTCACTCACGTGCTGGAGATACTTTATATTAAAGATACGGAAGAATAAGAATATTTAGTGACAAAATTTTGGTGAACGCTGTTGTATCTTAAGCCTTGTCCATGTCCACTAAGCTTTGCCCGAAACATAGAAACGGACGAGCTAAGTGAAGTGGATTTTTTGGCGCATTTTCTTCAAAAATAGGTCGAAAAATTGACAAGTTGTTGACGGGTTTCTTTTTGTGACAAGGTCCAGGCACCATCACGTTAGTCAAGCCTCTGCCGAATGGAGGGTGTTTAGTGGACTTCAGACCTCCGTGGCGTCAACCTGTCCCAGTCTGAGTCTTACATACAAACTATTCAAATAAATATTAACTCCAGAGCCCTGAGAATGAAAACCTTTCTGTCCAATATGTGGTGGATGGAGCAGCGTAGTTCCACCGCCAGAGCTACTCCCAAACAGGTGATCGGTAAGGGATGCGCTGGTACTAGACCCCCTAGGATCAGATATTGATGACCTATCCTGAGGATGGACCAGCAATATTAAAGTACCATAAATCCCCATTAACTACATCCTGAACGCCGTTTCACACAGCAGACACCCAGGGTTAGTGTCTGCAATCGGCAATAGTGCCGATTGTAGACATTCAAACCCCTCGGGTGCCGTGGTTAAACGTGAAAATTAAAGAACCCAGATGTGGTCTCTTCCCGGGCAGGAACGCCTTCCCCTTGCTGAGATTGGGGAAGGCGTTCCTTAGTAGTAATAGGACAATACTCCCCCCAAAATAAAATAATAATCAATCAAAAATAAACTTGCCCATAAAATGTCCGTACTATTAAAATATAAAAAAATGATTCTATCCCATACGGTGAATGATGTAACGAAAATAAAATCAAAATGACTGAATCACCATTTTTTTATTGCTTCCACTCCCCCCCACCCAAAAATATTTTAATAAAAAGTGATCAAAAAGCCATGCACACCCCAAATGGGATCATTGAAAACTACAGAAAAAAATGAGCCCTCATATATAAATATAAAAAAAGGTATGGTCAGAATAAGGTGCTGAAAAACTTTTTTTTCAAAGTTTTTTTTTTTTTAGATATTTTTTTTCCAGTATAAAACTATATAAATGTGGTTCCGTTGTAATTGTACTGACCCAGAGAATGAACGGCACGGGTCAGTTTTACTGCATAGGACAGGGGTCGTCAACCTCCGGCACTCCAGCTGTTGTGAAACTACAACCCCCAGCATGCTCCATTAATTTCTATGAATGAGTTCTTAGAACAGCCAAGCAAGCGTGCATGCTGGGAGTCGTAGTTTCACCACACCTGGAGTGCTGAAGGTTGCTGATCCCTGTCCTAGGCAGTAAAACTGACCTGTGCCGTTCATTGTCTGGCGTTTTTATTTTTTTTCCAATTGCACCACATTTGGAATTTTCCACACAAAAAAACAAGCAAATGCAGCTAGGAAAGGCAGGGAGTGAAAAATGAAAACGCAAAAAAATAAATAAAAATCACCCGGTAATGAAGTGGTTAAACAAGTAGATTCCATGAGACATTACAAGAAAGGGCCAGCAGAGGGCAGCAGAACCTTCCTGCATAGTATAGGAAACCAAGCTCTGCTCTGAAACTTGAAGGGGCAAGTGGTGGCACCCGGGCACTATGAGGGTATTACCGCAGGGGGCAGGATATGCTGCAGGTTTTCCGACACAGTTTTGCAAAAAATCCACAGTAGCAACAAAGTGGATGAGAGTCTGCCAATAAATCACTTCCACGCGCTACGTGAAAAAACGTCAGCGAGGAACCCACAGCGGATGTGGATTTTAAATTAAAAAATTTGGGTGAATTCCACAACAAATCCGCAGGCAACACATTCGTTGTGGATTTCTCAGTGGAAATGTGCTGGACGGGCCAAGTATGACACTCTCCGGGTGCTATTTAGCGCCATTTGGCTGTAGGTGGCCACAGTATGGCACTAGGTGTGAAAGAATACCACTTTCTGGGCACCAGTGGCCTGGGGAGAGGGGGGGGACGGGACGGTGCTAAACTCCTCTTTCAATTTGTATTTTAATGCTGCCACCACTAGGGGGAGCTCTGTGCAAACAGATGCTTACAGCTTCCCTTTCAGTTGGAACTGCATAATACCCTACGCACTGAGCTCCCCCTAGTGGTGGCTGCGGGCAGTCAGCTGTGTAATAGATGGGAAGCTGGAGATTTATCAATGGATTGATGCCAGTTGCCTGGTATTAATACATTGAGAAATAAGGTGGTCAGAATGAGCGCCATATTTATGAAGCACCTTGGACACAAGTCGGATGAAATGGGTGAAGCGAAGGATGACATATTTTTTTTTATTCATTAGAAATTTGATGTGTTGAGCTTTGCATTCTGCATTGCTTGGGACGGATTGACGCCTGTGTACTGAGGAGGGCATACCCATTTTTGCTGTGGGGCCCTTTGAGATCTTTGTACTCCCTGGTTTGACAGTACGCAGGCACAATATGGCGCTATAAAGGGTACGTATTATGGTGGCAACATGCCACTGTTTAAAAGTAGGTAATTGGCTTATATACACTGACCATGCATCACATGCTTCACCCGGCTGTACCCCTATTACCCCTTGTGCTGCCATCACTCCCCATTCTCTTCTGCATTGACGTGTCATCTTCACAATGACCAGCAGAGGGCGGAGGCCATCACTCCCCATTCTCTTCTGCATTGACGTGTCATCTTCACAATGACCAGCAGAGGGCGGAGGCCATCACTCCCCAGTCTCTTCTGCATTGACGTGTCATCTTCACAATGACCAGCAGAGGGCGGAGGCCATCACTCCCCAGTCTCTTCTGCATTGACGTGTCATCTTCACAATGACCAGCAGAGGGCGGAGGCCATCACTCCCCAGTCTCTTCTGCATTGACGTGTCATCTTCACAATGACCAGCAGAGGGCGGAGGTATACCGCGCAAGTCACCGAGCGCGCATGTCAAGCAAACCCAGAGCGAGCAACTAGCTACGGCGCATGCGCGTACTCTTTTTCCCTAGGAACGAAAATTCAGTTAGCTGTTTCGACCCGGCGCGTATTATGTGTCGGTTTCCGGAGGAACCATGCTGCGACATATGAAGCTGTAGATTGTGCACGGGCTCTGGCATGTCCTATGTGAGTAACTGGGCATACAGGAGAGGTGGCACCAGGCTAATGTGCCAGCAGTGCTGTATAGAGAGAGAGAGAGAGAGAGAGAGGGAGAGAGGGAGAGAGGGAGAGAGGGAGAGAGGGAGCACATTGGGCCTGTCTGCCCTTCCCCAGGGTGAAATTAGGTATGGCAGGGGCTGTAGGTGTCACCTGGGGTGAGGGGCACATACTTTTGGGTTGGGAAGTGGTGGAGGTCCCTGGGCTGAGACCCCCAACACATTGATCGCTAGTATGGGGGTATCCCTGGTACCCCGCCCCCTGATATTGATGGTGCTGAACATATTTGTCTATGGGGTGTACGTATAAGTTTCCCCCCCTCCCCAAAATTGCTATGCGAATTAACCCTTAGACTCCAGACATGCAATTTTTACACTCCTTAAGGGGCCATGTAGCCATAAAGGGGTTCCCGACTATCGGATAAGTCGAAAATGTCAGGTCGGTGCAGCTGATGGCATCTGTGTTGGTCCCATGTTCATATCTGCCCGCATTACTGAGAGAAATGCTTTTACTGTATGCAAATGAGCCTCTAGGAGCTTAATAGGGTTAAATCTGGTGACAGAAGCCCTTTAAGGGATTAAAAAAGGTCTGTGTACTTCCCCCAGAAACAGCGCCACGTCTGTCAGTGTCCGGTATTGCAGCTCATTCTCTGTTTCATTTGGCTTTCCAGACTCATTAATGACGGCACAGAGATGGCAAAGGCTGTCGTGGTGAAGGACAAAGCATCGACGGCTGTGAAAGAGAAGAACAATCTTAATCAGACCAAAAAGAAGAAGAAGAAGGAATTCTGGAAAAAGCATCCGAAGATCGCTGCGAAGGAAGAGAAGCCGACCGAGGTGACGCAGACGCCTGTTCTGCCTCCCAAGACGCCCCAGGAGTTCTCATCTAACTGGAAAGCTTTACAGACAGTAAGTGTACGGGGGAGAATCCCATTGGGTGTTATATACAGGCTGCCCCCATATAGGAGGACATTCGGTTGGCTGAATGTGTGTTTGGCCTACTGCTATCCCTCTCAACTTTTCAATGCACGTTGCGCTCGGCCAAGCATGCATGTGCTGTCAATGATAGAAGGGGAATAGGCTACGGCCAGACACCTCTGGTGGTGGCATATTTCCCCTTAGAACAAAAGGATCAGGCATGTTGAAATTCAACAGCTGATCCACCTTTCCCCAATATCTGCCATTAATATCTACCCTCGTACACATTAGAAGGTTGTCTCTCCCCCCCCCCCCCCCGAAATGTGCCTGGCCGGACAGTATGTCTAATTGTGCCGTTATAATCCCGTAAACTTTGTGCTTTACCCTTTCAGTTGCTGAAACCCGAGAGCAGTAGTCCTGTCCGTGCAGCGACCACCCCCCACAAGAAACAGGACAAGGGCTTGAAGAAAGAAGAAAAGGAGAAGGGAAAACCCAAAACTAAAAAGGAAATCAAAGTGAATGGGAAGGAAAAATCTGAGCCCAGACCTAAAACTGTAGCCCCCAAAGTCAACGGTCACGTGAAGGAGACCCTGACAGCTGACAAGAAAGCCATAAAAGAGCCAGAGACTACAGACAAGAACAAAGAGGCGAAGAAGAAGAAGAGAAAATTACCTGAAGGTGATAAACCCATCATGGGCCCTAAAAAGAAGCCTAGTGAGGACAGCACAGCAGAGCCGCCAAAGTAAGTTCTGTATATTATATATAGGGTATATGCCTGTGTATAGCAGGTATAGGGGTTTGTAGAGGCGGCCTCCTCACAGCTCACCAAGCACAGCGCCGTACATTGTATAGTGGCTGCGCTTGGTATTGCAGCCCAGGCCTATTCATGTGAATAGGACTGAGATGCAACTAGGCCCGAGGCACAGCAGGGAGCGGGATCAAAAGATTTCAGGTTCTAGCTCTCTAAGGGGGTGGGAAGTCTAAGGAATGTTGTAATGGGAAAAAAAAACATTTTTTTTTTTGTCGCCTTGTCCCGATCAAAAAGTTGTACGAAACCCAAAAATTGTGCCAATAAAAACTACGGTTCGTCCCGTGAAAAAACAAGCCCTCATACAGTTCTATAGACTGAAATATAAAAAAGTTATGGCTGTTAGAAAATGGTGATGCAAAGAAAATGTAGATGTTGTTGTTTTTGTTTTTTTTTTAAGTAAAAAACGATCCAAATTTGTAATATTACACCACCGTAATCGTATTGAGCTGCAGAATAAGAACGTGGTGTCATTTTAGCGCACAGTGAACACAGTGAACACCCTAATGCCTGGGCACGCTCCCATATTCCTCCTATAGCTGCCGCGTGCGCCTCTGACGCGGGTTATTGCACCCGCACTGAATCCTGACCCATTCATTTCTATGGGGCTGTGCACACGAGCGGTGATTTTCACGCATCACCTGTGCGTTGCGTGAAAATCGCAGCATGTTCTATATTCAGCGTTTTTCACGCAACGCAGGCCCCATTGAAGTGAATGGGGCTGCGTGAAAACCGCAAGCATCCGCAAGCAAGTGCGGATGCAGTGCGATTTTTTTTTTTCACACATGGTTGCTAGGAGACAATCGGAGTGGGGATCCGATCATTATTATTTTCCGTTATAACATGGTTATAAGGGAAAATAATAGCATTCTTAATACAGAATGTATAGTACAATAGCGCTGGAGGGGTTAAAAATAAATAAATATATAACTCACCTTAATCCACTTGATCGCGCAGCCGGCATCTCTTCTGTCTTCATCTTTGCTGTGCACAGGAAAAGGACCTTTTGATGGCGTCACTGCGCTCATCACATGGTCCGTCACATGATCTATCACCATAGTAAAAAAAGATCATGTGAAGGACCATGTGATGAGCGCAGTGACGTCATCAAAGGTCCTATTCCTCAAAGAAGAAGACAGAAGAGATGCCGGCTGCAAAAACAAGTGGATTAAGGTGAGTTAAATTCAATATATATATATATATATATATATATATATATATATATATATATATATATATATATATATATAATATTTTTTTTTTTTTTTTTTTTTTTTAACCCCTCCAGCGCTATTTTACTATGCATTCTGTATTCAGAATGCTATTATTTTCACTTATAACCATGTTGTGAGGGGAACTAATACAATCTACACAACCTTGAACCCAAACCTGAACTTCTGTGAAGAAGTTCGGGTCTGGGTACCACATTCAGTTTTTTATCACGCACGTGCAAAACACATTGCACTTCTCGCGCGGGTTTGCCGCAACGCATCCGGACACGCTCGTGTGAAAGAGGCCTAACAGCGCACCACCTATCCTTAGAAAGGAGCCCACAAAGTTACGTAGGGCGCACCGCTTAGACGTGGCTTACCTCCATTAATTCCTATGAGAGCACAGAAAATAGCTGAGCGCTGGCTCGGCTATTTCCATCAGCCCCATAGAAATGAATGGAGCAGTGGCTGCGCTTGCGCAGTGCACTTCCCGTTCATTTCATTTGGCCAAGTGCGCCGCTCTGCTATTTTCTGCGCTCCCATAAAAATGAATGGAGGGCGGCCACGAATGCTCGGTGCTTCCTCCTTCACTTTGCGGTCTCTGTTCTAAAGATAGGTGCGGGTCCCACCTCTGGGACATGCACCTATCAGACATTGGGGGCATATCCTAGTGACTGAGGTGAGACAACCCCTTTTAAGTAATGACCTATCCCACATCTTGCCTAACTAGTTGATGAAGGAAAGCTCGGCGACCATGACGTGGAGGAGGCTTTATGGGTAGTCACTCAACTTTCCCAGGAGCAGATTTAATGATTGAGTAACAAAATGAGTGGCTTATAGGCTGTTAATAAATTGTGACTTTTCAGAATAGACCTGTGGTTTGATGACGTGGATCCGGATGACATTGAGGCGGCGCTGGGTACAGAAGCTGGTCAAATCGCACGGCAGATGCAAGGGTTACCAGAGAAAAAATCGGATGCTGTGGACAAGGTTCTAGTGAAGGACAGGGCGTTCGAGGGGTAAGTGCTGGTGTCACTGAAGCCATTATGGAAGATATGTACGTGAAGGATCCAGCCTGCCCAAGAGAGAGGCGCCCCGCCCGCAGGATTGTGTTATGCCAGGAGTTGAATTAGGTATCCTGGCTATATGGAAATGCCATTAATGCCCGATATGTGGTAGCCTCATCCCTGCGACCTGGGGTCCCTTGATCTGTAGCCTTTAGCTGTAGAGCAGCAAATAGATGAAGCAGTGAGGACTGGCTGACCAAGAGCAAGCGGCCGTTCCTGTAACGCCTATAAAATACCATGCAAAGAGTTGTGGATGGTGGCGGCTGGGGCTGAAACGATTACTCGATTTTGCATCGAGGATTTGTTCGTGTCATGTGACCACGGAGCGGGAGTGAAGCGCTTGCTATTACTTACCGCTCCGTGGTCACCCGCCAGCCCGCACCGCGCTGCACTTTCCTCCTGACACATTGTCAGGACATAGTGCATGTAAGCGCGCACTATGACCTGATGCTGTGTGACGTCCGGATGACAGTGCAGCGCGCAGAGAAGAAGATGGACGAGCTGTGGAGCGGCGCCCCTACAGGAGAGGTAAGTATTTTATCTCGCTGGCGCTGGGGACATGGCTAGGAGGGGCAAGCTAGTGGCACTGGGGGGAGCCTGATGGCATGGGGGTTGGGGGGGCAGCTGATGGCACAGGGAACCGATGACTTTTTATAAAGAAAAATGTTCTTTTAATTCGTTTTTTTGTTACTAGAATACTTGATTACAGAAATAGTCGGTAGCTGCAGCCCTAGTGGCGACCCACTCTCCCTTTTTCCTCCTCCGCAGATGCTAGGCAAGAGTTACATGTCCCTGCCTACAGGCGGTGGTTGTGGACCAGGCCCATATAACCTGTAAATATAACACTCCTTTAAAGGGGTTATCCCATCACATACAATGGGGGCATATTGCTAGGATATGCCCCCATAGTCTGATGGGTGCGGGTCCCACCTCTGGGACCCGCACCTACAAGGAGAATGGAGCGGGGAGAGCTGGGGCTGCAGGACCTCGGGTTTCCCGGGGTCCGTCCACCACCAAGCGCTGCTCCCATACAAGTGATAGGGAGCACACCGCACACGCGTGGCCCCTGCTCCCATTAATTTCTATGGGGCCGACAGAAATGGCCGAGCCAGCACTCGGCTATTTTCGGCGGCCCCATTGAAATGAATGGAGGGCGGCTGCGCATGCGCAGTGCGCCCTCTATTCTCTTCCCCGCTCCATTCTCGTTGTAGAGACGATGGGGGCATATCCTTGTATGTGATGGCAAAACCCCTTTAACGGGACATTGATTTTTACCTTTCTATTTCAGACTCACCAGGACTATTGCTATTGACTGCGAGATGGTGGGGGTTGGCACTGATGGTGAAGAAAGCATCCTGGCGCGGGTATCCATTGTCAATCAGTTTGGGAAATGTGTGTACGATAAGTTTGTTAAACCCACCGAACAAGTCACAGACTACAGGACGGCAGTGAGCGGGATCAGGCCTCAGGACATTAAGAACGGTGAGGACTCGGCGCTTGACCCGCGCAGTCTTCTAAATACATTATGTCCTGGTTTAGTATTATGCTTATTGGGGGGTAGAGTTCCTCCTTCACGTGTACATCACATGTCATTTCAGGGGAAGATTTCAAGGTTGTACAGAAAGAAGTATCTGAGATCCTTAAAGGACGTATTTTGGTCGGCCACGCGGTACATAATGATCTAAAGGTAGGTGATCTACATCCTTAGTTTCATAGTGGGGTGGTCTTATAAAGACAGCCCTTGTCCATGTGCCCTATGGACATCGTATGGATTTGTCGCTTATACTTTTGCGTTATTGTTTCTTTTAGATTTTTTTCTTGGATCATCCTAAGAAGGCCACTAGAGACACTCAGAAGTACAAACCCTTCAAACAAAGGGTGAAGGTAAGATCATGTACCTACAGGAGTCTGCATCCATCAAAGAACTGCACCTCATGGAAAAGGGTTTTCTATGGTCGTAAACCCTGTGTATATTCCTACATGAGGATGTGTCACTTATTGGGGTGACGCGTCATGTGACCCTAGTGGCCGAACGCAACCAGTTGGATTCTGAAAGCTGCTGTATTTGTGAGCAAAAGGAAAAAAAACTTAAAGGGACAGTGCCACTTAAATCATACAGACCTGTCAGAAGTTGTGGAGGGAAAGGGGGGGACCTCATTCTGTAGTTAAGTGAAGAGTCTTATAGTTTCCACACCTGGATCTACACTTCTGACAAGTCTCTACGATGCTGATCCTTTAAATGGCATCTGTCAGCAGATCTGTCCCTATGACACTGGCTGACCTGTTACATGGGCGATTAGCAGCTGAAGGCGTCTGTGTTGGTCCCATGTCCATATGTGCCCGCACTGCTGAGAAAAATTAGGTTTTAATATATGCAAATAAGCCTCTAGGAGCAACGAGGGCGTTACCGTTACACTTAGAGGCTCTGCTCTGTGTGCAAATGCCGCACCCTCTTTTTTTCACTGCCTGGTCCTGTCAATCAAAGTGCAGAGGGCGCAGCAGTTGCAGAGAGAGCTCAGCCTCTAGGTGTAACGGTAACGCCCCCGTTGCTCCTAGAGGCTGATTTGCATATATTAAAACATCATTTTTCTCAGCAATGCGGGGACATATGGAAATGGGACCAACGCAGACGCCTTCAGCTGCCAAGTGCACATGTAACAGGTCAGCCAGTGTCATAGGAACAATACTGCTGACAGATTACTTGTGTAATAACTCAACTTTCTGTATAGGTTTAAAGGGTTTCTGTCACCAGAATTAACCCTCTTAAACTGTCTGACATTAGCGATGTGCTAATGCCAGCAGAATCCAACTCTACTACTTTTATGTTTATTAATGCCCCCCTTACTTTTGTAATATGCAAAAGGCTCCGTTCTCCCACCTCTGGCCATGCCCTGCTACACTAGATTGACCAGACAGCGTTTGTCTTCTCCTGCCTGTGCGCTGGGTAACTCTCGCGCATGCGCAGTGCCGTTTAACCAGCACACAGTGTCGGCAGGAGACTAACGCTGACCTGTCAATCAAGGACGGCAGGGCGTGGAATGAGGTGAGAGAACAGAGCCTCTAGGAGCAAAAGTAAGAACTGTGCCGTAAGGGGGGCATCAATGAACATTAAAATAGCAGAGTTGGATTCTGTGCTATTGGAATCAGGTTGTAGCGTGGATTTTCTGGCCTGACAGTTCCCCTATTGTAGTCAATGTGGGTAGCGCTGCAAAAACTGCTAAAAAGTGCACCAGACAACTGTGATTTTTAGCTCTGCTTACATTCATTGGACTCAGTTTCTGAATTTAGCGGCTACATCTGCATTTATTTCTGATGTCCCGTCTTGTCCCCCTGTAGTGTGGACGTCCATCCCTGAAGCTGCTGTGTGAGAATATCTTAAATGTAAAGGTACAGACTGGAGAACATTGCTCGGTAAGTAACAAGCCGCCATCTCGACCCTTTGTCCTGACAGGAGATAAACAGCTGCCGGCGGCTTATTCCCCTCTCCCTATCACAGGAAAGTAAGAGGGCCAGTGTTTGGGGGTCGGGAGAAATAGCTTAACCTTTGCGTACGCATCACAGATAAACTTGGAAAGGTAGAAAATGTACCGCTATAATTCTGCTTCCGCTCTCGCAGTATATTACAAAGCTGCCTGCAGCCACCACAAGGGGGAGCTCACTGCATAGGAATTTATAGTCAACGGAGACTGTAAAAATCAGTATGCACTGAGCTCCTTCTTATGTTAGGTAAGGAATTAGGAATTCCACAGCCGAGCCCCATACCAGTGCCCTGGTCGGCTTCCATGTTAGTTATCCACTGGTACTCATGTTACCGCTTTTTTTTTTTAGATCCAGGATGCACAAGCCGCCATGAGGTTATACACCATGGAGAAGAAGAACTGGGAAGCCGCCATCAAGGCAAAATATAACCCCGTCAAAAAGGAACCCCTAAAAAAAGAGTCGTCCTCATCAAAAGCATCCTCCTAATCTGCGCTGGACAGTTTATTGTTGTTATGGTGCCTTACTCGTCCAGCTCAGCCCCAGACTCCGGGGGATGGGGGGGGGGGGTTTGGGTCAGCCACTGCTAAAGTAGGGACCAGTCCGCCATATCATATTAGTGATGTATGGCCCCCAGTGTTTACAATAAGCATATCCATAGGGTCCCAGTCATCCGATGGAGGTCCTTTTGTCTTCTGTTGGGCCAGTAGATGACTATGCGGTCTGCTATGTAGTACCGTGCAGTCTACATTTTCATGTAATGGGACCCTATGGACGAGGTATGCCACTGTGGGAGTCGTCTCGGCCTTCCATCAGGGTCTTTTCCTGGCATATACATGAAACAGATGGTCATAGTGTGATGTGAACAGGGCCAAACACGCCTTATGTGGCCGCTTCTGTAACAATAAGATTTTCTATGTATTTTATCCGTGTACAGATTATCACCAATGTAGGGGTTCAGTGCTTGGAGACTTATTTTCAGCACTGAAGTCTATTGAGAAGCCGATCTCCTTCCTTTTAATGGTTGCGTCTGTTTTAGCGGCTGGGTGAGACAAAATGATCCATTAATGGGGACTTTAAGAGGAAGAGAAGAACTGAAAACTTTTCTGACTTTCCAAAATTCGCTTGTAAGGGTAATGGGGGAAAATACACCATGCTACAGGACCATGGGAGAAATGTATCATTCCCTCCATGGAATTCTGGCACAAAAATGTGCAACTTTTTTGATTTTACGTTGCCGTAGCCCCTCTCTGTGGTTAGCTAAGAAGTTCCAGATTGATCAACTGACTTTTTTGCAATTTCTTTTTTTTTTTTTTTTTTAAGTTGCAGTTTTACTCCAGTAGGGGGCGGTGTAAGAAGAAAAAGTGTAGACAAAAGTGCGTGCCAAATTTGATCAATTTTGCACAAATTGCCCTACCATTCACACGTCCGTGGAATGGGTCCGCATTAGTGTTGAGCGAACTTGTGTTTTAAGTTCGGCGTCTAAAGTTCGGGTTATCGAAGTATCCCGTTATGGATTCTAAATTCCGTTATGGTCCGTGGTAGCGGAATCCATAATGGGATACTTCGATAACCCGAACTTAAAACGCAAGTTTGCTCAACACCAGTCCACATCCGTTCCGCAATATCCGGAACGGGTGCAGACCCATTCATTCTCAATGGGGCAGGAATGGATGCGAAGAGCAGACTGTGTGCTCCGCATTTCTAGTGCGCAGCCCTGATCTTCCGGTCCGCGGCTCCAGAAAAAAAATAGAACATGTCCTCTTCTTGTCCATATTTTTGGACAAGAATAGGCAGTTCTATTGGGGTGCCGGCCAGATGTATTGCGGATCCGCAATGTACCACGGACGTGTGAATGGACCCTAACACAGAAGAAAAAAAAGACTTCCACTGACCTCCCCCAAATCTGTAACCATGAAACGAATAGGTCTGCATGGAAGCTGTGTACACACGAGTTCTGTTAATATTCGATCAGGACAGAGATCCTGCTCCATCCTTAAAGGCGTGCTCTGGGATCAGGGTGTCCATGGCTTGGATTGGTGGTGGGGGTCACTGTTTGAAGGGGCCGTGGTGCTAGTGAGTACGCTGCAGACTCTTCATTCTTCACATGGTGCCGTCTGCCAGGAGCAGTGCATAGTATTACAGCTTTGTCACATTCACTTGAATAGGACGAAGCTGCAATCTTCTGCACTGATGGGACTAAGCACTGGCTGCAGGCGGCTGGGCTTATGGACAGTGTGAAACGGGCCGGCGCTCCTCTGTTTCTGTAACTCCCATTGTAGTGTATGGGCGCTGCGAGTTACGGAAACGGTAAGCCCGGCCACCTGGGACTGCTGCCTAGTCCCATCTCGCTGTGGAAGCGGCCAGGCTGGACAATCACTTTAAGCATGCTCCTTACACTTTATGTGCCCCCTAGTGGCAAAAGTTGGGAGTACAGTATATTTGGTAATAGAAATGAATAGTGTTTATTGTATTGGGGCGGAGGGGGTGTTCTGAATTTTGACAAACATGGTGGCTTCGTTGAGCTGTTTTAAGTACTCTACAAGAATTTTTCATACTTTTAAACATCAGCTATAACATTTTTCTAATGTTTTGTAAGTCTTGTACAGAAATTAAACTTATGTTTATTTTATTTTTTTGAGGCCAGGCTTCATGTATTGTACGGCGATAACCTGGCGCTTTACTGTGAGATACATTTCTTCCATATGCTGCTCGCAGACCCTTCTGTCTGGTTGTTGATCTTGGGAAATAAAGCTGCATTCAGATTTAATGAATGGTCTGTTTTTTTGTTTTGTTCCCCTTTTGAAGGGGTATTCCGGTGATGTAAAGTTATATCCTGTGGCTGGGGGGATAAACTAGATCAGTAGGGGTTCTTCAACTGGGATACTCGCCAATACGAGAATGGACACCCAGTATCCTCTGGAGGCCCCGAAATGAATGGAACTGCATGTGCTCAACCGCTCTATTCATTTCTAATGGAGTTCTAGAGATAGCGGCGCGCCGTACTCATTCTCTGGAACGCCCATACAAATTAATGGAGCGGCCGTGTGCATGCCCGACTGGACTTCATTTCAGGGGCACAGGGTCCCCGTTCTCATGATTGGTGGGACCCCCCTACTGATTATCCCCCATCCTGTGAATGCCATGAGTGTCTGATAAGGATGAGGGGGGGGGGGGAGGGGGGGGGGGGGGTCCTGCTTCTTAGAACCCTTTCTCCTGGGAGGTGTAACCCCTGAGTTATCAGACATTAATGGCAGGCATGCTCAACCTGCAGCCCTCCAGCTGTTGTAAAACTACAACTCCCACAATGCCCTGCTATAGGCTGTTCAGGAATGCTGGCAGTTGAAGTTTTGCAACAGCTGGAGGGCCGCAGGTTGAGCATGCCTGATTTATGGCATATCCTATAGGTATAGATCCTCTCTTGGAATACAGAGCGCTGGCTAATTAAAGGGGTTATTCCCAACATATAATGAGATGGTACATTGCTAGGATGGACCACCACTTTATGATCTGTGGGTGTCCAACCTGTGGCATGAAAGAAAGGGTCACAGCGCTACCGTTCCCTGCGCAGTGGCACCCGGACCACCTGCTGGGCACGGAGATCTGCAGCACAGCTCCCTTCAAGTGAATAGGGTTGGCGCACCTGTCCATGGTAAAACAGTCAAGGGGCCCCTTTATTCTCCCGATTACGATACGCCATCACTTTTACAAGATTGCAATATTTCTTTACGGTCACAGATGTTGATGTTGGGCTATACCAAGCTGCAGGGATCCAGGGCACGGCGCTGTAGATGGCACCCATTTGCTGGTGACATCCGAGCTACAGGACACACATCTGAAAGGTCTAATTGCCAAGAATTGACTTGTAAAGAAAGAAGAGTCTTCAGTTTCCAAACAAAACATACAATCTTTACTTGTATAAGTCATATATAGTCTTATTACGTTAAGTCTTCAATCTTGACAGTGTGGCGTCTGCCAGTGTCGTTATCTCCTATGGAAAGAGGCAGGGTCATTAGGACGCAGAAGGTACGGAAACTGGCCTAATTGTTGCAGATTCATAACTTTTAGGCCTCATGCACACGGCCGTTGTTTTGGTCCGCACCCGAGACCCAGTTGTGGCGGCTTGGAAGCAGACCCATTCACTTCAATGGGGCCGCAAAAGATGCGGACAGCACTCCATGTGGTGTCCGCATCCATTGCTCCATTCCATGGCCCTGAAAAAAAAAAATATAACCTGTCCTATTCTTGTCCGCGCAAGAATAGGCAGTTCTATTAAAGGCCGTCTGTGCCGTTCCGCAAATTGCGGAAAGCAAATGGACGCCATCTATGTTTTGCGGACTGCAAAAACACTGTCGTGTGCATGTAGCCTTAATAATTTGGAGTTGTAGGACGCTTTCCTAGTCCTACCCAAAGCTACACTCAAAAGGTCACATGTCTTGAGGGGGAGGCTGTGGAATTTGGACATTTCCGTGCAGATTTTCTGTACGTTTCTGCACCAAAACCAACAATTTCTAATTGAGGATTTGATGTGGTTTTGCCTCAGATCTCACCCTTCGTTTGAATAGGGTGAAAACCGCAGCTAGGGCTACACGACGAGGTGTCGTGCGACATAGTTTGTAATGCTAGTCTATGGTGTCGCACTGTGACACGACGAGATGGATTTCTGTGCGACTGTTGCGTCGCAGTCTCAGCGACACCATAGACTAGCATTAAAAAAAAATATGCGGTGCGACATCAATGTCCCAGTGTAGTTGTACCTTATATGTCGCGCGACACATGTCCTGTAGCCCCAACCTAAGGGTCCATTCACACGTCCGTGGTGTGTTGCGGATCCGCAACACACCCGGCCGGCACCCCCTATGGAAATGCCTATTCTTGTCCACAGCTGCGGACAAGAATAGGACATGTTCTATATTTTTCGGAGCTGCGGACTGGAGGTTTGGGGCTGCTCTCCGCTTCACGTCCGGGCCCATAGAGAATGAATGAGTCCGCACCCGTTCCGCAAAATGGCGGAACGGGTGTGGACATGTGAATGGACCCTAAAACTGGAAACATAACTGGGGATTTGGAAATCCACACTGCACAGAACAAAGTGTGCATGAGGATTGTCTGATTTCATAGGCTTTGCCGGTACTGTAATACGCGGTGGTTTTTCCATACGGGAATCTGCAATGTGGGCAGGGGCCAAAAACCACTTATCTCTCTTTAACACGAGCGGATCCCGTGCGGGTAATCTGCTGCGTGAAACAGAGCCAAGCCCGTTCCAGACGGCAGAGACACGGAGCACTAACATGATTAAATATGCTCTTTGCCTCTCGGTGACAACTTTGTGTTACTGATTTTGTAGTAAAGAGATCACAGAGAGGCACGGAGTATTATCAATCATGTTAATGCTCCGTGTCTGCCATCTGGAACGGGGCTTGGCACGCTCTCGCGCAGCAGATTAGCCGCTCGTGTGAAAGAGCCCTTAGGCAGGTGGTCTTACTGTTGGATCACAAGTTGCTTAACTGGCTTATCCAGCACTAAGAGATAACTGTATGCAGATCGCTGAGCACACATCAGCCCCCTCGTACCTCCAGGCAGTCGTATCGCTCCTTGATTTCAGCCATCAGCTGATCCACGTGTTGTAATACCAGTTCAGGACGAGCGCTGCCTGTGAGACAGACAGGTGACAGCACATAAAACGACATTGGAGATACAAAGTCTATTCCCTGCTCCCTGTCACATTCTGTGGGATTGTATAATAGCCCCAGACCAGGACGTGTCCAGCAGTCAGAGTACGGGGGTACTGTACATTTAAATAGGACTGAGATGTAATATCAGGTAAGGCCGAAGGTCACGCGTGGTGTTTATGCAAAATTCGGAATTGGGACAACAAGAACTGGACTCCGCAAGGTGCAAGTGAACTGCAATAATAAAGATGCTGACGTGGCTATTTTACTGCTACTGAAAGGGGTATAGTATATAACGGGGATCAGCAACCTTCGGCACTTCAGCTGCTGTGAAACTACAACTACCAGCATGCAAATATGCTCGGCTGAATGAAGCACTCTGGGAGTTGTAGTTTCTGAACAGCTGGAGTGCCGGAGGTTGCTGATCCCTGGTATATAACTAGGATATGCCATCTCTATGAGTGGTGGGGACCCCCCCCAGTGATGAGGCCACAGTGCTGCATCTGTCAGCAGTTTTGTCCCTATGACACTGGCTGACCTGTTCCATGTGCGCTTGGCAGCTGAAGGCATCTGTGTTGGTCCCATGTTCATATGTGCCCGCATTGCTGAGAAAAATAATGTTTTAATATATGCAAATGAACCTCTAGGAGCAACGGGGGCGTTACCATTACACCTAGAGGCTCTGCTCTCTCCGCTACTGCCACGTCCCTGCTCATTTGCATATAGTAAAACATCATTTTCGTCAGCAATGCGGGCACATATGAACATGGGACCAACACAGATGCCTTCAGCTGCCAAGTGCACATGTAACACGTCAGCCAGTGTCATAGGTACAAAACTGCTGACAGATGCCCTTTTAAAGGGGCTATCCAAGAAAAACATTGCTGCTTTCTTAAAAAAAACAGCGCTGCCCTTGTCCGCAGGTTGTGTGTGGTATTGCTTCTCAATCCCATTCAATTCAAAAGGAGCAGAGCTGCCAAACCAGACAACCCATGGACAGGTGTGACGCTCTTTTTTGGAAGGAAGCAACCATGTTTTTCTAATCTCGGACAACCCCTTTAAGACGGACTTGCACATTTCTTTTCACCTTCACGTTGCGGGCTCCGTTCTAGAGGTGAGACGTTGGTGGCATATCCTAGAGCAGGGATCAGCAACCTGTGGCGCTCCAGGTGTTCGAAACTACAACTCCCAGACTGCTCCATTGTCTTTTACAGGCGTTAGAAGAACAGCCGAGCATGTTTGCATGCTGGGAGTTGTAGTTTCACAGCAGCTGGAGTGCCGAAGGTTGCTGATGCCTGTCCTAGAGATATACCACCAATGTATGAGGTGAGACAAACCCTTTAACTGCGGAGCAGAAGTACACAGAGTATTGATTGACAGTGGCCTTAAGGTGGATGGGGGAAGGTGTAGTCACGTGCACAACCATTGGAGATGCAGTGCCCTGTCAGATGACTTCTTAGTCCTATTCTACATGCATCTCCTCGCTCCTCCTCACCATAATGAGCCATTTCACTGAGCAGCAGGCAGATGTTCTCCACGATTTCGGGGTCATCGTCGTGTAATCGGTAAAGCTCTTTAATTAGAGGAAGGCCGCTCATCCCCGCCGCAGGCACCAGCACGCGATAAGCGGACAATTCTGAAAAATTGGGTTGTAAAAGATTAGAGAGAGGGATCGGCAACCTCCGGCGCTCCAGCTGTTCTGAAACTACAACTCCCAGAATCCTCCTTTGACATCTATGGTATTTACAAGAACAGCTGAGCAAGTGGGCATACTGGGAGATGTAGTCTCACAGCAGCTGGGGGTGCCGAAGGTTGCTGATCCCTGGATTAGAGAAACGGCGCCACTCTTGTCCGTGTATGGTGTTGCAGCTCGGGCAGAGCCTATAAAGAAGAGTGAAAGAGAGAATGTTTTTCTAATCTCATACAAAGCCTAAGTCCTCCTGCACATGACCGTGTCCGTACTGCGGTCCGCAAACCACGTATTCGCAAAATACGGACACCTTCTGTGTGCAATCTGTAGTTTTCTCACTCCCAAGGAAATGAATAGTGTCCGTGGGCAATCCATAAAAAAAATGGAGATTGGACATGGATGCAAAATATGGCCCTAAAACCGATGTAAGAGGTACCTGAATTCACCACCAAACCAGTCAGCGCCAAACAGACGTTCTTAGACAGGATGGGACGCGGTGAATGCGCTTGCAGGGCTTCCAGGAGGAGTAATGTTATGGATTCAGTCTGCTCCTCCGTTATATGTCCTGTAAATATCGAATAGAGATCTGATTAATGGGGGATTGGTTCTAATGACTTTAAAATGGGGACAGACAAAAAAAAAATAAAAAAAAAACAACAACTAATTAACATTTATTTGTGGCTGGATTTATTAGCGAGGATCTGTACCCCCTAAAATGTGCTCGCTGGGATTAACGTATAAGCGACCATGTTGGCTGCGAAAGGAAGGGGTAAAAGTGTCTCTCCACCCATATAATAAAACCTACAGGTCCTACACGTTACTGTTCTTAGGCCTCTTTCACACGACCGTATGGCCATTTCAGTGTTTTGTGGACCGTTTTTCACGGATCCGTTGTTCCGGGTTTTTTTTCCGTTGTGTTTCCGTTCCGTTTTTCCCTATGGCATATACAGTATACAGTAATTACATAGAAAAAATTGGGCTGGGCATAACATTTTCAATAGATGGTTCCGCAAAAACGGAACGGATACGGAAGACATACGGATGCATTTCCGTATTTGTTCCATTTTTTTTTTTTTTGCGGGCCCATTGACTTGAATGGAGCCACGGAACGTGATTTGCAGGCAATAAAAGGACATGTTCTATCTTTCAACGGAATGGAAAAACGGAAATACGGAAACGGAATGCATACAGAGTACAATTTTGCGGAACCACTGAAATGAATGGTTCCGTATACGGAACGCAAAAAACGGCCCACAAAAAGGAAAAAAAAAAAAAAAACGGTAGTGTGAAAGAGGCCTTAGTCTGCACAGTCTTTCACATGGGATAGTAGCAGTTTGTGCTCCAGAGCTGCTTTTCTCTCGTAACTGGAAGCTTTTAAGGCTGTGGACACCTTTTGGGCAAGTTTTTTTAAATTATTGCCTTGTACTCATTTTGAGCTACAAATCACCTGGTCTTTAGTAAACATGTTGAGCCCCTTTCTCTGTACAGCCTTGAGATTCTCTGGTAGCAGGCTCTGTGTTTTTACCGTGTTCCGTCAGGCAGCTCAGCTGACGGCTCCTTATCTCTGACCTTATACACACTCATTCTTACTGATAAGGCCTCATGCACACGACCGTTGTGTGCATCCGTGGCCGTTGTGCCGTTTTCCGTTTTTTTTCACGGACCCATTGACTTTCAATGGGTCCGTGGAAAAATCGGAAAATGCACCGTTTGGCAGCCGCATCCGTGAGCCGTGTTTCCTGGCCGTGAAAAAAATATGACCTGTCCTATTTTTTTCACGGCCAACGGTTCACGGGCCCATTCAAGTCAATGGGTCCGTGAAAGAACACGGATGCACACAAGATTGGCATCCGTGTCCGTGATCCGTGGCCGTAGGTTTTAGTTTCATACAGACGGATCCGAAGATCCGTCTGCATAAAAGCTTTTTCTGATCTAAGTTTTCACTTCGTGAAAACTCATTTCCGACAGTATATTCTAACACAGAAGCGTTCCCATGGTGATGGGGACGCTTCTAGTTAGAATACACTGCAAACTTTGTACAAGACTCCCCCCTGTTGCCTGGCAGCACCCGATCTCTTACAGGGGGATATGATAGTACAATTAACCCCATCATATCCCCCTGTAAGAGATCAGGGCTGCCAGGCAGCAGGGGGCAGACCCCCCCCCCTCCCCAGTTTGAATATCATTGTGCGGCCCCCCCCCTCCCCTGTTGTTAACTCGTTGGTGGCCAGTGTGCGCACCCCCCTCCCTCCCTCCCTCTATTGTTTTAATACATTGGGGCCAGTGTGCGCGCCCCCCCCCAACCCCCCCTCCCTCCCTCTATTGTTTTAATACATTGGGGCCAGTGTGCGCGCGCCCCCCCAACCCCCCCTCCCTCCCTCTATTGTTTTAATACATTGGGGCCAGTGTGCGCACCCCCCCAACCCCCCCCCCCCCCCCCCCCCCCCTCCCTCCCTCTATTGTAATCATCATCGGTGGCAGCGGAGTAGAAGATTTTCATACTTACCTGCTTCTTGCTGCTGCGATGTCTGCGTCCGGCCGGGAGCTCCTCCTACTGGTAAGTGACAGGTCTGTGCGGCGCATTGCTGTCACTTACCAGTAGGAGGAGCTCCCGGCCGGACGCAGACATCGCAGCAGCAAGAAGCAGGTAAGTATGAAAATCTTCTACTCCGCTGCCACCGATGATGATTACAATAGAGGGAGGGAGGGGGGGGGGGGTTGGGGGGGTGCGCACACTGGCCCCAATGTATTAAAACAATAGAGAGAGGGAGGGAGGGGGGGTTGGGGGGGCGCGCGCACACTGGCCCCAATGTATTAAAACAATAGAGGGAGGGAGGGGGGGGGGGGGTTGGGGGGGTGCGCACACTGGCCCCAATGTATTAAAACAATAGAGAGAGGGAGGGAGGGGGGGTTGGGGGGGCGCGCGCACACTGGCCCCAATGTATTAAAATAATAGAGGGGGGGTTGGGGGGCGCGCGCACACTGGCCCCAATGTATTAAAATAATAGAGGGGGGGTTGGGGGCGCGCGCACACTGGCCCCAATGTATTAAAACAATAGAGGGAGGGAGGGGGGTGCGCACACTGGCCACCAACGAGTTAACAACAGGGGAGGGGGGGCCCACTGGCCACCAATGAGTTAAAAACAGGGGGGGGGGTCTGCCCCCTGCTGCCTGGCAGCACCTGCCAGGCAGCAGGGGGCAGTCATGTACACAGTTTTTTTGTATATTCTAACCTGAAGCGTCTCCATCACCATGGGAACGCCTCTGTGTTAGAATATACTGTCGGAAATGAGTTTCACGATGTAGCTCATATCCGACAGTATATTCTAACATAGAGGCGTTCCCATGGTGATGGGGACGCTACAAGTTAAAATATACCATCGGATTGGAGAAAACTCCAATCCGATGGTATAACAGAACTCCAGACTTTACATTGAAAGTCAATGGGGACGGATCCGTTTGAAATGGCACCATATTGTGTCAACATCAAACGGATCCGTCCCCATTGACTTGCATTGTAATTCAGGACGGATCCGTTTGGCTCCGCACGGCCAGGCGGACACCAAAATGACTTTTTTTTCATGTCCGTGGATCCTCCAAAAATCAAGGAAGACCCACGGACGGAAAAACGGTCACGGATCACGGACCAACGGAACCCCGTTTTGCGGACCGTGAAAAAAAACGTCCGTGTGCATGAGGCCTAACAGTGTGGCTTCAATAAGTGTTTTTGGGGCTATTACCAATTTAGAGATGAGGGTTATTTCACAGAGTGAAAGTACGATTCTCACAGCTAGGCAGAATTTAACCCTTTACGGCAAAGCTGATGAATATTTTTAATAAAGACCAGTTTAAAAATAAAAATATTGATTTTAAGCTCAAAATGAGTAAAAATGCAATCATAAAAAAACGTCCCTTGAAGGTGTCCATAGCCTTTAAGAATACTATGGGCAATTATCTTTGGTCACTTGGCCATTAAGGGGGTATGCCAATCTCAGACAATGGGGGCATATTGCTAGGATATGCCCCCGTTGTCTGATAGGTGCGGGTCCCACCTCTGGGACCAAAAGTGGTGGAGGGTGCCCTGCGCATGCGCAGCCGTCCTCCATTCATTTCTATGGGGCTGCCAAAAATAGCTTACCGCTGACTCGGCTATTTCCGTCGGCCCAATAGAAATGAATGGGAGCAGTGGCGGTTCGCTCCTATTCTCTTCTATGGGAGAGAGCGCTTGGTGGTATCTTCCAGCCGCCACCTTCCCCACTCCCTTAGCGAAATAGGTGCGGGTCCCACGGTCCCAGATGGGAATACCCCTTAAGTATATAAAAAGGTTTCCTATTCTCTCCTTCTTCATCATAGGCACCTTATGCACTGCTTGGACACCACAGAAGGGGAAGGATTCCCTATGGGGAGGCAGGAAGGCCACATTACAGTCCAGATACACTGACAACTAGAAGCCAGTGTGAGATTAGTCCTTTCCCACTCATTAAATATTGCTAGTATAGGCCATCACTTTATGATGGTGAGGATCTGACCTCCGCTGATTCACCCTTTCACGGTCTTACCCTGCGCGGCGGTGCCCTAACCTCCTGCTGTGCAGATAGGGTCAGGGGATCCCTGTAGGACCTGTCCTACTCTGTGCAGTCTGATCTGATCAGAAACGCTCACACCAAAGTCTGGCATTGTATTCTATTTTATGAACTTAGTCCACTGAATATTATTAGGAGTCCACCTTTCATCCCGAGGATCCACAGGGCGGTGCAGGCCGATTCCACCAGCGGTCCGTCAGTGCGGTATGTCTCAAGCGCGGTGCAGACTACCGGTACGGCTTTCTTCAGACACTCTCCATCTGTTTGGTTCTCTGTGAAAACCAGAAAATTAAGTAGAGGTTTCTACCCCGTCCCCAATATAGGCGATAAATGCTGGATCAATAAGGGGTCCAACCTCTCAGCCCGCCACATGTGGGAGGCCGGCAGCACCCGTGTGTGACATCATCAGTCCTACTCTGGACACGGATAAGAGGCAGGAGCTGTGTGTGGCACATCCACCATCTTCTCTCCCTCTGGGGTTACTGCCCCAGGCTGCTTAGCCCTGCAAGGGACACGGGCCTCATACTTTTGAGACGCACTGCTTTTAACCCCTAGCTGACCCGGAAATTTTCATTTTTTTACTCCCTACCATAGCTATCCTTCCGTTCACATAGCTGTATATTTCGGGGGATAATTTGCACTTTCTAATGACACCATTTACTATTGCATAAAATGTAGTGGGAAGCTGGAATTTATTTTCCAAACGGGGAAAAAAAAAATAGTAAAAAAAAAAATATTAATTCCGCCAAAGTTTTACGGGTTTTGTCTCTATGGCGTTCCCTATATAGCAGGGATAGCCAACCTTGCAAAACTACAACTCCCAGCATGCCCAGACTGCCTACAGCTAGCAGCCTACAGCAGGGCATGGTGGGAGTTGTAGTTTTACAACATCTGGAGAGCCGCAGGTTGGCCATGCCTGCTATATAGTCTAACTGACCTGTTGCCTTCATTCTCCTGGTCAGTGCGATTACAGCGATACCACATTGATATCGTTTTTCTTATGTTTTAGTACTTACAAAAATAATATTTTCCCATTCCGGCTTTCACCGTACAGGATAAATACATATATATGGTAACAGTTCAGGCATTTTGGGACGCGGCGATGCTATGATTTTTTTTATAGTTTATTTTAATTATGTGGAAAAGGGGCGATTGAAATTTTTATATATTTAAAAACTTTTTTCAGGTTTTAAGTCTCATGCTGAATGAGTAAAACAACCCCTTTAAAATACAACTCTCTGGCCACAATGAGCGAAGGAACGTTTGTAGAAAAATGGGCACAGAATGGGGGGGGGGATCAATCAGGCCTTGGGGTTGTGTTGCAGCCAATGGCACGGGGAACATTTCACGGGTAGAGGGAAGAATGGATTCAATGAAATTCCAGCAAAGTCTGGAAGCAAACATAACACCAAGTGTAAAAAAAGCTGAAGTTGAAAAGAGGATCGGATGGCTTCTACAAATGGATAATATTCCATAGTTTATAAGGCTGAAAACAGACATCTGTCCATCCAGTTCGGCCTGTTATCCTGCAAGGTGATCCAGAGGAAGGCAAAAAAAAATCCTTCCAGACTCCAATCAGGCATCAGAATAACTCCCTGGATCAGCGACCCCTCTCCAGAAATCTAATAACTATAACCTGTGATACTTGGAAAAGGATGTGTTACTAGGTACTAACCATGCAGGGTGCTCAAACTCTGCTTCTGACCCTTTTCTATTTATTTATTTATTATTTTGAAAATAAAGTATTGTTTTTGCTTAAAATACTAAGGGAATGTGTAATCTTTAACGTTATGCCTTTTGGAGATCATAGTAACAAGTCATTTTCACCAGGGGTGCCCAAACTTTTGCAAGCCACTGTATAATCGCGATCGTCTATACCTACCGGTCATGGCCAAGGACCATATCAGAGCGCAGCAGGACTGACACAAGTCTCTGTTCTCCAGTGATGTCTCCAGAATTCTGACTAGATCTGAGACAAAACCTGTTCTCCTTAGCAACTCCACTGCCGGCTCTGAGAGAAGTGAGAAAAATCACAAGATGATTGATAAATAGATAGATACAGGCTCGGACTGGCCCATAGGGGTACAGGTGAATCCCCCCGGCCCCCTGAGCAAGGTGGGCCCCTAGTCTCCCACCCCCTGCACAAGTGGCCCATAGACTTACTGCACTACATACATATTTCAATGTACAGCACCTCCACCAGCCTGTGTTCTGATAAAAACAGAGCTGAGATGTCTTCTAGGTAGAGAGGAAAGCTACCAGTGTCCTTCTCTGCCCAGGACCTACCTTCTCGAAGTTCATTCATCTGGTAGCATCTTGCTGCTGTGTGAGCAGGTAATATATGAATGTATCTGTACGGTGGGCCCCCAAAATAAATTTTACTGGTGGGCCCTAGGAATCCCAGTCCGATACTAGATAGATAGATGGTAGAGATCGACCGATTATCAGAAGTACCGATATTATCGGCCGATATTCAGGGTTTTGTACATTATCGGTATTGGCATCTAACCCGTATAAAGCGAATACTAGTGAGCGCTTCCATTATGCATCGGGTGCCGGGAGCGGGGAAGAAGCGCAGCAAGCGCTTCCGATACTCACCCTCCCTGGTCTTCTTTAATGGGGCTGTATAGCGCCAGGACGTAATGCGCGCACTATGACCTGGCGCTGCACGCTGTCAGGTGACAGTGCAGCGCGGGCCGGAGAAGACAGGGGAGCGAGACGCCGGACCTGGAGATGGAGAGGAGCCACGGCGCAGGAGAGGTGAGGAGTTTTTATTTTATTCATCTGAGGAGGGGTTAAAATAATGTCTGATCTGAGGTCCGATAGGGGTTAAAATAATGTCTGATCTGAGGTCCGATAGGGGTTAAAATAATGTCTGATCTGAGGTCCGATAGGGGTTAAAATAATGTCTGATCTGAGGTCCGATAGGGGTTAAAATAATGTCTGATCTGAGGTCCGATAGGGGTTAAAATAATGTCAGTGAGGAGGGGGAAGGGTGGTGTGGAAATTGGCATTTGGCACTAGTATATTATAAATGGACTACCAGCTAAGGGCTTTATTCATATATAATTTACATTTATAATATACTAGTGCCAAATGCCAATTTCCACCACCTCAGTGACTACCAACTAATATATATATTATAAGATATAAATTAATCGGCTATCGGACTGAAAGTTCACCAATTATCGGCTCTGAAAAAATAAATAAAAAATAAAAAACAATAATTTGGCGATCCCTAATAGATAGATATGAGATAGATAGATGATAGCCCACTTACCTCTAACTGAAATCATCATCATCATCACACTGAAGATTACAGATATTAGCTCATCCCTCTGGGGAGAAGTCCTTGCTGCTTCCACCAAAGTAATGCCTAGATCCTCTCCAGACCAGAGCTGCTCGCCATCTTCTTGTTCCAAGGCTGCAGACAGAGACAGAACGCTTATATCTCGAGGTCACTGGGCAAACAACCTACACAGATGGAATACTTCTCCCCGCCGAGGGCTCGTAGGTCCAGATGATAGGACAGGCTCATGAGGCGCCTGCCCCTGGGGACTCCTTCACCTTGCATGGCCTGAACTTCTGTGGTGACTTTAGCTCTGGTGTTACACGGTTAGATCTGCACTCTACGGCAGAATTATATGGACGCTGCAGGTTATTTAGCTACAGCTAGGCAGCATTCCTCCCGCCATATCCCTCCCTTGAAAAAGAAGGCATAGGATAGGACACCCCTCACTTTTTGCACAGGGGTCTCCATGGGCCTTGATCAGATCCAGATAATAGGCACAGGCCGACCGGACCCCTCACCTTGTGATACCAGTCTATGCAGCACTCGGCTGCCCTCCCATTGTACTCTGGAGTCCTTGTGCGTCCTCATAGCCAGTGAGACGAGGTGCATTGTGTCGCCTGTGTCCAAGACCCCTGCAGAGGGAAAACCCTGAAATCAGTCTTCTGTTATAGCAATGATTCTAAGGTCACTGTACACGAGAACATAGTAGTAGTGTCAGCAGTCAGTGCACGGCCTGTATAACTGTGCAAATTGGGCGTGCCCTCAACATAACTCAACACACCGCCATTGATGTCAACAGAAGTGAGTGCACCCCTAAGTGAAAATGGCCAAATTGTACCCAAAGTGTCAATATTTTTTGTGTGGCCGCCATTATTTTCCAGCACTGCCTTAACCCTCTTGGGCATGGAGGTCACTAGAGCTTCACTGGTTACCACTGGAATCCTCTTCCATCCTCCATGATGACATCACGGAGCTGCTGGATGTTATAGACCTTGCGCTCCTCCACCTTCTGTTTGAGGAGGCCCCACAGATACTCTATAGGGTTTAGGTCTGGAGACATGCTTGGCCAGTCCAGCACCATTACCCTTCAGTTTCTTTAGAAAGCCAGCGGTCATATTGGAGGTGTTTGGGGTCTTTATCATGTTGGATACTACCCTGCGGCCCAGTTTCCAAAGGGAGGGGATCATGCTTTGCTTCAATGTTGCGGGTGCAAACGGGTGCAGACCAATTAATTTTCAATGGGGCCACAAAAGATGCGGACAGCACACAGTGTGCTGTCCGCATCCGCACTTCCGTTCCGTGGCCCCGCAAAAAAATAGAACATGTCCTATTCTTGTCCGTAGCCATGGACAAAAAAAAAAGGCATTTCTATTATAGTTCCGGCCACGTTCGGTCCGCAAAATGCGGAACGCACGTGACCGGTATCCGGGTTTTGCGGATCCAGAATTTGTGGACCCCAAAACCTCTGCAGCAATGCTGGCAGCACTCATACAACCTCTGGATATGACGCTGAGCACTGACAGGCTGACCCCCCACCCCTGTAACCTCTGCAGCAATGCTGGCAGCACTCATATATAACCTCTGGATATGACGCTGAGCACTGACAGGCTGACCCCCACCCCTGTAACCTCTGTAGCAATGCTGGCAGCACTCGTACAACCTCTGGATATGACGCTGAGCACTGACAGGCTGACCCCCCACCCCTGTAACCTCTGCAGTAATGCTGGCAGCACTTATACAACCTCTGGATATGACGCTGAGCACTGACAGGCTGACCCCCACCCCTGTAACCTCTGCAGCAATGCTGGCAGCACTCGTACAACCTCTGGATATGACGCTGAGCACAGACAGGCGGACCCCCCACCCCTGTAACCTCTGCAGTAATGCTGGCAGCACTCATATATAACCTCTGGATATGACGCTGAGCACTGACAGGCTGACCCCCCACCCCTGTAACCTCTGCAGCAATGCTGGCAGCACTCATACAACCTCTGGATATGACGCTGAGCACTGACAGGCTGACCCCCCACCCCTGTAACCTCTGCAGTAATGCTGGCAGCACTCATACAACCTCTGGATATGACGCTGAGCACTGACAGGCTGACCCCCACCCCTGTAACCTCTGCAGCAATGCTGGCAGCACTCATACAACCTCTGGATATGACGCTGAGCACTGACAGGCTGACCCCCACCCCTGTAACCTCTGTAGCAATGCTGGCAGCATTCATACAACCTCTGGATATGACGCTGAGCACTGACAGGCTGACCCCCCACCCCTGTAACCTCTGCAGTAATGCTGGCAGCACTCGTACAACCTCTGGATATGACGCTGAGCACTGACAGGCTGTCCCCCACCCCTGTAACCCCTGCAGCAATGCTGGCAGCACTCGTACAACCTCTGGATATGACGCTGAGCACTGACAGGCTGACCCCCACCCCTGTAACCTCTGCAGCAATGCTGGCAGCACTCGTACAACCTCTGGATATGACGCTGAGCACTGACAGGCTGACCCCCACCCCTGTAACCTCTGCAGCAATGCTGGCAGCACTCGTACAACCTCTGGATATGACGCTGAGCACTGACAGGCTGACCCCCACCCCTGTAACCTCTGGACCTGACGCTGAGCATGTGCACTCAACTTCTCTGGCCGACCATGGCGAGGCCTGTTCTGAATAGAACCTGCCTTGTTAAACCGCTCTATGGTCTTGGCGCTGCAGCTTCGTTTCAGGGTGTTGGCGATCTTCTTATAGCCTCGGCCATCTTTATGTAGAGCAACTATTCTTTTTTTCAGATCCTCAGAGAGTTCTTTGCCATGAGGAGCCATGTTGAACTTCCAGTGACCAGTATGAGAGAGCGTGAGAGCGATAACACCAAATATAACACACCTGCCCCCAATTCACACCTGAGTCCTTATAACACTAACGAGTCACATGACACCTGGGAGGGAAAATGGCTAATTGGGCAATTTGACCATTTTCACTCACTTCTGTTGCCGGCGGTTTAGACATTAATGGCGGTGTGTTGTTATTTTGAGGGCACGCCCAATGTACAGTGTTATGCGAGCCGCACAGAGACTACTGTACATTGTATCACAGCGTCAGATCTTCAGCGCTGTCCCAGGAAAAGACAGAAGAAGATATTTACAAATATGTGAGGGGCGCGCTCAGTTTTGTTAGATACTTGTGTCCATCACTAAAAGGATCTATAGAGATTGTTATTGATCTAATGATAGATGTGTGATATTTTTAATTGCTCCATTTTTATATTCTCCCCTCCCCCTCCACCCATGAAGATCCAAAAGTGTACCTTCTCCATCTGAATCATAATTGATCAGGTGATTCAGTGCTGATAACTGAGCCTCCTCGAAGTCGGGGTACCTCTTCATGAGCCCTGGAAGAAGACACACAAAACACATCCTTACCGACTGCAGAAAACGACAGACTGAAGACACCGGAGGAAGAAGTGGAGCACCACCGATTACAGGGGTCGGTACGATCACTGGGGGTCCAACTACCAGAGCCCCTACTGATCACAAGGACGGCAGTCTGAGTGCACATCTGTGACCACTGCTCCATCCATGGGACACCCAAATACAACATTCCCCATCTCCATCAGTCTCACAGAAATGAATGGAGTCTGCACAGGGCAAACCTTTGTGAAAGGTCTAAGCAGATCTCCCCCCCCCCCCCCCCTTCCCTCCCCGAAATCAGCTGTAATCTGTAGATCAGGCATCCTCAAACTGTGGCCCTCCAGCTGTTGCAAAACTACAACTCCCAGCATGCACGAACAGCCTACAGCAGGGCATTGTGGGAGTTGTAGGATGCCTGCGATGAACCAGTGACAGGCGCTGAATTCCCCTCTAGCGCCTCCACAGGGGAAATAAAGAATTACATGGTTCTTATTGATATCAGAGGTGGGGGTCCTCCAGAGTCTATTTACCTGTATAGGAGCGTGCTGCTGCTGTATCCTTCTTACCTATTACATTTTCTATACCGCCATCTTTAATCTCGTCTAGAACACCAGGGGGCAGAATCTTCTTCAAACCCGACACGGGAGAACCAATCAAAACCAAGCACTCAACGACGTAAGGCTCACGCAGCAAGTCACTGTTGGAGGGCGAAGGAAATAGACCAACTCATGATTGCTTAAAGGAACGTTGATACCCTGTGTTATACCGACTGCAGGACCTGAAGGGGCGGGACACGACACAGGGTATCCTTGTGTCATGCTCCGCCCTTTCAGGCCCCACTGAGTGTACGATTTCTACACTGCGCTCCAGCAGGTTCTCGCAATGTCTACTTACTTAGCCGAGGGGCGATCCTCAGGATGAATCTGTAGCATCTTTGGTAGCAGTCGGAACAGCTCCTCTGAGTAACCGACTTTGTACTGAATTAAATCTAAATTTACACGTAAGTACGGTGGGTCCAACTTTATCCTCTCCAAGAGCTCAATGATCTCAGGGTCCTACACGGGAATACAAGTCATCAGTCATAGTATGAGGATGGCCGGGGGTCATCTCGGACCACAGGCAACGATCGGACGTAACCTACCGTCCTCACGGACGTCATCATCAGATCCAGTAAGATACACCCCAAAGACCAGACGTCCGACTTGTCAGTATACAGGAATTCTAGCGATTCTGGAGCCATGAATATTTTTCTCTCTGCAGGGTCAAAAGGGGTTAAAAGGAGGACCTAATACATTTTCAACGTTCGATATTTTATATTAGGTGTACGAATCTGTGACCCCTTTGCTCTGCTGATTTGTGGGGACCCTAAAGGTCAATATACTTATGGCCTAATCATTAAGGGGGTTCTGCAGTTCTTTTATCCTCTGGATAGATCATCAGCATCTGATCGGTGGGGGTCCGACACCCGGGACTAGGCATGAGTGAGTGCTCCGTACAGCATTAGAATGTATTGGCTCCGATGAGCCGAAGTTATTAATTTGCGAAGTCTCGCGAGACTTTGCATAATAACTTCAGAAATTGATTTTTACTGTAAAAAAACATTTCCCAAACTCAGGTTCAGTTCCGAGGTACCACTTGGAACCGAACCAGAGTTGGGGAAATGGTCTTTTACAGTAAAAATCAATTTCTGAAGTTATTATGCGAAGTCTCGCGAGACTTTGCAAATTAATAACTTCGGCTCATTGGAGCCAATACATTCCAATACTGTATGGAGAGCTCGCTCCGTACAGTATTGAAACAAAGTGTTATGCAAATCGACTTTGGATGTTTCATCCCTTCCCGGGACCCCCGCCGATCAGCTGTTTGAGAAGGCCGCGGCGCTGGCAGTAGTGCTGCGGCCTTCTCGCTGTTTACCGCAGGCCCAGTGACGTCACGACTAGTATCAATGGCCTGGGCGCGGCTAAGCTCCGTTCACTTAAATTAAGATTAGCCTCGCCCAGGTCAGTGATACTAGTCGTGACGTCACTGAGCCTGCGGTAAACAGCGAGAAGGCCGTGGCGCTAATGCCAGCGCCGCTGCCTTCTCACACAGCTGATCGGTGGGGGTCCCGGGTGTCGGACCCCCGCTGATCAGATGCTGATGATCTATCCAGAAGGTAGATCATCAGTTTAAAAGAACTGCAGAATCCCTTTAAGGGGGTTGTCTCATCTGAGACACTGGTGGCATATCGCTAGGATACGCCACCAATGTCAGATAGCTGCGGGACCCAGAGGTATCTCCAGAACAGGCCCCTGAAAGTGAAGGAGAACATGCGCTCTCCATTCATTTCTGTAGAAGTTCTAAAAACATCAGAGCAAGCGCACTCAGCAATTTTGGGAAATCCCATAGAAATGAATGGAGAGCGCATCGTGCAAGCATGGCCACCACTTCATTTGCTTCTATGGGACTGCCGGAGATGGCCGAGCCAGCGCGCAACTATTTTTGTCAGTGTCATAGAAGCGAATGGAGGGTGGTTGCTCATGGGCAGCTGCTCTCCACTCACTTCAGGGGCCCCATTCTGGTGATAGGTGCAGGTCCTACCAGAATGGGCCCCTGAAGTGAGTCGAGAGAAGCTGCCCATGAGCAACCACCCTCCATTCTCTTCTATGACACTGCTGAAAATAGTTGAGCGCTGGCTCAGCCATCTCCGGCAGTCCCATGGAAACAAATGAACTGGTGGCCATGCTTGCATGATGCACTCTCCATTAATTTCTATGGGATTTTGGAAAATAGCGGAGTGTGCTTGCTCAGATATTTTCAGAACTCCTACAGAAATGAATGGAGAGCGCATGTTCTCCTTCACTTTCGGGGGATACCTCTAGGACCCGCACCTATCTGACATTGGTGGCATATCCTAGCAATATTCCACCAATGTCTAAAGTGAGACAAACCCTGGAAAACTTTAAACTGAGTTGTCCAGGATTTTCAGGGCCTACCCAATGAAAAAGTCATCAATATCAGATAGACGAGGGTCTGACAACCTGCAACCCTGCTGATTAGCTGTTGAATTGTAGCACTGATGCCAGAGGTACACAACTCCCTCCACGGTGCCGAGGAGAGAGCTGGTAACTGCAGCGTCCACTACAATGGGGGGCAGAGCTGCAGTAACCAGCTCCGTCCACTACACAATGGGTGGAGCTGCGTCGTTCTGACACCAAGGCTACAACAAAACAGCTGATCGGTGCGGGGTGTCAGACCTCCACTGATCTGATATGGATGACCTATCCTCAGGATAGGCCATCAATGTCAAAATCCTGGACACCCCCTTTAACAGGACGAGTGGAGCCATGTGTATGTAGCACTCTTACCGGGATCCACTCTTATCTTCATCTTCATTTCATCTGTTGCCAACGTCTGAGGAAGAAAGTCACTTATGACGAAGACGTCTTCCCGCCTCAGGAGGACGTTACTTGGTTTGAGGTTTCTATGATGAGCGAAAATGAAGTAAATGAAACAAATCTAAGAACCACCTTGGCAAGTTTTGGTGATGAATTTTCCACTTCTACCCCGACCATTGACCTAGTCCACAGTCAATGGTTGCAGTGGAGCAGGCGACTAGGTCAAGCGGCACCAGACGTTGGAGCGACGAGAACATGGCCCGGAGTAGCGGAGAGGCAGGGTGCAGGCATTAGCTGAAACCGACTTATTCCTGCACAATCCTCACACTTTTTTTTTGGCCATCTTTGAGGGGTTTGGCGGATTTCCGTTTTTTTTTTGGGCAACAACACCAGCTCCAGTTGTTGTATGGAAGTCTATGGGAAATATTGGATACAAGCCAAAATGTATTTATTTTTTTGTAGTGGTGTTTTTTCACCCTTGAGATGCTTTTACTGGGGCGTGGAGTTTTTTTCCCCCACATCTGTCCCATAGACATCCAGAATGCAAGTGCCGATCCGTGTTGCGTTTTTTCATGGATTTTTTTTTTCCTACCAATGTACTGTAAGGAGTGACATTACAGGGGGGGGGGGTTCACATATTGTCCTATGTAAAATGCAAGGCATGCAAAAACCGCCGGGGGGGGTATAACGCACACTATGGGCCAAAAGGCTAAAATGCCCAAAAATAACACAAGACGCGACACAAGAGGGTGCATGAAATTGGATTGCATGGTGGAGACCATCCCTCGGGACGCACTTCATCCCCTCCTGAAAGGCTCCAAACGAGAAAATCAGGACCTACCTGTGGAGGACGCGCTTTTTGTGAACATAAATTAAAGCCTCGATGGCCTGAGCGAGAAATCTCTGAATGATCTGCGAAAAAAAAAAAAAAAAAAGAGATAATACATGAGAAACCATTTTGCATGATCGCAGATATACTGATCGCACAGCGAGGGAGGAGCAGGGGCATTGGCATCGTTAGAGGCGTTTACTACAAGGCCCAGCATGCCCCGGCATTGGATGCTGAATAAGTGATTTCATATCCTTTAATTGGGTCATAAAACAGTCCGATATGTGCTATTCTGGATCAGTCATATACCCGTGTAACGTCTATACTCTACGTATCGTCTGATGTGGGAAACACGGAGGCAGCCGGATGGATTTTCCCTGTTGAATCCTCTGGTTTAGGCCCCTTTCACACGAGCCTGACGGATTGGCTCCGGATGCGTTCAGTGAAACGGTCCGCAAAAAAAATGGAACGGACACGGAAAGAAAATACGTTTGTGATCATGAGCCCTTACTCCGGAGATCAGCGGCATCAGAAGCATCTGACAGCCAGCTATGCTGTACTGAAGTAACATGCATGCTCGGCCAAGCCGACCGAGGGATTAGATCCGATAGTCGAGCTCTCCTATAGCTCTATGATGACATGAGATTTTAATTTAATTTTGAATCCTGAGGACCCACCGACCGACATGGGACATCCCGGGCAGAATCCTATCTGACAGCCGCTGCTCTCCCTCCTCCATAGAAATACCGGGGCCCTGATGGTTGAGATAATAGTCCTACGTCTAGGAAACAAGCAGGATGTCACTGTATTGGACTTGTTATTTACTTTTTCATTTATGATCCTCCCCTCTCGTCTGTTATCTCGCACCATCTGCTCCAGGTTCCCCTGATCGCAGTAATCCATCACCAGGCAAAAAAACAGCGATGAGATCTAAAGAAAAAAATCGTCTCCATCATTAGATACTATAATATGTATATACAGTGGATATAAAAATTCTACACACCCCTGTTAAAATGTCAGGTTTCTGTGAAAATGAGACAAAGATAAATCATTTCAGAACTTTTTCCACCTTTAATGTGACCTATAAACTGTACAACTCAATTGAAAAACAAACTGAAATCTTTTAGGTGGAGGGAAGAAAAAAAAAACTAAAATAACGTGGTTGCATAAGTGTGCACACCCTCTTATAACCGGGGATGTAGCTGTGTTTAGAATTAAGCAATCACAATAACAATCCTGTTAGATAGGAGTCAGCATACACCGGCCATCATGTAAAGTGCCTCTGATTAACCCCAAATAAAGCTCAGCTGCTCTAGTTGGTCTTTCCTGAAGTTTTCTTAGTCGCATCCCACAGCAGAAGCCATGGTCCACAGAGAGCTTCCAAAGCATCAGAGGGGTCTCATTGTTAGAAAGTATCAGTCAGGAGAAGGGGACAAAAGAATTTCCACGGCATTAGATATACCATGGACTGGTATAAATCAAATAAATATCTAAAAAAAAAATATTTAAAAAAAAATAATTTTTTTTTTAGAGGAATAAGATATGGGTCCAAAAGCCCCAAGGCGTTCGACCGATCTATCAGGTCAGAAACATGGGTCTAGAACGGCTGAACCAACAAAACTTGACCAGTTTCTGAAATCCCCAAGGGTCAATACGAGGGGCGGACAAAAGGAATTCTCTGAAAAAAAAAATTATGAATTGGAGGTAACTGAGCGAGAAATACAAAAAGGCGCTAGATACCCTGAGGAGGAGGATGGAATAATGGGGGAAGTTATCCCTGATGACAATTCGTCCCCGCTGGAAGAAATACTCCTAGCGGTTAAACAGAACGGAGATTTAATACAGGTGGTTACAACCCAACTTGGATCTATTCAAGTTGATGTGGGACTAATAAAAGATGAATTGACCAAAATGCGAGACAGACTCAACACCCTTGAAAGTTCTGTCACCCTTATACAGAAGGAATCCAAAAAAATAAATACGGAAGTTTCTATACTTAAAGTGGAAAATAATCTCCTGAAGAAAAAGGTAGTGGACCTTGAAGATAGGTCACGAAGATATAACGTGAGAATTATAGGGATTCCAGAGGGTGAGGAAGGAAAAAATCCAACCGAATTTGTACAGAAACTAATTCTAGAGAACTTTGGTAAAGAGTCATTTTCTCCTCTTTTCATGATTGAAAGAGCTCATCGGGTCCCAGGAGGAAAACCAATTCCAGGGAGACAACCTCGGACAATCCTTGCTAAGTTACTGACTTCAGGGGACAGAGATGTCCTCCTGAGAAGGGCGAGGGAATCCTCACCGGTTGTGTATAACGGGATTAGACTGGCCTTTTTTTCCTGACTTTTCGAAAGAAATACAAGAAAAGAGACGCACATTCATGATTGTTAAAAAGAAGCTAAGAGAGAGGGATATTAAATATTCTCTTATATTCCCGGCTAAACTGCGGATTATTTTTGAGGATAAAACTTTTTTTTTTGATACCTCAGAAGAAGCCGCGGACTGGATTGAGCGAAACAATCGATGACTCAATTGGGTTATGAATTGACGGGAATAATTAGTAATATAAGGGGCTCATACCCCAAAATGTAGTCTTCTTTGCTTCAAAATGGCGGTGTGGGGGTGGTTGACTGGGGGGAGGGTCGAGGGTTGGTCATAGGAAAGAAATCTACTACAATATGTGGTGGGTTGCCTGTGGGAGGGGGGTGAGGGGGGGGGGTTGGGTTGTGGTGCGTCAAAGTAGGTGTGGTTCCCTTTTTTTTTTCAGTTTATTATTCTCTTTTTCCATCTTGTTTTCTCCTTTTTCCCTCTCTCCTAATCTTCCATTTAACCATTGTTGATGACGATGATTAGAATTTTTTCTTGGAATGTACGTGGTTTGGGGGAAAGAGGTAAGAGACAAGCGGTTTTTGACTTGACTCAGGCCCATCTACCAGCAATAGTATGTTTGCTCGAGACCCATCTTACTGAGGAGACCACTAGAGTGGTCGACAGGGGATGGGCTGCGCATACGTATCATTCTACCCTCTCCAATTACTCGAGAGGTGTTACGGTGTTGATACATAGACTTATTGACTTCGTTTGTGAGGCATCCTCTGTCGACCAACAGGGAAGATTTATTTTTCTATATTGCAGGTTAGGGGGAGAGTTATGTATTTTGGCCTTTGTCTATATCCCCCCGCCATTTTCTCTTCTGGTTCTTAACTCTCTTCTATTATTCATGGATAAATGGCCAGAATGTCCAACATTGATTATTGGTGATTTTAATTGTGTCATCGATCCTTTACGTGATAGGGTCTCTATGAGTGCTAGGGGTGACAGTACGGTCCAGGGGTCCCCCCTCGCACGGTTCTGCCTGGAGGCTGGATTTGAGGACGCTTGGGAATATCTGGGACAGGGGAAAAGGGTTTTTTCATGTTTTAGTAAAGCAGGTAAATCATTGTCTAGAATAGATCTTGTATTGATAAATAGCAAATATATGAAATTGATAAAACGAATGAAATATGAAACAAGGTCAATATCTGATCACTCCCCGTTAGTACTTGAATTATGCTTCTCTCAGGATAGATATATATCAAAACCTCCCTTTAGACTAAACCCTTACTGGCTATCAGTCATAAAGACACATGAAATAATTCGAAATGAAATAGGCCGATTCTGGGATATCAACTACGGCTCAGCAAAAATTCAAGTGGTATGGGATACCTTTAAGGCGTACATGAGGGGATTGATGGTTAGTAATATCACGAATCTTAGAAGAGAATATGGAAAAAAACAGAAAAATCTAGAGAAACATGTGATCTTAGCGACAGAATCCTTCCATATAAATAAGACGGAGAAAAATAGGGAAAATATGCAAAAAGCCACACAAATATATGCTAATTTTTTACTGGATAAAGCTCAACAGAATCTTTTCTTTAAAGGGCAAAAATATTTTACTGACTCTGGGCGACCCGGTAGGCTACTCTCCAGAGTAATCTCCAATCAACAACCTAAAAAAAACATATAGAGAAGGTTCGACTGAGGGATGGTAGAACAGTTACTGGTCAGGGTCCGGTGGAGAAGGCCTTTTTTGATTATTTTCTTGATATGTATAAGGCTGATTCTAATATTACAGACGATAAGATAGATCTCTACCTAGATAGGATTAACTTTTCAACTATTACTGAGAACCAAAAGAAAGCACTAGAACTGGAGGTCTCAATTAAGGAACTTGAGGGAGCTATTAAATTATGTTCAACTAATTCTACTCCTGGTTCAGACGGGCTTCCATATGAATTCTATAGCAAATATGGGGACTGTATTTTTCCTAGATTACTGGAGGTCTTTACTGAATCAATGGAGGAAGGGAGGTTGCCAGATTCAATGATGGAGGCTACAGTGATACTAATTCCAAAAAAAGGCAAGGACCCTCTAGATTTAGAATCTTACAGACCAATTTCACTGCTTAATGCAGATGTAAAGCTTTTGGCGAGGGTCCTTGCTACAAGGCTCTCTGGGGTCATCTCCTCCATAGTCCATCCGGATCAGAGCGGTTTCATTAAAAATAAGGGTACACATTATAATCTACACCGGCTCTTTTCTAATATCCAGGCCCCTGGGGGGACCGCCCGCTCCATCCTGTCATTAGATGCCTCTAAGGCCTTTGACAGGGTGGAGTGGCGTTTCCTCTGGAAGGTTCTTGCTAGGATGGGCTTTGGAGAGAGGTTTATACGTACTCTTAGGCTATTGTATGGATCTCCAAGGGCTAAATTGAGTCTTAATGGAATTTTGAGTAGCAGTATCGAGTTAAACAGAGGCACCCGTCAGGGTTGCCCACTATCTCCCTTATTACTTGATATATATATCGAACCCCTTGCGATGGCCATTAGGCAGGACGATCAGATCAAAGGATTTGGTACGCTAGGAACACAAGATCGTATCTCACTATATGCAGACGATGTTCTGTTTTTTATAGATCATACGGAAACCACTCTCCCTAGGATTATTCAAATGGTTAAATTATTTGGTGAGGTTTCTGGTCTTCTTATAAACTGGACCAAGACTAGTCTGCTTCCAATAGACCCCCTACCACAGAAAGAGATTCCTGTTACACAGTTGGATATTGTTGATACTTTTCAATATTTGGGTTTGACGATATCGCCTCGGGTCGAAAATTTTGTAGAACTTAATTTGATCCCCATAATAGTAAAGATCAGAGCTAAAATAGGAATTTGGCTGAAACTTCCCCTATCTAGAGCTGATCGGGTTTCACTAGTCAAAATGGTGATATTACCACAATTGCTCTATGTGCTCAGGAATACACCTATTTGGATACAAGACAAACATTTTAAACTTATAGAGAGACTAATTAATGATTTAATATGGGGAAGAAAGCGAGTTCGAATTAAGTTGGAGTATTTGTATAGATCAGTGGAGTGCGGGGGTTTAAATCTCCCCTACTTTAAGGGATACTTTATTGCAGCCCAGCTATTGAGGTGCTATGAATCAGAGCATAGCGCACTACTGGGGAAGTTGGTAAATAGTCATGCCCACAATAATATTTTTTCCTTGTTGGAATCTGGCCTATTGAAGAGCTATGAGCAAGGCTACAGAGAGACTATAAAACTACTCCTTAAGGTCTGGGCTACAACTAGGACATGGTTGAAAGTTAAGGGTTCACTTACATTTACGCCTCTTTGGCATAATTTGTATTTACAAAGGCTGGATGAAATTGCAGCTGACACATTTTGGCAGAAGAATAAAATTTTATATATTTCACAGGTAGTTAAAGATAGAGAAATTAAATCCTATATAGAAATGATACAAAACTTAAAAAATCTTTCATGGTTTAGGTATTTCCAATTGCGTTCTGTGTTATCCAGCTTGGATGATAAGCGGCTGTTGGATATAGATAATGTATCCTTTCTGAATGATTGGGTAGGAGGTACACATTTCAGAATAAAAATTTCAAATATATATAAGTTATTACTTAAAGCACGGTTTAGTGACATACACTCTCCAGGACAAAAAGCGTGGGAGGTGGACTGTCCGAATGTACAAATAGAAGGGTGGGATAATATTTTTGGGAATCTATCTTCACTATCCCAGAACTTTAACCATGTCCTGATACAATTTTATATCTGCCACAGATTATATATTACTCCATTGTGGATGAACAAATGTGGGTTAAGAGACACGTCCAACTGTCCCAAATGTGACACTGTAGGAGCAGACTTTCTCCATATGATATGGACCTGTCCAGAACTTATAAACTACTGGAACGGTATCAATAACTATATTATGTGTAAACTAAAAATTCGAATTCCTTTTGAACCACAAGTATTTATTCTCAATGATCTCTCCAAATTAAAAAATCATAAGTATCAAAAGATTCTTTTGAGTAGAGTATTGATGTTGGCTAGAGTTTTGATCAGCCGCACCTGGTTTGCCCGATCTACTCCAAACAAAAACACATGGATAAATTTAATTGATAAGGTAATGAACTACGAAAAATTTTTATACAGACGGAGGGAAAATGAATATCAATGGACCAGGATATGGGGTGGTTGGAGGTCTGGTTAGCTGAGATCAAGTTGTTTTATATATAAGGGTCCTACTTTGACGCACCACAAACTGGGAGGGAGGGAGGGGAGGGTTTTCTAAATATTTTGAAAAGATGAGTGGAATATACGCACATATAATCACTTGGGTTACTAAGAATTGAGAGACTGTAATAAATTTTTTATTGTAAATGTTTTGTAGTTTTCCCAATAAAATTTAAAAAAAAAAAAAAAAAAAAAAAAAAAAAAAAAAAGATATACCATGGACTGGACATCCCACCAAAAAGAACACACAATCTGCGGCTGCAGTTCCGGAAGATAAGTCTCATCACTAAAAGCCTTCAATAGAGTTGTGCCTAAATTTGCACAACTCAAAAAGGTGAGCCTTCACAATTCCCATGATATCATTTTATCTGTATATACATACTACCATATTGTGCGCCCCTTTTCTCTCCTATTCTCTATTCCCCTCATTCATTTGAGAGCAATTTAGATTTGTCCAACACACAAAGATTAGATAAACCATGGAACACAGTGAAGTCATCATCAAGTGGAGACAATATGGCCCAACAGTGACATTACTAAGAACTGGACGTCCCTCCAAAATTGATGAAAAGACGAGAAGAAAACTGGTCTGGGAGGCGACCAAGAGGCCTACAGCAAGAGTAAAGGAGCTGCAGGAATATCTGGCAAGTCCTGGCTGTGTGGTCCATGTGACAACAATCTCTCGTATTCTTCATATGTCTGGGCTATGGGGTAGAGTGGCCAGACGAAAGCCTTTTCTTACCGAGAAAAACATACAAGTCAGGCTACATTTTGCAAAAACACATCTGAAGTCTCCCAAAAGCTTGTGGGAAAAGTGTTATGGTCTGATGAAACCAAGGTGGAACTTTTTGGCCATAATTCCAAAAGATATGTTTGGCACAAAAACAACACTGCACATCACCAGAAGAACCCCATCCCCACAGTGAATCATGGTGGTGGCAGCATCATGCCAAGGGGCTGTTCTTCTTCAGCTGGAACTGGGGCCTTAGTTAAGCTCGAGGGAATTATAAACAGTTCCAAATACCAGTCAATATTGGCACAAAACCTTCAGGCTTCTGCTAGAAAGCTGAACATGAAGAGGAACTTCATCTTTCAGCAGGACAACGACCCAAAGCATACATCCAAATCAACAAAGGAATGGCTTCACCAGAAGAAGATGAAAGTTTTGGAATGGCCCAGCCAGAGCCCAGACCTGAATCCGATTGAAAATCTGTGGGGTGATGTGAAGAGGGCTGTGCCCAGGAGATGCCTTCGCAATCTGACAGATTTGGAGTGTCAAAAAGAAGAGTCAAAATGTGCCGTGCTGATAGACTGAGTGCTGTAATAAAGTCAAAAGGTGCTTCAACAAAGTATTAGGCCTCATGCACACGACCGTTGTGTGCATCCGTGGCCGTTGTGCCGTTTTCCGGTTTTTTTTTCGCTGACCCATTGACTTTCAATGGGTCCGTGGAAAAATCGGAAAATGCACCGTTTTGCAGCCGAGGCCGTGATCCGTGTATCCTGTCCGTCCAAAAAATATGACCTGTCCTATTTTTTTGACGGACAACGGTTCACGGACCCATTCAAGTCAATGGGTCCGTGAAAGAACACGGATGCACACAAGATTGGCATCCGTGTCCGTGATCCGTGGCCGTAGGTTGCTTTCATACAGACGGATCCGAAGATCCGTCTGCATAAAATCTTTTTCTGATCTAAGTTTTCACTTCGTGAAAACTCATATCCGACAGTATATTCTAACACAGAAGCGTTCCCATGGTGATGGGGACTCTTCTAGTTAGAATACACTACAAACTTTGTACAAGACTGCCCCCTGCTGCCTGGCAGCACCCGATCTCTTACAGGGGGATATGATAGCACAATTAACCCCTTCAGGTGCGGCACCTAAAGGGGTTAATTGTACCATCATATTCCCCTGTAAGAGATCAGGGCTGCCAGGCAGCAGGGGGCAGACCCCCCCCCCTCCCCAGTTTGAATATCGTTGGTGGCACAGTGTGCGCCCCCCATCGGGCCCCCCCCTTCCTCCCTCTAATGTTAGAAATCGTTGGTGGCACAGTGTGCGCCCACCATCGCCCCCCCCCTCCCTCTAATGTTAGAAATCGTTGGTGGCACAGTGTGCGCCCACCATCGCCCCCCCTCCCTCCCTCTATTGTAATAAATCGTTGGTGGCAGTGTGCGGCCTCCCATTCCCCTCCCCCCCCCCATCATTGGTGGCAGCGGAGTTCCGATCGGAGTCCCAGTTTAATCGCTGGGGCTCCGATCGGTAACCATGGCAACCAGGAAGCTACTGCAGCCCTGGTTGCCATGGTTACTTAGCAATAGTACAACAGTAGAAGATTCATACTTACCTGCTTGCTGCTGCGATGTCTGTGACCGGCCGGGAGCTCCTCCTACTGGTAAGTGACAGTTCTTTAGCAATGCGCCGCACAGACCTTTCACTTACCAGTAGGTGGAGCTCCCGGCCGGACACAGACATCGCAGCAGCAAGCAGGTAACTATGAGTCTTCTACTATTGTACTATTGCTAAGTAACCATGGCAACCAGGACTGCAGTAGCGTCCTGGTTGCCATGGTTACCGATCGGAGCCCCAGCGATTAAACTGGGACTCCGATCGGAACTCCGCTGCCACCAATGATAGGGGGGGGGGGGGAATGGGAGGCCGCACACTGCCACCAATGTTGTTACTGCTATAGAGGGAGGGGGGCCGATGGTGGGCGCACACTGTGCCACCAACGATTTATTACAATAGAGGGAGGGGGGGGGGTGGTGGGCGCACACTGTGCCACCAACGATTTATTACAATAGAGGGAGGGAGGGGGGGGGTGATGGTGGGCGCACACTGTGCCACCAACGATTTCTAACATTAGAGGGAGGAAGGGGGGGCCCGATGGGGGGCGCACACTGTGCCACCAACGATATTCAAACTGGGGAGGGGGGTCTGCCCCCTGCTACCTGGCAGCCCTGATCTCTTACAGGGGAATATGATAGTACAATTAACCCCTTTAGGTGCAGCACCTAAAGGGGTTAATTGTGCCATCATATCCCCCTGTAAGAGATCGAGTGCTGCCAGGCAGCAGGGGGCAGTCTTGTACAAAGTTTGTAGTGTATTCTAACTAGAAGCGTCCCCATCACCATGGGAACGCCTCTGTGTTAGAATATACTGTCGGATCTGAGTTTCACTAAGTAGCTCATATCCGACAGTATATTCTAACATAGAGGCGTTCCCATGGTGATGGGGACGCTTCAAGTTAAAATATACCATCGGATTGGAGAAAACTCCAATCCGATGGTATAAAAGAACTCCAGACTTTACATTGAAAGTCAATGGGGACGGATCCGTTTGAAATGGCACCATATTGTGTCAACATCAAACGGATCCGTCCCCATTGACTTGTATTGTAATTCAGGACGGATCCGTTTGGCTCCGCACGGCCAGGCGGACACCAAAACGACTTTTTTTTCATGTCCGTGGATCCTCCAAAAATCAAGGAAGACCCACAGATGAAAAAACTGTCACGGATCACGGACGTACGGACCCCGTTTTTGCGGACCGTGAAAATAAACTGTCGTGTGCATGAGGCCTTAGTTTAAGGGTGTGCACACTTATGCAACCATATTATTTTTATATTTTTTCTTCCCTCTACCTAAAAGATTTCAGTTTGTTCTTCAACTGAGTTGTACAGTTTATAGGTCACATTAAAGGTGGAAAAAGTTCTGCAAAGATTTCACTTGGTCTCTTTTTTTACAGCACAGAAAACTGACATTTTAACAGGGGTGTGTAGACTTTTTATATCCACTATATATAAGTAATATACTACATAGTGGAAGCATATAGAAGAGGTATAAAACATACCTTATGATCCCAGATCATAAAAAACTCCTGATAGGCACATACATGAGGGTGCTGAAGCTCCAGCAATGCCATAGCCTGTAGAGAAGGACAAAGTAAAATATTAACGTACACTATGTTGTCCATAATGGCACTCTTCATGCTATCAACTCGCTATGAACAGTAGCCTGGACCAGGATTGTAATTTGGTAATAAAGGGGAATTTCAGGAATTTAAAGGCTATGTACACCTTTGGGGGCATTTTTCTTTAATTACCACATTGTACTCATTTTGAGCTAAAAATTTGTCTTTATTAAAAAAAAAATGTTGAGCCGCTTTCTCTGTACAGCCTTGAGATTCTCTAGTAGCAGGATCTGTATTTTTACTGTTTCCCTTCCTGACGGCTCCTTATCTCTGATCTCTAACCCTATAAACACTCGTTATAGCTCAGTTCTTATCTTACTAATAGAAGGTGGCTTACTTAAAGCCTGTATTACACAGGCCGACTCCCCGCAGCATGGGGAGGAACGATCATTATGCCATGGCAGTGGTTTGCCGGTGGCAGATCGTAATCACACAGCACGATCTGCTGCCGGCAAACAATGATTTTTAAGCATGCTTCAAAATCACAATTGCCCGATGAACGAGCGGCGGCGGTATTACACTGCAACGTGATCGCCAACAAGAGTTCACACGAATGCTTGATAGCAATCATCTGTAAAAAATTCAGTAGGTGTAATACAGGCTTAAAGGTGTTATCCAATACTGTAAACTGTCCCCCCCCTATATGCCGGGCCCATCACAGGGAATATACTTATCCCGCTTCCCCGGGCCGCTCCTGGTCCCCACACCGCCACTGCTGCTTCTCCCCATGCTAAGATGAGAACATCCGGTGTCGGGGGGAGCAGCCAATGGCAGCTGGTGACAAACCTCCCTAGGGTCACCAGCGATGCTAGGGAGGCTCGTCCCCGCCTGCCATTGGCTGCTCCCCCCCGACACCGGATGTTCTCATCTTAGCATGGGGAGAAGCAGCAGCGGCGGTGTGGGGACCAGGAGCGGCCCGGGGAAGCGGGATAAGTATATTCCCTGTGAGGGGCAGTTTACAGTATTGGATAACCCCTTTAAGTGTTTATAACCTTTTAGTCGTTTAGAGATAACACTTATTAGATGATCGGCAGAAAGTGAAAGTACCAGTCACACAGCTGGACAAACAGTTAACCCTTTGTGACAGAACTCCTCAATATTTTTTAATAAAGACCTACTGAAAAAATAATTTTTAGCCCAAAATCAGTAAATTGCAATCATAATTAAAAAAAAAAAAAATTGCCCGGTTTTAGAGATAGGTGCGGACATTGGTGGTATATCCTAGCGATAAGCCACCAAAGTGCAAGATGGGCCAACCCTTTTAACCCTTTTAACCCAAGCCAGTTTTCAACTTCCTGCCCAGGCCATTTTTTGCAAATCCGACAGGTGTCACTTTATGTGGCAATAACTTTGGAACACTTTAATGCAGGGTTTCTCAACTCCGGTCCTCGGGCCCCACCTACCAGTCATGTTTTCAGGATTTCCTTAGTATTGAGCAGGTGATATAATTAGTGTCAATGCATCAGGACTTACCACAGGTCTTCATTCTGTGGGATAGTCTCAAATCCAGACTGGTAGGTGGGTCCCGAGGACCAGAGTTGAGAAACCCTGCTTTAATGTATCCAAGCCATTCTGAGACTGTTTTCTCGTGACACATTGTACTTCATGATAGTCATAAATTTGAGTCAATATATTTCACCTTTATTTAGGAAAAAAATCATAAATGTAATGAAAATTTTTAAAAATTAGCAATTTTCTAAATTTCTATTTCTCTGCTTTTCAAACAGAAAGGCATACCTCATAAAATATTCATTACTTAACATTCCCCATATGTCTACTTGACATTAGCGTCATTTTGTAAATGTAATTAAATTTTTTTCGGACGTTAGAAGGCTTAGAATTTTAGAAGCAATTCTTAAAATTTTTAAGAAAATTTCCAAAGTCCACTTTTTAAGGACCAGTTCAGGTCTGAAGTCACTTTGTGGGGCTTACACAGTGGAACCCCCCCCCCCCCCCATGAATGAGTCATTGTAGAAATTACACCCCTCAAGCTACTCAAAACTGATTTTACAAACTTTGTTAACCCTTTATTTTCCTTTAATTCTTGTGGAACACCTAGAGGTGAAATTTCAAAATGTCACTTTTTTGCAGATTTTTCCATTTTTATCTTTAACACATTGAGGGTTAACAGCCAAACAAAACTCAATATTTATTACCCTGATTCTGCGGTTTACAGAAACACCCCATATGTGGTCGTAAACTGATGTAAGGGCACACCGCAGGGCGCAGAAGGAAAGGAACGCTGTATGGTTTTTGGAAGGCATATTTTGCTGGACTGGTTTTTAGATGCCATGTCCTATTTTAAGTCCCCCTGATGCGCCCTTACAGAAGAAACTCCCAAACAGTGACCCCATTTTGGAAACTAGGGGAAAAGGTGCCAGTTTAATTGGTACTATTTTGGGGTACATATGATTTTTAATTGCTCTATATTATGTTTTTTGTGAGGCAAGGTAACTCAAAAATGTCTGTTTTGGCACGGTTTTTATTTTTTACAACATTCATCTGACAGGGTAGATCATGTGCTATTTTTATAGAGCAGGTTGTTACGGACGCGATGATATCAAATATGTCTCTCTTTGTTTGTTTCAGTTTTACATAAAGCATTTTTGAAAAAAAAAAGTGTTTTTGTGTCTCCATTTTCTGAACGCCATATTTTTTTTATTTTTCTGCTGGGGCTCGTTTTTTGCAAGAAGAGTTGACGTTTTTATTGGTACCATTTTTGGGTACATAGGATTTTTTGATCATTCATTATTACACTTTATGGGGCAAGGTGACCAAAAAATTGGCAATTTTGGCACAGTTTTTATTTATTTATTTTTCAAGCGTTCACCTGAGGGGTTAGGTCATGTGATATTTTTATAGAGCAGATTGTTACGGATGTGGCAATACCTAATATGTCTACTTTTTATTATTTATTTCAGTTTTGAATAGCATTTTTTAAACCAAAAAAATGATGTTTTAGTGTATCCATAGTCTGAGAGCCATAGCTTTTTTATTTTTTGACCGATTGTCTTAGGTAGGGGCTCATTTTTTGTGGGATGAGGTGACGGTTTAATTCGTACTTTTTTAGGGGGCATATGAATTTTTGATCGCACCGCATCCGCACTTGCTTGCGATTTTCCCGCAGCCCCATTCACTTCTATGGGGCCTGCGTTGTGTGAAAAACGCACAAAATAGAGCATGCTGCGATTTTCACCCAACACACAAGGTGTTGCAGCCATGGGTGTAGCCCCGACCTTATGGTTCAGTCCAGTCAGACTAATATTATACCTACTGGTTATAAATGGTGCGTTTTTTCTGTATCTGATAATTACCTCTTCCAGGGCGAGATTTCCCTCCCGTTCATCAATACACTCCACCTGGAAAATACAGATATCATTTAAAGGGGAACCCCAACTATTATCAATAATATATTCCAGGCACTAATGGCACTGCCCTTGTAAGGGGGGGAGGGGCACCATCGGGACTGCCCTTGTAAGGGGGGGGGGGAGGGGCACCATCGGGACTGTCCTTGTAAGGGGGGGGAGGGGCACCATCGGGACTGTCCTTGTAAGGGGGGGGAGGGGCACCATCGGGACTGTCCTTGTAAGGGGGGGGAGGGGCACCATCGGGACTGTCCTTGTAAGGGGGGGGAGGGGCACCATCGGGACTGTCCTTGTAAGGGGGGGGAGGGGCACCATCGGGACTGTCCTTGTAAGGGGGGGGAGGGGCACCATCGGGACTGTCCTTGTAAGGGGGGGGAGGGGCACCATCGGGACTGTCCTTGTAAGGGGGGGGAGGGGCACCATCGGGACTGTCCTTGTAAGGGGGGGGGAGGGGCACCATCGGGACTGCCCTTGTAAGGGGGGGGGAGGGGCACCATCGGGACTGCCCTTGTAAGGGGGGGGGGGCACCATCGGGACTGCCCTTGTAAGGGGGGGGGAGGGGCACCATCGGGACTGCCCTTGTAAGGGGGGGGAGGGGCACCATCGGGACTGCCCTTGTAAGGGGGGGGGAGGGCACCATCGGGACTGTCCCTTGTAAGGGGGGGGAGGGGCACCATCGGGACTGTCCTTGTAAGGGGGGGGAGGGGCACCATCGGGACTGTCCTTGTAAGGGGGGGGAGGGGCACCATCGGGACTGTCCTTGTAAGGGGGGGGAGGGGCACCATCGGGACTGTCCTTGTAAGGGGGGGGAGGGGCACCATCGGGACTGTCCTTGTAAGGGGGGGGAGGGGCACCATCGGGACTGTCCTTGTAAGGGGGGGGAGGGGGAGGGGGCACCATCGGGACTGTCCTTGTAAGGGGGGGAGGGGCACCATCGGGACTGTCCTTGTAAGGGGGGGGAGGGGCACCATCGGGACTGTCCTTGTAAGGGGGGGGAGGGGCACCATCGGGACTGTCCTTGTAAGGGGGGGAGGGGCACCATCGGGACTGTCCTTGTAAGGGGGGGAGGGGCACCATCGGGACTGTCCTTGTAAGGGGGGGGAGGGGCACCATCGGGACTGTCCTTGTAAGGGGGGGGGGAGGGGCACCATCGGGACTGTCCTTGTAAGGGGGGGGGAGGGCACCATCGGGACTGCCCTTGTAAGGGGGGGGAGGGGCACCATCGGGACTGCCCTTGTAAGGGGGGGGGAGGGGCACCATCGGGACTGCCCTTGTAAGGGGGGGGGGAGGGGCACCATCGGGACTGTCCTTGTAAGGGGGGGGGAGGGGCACCATCGGACTGTCCTTGTAAGGGGGGGGGAGGGGCACCATCGGGACTGTCCTTGTAAGGGGGGGGGAGGGGCACCATCGGGACTGTCCTTGTAAGGGGGGGAGGGGCACCATCGGGACTGCCCTTGTAAGGGGGGGAGGGGCACCATCGGGACTGCCCTTGTAAGGGGGGGAGGGGCACCATCGGGACTGCCCTTGTAAGGGGGGGAGGGGCACCATCGGGACTGCCCTTGTAAGGGGGGAGGGGCACCATCGGGACTGCCCTTGTAAGGGGGGGAGGGGCACCATCGGGACTGCCCTTGTAAGGGGGGGAGGGGCACCATCGGGACTGCCCTTGTAAGGGGGGGAGGGGCACCATCGGGACTGCCCTTGTAAGGGGGGGAGGGGCACCATCGGGACTGCCCTTGTAAGGGGGGGGGCACCATCGGGACTGCCCTTGTAAGGGGGGGGGCACCATCGGGACTGCCCTTGTAAGGGGGGGGGCACCATCGGGACTGCCCTTGTAAGGGGGGGGGCACCATCGGGACTGCCCTTGTAAGGGGGGGGGGCACCATCGGGACTGCCCTTGTAAGGGGGGGGGCACCATCGGGACTGCCCTTGTAAGGGGGGGGGGCACCATCGGGACTGCCCTTGTAAGGGGGGGGGGCACCATCGGGACTGCCCTTGTAAGGGGGGGGGCACCAACGGGACTGCCCTTGTAAGGGGGGGGCACCAACGGGACTGCCCTTGTAAGGGGGGGGGCACCAACGGGACTGCCCTTGTAAGGGGGGGGGGCACCAACGGGACTGCCCTTGTAAGGGGGGGGCACCAACGGGACTGCCCTTGTAAGGGGGGGGCACCAACGGGACTGCCCTTGTAAGGGGGGGGCACCAACGGGACTGCCCTTGTAAGGGGGGGGGCACCAACGGGACTGCCCTCGTAAGGGGGGGGCACCAACGGGACTGCCCTTGTAAGGGGGGCACCAACGGGACGGCTCAGAAAGCTAGTAGTTTAATAGAGAAAAGGAATATCCCACGGCGCAAGAACCACCCAGTGGTTGGAATAGAATGAGGGTTCTTTTTTATTAAGCAAGCGGTACAACACGTTTCGGGGATATACCCCTTCTTCAGGTACAAATGACTTGCAATGGGGGCACTAATGGGTAGAACTACTGGAAGAGACACAGGTGGCAGTAAGGCGGGATTGGGTGTGCATACATAGACACTGGGTATACGCCGCATATGATGAGTCTACACAGGGCCGGCCTTTGGGGTGTGCGGGCTGTGCGGCCGCACAGGGCGCCATGACAACAGGGGCGCCGGGCGGCCGACAGCCCGCAGTGACGCGAATATTTATTCTGCAGGGGGCAGGGCCTGCGGGCGGGCGGCGGACTTACTAGGGCGCCGGGCGGCAGCCTGCAGTGACTCAAACCTTTACTCTTCTCAGCGCTCCGGTCCGGACTGAAGGAGTGAGGAGGGGGCGGGGCTCGCGGCCGCTCTGAGCTCCGCTCTGCTGCCTGGCTGGCCTGCCTTTCTCTTTAAGAGAGCAGACCAGTGGCTGCTGGAGCGTAGCCACTGAGCTCCGCCCCCAGAGAGGAGACAGAGCGCGCCCAGCCAGCAGAGACTAGTCAGCAAGGCCCACGCGGCAGCAAGTCTACAGCTGGAGAACGATTCGAACCAAGTAAGTATTTTTTTGAACAAATGATTAATGTGAATGTGCCAACAGTGGGGGGACGGGAATGTTAAGAGAGTTTTTGTTGCATTCTGGAAATTGCCATGCCAGGGCCGGCTGCACAGAATGCAATGCTTAAAATAGGGGGGTGCTACTGCTGGAACGCCCATGCCTTAAAGAGCCCCCATGAAATGGAAGGGGCGGCTAGATGCAAATGCGTGCCAGGGGAATGTGCTGATGCTGCCCAAGTGGAGGGGACAGGGAGAAGTGTGCCAATGCCATGGTGACTGGGGGGGGGGGGGCGGACAGAGTCTCTGTTGTGCCCCCCCCCCCCCCAGTCACCATGGCATTGGCACATTTCTCCTTTAGGCTACTTTCACACTAGCGTTCGATCGGATCCGTTCTGAACGGATCCGATCATAATAATGCAGACGGAGGCTCCGTTCAGAGTGGATCCGTCTGCATTATTTTAGCATATAACAGCTAAGTGTGAAAATAGCCTCGGACGGATCCGTCCAGACTTTCAATGTAAAGTCAATGGGGGACGGATCCGTTTGAAGATGCCACAATGTGGCTCAATCTTCAAGCGGATCCGTCCCCCATTGACTTTACATTGAAAGTCTGGACGGATCCGTCCGAGGCTATTTTCACACTTAGCTTTTTTTTTGCCATTTTAATGCAGACGGATCCGTTCTGAATGGAGCCTCCGTCTGCATTATTATGAGCGGATCCGTTCTGAACGGATCCGCCCGAACGCTAGTGTGAAAGTAGCCTGATGCAGTCTGAGCGGATCCGCTCCATTCAGACTGCATCAGGGCTGGACGGCGGCGTTCGGGTCCGCTCGTGAGCCCCTTCAAACGGAGCTCACGAGCGGACCGACGAACGCTAGTGTGAAAGTAGCCTTATATGGGCAGCATCAGCACATCTCTGCCCCACCCCCGCTCCCCGCGTCACCATGGCATTGGCACATTTATCCCTGTCCCCTCCAGATGGGCAGCATCAGCATGCTGATGATGCTGCCCATCTGGAGGGGACAGGGAGAAATGTGTCAATGCCATGGTAATGCATCTGGAGGGGACAGGGAGAAATGTGCCAATGCCATGGTGACGCGGGGTGGGGGGGGGACAGAGATGTGCTGATGCTGCCCATCTGGAGGGGACACGGAGAAATGTGCCAATGCCATGGTGACTGGGCGGGGGGATGTGCTGCTGCCAGCCCACTGGCCCATCTGCAGTGGGAAAAGTGTGCAATGGGTGAGGGGGGGGGGGCTCAGAGAGGACCAGGGGGGGCTCATAGAGGACAGGGGGACAGTGTGCTTTCCTGCTACTACATCAACCCCCCCCCCCCCCAGGGATTTTGGGGGCCATTAAGGGTTGGACTTTAACTCCTTGCTGCTGATGTTGAGTGTGCACATAGCCACCAATCATATTCCTCTCCCCCAGCACATCAGTTACCTTTAGGAGGGGGGGGGATGGATATGATTGGTGGCTATGTGCACAATCCGCATCATCTGTTTTTTGGGGACTTAACCGAATGGAAGGTTTTAAATTGAGCAGATATTGGAGAAATGGGTGTGACCACTGAGGGGGTGTGGTTACTGAGGGGCGTGGTCACCGAGGGGCGTGGTCACCGAGGGGCGTGGTCACCGAGGGGCGCTGTAAAGCTTTCTCGCACAGGGCGCCTAAAGACCTAAGGCCGGCCCTGAGTCTACAAGCCATGAGTGTGGGGTTCAGAGCCCTTGGCTTGCAGCAGAGGATGACCACATGGACGCACACAGCTCCCATACCTTCTTAACAACACATTTCCTTGCTCCTCCTCCTAACTCCTCCACCAGACAGGTCACCCCAAAAGCTCCAGCGCCCCATTCTTCCAGGACCTGCAAGCACAAATGACACAACAGTCTGAGATGATGAGACGACCCAGAAGACTCTCTGCCCACGGCGCGAATAACGCTGGAAACGCGTTCCATTACCTTGTATTTATTCATTATACGTCCTTAATTCAGGCCGTATCGGCTTCCGTCCTCCACGGCGTCCTGTCGTTACCATGGAGACAGACAGAGGCGTGGAAGTGGAAGACTAAAGTCACGCCTCCTCCCGCGCTCATTGGACGGCGCAGTATTAACCCGCCGGAGAATTCCCAGTACGTATTATGTGAGAGCACGCATGCGCGTTTCACAAGCTGGCCTGTCCTTTAGTTGGAACGCATGCGCAGTACAGCAAACCCTACTGTAATCTGGATGATGGGGTTGTGTAATCTATGTCTGATAAGTGCGGATTTCTCCTCAGGACATTTCCTGCTACTATTTATTTTTCATTTTGCAAAGATTTCTTATATAGAAGTCTCCCTGTCTCTTTGGCGTCTGTCCCCATGAGGCGGTACACTGTCAGGACTCCTAGAGAAAGCCTGGGAGTCCTGCTTGCCCCGCCCACACATAGTGATTGACAGGTATCTTTTGGACACAGGAAAAACTGTCAGTCATCAGTGTAGCCCCCCATATAGGAGACGGGCGCAGCTCACAGGGGTCCTCCGGGGATCAGCTGTGTGACACTGTAACCCCGGCCATGGTGTAATCTAATGCCAGGCTGCAGTACTGCCCCTCTATCTACCCTCTGCTGCAGTACTGCCCCTCTATCTACCCTCTGCTGCAGTACTGCCCCTCTATCTACCCTCTGCTGCAGTACTGCCCCTCTATCTACCCTCTGCTGCAGTACTGCCCCTCTATCTACCCTCTGCTGCAGTACTACCCCTCTATATACCCTCTGCTGCAGTACTGCCCCTCTATCTATAACCCCGGCCATGGTGTAATCTAATGCCAGGCTGCAGTACTGCCCCTCTATCTACCCTCTGCTGCAGTACTGCCCCTCTATCTACCCTCTGCTGCAGTACTGCCCCTCTATCTACCCTCTGCTGCAGTACTGCCCCTCTATCTACCCTCTGCTGCAGTACTGCCCCTCTATCTACCCTCTGCTGCAGTACTACCCCTCTATATACCCTCTGCTGCAGTACTGCCCCTCTATCTACCCTCTGCTGCAGTACTGCCCCTCTATCTACCCTCTGCTGCAGTACTGTCCCTCTATCTACCCTCTGCTGCAGTACTGCCCCTCTATATACCCTCTGCTGCAGTACTGCCCCTCTATCTACCCTCTGCTGCAGTACTGCCCCTCTATCTACCCTCTGCTGCAGTACTGCCCCTCTATCTACCCTCTGCTGCAGTACTGTCCCTCTATCTACCCTCTGCTGCAGTACTGCCCCTCTATATACCCTCTGCTGCAGTACTGCCCCTCTATCTACCCTCTGCTGCAGTACTGCCCCTCTATCTACCCTCTGCTGCAGTACTGCCCCTCTATATACCCTCTGCTGCAGTACTGCCCCTCTATCTACCCTCTGCTGCAGTACTGCCCCTCTATCTACCTTCTGCTGCAGTACTGCCCCTCTATCTACCTTCTGCTGCAGTACTGCCCTCTATCTAACCCCTCTGCTGCAGTACTGCCCCTCTATCTACCCTCTGCTGCAGTACTGCCCCTCTATCTACCCTCTGCTGCAGTACTGTCCCTCTATCTACCCTCTGCTGCAGTACTGCCCCTCTATATACCCTCTGCTGCAGTACTGCCCCTCTATCTACCCTCTGCTGCAGTACTGCCCCTCTATCTACCCTCTGCTGCAGTACTGCCCCTCTATATACCCTCTGCTGCAGTACTGCCCCCTCTATCTACCCTCTGCTGCAGTACTGCCCCTCTATATACCCTCTGCTGCAGTACTGCCCCTCTATCTACCCTCTGCTTCAGTACTGCCCCTCTACCTACCCTCTGCTGCAGTACTGCCCCTCTACCTACCCTCTGCTGCAGTACTGCCCCTCTACCTACCCTCTGCTGCAGTACTGCCCCCTCTATCTACCCTCTGCTGCAGTACTGCCCCCTCTATCTACTCCTCTGCTGCAGTACTGCCCCTCTATCTACCCCTCTGCTGCAGTACTGCCCCTCTATCTACCCCCTCTGCTGCAGTACTGCCCCCTCTATCTACCCCTCTGCTGCAGTACTGCCCTCTACTACCCTCTGCTGCAGTACTGCCCCCTCTATCTACTCCTCTGCTGCAGTACTGCCCCCTCTATCTACCCCTCTGCTGCAGTACTGCCCCCTTTATCTACCACCTCTGCTGCAGTTCTGCCCCCTCTATCTACCCCTCTGCTGCAGTACTGCCCCCTCTATCTACCCCTTTGCTGCAGTACTGCCCCCTCTATCTACCCCTCTTCTGCAGTACTGCCCCTCTATCTACCCCTCTGCTGCCAGTACTGCCCCCTCTATCTACCCCCTCTGCTGCAGTACTGCCCCCTCTATCTACCCCTCTGCTGCAGTACTGCCCCTCTATCTACCCTCTGCTGCAGTACTGCCCCCTCTATCTACCCTCTGCTGCAGTACTGCCCCCTCTAGCTACCCTCTGCTGCATTACTGCCCCCTCTATCTACACCTCTGCTGCAGTACTACCTCCTCTATCTACCCCCTTTGCTGCAGTACTGCCCCCTCTATCTACCCCTCTTCTGCAGTACTGCCCCCTCTATCTATCCCTCTGCTGCAGTACTGCCCCCTCTATCTATCCCTCTGCTGCAGTACTGCCCCCTCTATCTACCCCTCTGCTGCAGTACTGCCCCCTTCTATATACCTCTGTCTTGCAGTACTGCCCCCTCTATCTAACCTTGTCCTGCAGTACTGCCCCTCTATCTACCCCTGTCCTGCAGTACTGCCCCCTCTATCCACCCCTCTCCTGCAGTACTGCCCCTCTATCCGCCCTGTCCTGCAGTACTGCCCCTCTAGCTACCCCTGTCTTGCAGTACTGCCCCCTCTATCTGCCCCCTCCTGCAGTACTGCCCCCTCTATCTGCCCCCCTCCTGCAGTACTGCCCCCTCTCTCTGCCCCCCTCCTGCAGTACTGCCCCCTCTACCTACCCCTCTCCTGCACTACTGCCCCCTCTATCTACCCCTCTCCTGCAGTACTGCCCCCTCTATCTACCCCTGTCCTTCAGTACTGCCTCCTCTATCTGCCCCCCTCCTGCAGTACTACCTCCTCTATCTGCCCCCTCCTGCAGTACTGCCCCCTCTATCTTCCCCCCTCCTGCAGTACTGCCCCCTCTATCTGCCCCCCTTCCTGCAGTACTGCCCCCTCTATCTGCCCCCTACTGCAGTACTGCCCCCTCTATCTGCCCCCCTCCTGCAGTACTGCCCCCTCTCTCTGCCCCCCTCCTGCAGTACTGCCCCCTCTACCTACCCCTCTCCTGCACTACTGCCCCCTCTATCTACCCCTCTCCTGCAGTACTGCCCCCTCTATCTACCCCTGTCCTTCAGTACTGCCTCCTCTATCTGCCCCCCTCCTGCAGTACTACCCCCTCTATCTGCCCCCTCCTGCAGTACTGCCCCCTCTATCTGCCCCCCTTCCTGCAGTACTGCCCCCTCTATCTGCCCCCTACTGCAGTACTGCCCCCTCTATCTGCCCCCCTCCTGCAGTACTGCCCCTCTCTCTGCCCCCCCTCCTGCAGTACTGCCTCCTCTCTCTGCCCCCTACTGCAGTACTGCCCCTCTATCTGCCCCCCTCCTGCAGTACTGCCCCTCTCTCTGCCCCCCTCCTGCAGTACTGCCTCCTCTCTCTGCCCCCCTCCTGCAGTACTGCCCCTCTCTTGCAGTACTGTCCCCTCTCTCTGCCCCCTCCTGCAGTATTGCCCCCTCTGTCTGCCCCCCTCCTGCAGTACTGCCCCCTCTATCTGCCCCCCTCCTGCAGTACTGCCCCCTCTATCTACCCCCTCCTGCAGTACTGCCCCTCTGTCTGCCCCCCTCCTGCAGTACTGCCCCCTCTGTCTGCCCCCCTCCTGCAGTACTGCCCCCTCTGTCTGCCCCCCTCCTGCAGTACTGCCCCCTCTCTCTGCCCCCCTCCTGCAGTACTGCCCCCCTCCTGCAGTACTGCCCCTCTGTCTGCCCCCCTCCTGTAGTACTGCCCCTCTCTCTGCCCCCCCTCCTGCAGTACCTGCCCCCTCTCTCTGCCCCCCTCCTGCAGTACTGCCCCCTCTCTCTGCCCCCCTCCTGCAGTACTGCCCCTCTGTCTGCCCCCCTCCTGCAGTACTGCCCCACTGTCTGCCCCCCTCCTGCAGTACTGCCCCCGGCTCCTCCCCCCGGTGTCTCTCCACCCCCCTGTGCTCGGCCCTTTAAGGCTTGGCCTACGTGGCAGGCCGGGGAGTAGCAGCTGCTGTCCGGGGAGGAGGAGACTCAGCCCGACACCGGCACGGATCATGGGCAACAACGACATGATGGGCGCCGCCGAGGACTTCGCGGATCAGGTGAGAACCGGGGGCCCATCCCGTCCTTCCCGGGGCCAAACCCTGCTAGTCCTGGGGCCACAGCCGGAGCTGCACGGGGGCGGCACATGCAGGGGGGGCGCTGTACAGACACATGAAGCGGGGCCCTGGCGGCAGTGTCGGGGGCCCTACTGGGGTGACACGTTGGCTTATAGCACTGCCGCCAGCACCGGGGGGGCCACACTGCAGAGACGTCAGGCCGGGCCCTCCATGGCCAGTGCCGGCCGGGGGGGCCATAGCTCAGGATGAGGGCACCTGCAGGCTGGCATCCACCAGGTGATGGCACAAAGTGGGTGAGGGCCAACAATAGTAACAGCTGAGGGCACCAGGACTGGCATCTGTCAGAATGGCAAGGTGTCTGTATAGAGGGGTCTGATAGTGCCACCTGAGGGTGCAAGAGGATGGCACACATTGTAGTGACTGGATGAAGGTGTAGAGAGGTGGGCACCTGAGGTAGAGACTGGACCAGGGTATAGAGAGGCTGGCACCTAATGTAAGGACTGGACCAGGGTATAGAGAGGCTGGCACCTAATGTAGTGGCTAGATGGGGTTATAGAGAGGCTGGCACCCATTGTGGTGACACTGAGCAGGTAGAGATGTGGGTTTGGGTGCAGAGAGGTTGGCATTCACTGGTAGAATCTATATGGCTGCCACCTCTTACAACGTGATGTTTGACAGAACAGGACTGGCATCATATGGTGAAAGACAGGACAACCAGTGACTGCCAGCCATAGCTGTTCTGTAGTGGTAGGTTTGGGCACAGAGAGCCTGGTACATAGAATAAACACTATGGCTGCCACATTTTCTGAAATGGTGGTCGCATCTGTGCTGGGTACAAATGAGGAAAAATCTCCAACATGGCTGCTGCTAGGCTGGCATTACCTTGTCCTTGTGACTGATCACTGGATACGGGGCATGGGCACATAGAGGTCGCCAGTTGTCCCCAGACCTCCACCATATTAATAATCGGTGTGCCCATTAAAAGTGTGTAATTGGCAATACGTTTTCCCAGTATGCTCTGTAGGTTGGCATGGCGCTAGTCTGTATAGTAAATCAGAGGTCCAGGTGTGTGTATGGTGCCAGGGCACCAGTGTATATTATCAGGACAGTGAGAGCGTATTGTATGTTAGGCATCACTGGGCGTAATGTCCAGGAGTATTGGGCAGCGCTGGGCACAGTATTCAGGAATATTGGGCAGCGCTGGGCACAGTATTCAGGAATATTGGGCAGCGCTGGGCACAGTATTCAGGAATATTGGGCAGCGCTGGGCACAGTATTCAGGAATATTGGGCAGCGCTGGGCATAGTATTCAGGAATATTGGGCAGCGCTGGGCACAGTATCCTTGAATATTGGGCAGCACTGGGCACGGTATCCAGGAATATTGGGCAGCACTGGGCATAGTATCCTGGATGACTCTGATAGTGGGTTACTGTGTTTATAGCATCAGGGCATCACTGGGTATAATGCCAAGGCATTGGTGTGTATAGTAACTGGCATAACTGGGTATAGCATGGCTGTGAAAATGGGGCACAGTGTCTGGACATTGTATAGATTAGAGGGTGTAATATCTGGGCACGTGTGGGCATGTAGTATCACGATATGGTTGTAATATCTGGGCATTGTGCATAGTATTAGGGCATCAATTGGCTATACGATATGGGCCTTTTATATAGTACCAGGGCCTTACTGGTAACACTAAACGGGCACACATGGGTATATAGTACCAGGGCATTGGTTGGGTATAGTCAGAGCCTGGACAGGTATATAGTATCATGGTATGATGGCACTGTGTATAGTATATCAGGGCATTTAGAGGGTATACTGTCTGGGCACTGCTATGTATATAGTACCATGGGCTTGTCAGTTATAGTGGGCATGGATGGGTATATAACTGGCACCACTTTTCAGCCTCGTGCTCCATCTAACCCCCTCCCCTCCAATCTTCCTTACCTGGTCCCACTATTCTCCATAGCAGTCATACTGGCACCGCTACCAGGAGGTGACCATATGGCGGTATAACTGTACATGGTCTGGATGTCAATGTTCCGAGCATTGATTTGGAATTGCATGGTAATGGTTTCGTCATTGGTGGCACGCTTAGCTGGCATCCTGTGCCAGGCCATGGGGCGGGTTCTGCCACCTGTCTGTACCTGTCATGTGTATTTATCCAGTGTCGTGTGGGTTTACTTAATTAAACGAATATAAATGTTTGCTGTAATCGTACGCCCGGGCACAGTTCCCAGCCTGGTGGTGGCACAGACCCGGGCACAGTGGAGTCAGCACAAGGGCACAATAATGTGCAGGCGATCTGCACTGGGAAAGTCTCTGACTACCACTGGTTGTCCAGTCTAAAGACAGCTGCCGTAATGGAAACCAGTGGTGAGATGACGGACGTCACCAGTATGAGAGCAGGGTCGCAGGTCCTGGCTGACGATGGTCTATATTGGTCTCAGTGGAGCGTGTTGCGGCCGGGTGTCAGTGAATGGGGGTCACAGGAGCCCCTTCTCCTGGTAGACGACTGTCCTTGGAGGTGGGCACCGCGCCTCTCAGACGTTTATGGCACAACTGTTGGAGTGCCGTTTTAATACCCAGTCATCGGACTGTTCACATGACCAGTTCACGGTGGGCACTTGGCTTTAGGTATTATATGGACCGGTCCACGTCTGCGTTCACACTTTTTTTTTTTTTCTAGCGGATTCGTCACTTGACAGAAAGCAATGGCGCCAGACAGTCCCTATTGACTATAAAGGGGTCGCACCATTTTAACCGATTCCTCTTGTGTTAAGAGGACACGGGGTGGGACCCCCAGTGATCAGTGCTGGAGCCTGCCAGCAAGTGTTCACTTTCCCTGCAGCGCCTCCGCAGGGGAGATTGAGCATTGACGTGCAGATACAGGAGGGTCCTGAAAGACGGCCTAACCCTCGAAGTTTGGAACCTGTTCCAGCGCGTGGTTTTCGCTGGGACTGTCGAGGGTTAACTTGGTCGTCACTAGACATATATCCGTGATATCTGCTGACGCTCGGCAGATGTTCATCACGGCGGTTTCCTGGAAACCCACTGACTCACTATCTCCTCCGCTGCAGTAATGAGGCTCTCGCTAACACGCTCTGATTTCTTTATTTTTATTTTTTTTAAATCCTTTGGCGTTAAATGAAAGTGACCATATGGAGCAAGGGGGGGGCACAGAGCAAGACATTTGGGGGGGGGGGGGGGAGGAGGAGCGGTGGACTGGGGGGGAGGAGGAGCGGTGGACGGGGGGACGGGGGGAGGAGCGGTGGGCGAGGGGACGGGGGAGGAGCGGTGGGCGAGGGACGGGGGGAGGAGCGGTGGGCGAGGGGACGGGGGGAGGAGCGGTGGGCGAGGGGACTGGGGGAGGAGCGGTGGGCGAGGGGACTGACGGGGGGGAGGAGCGGTGGGCGAGGGGACTGGACGGGGGGGAGGAGCGGTGGGCGAGGGGACTGGACGGGGGGGAGGAGCGGTGGGCGAGGGGACTGGACGGGGGGGAGGTAGCGGTGGGCGAGGGGACTGGACGGGGGGGAGGAGCGGTGGGCGATGGGACTGGACGGGGGGAGGAGCGGTGGGCGAGGGGACTGGAGGGGCGGTGGCGAGGGGACTGGACGGGGGGGAGGGGACCACAGGAGGCGCGGTTGGTGAGAGGATGGAGGGAGGCGCGGTGGGCGAGGGCACGGAGGGAGGCGCAGTGGGCATTCTCACGTTTTCCTTCTCCGTTCTCTTCCAGGCAGCAGCGGTTAGTGCTAGAGGCCGTCCGAGTGCTAAGTATTAGAGCCTGCTGCATGCCGAGTGTGTCCTGTGTCGTACACGTAGACCGCGCACCGCACCGCGGGGGAAGATAGCCCGAGCCGTGACCTGTCCGCAGCCTTGAAGTGGAGCAGACTGTGCTGGAGTGATACTGTTATGATGTGTAGTTACCTCCCTCTCCACTAGGGGCATGGTGTTATAAATCTGTTTTGCCCAAACCCATTTAGCAGTTTTTCCCCCGTTGGTTTCTAAGGCCCCTGCAGACGAGCGTGTCCGGATGCGTTCAGTGAAAACTGCGATTTCGCACTCAGTCCATTCAGTTTTGTTTGCAATCTCGTTAAGTTTTTAGTGCGCGGGTGCAATACGATTTAATGTGTTTTGCACGCGCGTGATAAAAAACTGAACGTATACAAACAACATCTCCTAGCAACCATCCGTGAAAATCGCATCCCCACTTGCTTGCGATTTTCACGCAGCTCCATTCACTTCTATGGGGCCTGAGTTGGGTAAAAATCGCAGAATATCGAACATGCTGCGATTATTATTTTTTTCCACGCAACGCACAAGTGATGCGTGAAAACCAACGCTCATGTACACAGACCCATTGAAATGAATGGGTCCGGATTCCGTGCAGGCGCAATGCGTTCGCGTCACGTATTGCACCCGCGCGGAATACTCACTCGTGTAAAAGAGGGGCTTAAGGGTACTTTCACACTAGCGTTAGAAGAATCCGACAGGCAGTTCCGTTGCCGGAAAATCCGGATGCTATCCGTATTTCCGCTGTCTTCCGAAATAACGGATGCAGTGTTTATCTATTTTTCACATCTAGAAAGCACTGCGCAGACCAGAAAACCGGATCCGTTGATGCGGTAATTTCCGGAAAACTTGGTACCAAATCCGGCATTAATATATTTCAATGGAAATTAATTCCGGCATTTGCGGTAGTGTTCCGGGATTTTGACCGGTGCATGCTGCGGTATTTTCTCCGGTCAAATACCGTAAAAGGGACGGCACGGAAGACATTGCTTTCCATTCAGAATGCTTTAGGACAGACTGGATGCGTTCTTTTGCGGTATTGAGACCCTAAACCGGATTTCAATACTGGAAAAAGAATAACGCTAGTGTGAAAGTACACTAAGGGTTAAAGGAGGTTTCCGAGAGGCGCCCCTTGTGGTGGGGAGAAGGTATCGCACGCTGCACATTGGTTCTGCGGAAGTATGTTCATGTCACGTGTCCTAGAGGAAACCGATCTGTGCGGCCGGGAATGTCCTGGTGGCGTAACGCGGATCTCTGCTTTCATGGGATTGCCCGGGAACCGTGAAGCCAAAGCTGTTTAACCCTTTGTAGTGCAGCTGTTTGTACTGGGCGTGAACCTTGTGCATGCTTGACACACACAGTCCAGGCTCACTTTTCTTTTCTTTTTTAGTCCAGCGCCCCCCGGTGGTGTTTTCCTATTTTTCTATCTTTTATGCCATTTTGCATATAGATTTAAAGAGCACCTGTCAGCAGGATCAAGCCTATTAAACCAGGCATGCCGCCGAGTAGGGTTGATACTGCAGGTTAAAATGATATCTGGGTGACGGTGTTCAGAAAACAGAAAGATCGGACAGGAAGGGAGATGGCACGTGCACACTGCGCGCGTCGTCTACTCGTACAGCAGATCGGCGGGGGTGCTGGGTGTCGGACCTCCAGCGAGCTGATATTGATGACCCATCCTGTTGTCGCTTCCCTTCCCCCGCACGTGCCAGGAACGGGAGGATTGTAGTTGTGAACGGTGCATGCTCGGCCCAGATTTGCGGATTGCTGATCGTTTGTCTGTGTGTGGAGATGCATTAACCTTAAATGACCCCCAAAGTGCGGCCCGAGGGGCTGGAATGATGCCCACCCTAATGCTAGAAGGACCCCCTACGTCACTAGCAAAGGTGGCTCATGGCTTGGTGGTTCACCATCCTTTTTGACTGGTTAGTAGGGGGTTATTATGTGTAAGGTGGACTTGTGTAGGCCCATGTGTACCTCAAGTGTCCAGGTCACCCTAGGGGTTATTAAGGGTAAGGTGGGCCCATGTGTTCCCCAAGTGTCCAGATCTCCCTAGGGGTTATTAAGGGTACGGTGGTCTTGAGTGGGCCCATATGTACCCCAGGTGCTCTGGTCACCCTAGGGATTATTAAGGGTAAGGTGGTCTTGTGTAGGCCCAAGTGTACCCTCAAGTGTCCAGGTCACCCTTGGGGTTATTTATTAAGGGTAAGGTGGGCCCATGTGTACCCCAAGTTTCTGGGTCACCCTAGGGGTTATTATGTGTAAGGTGGTCTTGCGTGGGCCCATATGTACCCCAGGTGCTCGGGTCACCCTGGCATCGAAGAGAGGCCACCAGGATGAGTTATTTGGGTATACAGACAGGACTAACCCTCTGCTGCTTCCTCTGCAGTTCCTGCGGGTCACGAAGCAGTACCTGCCGCACATCGCTCGCCTCTGTCTTATCAGCACGTTCCTGGAAGATGGCATCCGCATGTGGTTCCAGTGGAGCGAGCAGAGAGATTACATAGAGGTCACGTGGAACTGCGGCTACGTGCTGGCCACCATCTTCGTCCTTATTAATCTGCTAGGACAACTGGGTGAGTGTGACAATGCGCAGAGGCACCAAGGTTTATTACGGGATGGTGCATAAAAGGGGATGTCCGGGGGGGGGGGGGGGGGGGGTAGAAAAAACATGAATCTGGCTGCTTTCTTCCAAAAACAGTGCCACGCCTGTCTACAGGTGACGTGTGGTATTGCAGCTCAGTCCCATTCACTGCAATGGAGCTGAGCTGCTATACCAGACATTGCCTATGGACAGGTGTGGGGCTGTTTCTGGAAGAAAGCGGCCATGTTTTTCTACCTCTAGTGTCACGCAGAAGACTTGATGTTGAGGTCTAAGGGCAGATTTTAGCTTTGGTTAGGAGGGGGGGGGGGGGATATTCAGCCAGCGGAGCAGGTAAGCGTCTGGTGTCGTCTGCAGAGGGCAGAGAGGTGTCACTACTCCCCTGCTCATATGTAGAGGTCCATCATGGGTGCAATTCGGGGGTGAAGGATGCGTCCTCTCGCCTCCTAGATTTCGGGATGTTACAGAAATCTATGTGCAGTGATGGCTGATGATAAGTGTCGTTAATCCGTGTCTTCCAGGCGGCTGCATACTGGTCCTGAGTCGGAACTTCGTACAGTACGCCTGCTTTGGTTTGTTTGGGATCATAGTGATGCAGGTGAGGACATTTCGTGTGCGTTACTCATTCCTTCATGTCTAAGAAGATGAGCAGTCGAGAATCGCGTGGCAACAATGCATGTGGTTTACCGCCAAGTGCAGCCGTTTTGCAGCCTGTGGTCTTGGGCGTGCAGCATGGTTTGGTGTGCTTCACCTGTACTCGCTGCGCCACCAAAAACCGCATTGCCAAAACGTCAGCGTTCTACTGTAAACCGACGGGTAGCGACCGCACATCATACAACCGCTTCATGTACGGGCGCCCTTATACCCACTGAGCCCTGTCTGAGTATGATCTGGAGCTCCTGCTGTTAGCGGATTCACTATAAAGGGGTATTCCTATCCCAGACCTAGCGTATTGCTAGGATGTGCCAGTCAGGAGAGGTGGGACCCGCACCTATCCATCTCTAGAACGGGCCCTCCGAAATGAAGGGAGAGCAGCCATGATGCACAGGCACCTTCTGTTCACCGCTATGAAAATAGCTGAGCCAGCGCTCTGCTGTGAATAGCGAGGTGGTGGTGCATGCGCAGTGCGGGCCTCTTTCATGGAGAGGTGGGAGACGCATGATGGCTTACCCTAGAGCAGGGCTGGCCAACCTGTGGCTCTCCAGCTGTTGTAAAACTACAACTCCCAGCATGCCCTGCTGTAGGCTGATAACTGTAGGCAGTCTGGGCATGCTGGGAGTTGTAGTTTTGCAACAGCTGGAGAGCCGCAGGTTGGCCATCCCTGCCCTAGAGATATGCCATCAATGTCTGCGATGAGACAAAATGCCTCCCCTACTGCCCGGGCCCCTCACACTGATTCCACTTACTTGGCTCCCCGCGCCGCTCCTGTTTTCATCTGCGCATGAAGCGCAGAGACGCAGCGGGGACCAGGAGCGGTGCTGGGAGCAGTGGGGAGGCATTCCCAGCCTTGGATAACCCCTTTAAGACTTCAAGCACACATTGCGTGCAGCATATTCACATCGGAATACAAAGAAAAAGTTGTCGCTTCTTTCTGCGGATTTTCATTGTGGATGCCAAGGGGCAAGCGGGCATACAAAAAGTCCACGAGCAACACACAGAATTAGCGGTAGATTTGTCACAGAAACAGTCTGCACGGAAAATGCGTATACAATGCATTCCCATGTACATGTGACCTTAAAGGGGTTGTCCACTCCTTTTCTGTTGCTCGCCTATCCTCAGGAGACGGTTGGGATCTGACCCCCCCCCCCCCCCCCCCCCCGCACCGATCGGCTGTTTGAGTAGCTTTGGCGCCAGAACTACAGCTCCGTCCGTTGTGCTCATTACTGGAGCGTTGCTCCCATTGATGTGAATAGGAGCAGCGCTGCAGTTACAAGCTTCGTCCACTACGCTGTGCATAGCGCTTTGTGCTTCCGGCACTGGAAAGACCCTGAAACAGCTAATCCTTGCAGGGTGTCAGACCCCCCCCCCCCCCCCCCCCGATGATCCGATATTAAGGAAAGGAGGAACGGAGTGGACAGCTCCTTAAGGGGTGATCTCATGATGACAGCCCAATCTCTTAAAGTGACTGCCCACATGATCTACATCTAAGGCCTCTTGCACATGACCGTATGTATTTTGCGGAACGAAACAGCTGGCCCTTCATAGAACAGCACTATGCTTGTCCGTAATGCGGACAATAATAGGACAAGTTTTAGCGGAACGGAAATAAGGAATGCACACAGTTTTTTTTTTTTGCATTGAAATGAATGGTTCCACATATGGACCGCAAACGGAAATAAAATACGTTTGTGTGCAAGAGGCCTAACGGTAACGTCCAGCCGCTGGGTTCTCTTATAGCTGTAGTGTGCCGTGCGGCCAATGACTACGCTGCAAAAACGCACCTGTTTTACCGCAGACTGGCACGGCTTTGCAACGTGTTTATTCTCTCTGCATTTTTTATTTATTTTTGTTATAAAATAAAAAAATGTTTTCCACATTTACAAAAAATAAAAAATCATGCATCGTGCTTCAGTACACGTACCCCAGCCAAAGAAAAAGTGAACGCTGCCCTTACTTGGCGTCTCCTCTCTAGATCGTACGGGGAGATCTGTAAAAATGGAGCAGTTTGTCGCACCACGGACTGCATGTGAGAACTCGCACCTAGAGGCCCCACCACCGCTAACAGTCATGGCGCATAAACGGGACATCATCCCTTTAATATATGATGGGATCTGCTGATGGCGGGCGACCGCTTGAAGTCTAAAATGGAAGGACTTGGGGGCTCTTCCCGTTAGCTACTGGTGGCTTCAGGAGCAGGAGATACCAGGTTGACCCATAGCACCTTCATTTTAGGAGTTAGTGGGGTTCTAGCAGTCAGACCCCCACCGCTCATGATCCGATGTGACTGCTGAATGTGTACATTGATGGCTTGTGTAATATGCGTCTTCTTCCACCGCAGACTATTGCGTACAGTATCCTGTGGGACCTGAAGTTTTTAATGAGGTAAGTGCATTCACTTCTATGGACTCCATTCAGCACAACCACTGATATATCTCATGTCCATCTGTCCATCGTATTCGGACCAATCCTGTTGTCATAACCTCTCCAATAACCCTTAGGATATTGGAGAGTTTTTTTGTTTTTGTGTTTTCATTTTTCTTCACTGTCTTCCTGGAGCCATAACTTCTTCTTTTTTTTTATTTATTTTTTCCGTTCAGATCCATATAAGGGCTTGTTTTTTTGCGGGACAAGTTGTACTTTCTAATGCCACCATTTATTATGGCATACAATGTAGTGGGAAGCGGGGGAAAAAATTGTAAATGGGATGGAATCAGGGGGGGGGAAAAATGCAATTCTGAAACATTTTTTTTTTTGTAAAGAAGAAGCGAATCTGCCATTTTTATTTATTTATATATATATATATAATATAAAAATATATATATATTTTTTTAAGGTTTTTGTATCCAGTCTAGAAGGCTACAATGTTCAGTAGTTTTGTTTTTTATAAACTATTTCCATACTCCCTTAAGTTGTATAGTATTGCATGAATTACTGATTTCCTATGTTGGCCTGCCACCCGCTGGCCAACATAGGAACTGCACTTCTAATACACTGGGTCTCTTCAGAGAGACCCAGCCTATTAGAATTAATTACCGGCATCCCCAATTGCCGCATGGGGATGCTGGTATTAACCCGGAAGTGCACACTTTCAGGTTTTTCCCTGTTCATGCTGTGATCACACATGGGCCCGCGATGGTCATGCTCCGTACACGTAAAAAGTTTGCTGCGTCGGTCACATGAACGACCCTTCCTAGGTCCCCCATTGGTCTCTGTGCAGTGATTGGAGTGATGTGTAGACATGGCATCACTGGAGCCCCGTGAACGGAGACCAGCAGGGAACTTGGGACCGGCAAAACTCTTACTGCATCAGATATAAAGTAATCGGACTTCATGTTGTCTCTCCCCCAGGAACCTGGCTCTAGGAGGAGGCCTCTTACTACTTCTGGCTGAGTCTCGGTCTGAAGGAAAGAGCATGTTTGCCGGAGTGCCCACCATGGGCGAGAGTTCCCCAAAGCAGTACATGCAGCTTGGAGGCCGCGTGCTGCTTGTCCTCATGTTCATGACCCTGCTGCACTTTGATGCCAGCTTCTTCTCTGTAAGTCCTGGTGGGGGAGAACATTACTATTAAAGGGGTTTCCCACCACAGTAAGAGGCGACGCATTGCTATGATATCACTATGGCCCGTGCACGGTCAGGAGTGGTGCCGAGAACCCCTCAGTGGGCAGCTGAGCCTTAGTAGCACCTTGGCAGTGTTGATCCCAGTTGTTTGACTCCCTTGATCAGGAAGGGTTGGCATATCCTGGTGATTGTGGTGCTAAAACCCCTTTAAGAATCCAAAATGATTGTTGTTAGCAGTCTATTGTAATTAACCTTAAAGGTTTTTCCGAGATATTTTTACTGATGACCTATCCTCTGGACAGGTAATCCGTATCTGATCGGTGAGGGTCCAACTCCCGGGACCCCCACTGATCAGCTGTTTGAGAAGGCACCAGCACTCGCAGTAGCGCCGCGGGCTTTTCACAGATTTCCTTAGTCCATTCATCAGTCCCTTAATGGGACTGATCTGCAATACCAAGCAAGGCCACTATGCAATGGACGGCGTTGTTTGGTGAGCTGAGAGAAAGCGGAGGTCCCGGGTGTATTATATTATATTTGAATGGCCACCGCTGCAAGGAAATGTCTGGTAACTGTGGCTTCTTGGGCAAAATGGGCTAATTATCGCAGTAGCGCCGCAGCCTTCTCTCTGCTCCCCGAGCACAGCGCCGTACGTTCTATAGTGTCCGTTCTTGGTATCGCACCTCAACCTCATTCACTTCAGTGAGGCTGAGCTGTGCCTAGGCTATGTGACCGATGAACGGGATGTCACATGGCCTATGGAAACATCCCGTTGGTGCCTTCTCATACAGCTGATCGTGGGGGTCCTTGGTGTTAGACCCCCACCGATCAGTAAAAATATCTCCGAAAACCCTTTTTTAAAGGGGGTTGTCCAATCAGAGGTGACCCCTTTCAGGCTGATTAGCTGACCACCCCCAGGTAATCGACAGATTTTGCTCGGAGAAGCCACAGCTAACCAGGCATTTCCCTACGGCGGCCACTGCTGGGGAAAAGGGTAATATTACATGGTGGTCATTTAAAGGAATATAATACATTATCTGCTCGAGTTCACCAGAATGGGAGGCCCTCCTACAAAGCTGTTCTCTCTTCTGGCTCCTAAATGGTGGGTCCTGGCAGGGGAAACTCCATCTATGAGGTCCATATACCCTAACAGGACATAAAAAATAGGGGTTGCGTCCATTATACAACCTTTTAAAGTAGCTCTATAGGACACACACACACACCACTTCCAACCAGGAGCTATTTCTCTTGGGGCCCTTGCACACAACCGTATGCCCTCCGAGACATACGGTCCGTGAGCGGCATTGATCGTAGGCAAGGGATCCCACCTCATTATAGATTACAATGATGCTGTGGACGTTAGGGCCGTCTACGGGACTATTCACACTCATATGGTCTTATGAGTGCAGGACAAAAGCACTGCGAGCGGCCGGACGTGCACAGCATCATTGTAATCTATGATGCTGTACCCTCCCGTGCGCACGATCAACGCCGCTCACGGACCGTATGTCTCGGAGGGCATACGGTCGTGTGCAAGGGCCCTTCTTGTAGCTCAGCACCAGTAAAATGAATGGAGATGAGCTACAATACCAGACACAGCCTGTGGACAGGAGAGGCGCTCTTTTGGATGAATCTAGGACAACTCCTTTATCACAAGAATAGCTCCGACTCTGACTTAAACACCACCTTTTACATATTGCGCTCCTCTTACCCTTACAGATTCTGCAGAACATTGTGGGCACAGCCTTAATCATCCTGGTGGCGATCGGTTTCAAGACCAAGTTGGCGGCCCTGACCTTGGTGGTTTGGCTCTTCGCCATCAACGTCTACTTCAACGCTTTCTGGAACATCCCAGCCTACAAACCCATGCACGACTTCCTAAAATACGACTTCTTTCAGACCATGTCTGTCATCGGCGGACTTCTCCTAGTGGTGGCCTTGGGACCTGGTGGGGTCTCCATGGACGAAAAGAAAAAGGAGTGGTAGCTTCTGACCCTACCTCACGTGGAATCTTCTCCTGGAAGCAGAGTCCTGCTACAACATCTCCCCCATGTTCATTGTTTTTTGTTTGTTTTTTACCTTCCCTTTTGTATCCCACCAACGGATTCCTGCGGCGTTCCTATCCCGTGCCCGTGCCCGTGTCCTGTAGGAACCTTCACCACCATAGTCCACTGGTCTCACCAAACGGTTGGCCTTCCATTGGGTCGCCTGGCTCAGAAAATGTTATGAGATTCCCTGAGCCGTGCAGAATGCAGTCTATCGATCTTCAAGAAGCGTTTTTTTCCGCTTTACGTCCTTTGTTTTAATTCTACATTTTTTTTTTCTCCAGAGCCAGACGCCGGTGACGGTGAACACAGGGCTCGGCCTCTGGCTCTGAATTCTGTCCTGTAGAGATTTCACATAACCCTGGAAGGGGAGCTGAGTGCAGTACTAGGATGTGGACGCTCCTGGAACCATGTTTTCCTGTGCAATTCTCTGGTTAATTTAATACTGTATCCGCCAGGTCTTGGTGCTGTGTAACTTCTTATATATTTTGGACTCTGCATGCCTCCCCCCAAATCTCTGTGCTTCTAAAGGGTCTGGTCCATCAAAGCAAGTCTGTGCTGTGATATTGCATGGACTTAAAGGGACATGCACTCTAAAGTATGCCTTAGCTGTTTGCTGTCCGTTTATTGTTCTCTGTAATCAGACATTGCATTTGACAGGAAGTCCAGAAGAATCCGCACCTGTTAATGAGAACCGCCAGAAGTTACATAGGTCTATAGTGGTGCATTTTTTTATTTATTTTTTATTATTCTTTACTTATTGGTTTATTGGCCCTTTTTTAAAAGGGTTTTCCAGGTGCAAAATTCTTCAAATGGGTCATCAATATCCGGTCATTGGGGGGGGGTGACGCCAGACCGATATTTCCGGCAGACTCCGGTGCCAGCGCTTTGAGCAGCGCCATTGAAAGTGTAGTGGCTGCGATGTGTTACTGCAGCTCAGCTCCTATTCAAGTGACTGTAACCTGGCACCCAAGGAGACTCTGGTGGAGATGCTGGAGGTCGGACCCCCCCACCGATGAGATATTGATGACCTAGCCTGAAGATAGATCATCAATAGGTGGTTCCTGGAAGACCTCTTTTGAGGGTACATCCACAGAGGCTGTAATTAGCTGTGGAAAATATCCTTTGCAGCTTCTTGTGCAAAATCCACATTTTCCATTGCATTGCAAAGGGTGAAATCTGTGATGTACAATGCTTAAAGGCATTGTACACCTTCAGGGGCAATTTTTTTTTTTTTTTATGATTGCATTTTACTAATTTTGGGCTAAAAATGCTTTTCCCTTAATTGGTCTTTATTAAAAATATTGAGCCGTTCTTTTACAAAGAATAACTGTTTGTCTAGCTGATGGACTGGTACTTTTTCACTTTGTGTGGGGTCATTCAATAAACCAGATCTCTGAATTACCAGAAGGTCATAAACACTTAAGCACCTATTTAGGCCACATTCTTATTAAGAAGAGAACTGAGCTGTAATGAGTGTTTAGGAGATCAGAAGCCGTCAGCTGAGCTGCCTGATGGAACAGAGTGAAAATTCAGAGCCTGCTACTAGAGAAACTCAAGGCTGCACAGAGAAAGGGGTTCAAAATTTGTAATAAAGACCATTTGAAAAAAATGTATTTTAGTTAAAAATAAGTACAATTCAATAATTTTTTAAGGTTGCCCCCCCAGAAGCTTACATAGCGTATAAAATCAGCACTGTAGGCCAATTTCCATTTTGCAGAACGTCATCCACTTTGCCACCGTTGTAAACGCTACAGCTTATCATTCCCCACTTTCTCAGCTGACTAGCCACAGCGTATCCATCCCTGGTGGACATTCCCTTAAAGAGGTTTCCTGGGAGTAGAGTATTGATGGCCACCATGTGGGGAAAGGGGGTGGGTTAGACTCCCGGCGCCTCTGCCGATCAGCCTCTTCCCAGCATACCAAGCATAGTGCCCTACATTGTTTAGTGGCTGTGTTTGGTATTGCAGCCTAGGCCCATTTACTTGAATGGCACAAAACGGAACATAGACCATGTGATGGATCATGACGTCATCCTAACCGTTGATCAACAGGGGCGTCAGAAGTCAGACAACCGCGATCGGATATATTGATCAATATTCTATTCTCTGAAGACCCCTTTAAGCTTTATATCATCTCTTAATCACAAGTACCTTTTACTCAGTTCGAAGTGGCCGGACCCCTCTCGAAATGTCAGGCCGCTCCACCTTTTCTATCAGTTGCCAAAGCCAAATTTCTTGTACAGAAGTGTCTCGCTTGTTGGTCGTCTTCTTATTGTTCTTGGCCAAATAGGAAAGCATTTTGAATTCTTACGTTTCGTTGACTGATCAGCAGGTCCCTGCAACCCCCCCCCACCCTGTGTCCCTAGGGGCCCCAGCTTCAATCCTGAGCCAATGTCTGGACTTTTAATGTATCTTGTTAGGTATTTAATGGTTGGGGAGGGGTACCTATTACAGGGTCACTTACCTATCTCGGGTAATATTTCTTAGCCGAATGTGATGCCTATCAGCTGCTGTTTACACTGATGGATTATTTTGGGGAGGGGGGTTACTTTATAGTATGGGTTTCCCTTTAGCAGTAGGGACACGAGATTGGGATATAATGACTACTCTCGTTCCCTAAGGTTATGTCCATGTCTTAAAGAAGGGGAGGTCATGGATTTTGAGTGACATGAAGGTCCACTGCAAAAAATGGATTGATTTTATCTTGTACTCCACTCATGGTTAAAGCTGCATCCTGGTTGCTGCTTTCGCTCTGAGCTACATATAACATTAAAGTGAATGGGTAGAAAAACTGACAGCCAAAATCGGTACAACAGGCACAATAATAGCACTGAACAAGGAGTAATAACATCCTTGAACCTGACCATTCAAATTGTGAATGCAGCTTTAGGTGTAACTGGAGTATAATGTAAAAGTAAAGTAGTTGTCACTAAACTTTTTGTGTAGGCTAGAATGGTCAAATTCTCTTAAACTGAAGATATGGTAGGTCCAAAACGGGCATTTGTGCCTGTGTGAACGGGCCGACTGCAGGTCTATCATGCTGTTAGGTCGGGCCGTAATATGGGAGCAAAAAGCCACCAAGCTGCCAATACACTGCATATGCACAGTGATGCCACATTTGCCATGGGGGCAGAATTGGTCTGGACCTGGCAAGGGGTAACATAGTGCAGGTAAAAAGCGACGGCTGTGCCAACAACTATCAATCGGGATATATAGGTGGACAGTTTACCATATGGCGGTAGTATTACTGTGTTAGTACAGCTATAAATGCCTACTTTCCTCCTAAATTCTGCCCCCCCCCCACTGTCCTTTTTATTACAGAGCAGTCCCTGCCTTTATATTTTTTTTCTAAAAAGTTGCGTGGAGCTAAAAGTGTTTCAACATTGTAATATATTTCATTAAAAAAGAGGCATGTTTAGTGAGAGATCCGTGTTCCTGCCATTCCTCTGCGCCTGTGCCACGTGTGACCGCTCGGTCTGTGGAGCTGATTGAGCCGTGACATGAAGAGACCGCTCGTCTAAGAGTCTGCTGGGAGTTATAGTGTCACGACATCGGGAGAGCCGCTGTGAACACGTTGGCCATCGCAACGCATTTCGTTAAAGGGGTTGTCCCGGATTTTGATATTGATGGCCTATCCTCAGGATTTGCAAAGAAAAGGGGGTCGGTCAGCACATCCCAATGCGCAGGTGCACGCTGCCATGGCTGAAAACATAGAGAAAAAAAGACAATGCAACAGCATCCTGCAAACCACATAAAGTACAATAATGCCATAGTCACAAAAAATATTATAGTGCTAATGTTACGCTTATTTATAAAGTGAGATGCTTGGCAAATGCATTTTGTACAAAACCATTTGAGCCCGTCCGCCGAACGTCAAGGCGATCTCTGTAAGACGGGTCCTAACACTAAATACTACCTGTTATGTGCCATAATGGCCGCCATAAAGTTCAGGAAGTGTTGGATCCACATGCATGCTGGGTCCACTCTGCCTTTTACAATTTTTGGTGCCAAAATGGCCTCCATTACTTACAAGGGATGCAGGTACCAACATCCACGCCGAGCCCACTCCATAACTTTCCTTGTGCCAGACAGCTTCCAATGAATGTAGTGAGAGCAGGCCACAGCTTTATACTGAAACTATTTAAAATCCGCCTATGGGGCAGACAGGCTAATCAGGAGTGCACGACTCGCCGGATTGCCACACCTCCAGCGCTGTAAATCTGCAAAATCCTCAGGATTGGTGGGGGTCCGACTCCCGCCCAGCTGCTTGAAGAGGCTGTGGTGCTCTGGCGAGGTGAGTGCTACTGCCTCTTTCTTGGTCACATGCTCCAGATGCAATTTAATCCCATTTAAGTGAATGGTCCTGGGCTGCAATACCAAGCACAGCCACTATACAATGGACGGCGCTGTAAAGAGGCCGCAGCTCTTGCTGAAGCACCACGAACAGCCGATCGTTCGGGGTGCCATTTGTCAGACCCTCGCTAAGGCTACTTTCACACTTGCGGCAGTGTGATCCGGCGGGCAGTTCCGTAGTCGGAACTGGCCGCCGGATCCGCCGATCTGCTGCTGACTGAAAGCATTTGTGAGACGGATCCGTCTCACAAATGCATTGCAAGGACGGATCCGTCTCTCCGCTTGTCATGCGGACCGACGGATCTGTCTTGTACATTTTTCTCATTTTTACCGATATGCGCATGCCGGAACGACGGATCCGGCATTCCGGTATTCTGAATGCCGGATCCGGCGCTAATACATTCCTATAGGAAAAAATTCCGGATCCGGCGTTCAGGCATGTCTTCAGTTTTTTTCGCCGGAGAGAAAACCGTAGCATGCAACGGTTTTCTCTTTTGCCTGATCAGTCAAAATGACTGAATTGAAGACATCCTGATGCAAACTGAACGGATTGCTCTCAGTGCCGGAAAAGAAAAACGCTAGTGTGAAAGTACCCTAATCCGATATTGATGATCTATCCTGAGGATAGCTCATCAATATCGAGCTCCTAGTCTGAGTGCTGGTTTCTACTGTTTGCTGCACCGTGTGAATGCAGCTGTAAACCAGTTTCCACATCTGGACCAGTACAGGTTGGTAATGGTAAGCCATGTTCATGAGAGTTCTGTGCAAAAATCAATGGGGCAAATTTATCAATGGCGTAAGTAAATGCAAAAATATTGCGTGCAGGCGGAGCGCCATATATTTATGAATCCCCCGTGCTGTTTTTTTTCCCACTGGCACATGCGAGGCTTCATAGTCCTACTAAACATAGCTCATGTAGGGCCACTCCACACGTAATTTTGGTCTCGCGGTTTGTTCACTCAAAAACGCCATAGCAACTGCTTTTTTGCTAGTAGACATTTGTGCTTTTTTGTTTCTGGCATTTTTTTTTTTCCTACAACGGAGATGTCAAAATGGTAAAAAAGATGTCAAAAAAAGCTGCAACCTGCTACATTTAAAGGGGCTTTCTAAGATATATTGGTGGGGGTCCGACACCCAGGATCCCTGCCTATCAGCTATTGGAAAAGGCACCAGCACTCTGGTTAGACCCCCACCGATCAGATACTGATGACCTATCCTAAAGATTTGGCGCAGACGCCGCAATCTGTGCCAGAAATATGCCAAATTTAGACGTATTTCTGTTTGATAAATGACCCCCTTGGTTCCTCTTTATGTTAATCCACTTCTAGGCGTCAGATTTGACAGGGACCCTTTCCTTAGTGTCCTAGTGGTCTCTGCCCTAAAGCGGAGTGTTCACCCGGAAAGGGGCGACCCTACTTCTCGGTGTTTGTCTCTGCGATACAGGTCCCTTCCTAACAGGTGGTGTCCCAGAAACAAGGTGACCTGACGCGTTTCCTCTATTCCACAACTTCGTTCATCAGGGGACTATCATAACATCAGCACAATGGCTTTATAAAGATGTAGTCAGAGATGGTGTCAGATGCGGCCAACCATCACCACCGCACACTAGGAGTTTTTAGCGGGGTTATTTATACTGGCCTAGAGATGCAGATCTGGTTGGCTGCATAAAAACCCCCTACTAAAACCGCAACTGAGCACAAAAATGCCATTAAACCAAATCTACGTGTGAACCCACACTTTCCGGTACCTACAAAAGTGACAGAAAATGCCAGGTCTGCCTTGGTGTCGGTTTACTACTGCGACATCTTCACCAGCAGCTCTTGCGCCTCATCGATGAATTTGGCACATGCGCTGTTTCAGTATGGATTCCTGTTCTGCGCAGAAGAAGAAAACAACTATTCTTGCCCAACAGAAACAAGAATTCCGCTATCCACTTCATAGATTTTGCATTATAACTAGTGACTTGCAGTTCTATGCCTTTTTAGGGCGCAGTCATGGCTAAGTTTTTCATCACCATTTCTTTTTGCCGTTTTTTTTTTTTTTGTGTGTAAAATTGCCACCTCCAGATGTTAGCTGAAGGTCTACAGAAAATATGAAACCCAGAACACGCATTTTTCTTAATTAGGTGGCGGTTTTTGCTTTTCAGTTTTTTTTTATTTTGTTTTTTATGCAGCGGTTTTACATCGCCTCTATATGGAAAAAAGGCCATGAAGAAAACAGTAGTAGTAATACACGTGGCAAAAAAAAAAAAGCCACAAAATGGTGGCAAAACCATGGACGATGAAAAAAAAAAAAACATACAGCAAGTTTTAAAATCTTGGAGCGGACCGCCACAGCGAAATCCCACCGGCTCCCGCTTCCTTTCTGCCTCCCATACATCTCAATGGGAGGCAGCGCTGAGGATCTCAAGCGGTCGCCAAGAATGAATATGTCCCTTTTCAATGCGGGTGCAGCTATAAGCCAAGGGATCCTCAGTGCAGAAAGGATGTGGCCCGCCGGTGGAATTTCGGCGTGTGAACAGACCTGTATTCTGGTAAAAAGAAACACCAGAGCCAAATTCATGTGTGAAGGGACCCTTTAAGTGATAAGGAAAAGTGGGTGTGGCTTAGCGGAAGGGGACGCGGCGAGATATAAAGCATAGTTTACTACGGGCGTCCAGCCAAATTTATTAGCAGTGTGCTTCTTAATAAACTTGGCGCACCTTACTACAGCGCCTTAAGGTGTTTCTTATTTTTATTGTCATGTGTTGTACTCTCGCTGAGATTCCACCAGTTTGCATTGAAATAAACTGGTTTCCAGTTCATAATGGTCGGGCCCAAGTACTAGGCCTTGTATATAAAAACTGCCTCAGAGAGCTGTTGCCCTGTAGCAACCAATCAGAATTCAGCTTTCATTTTTCCACAGAAGTGAACTCTAGTTGCTCTAGGCGACAAGGCTTCAATGTCTGTGTAGGCCCTAAGTATTGTGTATTGACCGCCTGGGATGGGGCCATGGGGGAAGGACTTTTGGGTATTTGGATGCTCTATAGAGTTACGTTTCTAAAATATGGGGTTCATAGAAGGGGGTACAAATGATGGCCCCCACACTAGAGCAACTACCGGCCTCTAAGAAATGTATTCTCAATGGCGTACCACAGCCATTTCAGACACCTTTCTCTGCTTTACTTCACCTCATGTCAAATGTATGGCAATATTTTAACAAATCTAATAAATTTGGAAAAATCATGCGAAAGATGGATGCCTATTGGGACAAGTAGGCTACCTGCACACATCTGCAGGTTTTCTTGTGGATTAAGCCCCATTCACATGTCAGTTTTCCACGTACGTGTGGTGTACGTGTTCTCTACGGACAGCACACTCCCTATTCATTCACACATCAGTTTTTTCCCACGGTCTGTGGGTCTGTGTTTTTAGCATGGATCCATCACGTCCATTATAGTCTATGGGTCCGTGAAAACCACAGATGCAACACTGATTTATTTCAACCGTGTTTCCCGGATCATTAGGAAGCGATGCTTTGAAAATGATTTTTCAGCTGTTCAGTGTCAATAAAACAGATGACACACAAACCCAACACCGACCACCTTTTCACGGATTTAAAAACAGACGTGTGAATGAGGGTTCATGCACAAGACCGTATGTATTTTACAGTCCGGACATCCATGCGACGTCCGTGTTGAATCCATTTTATTTTTTTGCGGATACATTGAAACAAAACGGACAAGAATAGGACATGTTCTATTTTTTTTTTGCAGAGCGGACATACTGACACGGAATGTGCGTGGAGTAATTTCCGTTTTTTTTTCAAGCCCCATTGAACTGAATGGTTCCAAATATGGACCTGTAAAAAAACAGAACGGAAGAAAAAATATGTTTGTGCGCATGAGCCCTTACTTGCAGTTTTTGACACGAATTAGCCCCAGATCTCACCCTTTGTGTAGAAATCTACAGAAACAAATGAAATGCTGCGGATTTTAACCTCTTCATTAACGGAGTGTTTACCCCCCTCCCTTAACAGGCCAATTTTGTTGTTTTAACATTGGGACTATCTAACTGCAGATAACTAATTATTTTTCCCGGGACACCTTTTTTGGTGCCATTAGATTAAATATATATTTTTTTTTTTATAAAAGAAAAAAGGAAATACTGAAAATTGTCTGTTACAAAAGATTTACATTTTTTTTGTTAAAAGAACGCCAAAAGGAAAAAGAATTTGTACACAAAGTCCACTAAATTATTGCTAAAACTATATTTTTCATTTTATTTTTTTATGAACGAAAAAAGGGTTGGATGTGTGTGTATGTAGGCTGCTATACTGTTGCTAAAACTAGTACCGTAACTATAGCTCCTTAAAAAAATTAAGAATTTTTTTCACTTTTAACTAGTACCGTAACTATAGCTCCTTAAAAAAATTAAGAATTTTTTTCACTTTTTTAAATAATTTTTTAATTTATTTATTTTTATTGAAAAAAATCCTTTCTGCCACAGAGTGCCTTTAGAAAATGAAATCTGATTGGTTCCTTAAACCAGTTTTGACAAATCTCCCTGTTGGGTGTTATCGCCTTGCATTTGATTTATGGAGTTTTGTGCATGCCTGTTTTTTTTTTGTTTAGATTATGTAGTATGTGCCTTCCCCTCCCCCACCATGATGTCAGTTTCTCTGTAGCGCTATATGGGTAAAAAAGCATTGGAAAAAAAGTCATGAAATGGAGAGGTATGGGAGAAAATCGTTAATTTCTGACGATAATTTGTTTTCCCTTAGTCCGTGGACTGGTAGGATCAGCAGAATTATTAATGAGCCCAAGTAAATCATACAATTAAACAATTAAATACCCCCTATAAAGGAGGGAACCACCCCCAGCCCAATGTGTTGTAGCAAGAAAAAACTAAACTTACTAGGGTGGGATCTTTGTGTGCTGCTGTTAGGACTAAGGGAAAACAAATTATCGTCAGAAATTAACGATTCCCTTACATCCTACCAGCAGCACAGAAGGGGAGATAGCAAGAAGGGAGGGCCCTCATGCCTGGCAGAATAAAGTATAGTCTGCCCAAAGGCCGAGTACTCAGCTGATCTAGCATCCAATCTATAATGGGAGATGAATGGTAAGAATGTTCAGAGCTCTAGGAGGCAGATCATGTAGAGAGGAAGAAGACTCCTCTTGGCAAAAGAAGTGGCTACGGCCCTAGTAGAATGGACCTTCACGAACCCCGGAGGGTCCACATATTCGGAAATAAAGGCTTCCCTAATAGCCTCCTTAATCCATCGACTGATGGATGGTTTAGAGGCCTTACCAGCAAACAGGATTAGAAGATTTTCATCTTTCCCGAACTCTAAATCCACATAGATCCGGAGGCATCTCGAGACGTCCAGAGGATGCATAGCAGGTTCCTCAGAGGAGGTAGAAGGAGTAGAAAGAACCGGGAGGGATATCACCTGGTTGATATTCTGGAACAAAGGAACTTTAAAATACAGGAGAAAACCCGATCTTGAAAAAGATGGTATAGAGCTCGTGTGCTGAGAAAGCTTGAAGCTTGGAGACCCTCTTGGCCGAAGTCACTGCAAGAAGAAAAGCAAGCTTCCATGTGACTAACTTAAAATCCACCTCCTCCAAAGGCTCAAAGGGGGAGATGCTAACCCTTTGAGGACTACTGATAAATCCCATTGAAGAATGGGTCTCAGTACTGTAGGCTTTAATCTTTTAGCTCCCTTAAGGAACCGTTTAATGAACGGGTCCTGAGAAAAAGACCTGTTGAGGCAGGCTGAGATGGCTGAAAGTTGAACCCTCAGAGTAGATGGAGCAAGGCCTTTGTCAAGGCCATCTTGCAGGAACTGAAGGATGGCGGAGAGGGGCGGATCTGCAAACGCCACCTCCCTTGAGGTACACCAGGATGAGAATATCTTCATAATCCGTGAGTAGGCTCTCTTGGTAGAGTCCGCTTTTGAATGAGACAGCGTTCTCAGGACCGACTCTGAAAGCCCTTCTACTCTGGGAAGGGACTGATCAACCTCCAGGCTGTCAGGTTGACTCTGAGCAGAGGTGAATGTCCCATGACACCAGGGTCTGCTGAGGGGGGAGCCTCCAATATTGCCCTCGACTCATCTGGGTGAGCTGGGTAAACCAGCATCTCTTCGGCCAAAACGGTATGATGGCTACCACCGAGGCCTGATCCTGATGGATTTTCATCAATACCCTCGGAATCATGGAAAACGGAGGGAAGATGTAAGCCAGCCTGAACCTCCAGGATATTGACAGAGCATCTATCGCCAGGGAGTTGTCCTCCCTGTAAAGGGAGCAAAACTTCACCACCTTGGCGTTGAACCTTGTTGCCATGAGATCCACCTCTGGCATCCCCCACTTGAGGACTATCTGCTTGAATATCTCCGGATGTAAAGATCACTCCATTGTTGGGAGACCGCGGCTCAGCCGATCCGCTATCATATCGAGGGAGCCTCGAATGTGGATCGCAGATAAATGGGACAGGTTCGACTCTGCCCAATCCAGAATCACCCCGATCTCTGATAGGGGGGGAGTGATCTTGTGCCTCCCTGCTTGTTGATGTAAAGTACCGCAGTCATATTGTCTGACTGGACTCTCACAGCTTTGCCCCGGATCTGAGGGGCGAAGTGAAGGAGGGCTAGCCGGATAGCTCGAATCTTGGAGATTGGATGAGAGAAGCCGCTCCTGAGGAGACCAGGTTCCGTGAACTAGAGAGTCGTCTAGGTGAGTGCCCCAGCCTACTTGGGACGCATCTGTTGTCAATATGATCCATGTTGGCTGGGTCATAAATTTCCATAAAAAAGATGGATCCACCATCTGAGGGAATACCAAGTTTGCCAAGACAGGGAGCACAGGGAGTTTAGCCCGGCAGGAGAGGACCTCCGACTGTAGAGGGCGGAGGTGCCACAGAGCCCAAGGGACTGCTTCCGCAGATGCTGACATGAGGCCCAATATCTTCACGAGAGTCCAAATTGGGACTCGCTGGGGAACGGATAGGAACCCTGCGTGTTCTGTATCCAGGATCTTTTTTCTGAAGACAACTTGAGAGACATCCCAACGGAGTCGATTATGAAGTCTAGATATGTTACTGAAGTTGACGGGCTCACATTCGACATTTGCCATTTGATGATCCAACCTAGTGGAACAGAGAGGAGATTGCTACATGAAGATGCTGGGATAGGACCGCCGGAGAAGAGGCTTTCAAAAGCCAATCGTCCAGATAAGGAATGATGGTCAGTCCCTGAATTCTTAAAGCCACCACCACTGAAACCACCACCTTGGTAAAAGTGTGAGGGGCAGAAGAAATGCCAAAAGGATGGGCAACAAACTGAAGGTGTCTGGTGACACCCGACACCTGGACCGTGATCCTGAGATATTTCCTGGAAGCAGGATGGATCGGAATGTGCAGATATGCATCATTGAGGTCCATGGTTGCCATCACGTCCCCAGGACTGAGAACATGAACCACTCACTGACCTGATGGTTTCCATACGAAACCTTCCTTAGTTCTTATGAGGTAGTCCTGAATGTAGGCCTCCAGAGAGCTTGGTCTTGATGAACTTGTCTGGAGGAAAAGACGATATTCAGGACCGAGGGATCCGAAATATTTTGGATCCAACTCCCTTTGAAGTGGGAGAGACGGCCCCCGACAGGTAGATGAGGCAGAGGAAAGGGGAAGCTTTCTGGCAGGATGGCAGGAGTAACGGGAGTCATCCATGAGCCTCAAGGAGGCCCGTAGTCAGGAGGTGGCTCTTTTAGCCTTGGCTCCTCCGCAAGAGCGCCTCAAACCCCTTTGCTGCGCTCCCCAGTCCCTTCGAGATCTTGATTGATGGGCAGAGCTACCCCCACGGTCCTGTCTGCCCCATCCTCAAAAGGACTGTTGGGGAAGACTCTTTCCCTTTTCATCCGATAGGCCTTTCATAATTTTATCAAGCTCCGAGCCGAACAGATGGTTGGGCTCAAAGGGAAGGCCACATAAATTGAATTTAAAAGAGTTGTCAGCGACCCAAGGCTTAAGCCATAAGGGCCTACAGGCTGCTGACACAAGGGCTATGGATTTGGCAGATCCGCGGCACCGACTGGGTTCAGGACCAGGTGCAGCTGCTGTTGAGGAGGGCTCCTGTCCCGTCCCAGCCATTGGTAACCCGGGCGCGGTGGGCAAGACCGCCGACACGCTTTGCGCCACCTTCACCCCCCCCTCCCTGGCTCAGTGCCGGATCCGGAGCCCTTCTCAGGACCCTTTAACGGCGGGGTGCAGCGAAAGTTTCCTCCCGCATGCCCCAAAGTGGAAGGAATCACCCAGTGACCTCTTGCTACAGGGAGAGGCGGTGTGGGTTCTGGACCAGGCACGGCGGGCACCTCCACAAACCCGGGTGAAGAAGGTGCCTCCCAGCATGAGCTAGATATCCTTAGGCACGGGCCTGCTTCAAGTCCGGAGGCAGAGTGCAGCAGGCCCCCTTCACTGAGACAGCAGCAAGGAAGAATCTCCGCCCCCGTGAGCAAACCATGGAAGAAACCAGTTCCAGCATCCCTGGCCTGGACACTGCCAGGGGGCAGTGTGAAGACGCACCTGCTTCAGGATCCAGAGGGTTGTTGCTGAGGAACAGTTATCTGGAGTCAGGATCTGCGGCTGATGGGGACACAGCACCCAGGCAGCCAGGTGAGATTAAATTGGGACCTTTGGGGATGGGTATGGTTAATGGCGGGGGTGGGGGGCCCCAGATAGATTTAGGTAGGGGTTTGGGTCAGCTTCTGGGGGGACTGGCGGGCCTATTAGCAGAATGGGGTTTGGGTGGAGTATCCCCGTTGCCAGCGTGGGATGTGTCGGGGTTCCGGAAGGATCTGGGACTGTGGGGGGAGGTAGGCTGGGGGTGACCAGTAACGTGGCGTCGGTACAAACGCAGGCGGTCGGTGAGGCAGAGGAAGAAACAGTGAAGTTGGATGATAAGGCTATGGGGGAGGTATATGTTTGTTTTGAGGGTCCGTTGGGGGCTCATTTGAAGCAAGAGGTGAAGGAGCGAATATGGAAAGGGGAGTATGTGGAGATTTTTTCACTGCTTCCACTGGAGAGATTTAACCTGGATAGGGCACGGAAGGAAGAGGGCAAAAAAGAGGAGGAAGAAAATAATTAACCGAAGATTTCGGTTAATACCGCGAATGTTTGCTAATTGGTCACCGGCGTTTGCGATATTGGCCAGTGTGATTGGGGAGAAGGCACCGGATTGTAGTTCAGCGCTGTTTTGCTATTTGGATGCGATTGACGAGGCGTATCGGGTGTATGGCTTAGCTTGGCTGCGCTATGACGAACAGTTCCGGCAGTGGAAGGCGGTTCACCCAGAGTTGAGATGGGACCACAAGGATATAGCGTTGTGGTTAAAGGTGACGGTGCCAGTTAGATCGGGTAAGTCCTTTTGAGGGGAGTCTGGAGGTGGGAGTTCATCCCATCTCGCAGCTGCGTCCGCGAAGGGACTGTGTTTCTCGTTTAACAAGGGTGGTTGTAAATTTAGCGCAAAATGTAAGTTCAAGCACGAGTGCTCAGTATGTGGGGGATTACATGGAGCGGCATGATGCTTTAAGGATGGTAGCAAAGGGGGGATATCAATAGCAAAGGGGGAGACGCCGGTACGTCTGGAAAAGATGGAGCCGTACCTCGGTAGATATCCGGATAAAGGGGCCGCGGCCAGTTAGACATGTGGAGCTTGAGAAGGGCGTTGGTGGTTTTTGGTGGTCCGATGGAGTGCATCTCAATGCAGTTGGGCTGGATATGTGGAGTTTGGCGTTGCAGGAGGGAATCGAGACTGCCCTGAGAATGTGGATGGACGCACAGAATTAAGGGGTCAAATCTGTGCGTTAGTGGCGGTGGGGGGTCCTTGAAGTTGGTGATATTTGCAGGTGAGGATATTGGGAGGGCTCCACGGTTAGGGCTGGACTCCCATGGTGGGCGAGCAGTTGTGGCAGAAGTAAAGGGGGCCATTCAGTGGTGCTTCCGAGCTGGCGGGCAACGGCTGGAGGCAAGATGACTCACCCCGGTGGGGCAACTCAGTTTTGGTGCTTCAAGGACCTCCCCCGGCAGTAATGGTTATGTTTTGATAACTAAGTGGTTATGGTTATTTATGGTTATTTATATAATTCATGCTAATAAACGGCTGCTGTGGCCAATTTATTCCAGCTTGGTGTCCGAGTTTTATTAACGGATGGATGGGGGGTAGAACGCCGGGCTGGAAATCTATTGGGGGTAAAGGGGGAATAAGAGGAAAAGAAGTATGCAGGGGACGAACGGGGATAACCAATACCCTCGTCATGCATGATAGGTTCACCAGGTTGGACCCTCGGGCGGCAGAGTAGGGATAGCAATCCTCCAAAGGAATGCTACAATCGTAGCAAGATAAATGCTTCCTCTTGGAAGCCGACTTTCTGCTATCAGGATCCCACGGAGAAGACATCACTGCGGGGCGGAAAAGACAATAAGATATTTGTATATTAAAACAAATGTTACTAAGCAGAAAGGTAAGAGGCACCGGAGGTAGCAGAAGAAAGGTTATCCAAGAACAAAGGCCCCTATAAGCAGGGACTCTGGGATCTAGCTGTGAAGCGTGTGCAGCCAGAGACCGAGCCGGTGCACAATGCTTCCTTAAATAGACTAAACCCAGAAGAAAAACTCGGCCCCTAGGCGAGGAAAAAATAACCAAACTTATGGAACACCTATAAATATAAGAAATGCTACCTAGCAGGGCATAGAAGAAAGTAACAAAAATCCTCCTAACAGGAGGAAGAAGAAAATATGATCCCCAGCGACCGTGAATCACGGCCGCGAGGAATACCCTGAAGTGACGTGGGTTGGGGGTGTTAACCCCATCTGTGCTGCTGGTAGGATGTAAGGGAAACTGGCATGTAGTGCTGTTGACCAAAACAAAATAAAGCACCTCAAGGCTGAAGAAACTTCACTATAAAAAAGCCAGGTTGCGCTGCGTTCTGGAGCTTTCCCTTTTATGCTGCATCCCCCCCCCCCCTTTGCAAAAGGCCAGAAAAACCTGCATGAACAATGCATCTGACTATCGTTGGGCGCAGTCATTAGAAATCCAATATTAGTTGCTTTTTACACCTTTAGGCCTCATGCACACAAACGTATTTTCTTTCCGCGTCCGTTCAGTTGTTGTTTTTTACGGGCCGTATGAGGAACCATTTACTTCAATGGATCCGCAAAAAAAAACGGAAGTTACTCCGTGTGCATTTAGTTCACGTATGTACGTATTTCCGTTCCGCAATAAAATAGAACATGTGCTATTATTATGCGCGTTACCGACAAGGATAGTCCTGTTCTATTAGGGGCCAGCTGTTCCGTTCCGCAAAATACGGAATGCACACGGACGTCATCCATATTTTTGGCAGATCTGTTTTTTGCGGACCGCAAAATACATACGTTCGTGTGCATGGGGGCCTTTTTTCCATGTTGTTTTTTTTGTTTAGTTTTTTAGTTTTGGCCAAATTTATTTGCAATGTAATATGTGTTTTTGCCACTTGATGGCAGCAATGTTTCACAATCCATGCTTCATATATATTCATGATTCGTTATCTGTTTGATTGGCGGTCAGTTTAGGGCCTGTTCACACTTTATTTTTTCCTTCCATCAGTTGTATACACATGGAATACTCGCTGACGTATGTCTCTAACAGGAAGATGTGACATATGTCATTATTTAAGCATACAGAATATTTATCTATCTTTTTCCTATCTATCTATCTATAATGCTAGTTACGTTTTTTACACTTTTGGTATGCGCTGGATGCATGAGGCCCTATGGATACATATTGTAGGAAGGCGCAAGGGTCGTTGATGGAAGGTATGTGTCACCGAGGTTCCTGGCCTCGGTGAAGTAAGAGCCGGTATTTTCAGGTGTCAGCGGCAGCTAATGCTGATTTACACTTTGCCATTTTAGTATGGCTGTATAGCTGATCCGGGACGGCTCTTACTGGGAGTAGTCAAAGTGCTGGGTGGATGACTACATCCCACGTTCCAGGCTGGATCTTGACTGGCCTAAAAATAACCCAGCCGTCAGTGTCAGCTGAGAGTGATTACCTCTCTCTGACAGAGGAGCTCTGGCAATCGCTGGTGTAGGATCTGAGCTCTGTACTGGGCTGAAAAGCTGAGACCTGTGCATTGGGAGAGCAGGCCACCTAAAGCCTGCATTTGGACTGCTGGAGGCAGAACCGCCGACAAGGTGACGTTTTTTGTTATGCACGAACTTTCTACTTGGTGTGAACAAACACCAACCTTACAAAGAGTGTTTTTTGTTTGACCTTATGTGTGAATAAACACGGACATTTGAATTACGAACTTGTACTTTGCCTCTGTACTGCACCCGCTTATCCAGACTACCAGAGAGAATCCCCACAATTGGTAGAGGATGCGGGTTTTGCAGTGAGGCTGGCGTGAAGGCCGAAATATTTTTGTTTTTCCGGGCACGGTTGTATGTGCAATAGAGCACAGGACCGTGGTACGGTTACACTGACGCCAAATTATGCAGTGGATCAGGATATGGATATAATAGTCTATAGTTTTGTTTGTGACGCCAATTGCAGCGTGCGCAGGGTACAGTCACAGGGCCCTCCAAGGTGTTATAACTCACGCCCCAGGTTAGGAATGCCAGAGTGGTGTAATGTCTCTGTATGGTGGTGATAATGGTGTCTACGGTGTCTCCTACCTGGGTACAGCTGGACTCCTGGCTCACTTTATATACAATAAATTAAGTGTAGTGATAGGAGGAGTAATAGAGGGATTTTGCAGCAGAAATTGAGATCCAGACCTTTGGTAAAGTTCAAACTCGTCTTTACTGAGGGTAACTTTTATCCAAGCAAGGTACAGCTTTAGTCTTAGGTCCCAGCAGGTATTGGCAATGGTTGGCAGGAATTTATCTTCTGCTCTATCAACCTGGAGCTTGCAGGAAAGGACGTCTGCTTGTTAGCTCTATGCTGTGGCAGGAATTTGGCTTCTGCACTTTCTATCTTTTGCTGTATGGGGGACTGACTAGCTGAGGAGGAATATGGCTTCTCCTGGGTCTCTGGACTTTACTCACAGTTATCTTTTCAGGGGATGATTTCTTCCTGGAACTGGAGTTGTCTGCTTGCTTCATCCAGCCAAGGCTGCAGAGCTCAGGCTGGGGATGATGATCAATGTCTCAGCCGAGACAAGATCCTGGTTTGGTTCCCTATATCTGGGAGCTCCTAACACACACACAGCCTTCCCCAACAGGGGTGGCTGGCACACTGACTCTAACTTCCTTCTCTCCCCATGGTGCAGGATATGGGCACAGCCCACTCTGCTCACAGAGGGGGGAGCTAAGCTGGAACGAACTATTCCAGCCTAGATGTACTAAACTGAACTTAACTCCTTGCTAACACATTGCTGCCACCTGCTGGTGAACATGGAAATTACAGCAATATACACTTAACAAGGTTTACAGTGCACAGTTGTGAGGATATAATGTAAAATTACATCTGATTACAAGGTAAAGGCTCTTAGGAGATTGTAGCGGGGTAGAAGAGTGTCGTAACACCACTCTGGGGTGTTACATATGTCTTACATCAAACCAGCGAGATTACAACACGTGTCCATCGAAAAAATGGAAGCTGTCGTGAAAGCTAACCTGCAACAGCGGGAGGCCAATAATCAACAGCAGGAAACAAACCAACTGCTGTTACAACATTTGATAGCTTTACAAGCAGCAGGAGCATCCCAGAGCGTCCACGATGCCCGGAAAGCGATCCGTGCGGCGATCCCCAAGATGACCCCCGCAGACGACGTCGAGACCTATTTGGCGATCCTCGAGAAGGTAGCCGTGAGAGAGAAGCTACCCTGGGAGCAATGGGCTGAGGTCGTCGCTCTGTTCCTGGCGTCTGGACCCCAGCAGGTGTATTTTGACTTACCGGATGATCAAGCGGCTGATTACCCGATAGTCAAGCGTGAGACTGGGGATGAATGTATTAGTCCGGGCCCAGCGGGTGAATCAGTGGGAGTTTAACCCGGCTGAGCCCGCGAGGACCCAGTATGATACCCTATTACACCTGTTGCAAAAATGGCTGCAACCTGACGTGCTGAGTCCCACTGCTATGTTGGACCGTCTGTTGGCTGATGTGTTCTGGAAGGCTTTGCCATATCCCCTCCAGCATTGGACCGGCCAGGTGTCTCCTGGTAATGCCCTTGAGATGGTAAACCTGGTGGAACGCTATGAGGCTACAAGGAATTTGAAAGGGGGTTCGTTTGGGAGGGGGACAGACAAACTGCAGCAATCTCCATCCCAGACCCAGAGACTTGTGCCAACCAAGCCCGCCCGGGGTGTACCCCCCGTAGAGCCGGCTCCGATAGTATGCTGGCGGTGTCAGGAGCCTTGCAACGTAAGGGCCGACTGTCCCCATCGGAGCGAACCCATAGAGACTAACTATGGATACCGCAACTTGTTGTATGCCAGGAAGCTGTGTGCATCAGGTATCCCAGAGACTATAGACAATAACCACCTGTGCCAGATAGAGGTGGGAGACACTCTGGCAGTGGCTTTGTTGTACTCAGGGAGTCTGGCGTCCCTGGTAAGAGCTATCCTGGTGCGGCCCGACGAGTATACTGGCCGAAAAATTGGGGTCGTGTGCATACATGGAGATTTAATGGACTATCTCACGGGGGGCGGCAAGTGGACCCACGAGGTAGCCGTTGCCACCACTTTACCTTATGAACTAATAATAGGGAGAGACTTTCCGGGCTTCCCGGCCCTGTGGCCGACTGTGAGAGTTGTTGATGCCCCTGAGTCAGGGGTAACTTCAGCAGAGTGGCCTGGCTCGAGCGGGAGGCCAGAACCCTTGGTATCCGAGGCCGAAGGGCCAGCGGTAGGGGTGACCGCCATTTCAGTGGAAGAGGGGGAGACAACCCCGCTGAGTGTGTTGGTAGGAGACGTTGAGGACTTGCCGCGGGTCCTGAATTGGCAGACCTCAATGTTTCAGGTGAAAATTTCAGAACAGCAGAACACCGGGACCCAACCTTATCCCGGGCCTGGGAGAATGTTGTAATAATTGATGGTGAACCACAAAAACCTGGGGCCGAGTCTATGTTTCCCCATTTTGTCGTTCACCAGGAAATGCTGTATTGGGTAAACCAACTATGGGGTGAGCATATTGAACAGCTGGTGGTGCCCAAGACTTATCATATTGGAGCTTACCCACCAACATGTTCTTGGGGGTCACTTGGGGTGGCAGAAAACGCAGGGCCGGATACTACAGCGGTTTTACTGGCCCAGTGTATTCAGAGAGGTAGAAGAGTTTTGTAAGTCTTGCCCAACCTGCCAGATAAATAGCCCCCAGCCACATTTCCGGAGCCCCCTGGTGCCTCTCCCGATTATCGAGGTCCCGTTCGAGCGAATCACTATGGATCTCATAGGCCCAGTACCGAAGTCCGCTAGAGGGGACCAACACATCTTGGTCGTCCTTAACTACGCCACTCGGTACCCGGAGGCGGTGCCACTGCGACATACATCAGCCAAACTCATAGCTAAGGAGTTAATGGAGATGTTTTCCCGAGTGGGGCTACCTAAAGAGGTTCTGACTGACCAGGGGACCCCTTTTATGTCCAAGGTCATGAGGGAACTCTGTAAGTTGCTCCACATAAAACAGCTACGGATGTCCGTGTATCAGCTGCAAACGGATGGCCTGGTAGAGGTTTAATCAAACATTAAAAAACATGTTAAAAAGAGTGGTGTCTAAGGATGGGAAGGACTGGGACCTTCTTCTGCCCTATCTCATGTTCGCAGTGCGAGAGGTGCCCCAGGCCTCTACTGGATTCTCGCCCTTCAAACTGCTATATGGCCGACATCCACGTGTTCTGTTGGACATAGCCAAAGAAGCGTGGGAACAACAACCCACACCGCACAAAAGTGTTATTGAGTATGTAACCCAGATGCAAGGACGGATGGAGACAGTATTGCCTCTGGTAAGGGAGCATATGGAGGCAGCTCAGCGAGCCCAGAGTAGGGTCTATAATCGTCAGGCTCGGGTCCAAAATTTAACCCGGGTGATCGGGTTTTGGTTCTGGTACCAGCTGTAGACAGTAAGTTCCTAGCTAGGAGGCAGGGTTGTTGCAAAACTACAACTCTCAGCATGCCTAGACAGCCTACAGCAGGGCATGAGGTTGAGCATCGCTGCTCTTTTGCATAGAAAAAGTGGAATTGAGAGAGAAAAAAGCCTTGATGAGTGGAAGGTTTAGTCCGGTGCGGTGGAGTCTTGCGCTCCTCTCTGACCAATCAAAGACTTCTTCTTTAGTTTAGGGAACTTGTTTCCGAATTTGTTGTTATGACTGGTGGGAAGGAGTCTGCACCTAATAGGGCGTATGTAAAAGGGGTGTTTAACCCCTTAGGGGATGATTTCCATCCAGACAGACCCTGCTGTTTTAGGGTACGATGCACACGCCCATGTTTCTCCATGCAGGAGTGAATAAAAAAATAAATAATAGAAGTCGTGTCCGTCCTTTATACTTTTTCTCCTTTTATGATCCGCTCCTGATTTTTGCCTCCAAAACTGCATCAGGAAACCTGACCGACCGTGTGGCCATACCCTTAGGCCTCATGCACATGGCCGTTGTCGGCTCTGCCTGTATTGTGGCCCGCAAACAGCGGGTCCGCAATATACTGGCACCAGCCATGTACACCCCGCATCACGGATCGGGAGGGACCCATTCACTTGGCTCCGCAATCTGGAAGGTCCAGTGGGGAACGGACGCACGGAACCCCATCTTGCTACAGATGCTTCCATGGGGTTTCCCCCCGTGCATGCACTACTTTTTTGCAGTGGGAAGGATCCCAGACCCATTCAAGCTGAATGGGGCTGGATCCGTCTGCGGAATCCGCACGGTTGTGGCCCATGCATTGGGAACCTCGAATTGCGGTTCCTAATGCACGGAATGGCCAATCAACGGCCGTGTGCATGAGGCTTTAGGGTATCTATAAAATGCCCAAAGCTAAGGGCTCATGCACACGACCGTAGGGTATTTTGCGGCCCGCAAAAACGGATCCGAAAAAAATACTAATGCCGTCCGTGTGCATTCATTATTTTGCGAAACGGAACAGCTGGGCCCCAATACAACAGTCCTATCCTTGTCCGTAATGCGGACAATAATAGGACATGTTCTATGTTTTTGCAGAACGGACATACGAAAACTGAATGCAAACAGAGTAAAATCCGTTTTTTTTACCGACCCATTGAAATGAATGGTTCTGCATACAGTTCGCAAAAAAAAAAAAATGAACGGAGGAAAATACGTTTGTGTGCATGAGCTCTGATATAGGTGCAGGCACTATATCATCAACCTCCGGCACAACAGCTGTTCCCATAGAAGTGTATGGAGCATGCTGGGTGTTGTAGTTTCAAAACAGCTGGAGTCCCGGAGGTTGCGTAGTATTAGAACTGGTGTCTCTGGACCCTCTTAGTAAGGACGTGACTATGGCAGACCATGCAGCTGCCCTGGGGTGCCTGAGGGAGGACATGTCCCGGAACCAATTTGGGTCCTCTCCCTTTAGCTATAGGTGGAGGGGACCTATATAAGCGGGCCCACACCAGAGGGGGGCCTATTTTAATCTCTGCTACGGGCCCCCTCGTTCTGCGTATACCGCCACTTCCCAGCCAGTCAGATAGACTCCAAGAAAGCTCCTGCGCCGGCTCCTTCACCGGACACCCACGACCTCTCGGAGGCCTCCTTCACACATAAACTTGGTTGGACGCCATGAAAAACTATTTAATTTTTTTCATATTACATTAGTTTTGTCCAGGGCTTTTTTCTGGCTTTTTTTTATTCTCACATTTTTTCATGAGTATTTTCCTTATAGAGAAGTGTATGGGAAAAATGCCATCGCCGGTGGATACTGTGATTTAAAAAAATATATATGGCATGGACACAAAAATGAGAAAAAAAAATGCATGTTTGTACTGCCTTTCAATTCCCGTACACTTAAAGCTTATACCTGGAGGTGGTGTATAATAAAAATGCTAAATCACAGAATAAAGTGGCCTAAATGGGAGGAAATGCTGAACCCCAAACACTGTAGCGTGATCTTACTATGGAGGTAAGTAGGAGCTTGGCTGTGAGTCGGTCCTTAGCACCTATCAGACTATGTTCACACACGATAGGTAGTTTAGGGGTAGGACCCACGCCACACTGAGATACCTTGACGGGGTGCGCGGGCTCTGATATGTTCCTGACTGGAATATATTGGCTAAAGTCTCAGCTAGTTTCACATTAGCAGCAGGGGAGTCCGGCAGGTGAACAGCCTGTTGGATCCGTCCTGCCGCTAGTTCACGTGTGCCCCCGGACTGCCGCTCTGTCCCCATTGACTATAATGGGGACGGAGTTCCGGCGGCAGCACGGCGAGAGGCAGTCGGACTAAAAGCACTGCATGTCGTAGTTTTGGTTACCCGCCGGAACAGCCTGCCGGACTCCCCTGCCGCTAATGTGAAAGTACCCTTAGCCAGTATGGTCAGTCGCATATTATGGTGGTGCACCTTTTTTCAGTGATTTATATAATAAAAATGCACCCCCAAAAAATATATATGCATGTAAAAAAAAGCAAAAAAAAAAAAAAAGCTTATATCTGGAGTTGGTGTATAATAAAAAACAAATGCCATTAAAAAATGTGCGAATCCACGCTCAAGGTGCCTATAAACGATTAATAGCTGTCGGCCAACAGTTATAGCTCCTAAATCCTATTCACAACCCCCCCGCCGCCCCCCCCAAAGAAAAAAAACCATATGTAAAAAGCGCATGACTTTCATACTACAAGGACACAGAATCTCAAGTGTCGCTTAATTGAATTGTCTGTAGACACGGACAGAGCAGCAGATTATCTGGAAGGAAGCGTTTCTCCTCCCCGACAATTTCCTGATCTCTGGTAGAGGAGACCATGCACTAACACACAGCGATCTCCTCCACAGTAAGGGGAGCAGTGATCGCTGATGCCCTCGCTCTTCTCCATACTGACTCCTTGCTTGCCGGCAGCACATGGTGATTACACAGGATGATCTGGTGCCGGCAAACAAAGATTTTTCTGTCCGCACAAATGATCAGGAAGAAAAACAAAGGAACCAGCACCTCCATAATAAGTAAATTTGAGAGCGCAGGTGCGCGCTACCTTAGCTGAAACACAATGGAATTAGTAGAACTACAGGTAACAGCACACTGCTAGTCAATTGCACAAAGATATAAGCAAATACTGAATAAAAAATGGCTGCTTGGTGGCAGTTAGAAGCTCTTTGCGCATATAATTGATCAAAAATATGTCGGGCCCATCTACCAGACGACAAGGTGGCGTCTAATCAGATGGGGCCTTCTCTAACATGCCTCTCCTGGGCTTACAGCCTACAATCTGGGCAAAGCAGCACCCAGCTATATCCTACACATGCCTCTCCCAGGCTGTCAGCCTGCAGTATGGGCAAAGTAGGATACAGCTGTACAAGCTATCTAATTAAAAGCACATGGTAAATGGGCGGTGGTGCACGGTTCAAACTCACCACCAGGGGGAGCCACACCACCAGTGGCAGTGACAATAATGCCAGTGGCAGTGCACAAATGATCGTTCATCGGGTAATCGGCGGTACATTTAGCGCTCGTTCACACGAACGTGTGCTGCCCGTTGCTGTATTGCGGATCCGCAATACACGGGCGCCGTTCTGTGTGCATTCCGCATCACAGATGCGGACCCATTAACTTCAATGGGTCCGCAAATCCGGAGATGCGGAAAGGAAGCGCGGAACGGAATACTACGGGAGCGCTTCCTAGGGTTCCGTTCTGTGCATCCGCACCACAAAAAGATAAAACATGCTCTTTCTTTTTGTGGAACGGAGGGATCGTGAATGGGTCCATGATCCCCATGCGCCTGCGCCATGGATGGTGCCCATGCATTGCGGATTGAGCCCTTACACCGCAGATAATCACTAATGAGTGTTCCTATGAGCGCTCGTTAGCAGTTATCTTTAAGATTCTCAGCCCGTGTAATGGGTCCTTAAGAGCTCTGCATTATAATGCTCCATCCCTGCGTCATTCTTATATCCTACATCCCAAAACCCAATATACGCCCCAACCAGGGAATCTATTGCTACTCAAAGAGTAAATAACCAGCATAGGCCTACGGCAAAACACCAGGATACAAAACCTACATTTGACTAGCAGACCGCTTATAAATCAATGTCATTTTATTACATGATTACACTTACTACACAAACATGAATAAAAAGAAGGTGGGTGCAGGGAAAGAAAGGACATCATCTGGAGGAGGATAACCACAGCGGATACCACGTCCACAGATCAGTCCATCTGTATGATACAGGATAAAGTGCAAGAACATGTTCAATCACAATCAAAAGGACATTGAACGGCTGCCCATGCTGTGCCTCCTCCATACAGATGGACTGACCTATAGACGTGGTATCCGCTGTGGTTATCCTCCAGATGATGGCGTTTCTTTCCCTGCACCCACCTTCTTTTTATTCATGTTTGTGTAGTAAGTGTAATCATGTAATAAAATGACATTGATTTATAAGCGGTCTGGTAGTCATTTGTAGGTTTTGTATCCTACATCCCATCTGTCCATCATTCTCATACCATCCATCCATCTGTCCATCATTCTCATATCATACATCCAGCTGTCCATCATTCTCATATCATACATCGATCTGTCCATCATTCTCATATCATACATCCATCTGCCCATCATTTCTATACCATCCATCCATCTGTCCATCATTCTCATATCATCCATCCATCTGTCCATCATTCCTATACCATACATCCATCATTCCTATATTATACATCCATCTGTCCATCATTCTCATATCATACATCCATCTGTCCATCATTCCTATATCATACATCCATCTGTCCATCATTCCTATACCATACATCCATCATTCCTATATTATACATCCATCTGTCCATCATTCTCATATCATACATCCATCTGTCCATCATTCCTATATCATACATCCATCTGTCCATCATTCCTATACCATCTGTCCATCATTCCTATATCATAAATCCATCTGTCCATCATTCCTATACCATACATCCATCTGTCCATCATTCTCATGTCATACATCCATCTGTCCATCATTCCTATACCATACATCCATCTGTCCATCATTCCTATACCATACATCCATCTATCATTCCTATATCATACATCCATCTGTCCATCATTCCTATACCATACATCCATCTGTCCATCATTCTCATATCATACATCCATCTGTCCATCATTCCTATACCATACATCCATATGTCCATCATTCCTATATCATACATCACAGCTGTTTATCATTCCTATATCATCCATCCATCTATCTATCATTCCTATGTCATACATCCATCTGTCTATCATTCCTATATCATACATCCATCTGTCCATCATTCCTATATCATCCATCCATCTGTCCATCATTCCTATACCATCTATCCATCTGTCCATCATTCCTATACCATACATCCATCTGTCCATCATTCCTATACGATACATCCATCTGTCTATCATTCCTATGTCATACATCCATCTGTCTATCATTCCTATATCATACATCCATCTGTCCATCATTCTCATATCATACATCCATCCATCATTCCTATATCATACATCCATCTGTCCATCATTCCTATACCATCCATCCATCTGTCCATCATTCCTATACCATCCATCCATCTGTCCATCATTCCTATACCATCCATCCATCTGTCCATCATTCCTATAGCATCCATCCATCATTCCTATACCATACATCCATCTGTCCATCATTCTCATATCATACATCCATCTGTCCATCATTCCTATATCATACATCCATCTGTCCATCATTCCTATACCATCCATCCATCATTCCTATACCATCCATCCATCTGTCCATCATTCCTATAGCATCCATCCATCCATCATTCCTATACCATACATCCGACTGTCCATCATTCTCATATCATACATCCATCTGTCCATCATTCCTATATCATACATCCATCTGTCCATCATTCCTATACCATACATCCATCTGTCCATCATTCCTATACCATACATCCATCTGTCCATCATTCCTATGCCATACATCCATCTGTCCATCATTCCTATATCATACATCCATCCATCATTTCTAAATCATACATCCATCTGTCCATCATTCCTATATCATACATCCATCTGTCCATCATTCCTATATCATACATCCATCTGTCCATCATTCCTATACCATACATCCATCTGTCCATCATTCCTATATCATACATCCATCTGTCCATCATTCCTATATCATACATCCATCTGTCCATCATTCTCATATCATACATCCATCTGTCCATCATCCCTATATCATACATCCATCTGTCCATCATTCCTATACCATACATCCCATCTGTTCATCATCTGTTCATCATTCCTATATCACATGTTACTACCCTCATCAGTCACATCCTATACATAACAGGCATCTCTCCCTGACTCTCTGATCGTCCATCACACATGTCAATCACTCCTCCCATCCCAGGACGTTCTGCAGCAGCTGTGTGCTCCCCGCACATTGCCTCTCCTTCCTCCCCGGGCGGGGTTTCCCTCCTCCCTCCCCCAGCCCCCAGCCCAGCAGCGTGTCCCAGCAGAGCGGATCACTATGTCCTGGGAAGGAGATCAACTGGACGATCGGCGCTGAGGTATAACGGATCGATCGCTGGATCTCCCGGATCCCTTCTCTGTGGGCTGCAGTCCGAGTCCCGGGCAGAGCCCCAGTCCCAGGTCAGATCCTCCCTGGATATAGAGGGGTGGGAGCTGCACTGGGAGCACTGTGTGAACAATGGGGGGAAGTGACCAGACATGGGGGGAGACTTGGGGTGACCTGGTGGCAAACATGGTGCTGTACCTGTAGTGACCTGGTGGTGTACTTATAGTACAGTCATCTGTGTGTGTAGCCTGTAGTTATAGTGCAGTCATCTGTGTGTTACCTGTAGTTATAGCGCAGTCATCTGTGTGTGACCTGTAGTTATAGTGCAGTCATGTGTGTGTAGCCTGTACTTATAGTGCAGTCATCTGTGTGTTACCTGTAGTTATAGTGCAGTCATCTGTGTGTTACCTGTAGTTATAGTGCAGTCATCTGTGTGACCTGTAGTTATAGCGCAGTCATCTGTGTGTGACCTGTAGTTATAGTGCAGTCATGTGTGTGTGACCTGTAGTTATAGTGCAGTCATGTGTGTGTGACCTGTAGTTATAGTGCAGTCATCTGTGTGTGACCTGTAGTTATAGCGCAGTCATCTGTGTGTGACCTGTAGTTATAGTGCAGTCATCTGTGTGTGACCTGTAGTTATAGTACAGTCATCTGTGTGTGACCTGTAGTTATAGTGCAGTCATCTGTGTGTGACCTGTAGTTATAGTGCAGTCATCTGTGTGTGACCTGTAGTTATAGTACAGTCATCTGTGTGTGACCTGTAGTTATAGTACAGTCATCTGTGTGACCTGTAGTTATAGTGCAGTCATCTGTGTGTGACCTGTAGTTATAGTGCAGTCATCTGTGTGTGACCTGTAGTTATAGTACAGTCATCTGTGTGTGACCTGTAGTTATAGCGCAGTCATCTGTGTGTGACCTGTAGTTATAGTGCAGTCATCTGTGTGTGACCTGTAGTTATAGTGCAGTCATCTGTGTGTGACCTGTAGTTATAGTGCAGTCATCTGTGTGTTACCTGTAGTTATAGTGCAGTCATCTGTGTGTGACCTGTAGTTATAGTGCAGTCATCTGTGTGTTACCTGTAGTTATAGTGCAGTCATCTGTGTGTGACCTGTAGTTATAGTGCAGTCATCTGTGTGTGACCTGTAGTTATAGTGCAGTCATCTGTGTGTTACCTGTAGTTATAGCGCAGTCATCTGTGTAGCCTGTAGTTATAGCGCAGTCATCTGTGTGTTACCTGTAGTTATAGCGCAGTCATCTGTGTGTGACCTGTAGTTATAGTGCAGTCATCTGTGTGTTACCTGTAGTTATAGTGCAGTCATCTGTGTGTTACCTGTAGTTATAGTGCAGTCATCTGTGTGTGACCTGTAGTTATAGTGCAGTCATCTGTGTGTGACCTGTAGTTATAGTGCAGTCATCTGTGTGTGACCTGTAGTTATAGTGCAGTCATCTGTGTGTGACCTGTAGTTATAGTGCAGTCATCTGTGTGTGACCTGTAGTTATAGTGCAGTCATCTGTGTGTGACCTGTAGTTATAGTGCAGTCATCTGTGTGTGACCTGTAGTTATAGTGCAGTCATCTGTGTGTGACCTGTAGTTATAGTGCAGTCATCTGTGTGTGACCTGTAGTTATAGTGCAGTCATCTGTGGGACCTGTAGTTATAGCGCAGTCATCTGTGTGTGACCTGTAGTTATAGTGCAGTCATCTGTGTGTGACCTGTAGTTATAGTGCAGTCATCTGTGTGTGACCTGTAGTTATAGTACAGTCATCTGTGTGTGACCTGTAGTTATAGTACAGTCATCTGTGTGTGACCTGTAGTTATAGCGCAGTCATCTGTGTGTGACCTGTAGTTATAGTGCAGTCATCTGTGTAGCCTGTAGTTATAGCGCAGTCATCTGTGTGTGACCTGTAGTTATAGTACAGTCATCTGTGTGTGACCTGTAGTTATAGTACAGTCATCTGTGTGTGACCTGTAGTTATAGCGCAGTCATGTGTGTGTGACCTGTAGTTATAGTGCAGTCATCTGTGTGTGACCTGTAGTTATAGTATATATGTGTGTGACCTGTAGTTATAGTGCAGTCATCTGTGTGTGACCTGTAGTTATAGCGCAGTCATGTGTGTGTGACCTGTAGTTATAGTGCAGTCATCTGTGTGTGACCTGTAGTTATAGTGCAGTCATCTGTGTGTGACCTGTAGTTATAGTGCAGTCATCTGTGTGTGACCTGTAGTTATAGTGCAGTCATCTGTGTGTGACCTGTAGTTATAGTACAGTCATCTGTGTGTGACCTGTAGTTATAGTACAGTCATCTGTGTGTGACCTGTAGTTATAGCGCAGTCATCTGTGTGTGACCTGTAGTTATAGTATATATGTGTGTGACCTGTAGTTATAGTACAGTCATCTGTGTGTGACCTGTAGTTATAGTACAGTCATCTGTGTGTGACCTGTAGTTATAGTGCAGTCATCTGTGTGTGACCTGTAGTTATAGTATATATGTGTGTGACCTGTAGTTATAGTGCAGTCATCTGTGTGTGACCTGTAGTTATAGTACAGTCATCTGTGTGTGACCTGTAGTTATAGCGCAGTCATCTGTGTGTGACCTGTAGTTATAGTATATATGTGTGTGACCTGTAGTTATAGTACAGTCATCTGTGTGTGACCTGTAGTTATAGTACAGTCATCTGTGTGTGACCTGTAGTTATAGTGCAGTCATCTGTGTGTGACCTGTAGTTATAGTATATATGTGTGTGACCTGTAGTTATAGTGCAGTCATCTGTGTGTGACCTGTAGTTATAGCGCAGTCATGTGTGTGTGACCTGTAGTTATAGTGCAGTCATCTGTGTGTGACCTGTAGTTATAGTGCAGTCATCTGTGTGTGACCTGTAGTTATAGTGCAGTCATCTGTGTGTGACCTGTAGTTATAGTGCAGTCATCTGTGTGTGACCTGTAGTTATAGTGCAGTCATCTGTGTGACCTGTAGTTATAGTACAGTCATCTGTGTGTGTGACCTCTAGTTATAGTGCAGTCATCTGTGTCTGACCTGTAGTTATAGTGCAGTCATCTGTGTGTAGCCTGTACTTATAGTGCAGTCATCTGTGTGTGACCTGTAGTTATAGTACAGTCATCTGTGTGACCTGTAGTTATAGTGCAGTCATCTGTGTGTGACCTGTAGTTATAGTGCAGTCATCTGTGTGTGACCTGTAGTTATAGTGCAGTCATATGTGTGTGACCTGTAGTTATAGTGCAGTCATCTGTGTGTGACCTGTAGTTATAGTACAGTCATCTGTGTGTGACCTGTAGTTATAGCGCAGTCATGTGTGTGTGACCTGTAGTTATAGTACAGTCATCTGTGTGTGACCTGTAGTTATAGTGCAGTCATCTGTGTGTGACCTGTAGTTATAGTGCAGTCATATGTGTGTGACCTGTAGTTATAGTGCAGTCATCTGTGTGTGACCTGTAGTTATAGTACAGTCATCTGTGTGTGACCTGTAGTTATAGCGCGGTCATGTGTGTGTGACCTGTAGTTATAGTACAGTCATCTGTGTGTGACCTGTAGTTATAGTGCAGTCATCTGTGTGTGACCTGTAGTTATAGTGCAGTCATCTGTGTGTGACCTGTAGTTATAGTGCAGTCATCTGTGTGTGACCTGTAGTTATAGTGCAGTCATCTGTGTGTGACCTGTAGTTATAGCGCAGTCATGTGTGTGTGACCTGTAGTTATAGTGCAGTCATCTGTGTGTGACCTGTAGTTATAGTGCAGTCATCTGTGTGTGACCTGTAGTTATAGCGCAGTCATCTGTGTGACCTGTAGTTATAGTACAGTCATCTGTGTGTGACCTGTAGTTATAGTGCAGTCATCTGTGTGTGACCTGTAGTTATAGTGCAGTCATCTGTGTGTGACCTGTAGTTATAGCGCAGTCATCTGTGTGTTACCTGTAGTTATAGCGCAGTCATCTGTGTGTGACCTGTAGTTATAGTGCAGTCATCTGTGTGTGACCTGTAGTTATAGTACAGTCATCTGTGTGACCTGTAGTTATAGTGCAGTCATCTGTGTGACCTGTAGTTATAGTACAGTCATCTGTGTGACCTGTAGTTATAGTGCAGTCATCTGTGTGACCTGTAGTTATAGTACAGTCATCTGTGTGTGACCTGTAGTTATAGTGCAGTCATCTGTGTGTGACCTGTAGTTATAGTGCAGTCATCTGTGTGTGACCTGTAGTTATAGTGCAGTCATCTGTGTGTGACCTGTAGTTATAGTGCAGTCATCTGTGTGTGACCTGTAGTTATAGTACAGTCATCTGTGTGTGACCTGTAGTTATAGCGCAGTCATCTGTGTGACCTGTAGTTATAGTGCAGTCATCTGTGTGACCTGTAGTTATAGCGCAGTCATCTGTGTGACCTGTAGTTATAGTGCAGTCATCTGTGTGTGACCTGTAGTTATAGTACAGTCATCTGTGTGACCTGTAGTTATAGTGCAGTCATCTGTGTGTGACCTGTAGTTATAGTACAGTCATCTGTGTGTGACCTGTAGTTATAGTACAGTCATCTGTGTGACCTGTAGTTATAGTGCAGTCATCTGTGTGACCTGTAGTTATAGTACAGTCATCTGTGTGACCTGTAGTTATAGTGCAGTCATCTGTGTGACCTGTAGTTATAGTACAGTCATCTGTGTGTGACCTGTAGTTATAGTGCAGTCATCTGTGTGTGACCTGTAGTTATAGTGCAGTCATCTGTGTGTGACCTGTAGTTATAGTACAGTCATCTGTGTGACCTGTAGTTATAGTACAGTCATCTGTGTGTGACCTGTAGTTATAGTACAGTCATCTGTGTGTGACCTGTAGTTATAGTGCAGTCATCTGTGTGTGACCTGTAGTTATAGTACAGTCATCTGTGTGTGACCTGTACTTATAGTGCAGTCATCTGTGTGTGACCTGTAGTTATAGTGCAGTCATCTGTGTGTGACCTGTAGTTATAGTGCAGTCATCTGTGTGTGACCTGTAGTTATAGTGCAGTCATCTGTGTGTGACCTGTAGTTATAGTGCAGTCATCTGTGTGACCTGTAGTTATAGCGCAGTCATCTGTGTGACCTGTAGTTATAGTGCAGTCATCTGTGTGTGACCTGTAGTTATAGTGCAGTCATCTGTGTGTGACCTGTAGTTATAGCGCAGTCATCTGTGTGTGACCTGTAGTTATAGCGCAGTCATCTGTGTGTGACCTGTAGTTATAGTGCAGTCATCTGTGTGTGACCTGTAGTTATAGTGCAGTCATCTGTGTGTGACCTGTAGTTATAGTGCAGTCATCTGTGTGTGACCTGTAGTTATAGTGCAGTCATCTGTGTGTGACCTGTAGTTATAGCGCAGTCATCTGTGTGTGACCTGTAGTTATAGTGCAGTCATCTGTGTGTGACCTGTAGTTATAGCGCAGTCATCTGTGTGTGACCTGTAGTTATAGTGCAGTCATCTGTGTGTGACCTGTAGTTATAGTATATATGTGTGTGACCTGTAGTTATAGTATATATGTGTGTGACCTGTAGTTATAGTGCAGTCATCTGTGTGTGACCTGTAGTTATAGCGCAGTCATCTGTGTGTGACCTGTAGTTATAGTGCAGTCATCTGTGTGTGACCTGTAGTTATAGCGCAGTCATCTGTGTGTGACCTGTAGTTATAGTGCAGTCATCTGTGTGTGACCTGTAGTTATAGTACAGTCATCTGTGTGTGACCTGTAGTTATAGTGCAGTCATCTGTGTGTGACCTGTAGTTATAGTGCAGTCATCTGTGTGTGACCTGTAGTTATAGTGCAGTCATCTGTGTGACCTGTAGTTATAGTGCAGTCATCTGTGTGTGACCTGTAGTTATAGTGCAGTCATCTGTGTGTGACCTGTAGTTATAGTGCAGTCATCTGTGTGTGACCTGTAGTTATAGTATATATGTGTGTGACCTGTAGTTATAGTGCAGTCATCTGTGTGTGACCTGTAGTTATAGCGCAGTCATCTGTGTGTGACCTGTAGTTATAGTGCAGTCATCTGTGTGTGACCTGTAGTTATAGTGCAGTCATCTGTGTGTGACCTGTAGTTATAGTGCAGTCATCTGTGTGACCTGTAGTTATAGTGCAGTCATCTGTGTGTGACCTGTAGTTATAGCGCAGTCATCTGTGTGTGACCTGTAGTTATAGTGCAGTCATCTGTGTGTGACCTGTAGTTATAGCGCAGTCATCTGTGTGTGACCTGTAGTTATAGTATATATGTGCGCTCCAGCTGGAGGCAGCAGTTTGTGGCGGCAGTGGTTTTCCTGAGAAGGGACAATGCTGTTGTGATTGGCAGTGGAAGTACTCTGTGGTGTTTTATTCTAGGACTCTGGACATGACTTCAGTTTGTGGAAAGTATTTTGGGTATTTCCCTGTTTTCTTTTTTCCTCTTTTCTTTTCATATAAATGTACAATTTACAGTAAATATGTTAGAAAATTTACATTTAAACCAAATGCTTGCAAAGATTTTGCTAAATCCTCCTGATTACTGTAAAATGCTCTGCCTGACACTTGTAAGGTCTCCAACCTGTCACTGGCGTACTGGGACCTTTATGTGTATGCTGGTTCGTCGGGTAGCTCGTAAGCGATATTCTGCCCAAACATAGTGCAGTGTACAGGGTCCTGGGTGCGCGGACTGCCCTCTAGCAGGTGTAGGTGAGGGCGCCTTCCCACGCTGCCGATTGTGTTGCAGAATTTTCCGCAACTAAAAATCCGTTCCGTTCGTTTCAATGGGGCGGCAAGCACATGGATTTCTGCAAGCCCCATTCAAGTGAATGGAACTGATTTACCGTTGCGAAAAATCCAGTAACAAAATCCGTAGAGCTTTCTGTCTTCTTTCTATGTTGAATTTTAGCCTATCAAATGCTTTGCTCAGAGATAAGCAACGACCATGGCGTTCTGGCGGTGTCTCGTCTCTCTTGTCTACGGCCGGCTTAAAGGGAAAGTCCATCTTGATGATTTTTTTTATTGTTCCAGTGCATCTAAAATGAAAAATATAGCAACTCTGCAGGGAGTCTTCACTATAAACCCCATACAATTTTTGCATCTACAGTATCTATGCAGACTATTGTGTCTCATTGTTAACAGACTACAAACAAGCTCTGAGCGTGCTCTTCCATATGGCACCTATGTCTTGGTAACCTATGAAGGAGTAGAACAGAGATGTAAGGCCCCGTTCACACGACCATAGGGCCACCGTGCCTGTATTGCAGACCGCAGAAACTGCGGTCTATAAAACACTTGCATTGGCGCATCTCGGTGTGGACCCATTGACTTGAATGGGTCCAGATCTGCAAGATACAGCTAAAGATAGGATATGTGTTTTGCTTGCGGAGCAGAGGCATGGACTCGGAAGCCCACGGAAGAGTTCTGTGTGTTTCCTTGGGATTCTGGGTCTGTAACGGACCGTTTCAGCAGACAAGGGGTTAAATTCCGTTTAGGCGAGGGTCCGTGCCGCAAAAGATAGGAAAGGTTTAAAGCCAAGACCCTGCCAAGAAAAGACATGTCACCGGGATTTTGTGTATAGAGCTGAGGACATGGGTTGCTAGATGGCCGCTAGCATATCCGCAATACACAGTCCCCATAGCTCTGTGTGCTTTTATTGTGTCAAAAAACAGATTTGATACATATGCAAATTAACCTGAGATGAGTCCTGTATGTGAGATGAGTCAGGGACAGGACTCATCTCAGGTTAATTTGCATATGTATCAAATCTGTTTTTTGACACAATAAAAGCACACAGAGCTATGGGGACTGGGTATTGCGGATGTGCTAGCGGCCATCTAGCATCCCATGTCCTCAGCTCTATACACAAAATCCCGGTGACAGGTTCCCTTTAAAGCCGCAGCAGGTGTCCGCTTATGGTTGAGCTCTATGCCGTGAGCAGTAGTACGTGGCCGATTATGATTCTGTCAAAATCCAACGTGTGAATGTACCCTAAGCCCTCTTGCACACGACCGTATGAAATTTGCTGTATTTTGCGGTCCTCAAAAAAACGGATCGGCAAAAAATACGGATTCCGTTTTTTTGCGGAAAGGAACAGCTGACCCCTAATAGAACAGTCCTATCCTTGTCCGTTATGCGGGCAATAATAGGACATGTCCTATCTTTGAACGTAAATACGGAAACGGAATGCATACGTTTTTTTTTTGAGGATCCTTTGAAATTAATGGTTACGTATACGGAACGCAAAAACCGGAACGTACATGGGAAAAAAAACGTTTGTGTGCACGACCGTATGTAATTTGCTGTATTTTGCGGTCCTCAAAAAACGGATCCGCAAAAAATATGGATGACATCCGTGTGCATTGTGTTTTTTTTGTGGAATGGAACATCCGGCCCCTAATAGAACAGTCCTATCCTTGTCCGTTATGCGGACAATAATAGGACATGTTCTATCCTTGAACTGAACTTTTTTTTTGCGGATCCATTGAAATGAATGGTTACATATACGGTCCATATAGGGAACGCAAAAAAACCGAACGTACATGGAAAAAAAAACGTTTGTGTGCAAGAGGCCTAAGGTCCCTTTCACACGAGCGTGATTTCCGCGCGGGTGCAGTGCGTGACGTGAACGCATAGCACCCGCACTGAATCTTGACCCATTCATTTCAATGGGGCTGTGTACATGAGCGTTTTTTTTCACGCATCACTTCTGCAATGCTTTGAAATCGCAGCATGTTCTATATTCTGCGTTTTTCACGCAGCCCTGGCCCCATAGAAGTGAATGGGGCTGAGTGAAAAACGCATTACATCCGCAAGCAAGTGCGGGTGCGATGAGTTTTTCACTGATGGTTGCGAAGAGACGTTGTTTGTAAACATTCAGTTTTTTTTATCACGCGCGTGAAAAATGCATCAAAACGCATTGCACCCGCGCGGAAAAAACTGAACAACTAAACGCAATCGCAGACAAAACTGACTTGTTTTAGTGCCAAAATCGCAGCATTTTCACTGAACGCACCCTGAACGCATCCGGATCAAATCCGTCACGCCCGTGTGAAACCAGCCTAAGAGTGCAGGATCAGACAGATGCATAAGGAGTAATTAGTACTATTCCTCTCTCGTGCACCGCCGTCATCCGCGCTGTGTGCGTCTCGTCGTAGTTTACATGTCTTGACCTTGAATCTAAAGTAGCACAAACCTCAACAATTGTGATAAGGAGTCCGAGGTTCTCACAAGGCCTATGTGCCTACATTTATGGCTCTCCCTCGGTGTTACATTGTATTCTCAATCATCTCCATATAGTGATAGTAATTACAGTGACTGCTGCCCAGTTTAGACAACCTTAAAGAAATGGGATTTTTCTTACAGCCAACATTTTCCACTTATCCACTGGATAGGTGACAAATGTCTGAACGCTGGGGCCCCACCAGTTAGGCCTCTTTCACACGGGCGTCAGTTTTTTTGCCTGGATAAGAGCCGGGTGCGTTGCGGGAAAATGCGCGATTTTCCCGTGCGAGTGCAAAACATTGTCATGCGTTGCACTCGCGTGAGAAAAATCGCGCATGTTTGGTACCCAAACCCGAACTTCTTCATAGAAGTTCGGGCTTGGGATTGATGTTCTGAAGATTGTATTATTTTCCCTTATAACATGGTTATAAGGGAAAATAATAGCATTCTGAATACAGAATGCATAGTAAACCAGCGCTAGAGAGGTTAAAAAAAAACACTTGATCACGAAGCCCGGCATCTCCTTGTGTCTCCTCTGCGCTGAACAGGACCTGGGGTGAGCTGCTCCATTAAATACCGGTTAAGGACCTTCGATGACGTCACTCCGGTAATCACATGGTACGTCACATGATCTTTTACCATGGTGATTCACCATGGTAAAAGACCATGTGATGACCGGAGTGACGTCATCGAAGGTCCTTAACCGGTATTTAATGGAGCAGCTCACCCCAGGTCCTGTTCAGCGCAGAGGAGACACAAGGAGATGCCGGGCTTCGTGATCAAGTGGACTAAGGTGAGTTAAATTTTTTTTATTTTTTTTTAACCCCTCTAGCGCTGGTTTACTATGCATTCTGTATTCAGAATGCTATTATTTTCCCTTATAACCATGTTATAAGGGAAAATAATAATGATCGGGTCTCCATCCCGATCGTCTCCTAGCAACTGTGCGTGCAAATCGCACGGCATCCGTACTTGCTTGCGGATGCCATCCGATTTTTCACACACCCCATTCACTTCTATGGGGCCTGCGTCACGTCAAAATCGGACAATATAGAGCATGCTGCGATTTCAACTGAACGCACAAGTGATGCGTTAAAAACAACGCTCATGTGCACAGCCCCATAGAAATGAATGGGTCAGGATTTAGTGCGGGTGCCATACGTTCGCCGCACGGATCGTACCCGCACGGAAAACTCGCCCGTGTGAAAGGGGCCTTAGGGTTGCCAGGTGCTCCACTCAGAACTGCGCTTGGCCATCATCATCAGTCCTGTAGACTGTTAATGGAAGGGCACTGCGCAGGCTCGTCTGCTCGTGCAGTGAGGAAGGATTGAGGGGAAGAGGCCCGGGACAGACCCCCGAATCTAATAGGAAACCTGTCACCGGGATTTTGTGTATAGAGCTGAGGACATGGGCTGCTAGATGGCCGCTAGCACATCTGCAATACCCAGTCCCCATAGCTCTGTGTGCTTTTAATGTCTCAAAAAATTTGAGATTTGATAGATATGCACATTAACCTGAGATGAGTCCAGCACCGCCCCGCATCCTCCGAATCTCCTCCTTGCTCCCAGCCGTCACAAAGCTAGAGCGCCATAATCTCCTGATGCGCGATATGGCAGTGTCGGCATAGTGTTCCTTCCCTGTGCTGGCATCAGCCTCAGGGAACGAACTGCGCATGCGCTAGCTCGCGCATCGCGAGATTACGGCGCTCTAGCTTTGTGACGTTGGGGAGCGAGGAGGAGATTGGGAGGATGCGGGGCAGTGCTGGGCTCCTTCACGCTGGACTCATCTCAGGTTCATTTGCATATCTATCATGTTTTTTTTGAGACAATAAAAGCACACAGAGCTATGGGGACTGGGTATTGCGGATGTGCTAGCGGCGATCTAGCAGCACATGTCCTCAGCTCTATTTCCAAAATCCAGGTGACAGGTTCCCTTTAACATCCCTACACACATGATTTTTGTCTTTTTTTTTTACTACTTCAAAAAACCCTTGCATTTTTTCTATAATGCATGCAGTTTTTATTTATGCTTTTTTGCAGCTTTTTTTCTAAATGACCATGCCAACCACTTTTTTCTACAGAACTTTTTTTTACAGAATGGGCCTGAGCTGCAATACCAAGCAGAGCCTCTATACAATGGACGGCCATTGTGCTCCCCAGAGTGCCGTAGCCTCCTCAAACAGCTGATCTGTGTGTTGAACCCCTGCCAATCGGAAATTGATGACCTAGCCTGAGGATAGGTCGTAAGTATTAAACACCCGGTAAACTCCAGGGGAAGAAAACCACTTGTTTTCCGTAGATTTTCGGCTAACATCTGGAGCTGATGTTTTTATTGCAAAAAGTGTACAAAAACCACTACTAAAAACCTACGTGTGAACCCACCCTAAAGGTGGTGGGTCTCGCTGATTGAATCCCCTAAGCTGGTATTATCTGCGGAGCCGCCCAGTCTTCCTGGCGTCCTGCAGTCTTATAGAGCCAGGAGCCAGGCTGGATATGGCCAAGTACCAGTCAAGGGAACCCGCTCTGTTATCTCTTCATGTACTAATATGGCATTCCTTTGGATTTTGTATGGACCTTGACATGGGACCTCTATGCTTCTCATCTGTAACCTTGCAAAAAATTCCTGGCGTCTGAGTGTATGTATGGGTGTCGGCTCCAGTGCTTGTTGTGACTGCTCTGTATCACTTTTACTACTTTCTAAACTAAGCTTCCGGAGAAATTCATAAAATGCTGTTTCTGCCGAGTCTCATTTTTCTCTCAGCTTCTCAGGTGATAAAATAACAAATACACCATAAGGCTACTTTCAGAATGGTGTTTTGGCTTTCCGTTTGTAAACGGATCAGTTTTGCCCTAATGCATTCTGAATGGAAAAGGCTCCGCTCAGAATGCATCAGTTTGCCTCCGTTCCGTCTCCATACCGCTCTGGACACACAATGTAAGTCAATGGGGACGGATCAGTTTTTACTGACACAATTTGGCACAATAGAAAACAGATCCGTCCCCCATTGACTTTCAATTGTGTTCAAGACGGATCCGTGGCAATGTTAAAGATAATAGTAACGGATCTGTTCTGAACAGATAGAGACGGTTGTATTATCGGCGCGGATCCGTCTGTGCAGATCCATGACTCTTCCCACTTTTCCACAACCTCCTGAAATTACCCCCACATCCATTCACCCAGCAAGGAACTTTTCATCTCTTCCTCCATCTTACCTTCTCATCTGACCGCTTGCACAAACCTGTTTGAAAACATAAAACACTTCCTTCCCAAACACACACAGATACATCATGCCCTCTCTTATTCTCACCTATTAACACTTGCTCTGCTTCTCTTTATTGCTGGTGATATCTCTCCAAATTCAGGCCCCCCTCAGCAAATCCCCACTATCGCCTCTACCTCCTACTACAGATCTCCTTCTACAAATTTCTGCAACCCCTTAAACCTAATAACCATTCCTTTGACCCCTGTCCTTTGGTTCCTCTTGCAGAAGCATTATGGAATGCACGCTCTGTCTGTAAAAAACTGTCCTACATTCATGAACTTTTCATCTCTCAAAACCTTTTCTTTCTGGGTCTCACAGAAACATGGCTGACACCTCCTCCCCTGCTGCACTCTCTTATAGTGGATTTCAATTCACTCACACCCCGCCCCGGCTGCAAACATGGTGGAGGAGTTGGTCTTCTCCTATCAGACACCTGCTCCTACAGCCCAACTCCACTGCCACCCTCCATTACGCTCACCTCATTTGAAGTACACTCTGTTTGCATCTACTCTCCCTCCAACCTTCAAGTAGCTGTCACTTACCGCCTCCCAGGCCCAGCCACCATCTTTCTTGACCACTTTAACACCTGGCTACTACACTTTCTTTCTGCCGACATCCCCACTATCATCATGGGTGACTTCAACATCCCTATTGACACCTGCCACTCGGCCGCCTCTAAACTCCTATCACTCTCTTCCTCCTTCGGCCTATCACAGTGGTCTTCAACTCCCACCCACAGAGATGGTCACACTCTGGATCTTATCTTTGCCCGCCTCTGCTCCCTATATAACCTTTATAATTCGCCTCTCCCCCTATCCAACCACAAACTACTCACCTTCTCTTCATTGGTGTCTTCTGCTGCTCCCCCGGTTTACACACTAGCACACCCCCGCAGGAACCTTAAACAACTCAACTTTCGCTTGCTTTCTGACTCTCTTTTCCCACTCTCTACCATCTGTTTCCTCCAAGACCCAGATGCTGCCACCACCCTATATAACACCACAATAAGTACAGCTCTGGACTCAGTTGCCCCCCTCACACACAACAAAACCCGAAAAATTAAAAGACAACCCTTGCACACCAACCTGATCAAAAAAGACAAACAAGCTTCCAGGGCTGCTGAGCGGCGATGGAAGAAATCCCATTCTAAGGATCACTTCACCGCTTAGAAGCAATCCCTCCTCACATTCAAATCTTCACTCGCTGATGCAAAACAGGCGACTTCTTATCTCTCATATCTTCCCTGTCGCACAGCCCTAAACAACTTTTAACTCCCTTCTCCGTCCCCCGTCGTCCCCACCTTCTCCTCTCATCTCAGCTGAGGACTTTGCCACAAACTTCAAACAAAAGATAGTCAACATCAGAGAAAGCTTCAGTACACAGTCCCCACAGACCCTCTACACAACTGCTAGGTCCTCTTCTCCCAAAACCCGCTTCTCCACCATTACAGAAGAAAAACTCTCCACTCTACTCTCCAGATCACATCTCACCACCTGTGCACTTGACCCAATCCCATCCCACCTCATCCCTAACCTCACCACAGTGTTTATCCCAGCCCTACCTGGTGTCTTCCCCTCTGCTTTTAAACATGCTACTGTTACACCCATCCTCAAAAAGCCTTCACTTGACCGATCTTCTTCGTCCAGTTATCGCCCCATATCACTTCTTTCGTATGCCTCAAAGCTACTTGAACATGTCCATTCTGAACTGTCCTCTCATCTCTCCTCCTGCTCCCTCTTTGACCGCCTACAATCTGGCTTCCGACCCCACCACTCGACTGAGACTGCCCTTACCAAAGTCACCAATGACCTACTGACAGCCAAAACCAAGAAACAATACTCTGTCCTCCTTCTCCTTGACCTGTCCTCTGCCTTCGACACTGTTGACCACTCCTTTCTGTGGCAAACTCTCATCTCTTGGCATCACTGACCTGGCCCTCTTCTGGATACCTCACAGACCGGACTTTTAGCGTCTCCCGCACCACCTCCTCGTCTCATTCCCTCTCTGTTGGTGTCCTGCAAGGCTCTGTCCTAGGACCTCTGCTCTTCTCCATCTACACTTTCGGCCTGGGTCAGCTCATAGAATCCCATGGCTTTCAGTATCACTCTTACGCTGACGACACACAAATCTACCTCTCTGGTCCAGACATCACCACCTTACTATCAAGAATCCCACAATGTCTATCTTCCATATCATCCTCCTTCTTCGCCTTTCGCTTTCTAAAACTTAACATGGATAAAACAGAACTGCCGCATACTCGCTCTGAAAGTCCGATTCGTGGAACTTGCTCGTCTGAAAGGGGCCTTACTCTTCCAGCACATTGACTTCAAGAAAGCCTAATATATCCCACCAGGAGCCAATCTGATAGATGATTGGTATATACACACACACACAGTATATATATTCAGTCCTCCGGAGGCGGTGAGCCTGGAGGCTATGTAATTATGAAGATTACAGGGATGTTTTGCACAGAAATCCACATCTGGTCCAGTCTGATCTGTCTCACCGTTATCAGTAACTGCGTGCACTTATAATTTCTGCTTCCTGAAGCGTCGGAGGTTATCTTCCGTACAATGCTACATAAGCTATATTTCTCACGGATTATGACTGAGAAATCTTTATTTTTTGCAAGATTTTCTCAGGAAGCAGAGGGAGGAGGCGACATGAGAAAAGATGACTCATTTTCTATACCTTGCTGTTCATAGTTCCTTTCTGAGTTCGCAGCCATATTTGTGGTCCGTATCCCATGTGCAAAAATTAGGACCAGAAGCAAAGCAAACCGCTCATTCTTCGGGCGATCGCATCTTTCAGTGCGGCACCTAAAATCCCATTTTGGAGTAGCACATCACCCTATATAAACAGGGCTGTGCTGCCGACAAAAATACATCTGTAGGGGGATGAACAATCGTAGTAGCGATCAGTTCATCCCCATTTCTGCATGTGAATTCAGTGGTAGCACTGGTGCCTTGCAGCGCTGGGGTCCTGGGTTCGAATCCGACCAAGGACAACTTCTGCATGGAGTTTGTATGTTCTCCCCGTGTTTGTGTTGGTTCTCCAGTTTCCTCCCGTGCTCCAAAGATCTACCGATAAGGAAACTTAGATTATGAGCCCCATTGTGGACGGTGTGCATGATAGTGTCTGTAAAGCGCTGCGGGATATAGTAGCGCTATATAAGTGCATAAAAAAACTAATAAAAATAGCTGAGCCACCGTGAGCGGGCGGTTCGTTCCCCCGATCAGTCTCGTGTGCATGTAACCTATGAAATCTCCAGCTGCTTTCTGAATGTCTCGTCTTTCAAATCTATAATTGTCGTCATTCTGGACAACAACGCCTTATGTTGAAACCGTCCATTACCAACAACTGTCAGATCTCTGGTTTGATCTGTGACCTTGGGCGGGTGTCTGTTAATGGGTCTGGTGCATGGTGCACATCTGTTGTCTGCCACAAATGACTTCAGCGACTGCGCTCTACAACTGCGGAGAAATCGAATGCAGCAAATATCGTGAAAATGTCTTCGGCTAGGTCTACACGGCGACATTTGTCAGATAGGGCACAACTACGCTGCAACATTTGTCGCACGACAGTTTTTATAATGATAGTCTATGGTGTCGCACTGTGACATGCTAAGACGCGTCAGTCGCAGAAAAATCCATCTCGAATGGATGGACACACCTCAGGCAGTGAATGGGACTAAGCAGCTGTAATTACACTGCTCGTCGGCGTCATCATTACTCCAAATTTAAAGGGAATCTATCCCCAGCGACCTCTCTATGCGTTAACCTTCACCTGAATAAACACAGTTTTTTTTTTTTTTTTGAGCCAAATTAGGCCTTTGGTGCAATGAAGGCGTCACCGTTGCTCTTGTTGCACCACGCTCCTCTCTTTTCCGTGGCCAGTCCTCTCTTTGGCTGTGTTGATTGACAGGGCCAGGCAGTGGAAAAGCAGCCAGGAAGGGGCTGGCCGCAGAAAGGAGTGGAGCTTGCGTTCAACAAGAGCAATAGTGGCACCCTCATTGCACCTAAGGCCTAACTTGTATATTAAGAAAAAATATCATAACTTGGGAACAGAGCCTTGGATCATCAGATGTGTCTATGCCAGGCATCCTCAAACTGCGGCCCTCCAGCTGTTGCAAAACTACAACTCCCAGCATGCCCGAATAGCCTACAGGTATCAGCTTACAGCAGGGCATTGTGGGAGTTGTAGTTTTACAACAGCTGGAGGGCCGCAGTTTGAGGATGCCCTGTCTATGCAAACAGTTAGATACGGAAGTCGCTGGCGACAAATTCCCTTTAGTCCTTATGCACACGGCCCACAAACAGCGGGTCTGCCATATACGAGCACCGGCCGCTTGTGCACCACATCATTCAAGTGGGTGCACAATCCGGAAGGTGCGGTGCAGAACGAGTGCATGGAACTCCACAGAAGAACTGCGGCGTGCTTCCATAGGTTTTCTGTTGTGCCTCTGCGCATGCACTACTTTTTTGCAGTACGGACCGTTGGATGCGGATTGCGGACCCCAAAGTGAATGGGTACTGTGTCCGCATACGACAGCCCTACGGTCGCCGGCCAAGAACAGCCGTGTGCATGAGGCCTTAAAGGGGTTGTCTCATTATGGACAATGAGGGCATATCACTAGGATATGTCCCCATTGTCTTATAGGTGCAGGACCTGCACCTATATCGAGAACAGAGCACCGCAAGGTGGTGGCGGGAGGACTCCGGTCCGGCCCACCACCAAGCCGGCTCCCCATAGAAGTGAATGAGAGCGTACCGTGCATGCGCGGCCCCCGCTCCCATTAATTTCTATGGGGCCGACGGAAATAGCCGAGCCAGCTCTCAGCTATTTTCGCCGGCCCCATACAAAGTGAATAGAGGGCGGCTGCGCAAGCGCAGTGCGCCCTCCTTCACTTGCGGGGCCCCGTTCTCGATATATAGGTGCAGGTCCCAGCGGTGGGACCCGCACCTATAAGACAATGGGGGCATATCCTAGCGATATGCCCCCATTGTCCATGATGAGACATCCCCTTTAACCTTAGACATGAGCAGTGAAGAAAACATGAAGTTACCGAAAGAGATAAAAGTACATAAAACTGAAAAAATCTAGCTTATCGGGCCCTTGCAGGCCTTATCTTCAGTATATTAGTATTATCTTCTATCTCTAACTCAAGCTTCCGAAATATGTAACTAGCAAACAATATTTTGTAAAAGGAAAGAGTTTTCCTAGCACAAGCAGCGTATATTATAAACAGCATTTTTGGCAAATCTTGTATAACTGGAAAAATGACCGTGTCCGAGCCAAATTCTCATACGGTTCAGGCATTTCTTAATTTAGAACAACGGAGCAGTCGTTAAAGTGAAGTGCACCCTCCAGAAAGGGGTCGCCTCGTGAGAACAGCCCCTCACAATGCATATGGAAGCTATTAAGGGGACCCCCTCTAATAACCGGAGCGGGCAGCCAATAATAACAGCAGCTCCTGATTCTGGCAGAATCGGCAGCCATGTAATACCCCTGTGCGCCCATTCATTTGCCCTGCAAGGAACATGTGTGGCCGGGGGGTTCAGAAACCTGACCCGGACAGCAATAAGGCTGGGGTCGTAGAAAAGAAAAAACGGGTTGTCAGAAAGGAATAGAAAAGGAAAAAGGGTTGTCAGAGTGAGGGGCCCTTTTAATTACTAAATTAAGGAATAGCCTTACAAGATAGAACCATTATTTAAAGCTTAAAGGGGTGATCCCGTGACTATTGTAAAAAAATGAAAATCAGACATCATAGCACATGATAACCTCTTTCTAACAAACCTCACATGGATCCAGAGATCTCCCCATTCATTGCTCTGCTAGATTTATATCCAGCTGGAAGCTCAGCGGGCGTGTGCATTCTGCTGCAGCTCAGGGGGCGTGTGCATTCTGCTGCAGCTCAGGGGACGTGTGCATTCTGCTGCAGCTCAGGGGACGTGTGCATTCTGCTGCTTAGTGGGGCGTGTGCATTCTGCTGCAGCTCAGGGGGGGCGTGTGCATTCTGCTGCAGCTCAGGGGGGCGTGTGCATTCTGCTGCAGCTCAGGGGGGCGTGTGCATACTGCTGCAGCTCAGGCGGGCGAGTGCATACTGCTGCCGCTCAGGGGGGCGTGTGCATTCTGCTGCAGCTCAGGGGGGCGTGTGCATTCTGCTGCAGCTCAGGGGGGCGTGTGCATTCTGCTGCAGCTCAGGGGGGCGTGTGCATTCTGCTGCAGCTCAGGGGGGCGTGTGCATTCTGCTGCAGCTCAGGGGGGCGTGTGCATTCTGCTGCAGCTCAGGGGGCGTGTGCATTCTGCTGCAGCTCAGGGGGGCGTGTGCATTTTGCTGCAGCTTAGTGGGGCGTGTGCATTCTGCTGCAGCTCAGGGGGGGCGTGTGCATTCTGCTGCTTACTGGGGCGTGTGCATTCTGCTGCAGCTCAGGGGGGGCGTGTGCATTCTGCTGCAGCTCAGGGGGGGGCGTGTGCATTCTGCTGCAGCTCAGGGGGGGCGTGTGCATTCTGCTGCAGCTCGGGGGGCGTGTGCATTCTGCTGCAGCGGGGGGGCGTGTGCATTCTGCTGCAGCTCAGGGGGGCGTGTGCATTCTGCTGCAGCTCAGGGGGGCGTGTGCATTTTGCTGCAGCTTAGTGGGGCGTGTGCATTCTGCTGCAGCTCAGGGGGGGCGTGTGCATTCTGCTGCTTACTGGGGCGTGTGCATTCTGCTGCAGCTCAGGGGGGGCGTGTGCATTCTGCTGCAGCTCAGGGGGGGGCGTGTGCATTCTGCTGCAGCTCAGGGGGGGGCGTGTGCATTCTGCTGCAGCTCAGGGGGGGCGTGTGCATTCTGCTGCAGCTCGGGGGGCGTGTGCATTCTGCTGCAGCTCGGGGGGGCGTGTGCATTCTGCTGCAGCTCAGGGGGCGTGTGCATTCTGCTGCAGCTCAGGGGGGCGTGTGCATTCTGCTGCAGCTTAGGGGGGCGTGTGCATTCTGCTGCAGCTCAGGGGGGCGTGTGCATTCTGCTGCAGCTCAGGCGGGCGTGTGCATTCTGCTGCAGCTCAGGCGGGCGTGTGCATTCTGCTGCAGCTCAGGGGGGCGTGTGCATTCTGCTGCAGCTCAGGCGGGCGTGTGCATTCTGCTGCAGCTCAGGCGGGCGTGTGCATTCTGCTGCAGCTGTGTTTTTTGACCCGCACCTGGTTTTTGCTCTCGCAAATGTGCACTTGAATGGGTGAGCAATCAGAAAGGTGCGGTGCGGAACGGAGGCACGGAAGAGCTACGGTGCGCTTCTGCGGGTTTTCCGTCCGTTCCTCCGCACTGCAAAATAGTAGTGGTTTTCTGTGAGATAAGACTGTTCTTCATGCTGGTATTTTGCTACAATGTATCAGAACAGGTAAAACGTAACAGCCTGGAGTCCAGACTGTTTGGCTCACAGAAGATATAATTGTGGCAAACAATATTTGCTGACAGCCAGCAGAGATCTTAAAAAAATGGTAAAGAATTGAAACCCAACATACATTGTTTGTTACTATTTAGGCCTCGTGCACACGACCGTGCTGTTTTTTGCGGACCACAAACCGCGGATCCACAAAAAACTGAAGCCGCCCGTGTGCCTTCCGCAATTTGCGGAACGGAACGGGTGGCCCATTGTAGACATGCCTATTCTTGTCCGCAAAACGGACAAGAATAGGACATGTTCTATCTTATGTGTGGGACTGCGGAACGGACATATGGATGCGTTCCAAAATAACGGAATTTCCTGTATAAAATGCCTGAGATTAAGGTCTGGGTTTTGTCCCTTATTGGAATTGTGCCACCATTAAGTGCTATATTAATATAACTCTGCATGAAAAACTAGTTACTTTTGTAATTTACAAAAATGCTCCAGTTGTGAGATATTCCATTTACAATGACGCCCCCTGGTGTTTAATCTGTATAGTAATTTGCATATCTACCTACTGAGGTGGTCGCCCATGCTCAATTCCATCCCCCGACTGCTGTTAGAAGCCATGAAAGTTACAGGGAGAGAGCTGCAGCAGAAAGGACACACCTCTTGAGCTGTCATAATGAGAGAGCTGCAGCAGAAAGGACACACCCCCTGAGCTGTCATAATGAGAGAGCTGCAGCAGAAAGGAAACGCCTCCTGAGCTGTCATAATGAGATAGCTGCATCAGAAAGGAAACGCCTCCTGAGCTATCATAATGAGATAGCTGCATCAGAAAGGAAACGCCTCCTGAGCTATCATAATGAGATAGCTGCATCAGAAAGGACACGCCTCCTGAGCTGTCATAATGAGAGAGCTGCAGCAGAACGGACACACCTCCTGAGCTGTCATAATGAGAGAGCTGCAGTAGAAAGGACACGCCTCCTGAGCTGTCATAATGAGAGAGCTGCAGCAGAAAAGACACACCTCCAGGGCTGTGATAATGAGAGGGTTACAGCAGAAAGGGCATACTCCTTGAACTGTTATAGGGAGAGAGCTGCAGCAGAAAGACAACACACCTTGAGAGGACACGCCCCTGAGCTGCTAGCCTGAAGAGGATCTAGCAGAAGTGGCAATTAAATGGCACTTACAACATCATGTGATACAGGCTTGGTGTTTGACTGGCCTGAAAGAAGTCTAAGTGATGGGTGTCTGAGCCGGAGTCCCTCACCTGCAGCAGGGTCTGTAAAGCTGTAGTTTTTCACTGATCACTCTGCTGTCTAGGCACACCGAATAATTACGTTGCTTTCAGATGTCCTATTGAGGTCATGAACGCTGTATATGAAACAACCCTTTTAATATCCTCCCTGGGGGTCCCCTGATATGTACATGAATTATATATTTTACTATTGATTTATCTGTCAGTTTAACTACCACGTAAGCTTTGCGAATGGATTTGTGACTCCTGCTGCCTCATGCACATGGCACATAGGTATGGCAGTTTGTGTGGCAGCTCTGTATTGTGGAACTATAATGGATTCTTTGTGCCGCCATACAGTGTCTTTGTGCCGCCATACAGTGCTCCTAAGGGTGCTGTACTCGTGTATAGTCTCATTGCTAGCAATGCTTCTAGGGTAAAAAAGCTCAGATTTGTACAGATAGGACGCACACAGAGGTACAGTAACGTCCCCATCAGAGAGGAGCAATTTACCGCCATTCAAGGAAAATCGATTCGCTACCACGAAGCACGAGGAAATTCGGATCGTAGTTGATTCGCTCAACGCTAGTCCCCATATATGTCTACGGGTGACCTATACACAGCGGAGCCCTTTCCAGCAATGCTCAGGCTTTGTACTATAGGAGGTCTCTGCTTATATGGCTGCAGGCCCCGCTTACTGTGTGGCGGGTTTTTCTCCATTGATTGATGCCGACCTTCACAGCTTTGTTCCCCTTTGCAGTCTGTAATGATTTGTGACTTATCCAGCAGCCAGATCTGGGTCACGCGTCGTTAACCTCGGTGCAGTTACATTAATATGTTATGTGCGCACTGGTAATACTACAGGGGGTACGGTATTACTACATACCGAACACATGTACCTGGCCCAAAGCAAAGCAACGAAATCTACTGCTATAACTTTTATGGCCCCAAAGAATTTCCACATTGTTCTTTCTGCCCCAGTCTTCGGCCACGTTTTTACACCCAGTTCGACTGACCCCTATAGAAGCTTATGGCAGTCTAAGGCGTCGTCCACACTTCCGTTTTTTGCACGGGCAGCACACGTACCCATTGCTTTAAATATGTCTGTTCACAGTTCAGTATTTTTTTACTGACTGGGGGGTGAGTAAAAAAATCACGGAGAGACGCACTACTTTGATCTGTAATGCGGACCAAGCACGCCCATTGAACTCTGAGTTCATGAATAACGGATGGCATCCGTGGTGTTTTTCACGGAAGACAGATAGAAAACGCTCTTGAAATTAATTTTCAGCTGAGCAACATCTGTGACTTAAGGCCTCATGCACACGACCGTTGTGTGCATCCGCGGCCGTTGTTCCATTTTCCGTTTTTTTCCGCGGACCCATTGACTTTCAATGGGTCCGTGGAAAAATCGGAAAATGCACCGTTTGGCATCCACGTCCGTGATCTGTGTTTCCAGTCCGTGAAAAAAATATGACCTGTCCTATTTTTTTCATGGACAACGGTTCACGGACCCATTCAAGTCAATGGGTCCGTGAAAAATCACGGATGCACACAAGATTGTCATCCGCATCCGTGTCCGTTTTTTCCTATCATTTCAAAGGCAAACTTGACTTAGATTTTTTTTTCATTTTTCATGTCCGTGGATACTCCAAAAATCAAGGAAGACCCACGGAAGAAAAAACGTCCAGCAAAAATGGTCCGTGCGATAGTCGCACTTTCCAGACTGACCATGGCTTATCTGAACCGAACTCACTGCATCATACTGATCTATGCTGCTTTTGCAGCGAGCCCCTGATGAGCCTGTGCAGAGGATGGGAGTGGTAGTGGCCCTGATGAGATATTGTGTCACGATGTACGCCCTCAGGCCATTGCTTCCTGGGGAATGGTGCACTGGAAAGGTAATTCAGGCCAGAAGTAAAAGTATAAAAGTCTCTCTTTACTCGTGATACTACTACAAAGTGCAATTTCTGTCACCAGATGATGAGGTGTGGTGGCTGGATAAGTGGCAGTTTAATGCCACGTCAGATGTGGCGTCTTGCCGATGCCGCGCTCATGTAATTCTGGCTAACAGCAGTATGCTGGCGCTTGTGGGTACAGGTGTCCACTGTGTAATACAGGCTTGGAGTAAGTCTGGCCTGGATGTTGTCTAGGTGATGGGTGTCTGAGCTGTAGCCCCTCACCTGCAGCAGGGTGATGAAATTAGTTTTGGTTCTGGAGTAGTCATTTCACCATCTTCTCTGTCTAAACTGTAACTCCACCTCCAAGCAGGAAGTAGGACCAGACCACTCCTACCAAAAGGGGAGGAACAGGGTGGTTAACTCTTTCCTTGCCAACCATACCTCTCATGCTTGTGTTCTGGGCATAACATGTGGCAGTTCAATATAGAGTTTCATGGAGCATCAGCGGGCTTGTATGATTGTCACACCATTCAAAGACGGGAACACAGGACCCCCGATTTCTACATCAGTGGTCGGACCCCCACCCATCAGGCACTTATTCTCTATTTTGTGTATAGGGGGATAAGCCTTTGTAATAGGACAACTCCTTTAGAAAATAAAACCTTTCATTTTAATGGGGCTTGAAAAAAAACCGGAAATGACTCAGCGTGCATTCCATGTCCGTATTTCCGCATATCCGTTCCGCCAAAAAAATAGATTGTGTCCTATTTTTGTCCGTTTTGCGGAAAAGGACAGTAAAAAAAAAAAAGATGCAACACGGACGTCTCGCGGATACATACGGTCGTGTGCATGAGCCCTCGGTCAATCCGCATCAATTGGTGCGGATTTTCTGCATGCAGATTTTTTTTCTCCCCATTGAAGTGAATGGAGAAAATCCGGTCAGGAAAAAAAAAAAAATTTACAAGCTGCAGATTTTAAAATCCGCGCGGAAAAAATCTGCATCGTGTGCATGAGAATTAAAAATTCTCATAGAATACAATGTACATGACCTACGGTGCAGATATTCCCGCACGCAAATCTGATTGTGTGCATTTACCCGTAAACTACAGTATATCCGCTTCTGGGAAAGCTGGATGACTACTAATATTACAGCTCCTAATAAGGCTACATGCACACGACCTTATGTGTTTTGCGGTCCGCATGCCATCCGTTTTTTTTGTAACAATGCCTAAAACTAACAAGAATAGGACATGTTCTATTTTTTTTTTTTGCGGGGCTACGGAACGGACATACTGATGCGGACAGCACACTGTGTGCTGTCCGCATTTTTTGCGGACCCATTGCAATGAATGGGTCCGCATCCTATCCGCCAAAAAAACGAAACGGACACGGAAGCAAACAACGTTCATGTGCATGAGGCCTAAGGTAGGGGTGTGAGATTAAAAAACCGACATAACCTGGAAGATTCGTGAGAATGTCACCATGTGATGGCTAACCTCCAGCTGTGGAAAAACGACCACTACAGCATGCTCCATTCATTTCTATGGAGTTCTGAGAACAGCCAAGCAAGTGTACATCTTGGGAGTTGTAGTTCCACCATCAGAGCCTTATATTTACTTGTTACTTGCACCCTAAGACCCCATTCACACGACTGTATGTTTAGTCCGCATTTTTTGCGGATGGGATGCGGACACGTAGGTCCGTAATGTAGTCCCGCAGAAAAGATATTTATCTGTTTTGCAGACAAGAATAGGCATTGTTACAATGGATCCGCAAAAAAACAAACCAAAAAAAACGGATGCAACGCGACCATCACACAGATGTCATCGTAATTTTTTTTGCGGACTGCAAAATACATAGTCGTTTGTGTGAATGCACCGTTAGTCATCAATATCAAATCGACGGGGGTCTGACTCCTGACACCCTCACCGATCAATTGCTTGCAGCTAACCAAACACAGCGCCATCTATTGCATAGTGGCTGTGCTTGGTACTGCAGCTGTGGCTAGACCATGTGACTGATGAACGTGACGTCACCGGAGCACCGCCTGGAATCGGACCCCAACCGATCAGATATTGATGACTCGTCCTGAGGATATCAGCATTTCTGATAACCCCTTTAAGAGTCTACACTTGCATGATGCTTTACAGTGCAGCATGAAAGCTATAAGAAGCAATGCATGCACCTTACACGCAGGATGACAGTCGTCAGGTCTAAAACAAGTAACAAAGATAAAAAAATGGTTAAAACTGATGGTTTTTCCTTGATACCTGAAGGGTTAATTGAGCCCTGGCTTCTCCTCTCCATTCTCCTGAATGGCGAGGAGTCGTTGTCTGGTAGGTACGAGATTTAGGGTGGGGACGTGGGTAGTCGGGGGGGCTATTTGCCTGGAGCTATGTTCCTGCTTCTTCAAGTGAGATCTTTTTTTCCTCTACCCTAGGACTGAGGCGGTGTTGTTGAAGTTTTGTTTTTTCGGTGGTATTGCCAGGAAAAAGACCGGGCAAGCCACACCATTCTGGAACCGAAATTTTAATATTTGTAAAAAAATAAAAATAAATAAAATCACTTTTGGTATGAAAGGGCTAGCTGTAAACATTCGTACCAGGGGGAAATGGGTGTATGTGCACATTTTGTACATCTTTAGCCCAATGCACAGAGCTGTAAAATATACGACTGGAGTGGAAACTGTCAGTAAGCAGGTTCTGGGTTACCTCTGATTTTCTCTTTCTACTAGTGACAGCAAGGAGAGCTATCATGGGCTGAGTCGATCTTCTATCAATTTATATCCACGATGCATGCTTGCACATGTAGTGCATCCTGCTAGCGCTAAACTGCAGACATGGCAGTGCTTTCAGTCTTCTTCAGACTTTAATCTTCTTGGATTTAAAGGGAACCTGTCACCAGGATTTTGGGTATAGAGCTGAGGACATGGGCTGCTAGATGGCCGCTAGCACATCCGCAATACCCAGTCCCCATAGCTCTGTGTGCTTTTATTGTGTAAAAAAAACGATTTGATACATATGCAAATTAACCTGAGATGAGTCCTGTATGTGAGATGAGTCAGGGACAGGACTCATCTCAGGATAATTTGCATATGTATCAAATCTTTTTTTTTACACAATAAAAGCACACAGAGCTATGGGGACTGGGTATTGCAGATGTGCTAGCGGCTATCTAGCAACCCATGTCCTCAGCTCTATACACAAAATCCCGGTGACAGGTTCCCTTTAAAGGGGGTTTCCGCTTTGGGCAATCCCCCATTTGTTACAAGGGTTCCTGGAATGAGATGTTACTGCTGTACTCAGCGGTCCTGTAGACAGTGAATGGAGCGGTGGACATGCATTCATACTATGACTTTACTCACATGGGGGACTCGGGTTCGCTGGGGGTCCCAGCAGTCGGACCCCCAGTGATTATACATGTATCACTAGAGATGAGCGAATAGAAATTGACGAAGTAGAATTCTATCCGAATTTCAGGAAAAATTCGATTCGCACCGAATCCGAATTTCCTCACGCTTCGTGGTAATGAATCACATTATGGCTGCTGCACGTGTGAAGACATGGAGCAAAGAACTCTGGGAACGAGGCATCACCCACAATGCCAGGCATGCAGCCAGCCAGCCCTGTGATGTCACAGCCCTATAAATAGCGTCAGCCATCTTGGATTCTGCCATTTTCCAGTGCACTTAGTGCAGGGAGAGATGTCAGCAGGCGCTAGGGACAGTGCTAGGAAAAACTTGAAAACTTTTATTTTGCTGTATAGAAATTTAGGAAAATGATAGGGAGGCATCATTCCACAGTATTGAAGCAGAACAGGGTTCAGTAGGGGAGGTTACAGCCTGGGGAATAGGAGCAATCCTATTACACCTTGCTGCACTGACTGGGGATCCAAATTGCCATTATCCAGCTTTGTAATTCCAGCAAACCGTTCTTGTTATTGGGGTGCAGGTGCTGTGTGATACAGGCATTAACGGGTTATTACAAGCAAATATTTCTATGTCTTATTAGGCCTTGTGCGGTGAAGTTATTTATTCTAAAGCATTTTTTGGCTTGTATTAGTGTGAAAAAAGGGCGCCGTTGTGTGGTGAAGTGAGAAAATGACTGCCTTTTTATTTATTTATTTGATCTAACAGTATGTCAGACAGAGAAGTGCCAGGCCCTGCACAGGGGAGTGGCAGAGGCCTAAATGTTTCTGGCGCAGGCAGAGGTTGCAGCAGAGTAAGGGGGCATGGCATCAGGAGTCGCAGAGAGAGGCCTAAACTCCAGGTGTCATCCAGCGGTCGTGTCTTGACCAGTAACCCAGCGGTTCTTGAATGGTTGACTCGGTCTTGTACTTTGTCCCAAGTGACATCAGACACCCTCAGCCAAGAGTCGGTGGGTTCCTCTGACACGACGCTTAGTTGGCATGGCCCGGGAGCAGGCCCTGTGCCCCCACCTGTCCTCAACCTGCCTCTGTCTTTTTCTGTTCCCTCAGCCAGAGAAGTATTATATGCTGTGGGCTCAGCTTCACTATACAGCGAGGGCGAGCTACTAGAGGACAGTCAGCAGCTGCTGGCCAGCCAAGATGTGGAGGAGAGATCCGCCACTTCCTTCGGTAGATCACCCTCTTCGCAGGAGCCTACTTGCCCGGGAAGTAGTGGTGCAGGGGTTCACGGAAGCAGCGGCAGTAGCAGTCAGTCAGTGCAGAGTTTTGCTCGGCGGTGTGGCAGTTTTTTGTTAAGCCGCTGGAGGAGGTGAACATTGCCATTTGTAGAATCTGTGGGCAGAAGGTGAAGCGTGGCCAGGGTGCCAATGTTGGCACCACGGTCCTGCGTCAACATATGCAGCGTCACCATAAAGTGGCCTGGGACAACCGTGGCTCCGATGTGGTGGTCCAGCCTGCCGCAGCAACCTCTGCATCACCCAGTGGCACACAACCGATTTCAGGCAGTCAAGGCTCCACCGCCTCAGCCGAAGGGAGCTGTCTGTCCTTCCAATCATCTGCTGGTCCTGATGCTCCTACTCCTAGTCATTTATTCCGTCAGCAATTGAGCACCGAAGCGATTGCCAAGAGACAGCAGTATGCGTGGAGGAAAGAATAAGTTCCCTGGAAGCTGAATGTACGGTACACGCTTACAGACCGAATGCACAAAACTACTACAAGATAACAAACAAATGAAAGACCAAAAAGACTACCTGGAAAACCTCTCCAGGCGGAACAATCTGAGGCTAGTTGGAGTGCCCGAATCCGTCCCGGTACAGGATCTCATACGCATATGCGAACAGGAACAACCTAAAGCACTAGGCTTACCCGCCATCTGTAAAGTTGAGAGGGCACACAGAGTAGGCCTGATTTCTCCTGCCTACCGCAGTAATAAAACGGACCCTTCACTGCATCCAGCACTTGCGCAAAGGCCTAGACAAGTTATAGTCAAACTTCGGGCCTATAAGAAACGTAATACACCACTAGAGCTGCGGGCCAACCATATATTACTCTTTGAGGATTTTTCCACAGAGGTCACCCGATGAAGGAGGGAGTTCTCGACCATCTGCTCCGAACTCGACTTGCACTAATGTACCCAGCAATCCTGCAGTTCTGCAGATGCCTACCACAACTATTAAGATGCGAAATTCGAGTTGCAGTCTATAATCTCCAGAAGATCAGGCCTACCTCCGCATGATAACCGAAGACACAGACATTCTTCGCCGAAAGAACTGGCCACTGACCCGCCAGAACCTAGACCAGCACAAGACCCTAAGGAATAGAGGAAAAAACCCAGCCGGGCTCATGAAAGGCTCGTAGCCATCACCGGTGAAGTATAACAGGACTCATGAGGTGGTAGATAATAGTAGATAGTTAATATATAATAACCACCATGATTGGGTTTCTAGATTGGTTATAGATAGACATAAATGGATTTACTTACTGTTTTTGCCAAACTGCTTGCCACTATCACTTCAAAAAGAGCAACGCAGGCGGACAACTCCTTTCTTTCTGCTAAGCGTGCCCCCAATCTGAGATCTGAGGTCATGCTGGGAAGAAAGAGAGGTCAAAAATAATTGTCACTTAAGTGACTTCAAGCTGTTATTCTTTTTCTGTTTTGTTTCAATGTTTAGTTGGGATGGGTATGAGGGACATTTATCTACATCTCAGACGCATTGCTGTAGACTAATGTCTTGCAAGTTTGTGAGTAACAAGTTACCTAAGTTTTGTCTCCAATCATGACAAAAAATTATGACGTGGAATAAGGAAACTCACTTGACCAGGGCAGACTTCACCCGCATGCAGCGACTATGGGTTGGTCGTGTGTTGGGGGATCGCCCTCTAGGGGCTCCAAGGGAGGAGTATTACTATTGCTCCACAAAAATCTAGTTCATAAGGTGACATTTTCCTCGGAGGATCAGGAAGGAAGACTACTACACGTACATCTTTGCTCCCTGTCCGAAACCCTGAGTATTTACAATGTATATGGCCCAAACGACACCAATTCTGAATTTTTCAAGCATCTGAGAAATAGGCTACTTAAAGACCCTGTACCTCACCAAATTGTTGCAGGCGATATGAATAAGGTGACGATGATCCATGAGGAGAATCATCAAACAAATAATACCCAGGCATAGAGATAGAGCTTTATTAAAATTGACCTCAGAAACAGCTCTACTTGACGCACGGCGACAGTTACACCCAGAGGGGAGAGAATCCACCCATTTCTCAACAACACATTGTAACGGGGCCCTTATATCCCAAATGAGTAGCTCCGTACTGTCCCAACATCATGCCACTCGGACATCCAGAACCTGCGATCCTAATGTCCCCTTTTCCTCAGAGAAGACACCACACACCTCTGGTTCATGTGAGCTCAGAACATAAACTGCTTTATTGAGGTAAAACAGCAGTTTTCACATCCCCCTCCCCAAGATGTGAGGGATAACAGGCAGTTTCGAATCCCCCCTCTCTCATCTCAGGTCACATGACATTATCACATTCCATTGCCCTTATAAGGCTTTACAGGTAAACAACCTTAAGTACAGCTGTTAATCTGTTGTTTCTGGGCAGAGTCTCCGCAGGTGATGGTGGACACAGTTACAGCCCTCAGTCTGCATAGGGGAAGAGATGATAGGATTTCTGCACAGTTCATGACACACAACTATGGCACTTGCTCTCCTGATGTAACACACATAACTCTTGGTCACGCATAGACTACTTCTTAGCGACGGAAAACATCATTCAAAAAATGCTCTCTATTGACATAGATGACTTGGTCATCTCTGATCACTCCCCAGTAACTATGGAAATTGCAGATAGTATCCCAAGATGGACGGATTTCATTTGGAGATTCCTATCGGATTTGGCCTCCAATGAGAAATGTTGAGACATTGGTGGGGGGGAAACTGGGATACCAATTCACTCTCCTGTGAACCACAACTGGCATGGAGAGTGGGCAAAGCAGTGTGACGGGGAAAAATTCTGGCCTACACAAGGGGTCAAAAAAAATAACACATCAAAAGTTAAATGAACTAACTAACACTCTCAGAGATTCTTATACAGAAGTTCAAATGCGCCCATCCGCTCAGTCAAAAAATAAATGGAACGAGACTAAAGCGGAGTATGATAGATGGCACAGACGAAAAAAAAAAGGAATTAGATGGGACACCGAGGGCAGCGCCCCTATTTAGATTTGGGAACAAGTCAGGCAAACTCCTGGCATCTTTGGCGAAGGGAATGAAACCCATTTCATTAATCTCTTTATTAAAAATTACACACGGTATACTATGCCGTCAACCAAAAGAAATACTTGAAATACTAAGGGACTATTCTAAAAACCTATATACAATACCAAAAGAGGGCTTTAGAGCAGGGAAAGCTTGGCTAGAAAGTTTCTCAATGCCCCAAGTTACACCTGAGGATCTGGCGCCCCTAAATCAACCTGTTACTGAGGACGAGGTACAGAGGGTGATTCGCCAATCTGGAAACGGCAAAGCCCCTGGGCCAGACGGCTATACAAACGAGTTCTACAAAATACTAGCCCCAAAAAGGGACATTTCGTGAATATTTGTCCGTACATTCAGCGTCAAGGTGTAAAAAACAACAACAAAAAAAAGTTTAATCCCTAAATTACTATTGGTGGTGTGGGTTGGGAGCAAGAAAACTTACTTTTGTCATTTACTGATGGTACCTGATTTCTCCTGTCTGCCGAGGTGGCACTAACTGTGGAAATCTAGATATTTCTCGACAGTGGGGCTAGGGTTAACCTCATTGAGGGACAGTTTGTTCGTTTTGTCATGGGTTGACTACTAGTGCACTAGAGAGAAGCATTTCTGTCTTTGCAATTAATTCAGGGCCTCTTACCCAAAAATGCCTGTTGCAGGTGGTAAATGACATCCATATAAGAGTGGGTGATTTTTATCAGGAATCTGTCTCGTGTTATGTGTTGGAGAGTCTGCCTGCTCCGATGGTTTTGGGCTTACCATGGTTAAGCAAACATAACCCTACCATCGACTGGCAAGCGAGACAGATTCTCGATTGGAGTGATTTTTTGTCACGGAAGGTGTACAGGAAACAAGACAACACAAAATAAATATACGACTCACTGGATCCAAAACTAAGGAACAAAAGGGAGACCCCTGCATCAGACCTGGCTCTCTCCCTTACTGCTCAGCCTATGCGAAAATCCCAATGGTAGATGATCGCATATCCTCGTACCTCGACTGTTTGACACCTGAACACCCTATAATAGTGAGGGGACACGACCACCGGCTCCCTACACTAGATACGGAGGGAGTCAGGGTCACCTGGCATCAAACAAACAGAAAAACACAAATGAATGCACAACACTTATCTTGTAGAAGACTGAGAAGTAGGATCAGCATGCACACACACTCCAGGAAGTAGTATAAACCGCAAACTGATGCACTATGGGGAGGAATTTAAAGGGATGCAATCAGTCCAACTACATGAGAGCTGAGAGAGGCTAACGAGATGAGGAACTGAAAGCAAAACAAAGGAAGCTCAAGGAGGAGGTTCTGAAAGGCATCTGTCAGAGCTTCTCAGATGTCTGGTGGTGACATTTTTGAATGGACAACTGTCTTAATGCGTCTTTCTCTGTGGTCACCACAAAAACTGTACCGTTCATTTCCGAATTTTCAGATGTGTTTTCCGAGAGTGGTAACCAGGAGTTTCCCCCGCATCGGGAGTATGATTGTCCCGTCAATCTTATTCCTGGAGCTAAACTGCCCAAATCTCGGTTGTATAATCTTTCAGAGCCCGAAAGAAAGGCTATGTGAGAGTATATCACGAGAGGTTGGCGAAGGGTCATATCAAACCATCCAAATCCCCAGTGGCTGCTGGGTTGTTCTTTGTAAAAAAAAAACCCTTAGACCATGTCTGGACTTCTGTGAGCTCAACCGTATTTCCGACTGTGATCCTTACCCCCATCCTTTGTTTCCGGATTTGTTTAGTCTGATTGTCGGTGCCAAGGTGTTCTCTAAATTGGATCTGAGGGGGCATATAATCTGGTAAGGATCAGGGAGGGGGATGAGTGGAAGACTGCATTTAATACCCCTGAGGGTCATTTTGAAAACCTGGTCATGCCCTTTGGGCTAAACAACGCTCCAGCGGTTTTTCAACACTTTATCAATGACGTCTTTCATCATGTGGTGGGGAGATTTGTTGTTGTATATCTGGATGACATACAAATTTTATTCTCAAGACATGGAGACTCTTAAGGATCATGTGAGACAGGTGTTACAGATCCTAAGAGAGAATAAGGTGTATGTGAAGATGGAAAAATGTGTTTTTGCTGTTCAGGAAGTGCAACTCCTGGGATACCTGCTCTCACCCCGAGGTTTTCGTATGGATCCGGAGAAAGTCTGTACAGTGTTGGACTGCGGTTTTTGGGATTCACCAACTACTACTGTAAATTCATCTTGAACTATTCAACTGTGGTTAAACCTTTAACAGACATGACTAGGAAGGGCGTTGATTTCTCTGTTTAGTCTGATGTGGCATTATAAGCCTTTTCTGCTGTGAAGGAATGTTTTGCTTCAGCCCCTATTCTGGTGCAACCGGACGTGTCTCGGCCTATCATTGTAGAGGTTGACGCATCCGAGGTAGGAGTGGGAGCAGTTTTGTCGTAAGGTCCTTCACCTAGTAAATGGCGCCCATGTGCATTTTTCTCAACAAAAAAAAACTCTCGACTGCTGAAAGAAATTGTGACGTAGTAGGTAATAGGGAATTGCTGGCCTGGCTTTTGAAGAATGGCGCCATTGGTTGGAAGGAGCAATCCATCCTATTACGGTAATTACTGATCACAAAAATCTGGAATACCTTGAGTCGGCTAAACGACTGAATCCAAGGCAGGCCAGATGGTCGCTGTTTTTCACCAGATTTAACTTTATTGTCACCTACCTGGGGTTAAGAATGTCAAGGCGGATGCTTTGTCGCGCAGCTTTTGTGGGGGAGTGGTGATTCTAAAGATCCTAGTCCTATTTTGTCTGAAGGGGTAGTCATATCTGCCCTATATCCTAATCTTGAGGCTAAGGTGGAGGCCCAAGAGGATGCTTCAGACTCTTGTCCTCCAGGGAAATTGTTTGTTCTTCGGACTTGGGGTACTTTCACACTTGCTGCGTAGGATTCCGGCATTTAATTTTTTCCCCATTGTTTTGTGGTCTGAGCATGCGCAGACTGCAAAAATGGATCAGTTTTGCTGGAACACTCGGGGCTAGATCCGGCATTAATGCATGTCAATGGTAAAAAATGCAAAGTGCGCCGGAATTTTGGACGGAGATATAACCGCAGCGTGCTGCGGTATTATCTCCTTCCTGAAAAGGCAAAAAGACTGAACTGAAGACCTCCTGGTGCATCCTGAACGGATTGCTCTCCATTCAGAATGCATTAGGATAAAACTGATCAGTTCTTTTCTGGTATTGAGCCCCTAGGATGGAACTCAATGCCGGAAAAGAATAACGCTAGTGTGAAAGTATCCTTACGTCATAAGGTATTTGAGGAACATCACTGTACTGTCTTGGCTGGACAATCTTGGGAGTAGATCCACGGTCGATCTCATCTCGCACAGATATTGGTGGCCAGGGCTGCGTAAGTGTGTTGAGGACTATGTGTCAGCCTATTGTACCTGTGCTCATGCTAAGGTGACACATACTCTGCCTTCTGGATCTCTTCTTCCGTTACCCACCCCGTCCAGACCTTGAACGCATTTGTCCATGGACTTAATCACGGATTAACCAAATTCTTCGGGAAAAAACGTGATCCTGGTGGTAGTTGATCTGTTTGGCAAAATGGCGCATTTTATAGCATTGCCTGCTCTACCTAATGCCAAGACTCTTGCACAGGTGTTTGTCGATAACATCGTGAAACTACATGGCATTCCCTCTGATGTGGTGTCTGATCGGGGAACTCAGTTTGTTTCCAGATTCTGGAAAGCGTTCTGTACTAGGGGTACAATTGTCCTTTTCTTCGGCTTTTCATCCTCAGTCGAACGGACAGACGGACTGCACCAATCAGAATCTAAATACTTACTTGAGATGTTTTTTTTTGGAGAACTAGGAGGAGTGGTCTTTATTCTTGTCGTTAGCTGAGTTCGCCATTAATAACCGTAGACAGGAGTCCACTGATAAGTCACAGTTTTTTGGGGCATATGGATTCCATCCACAGTTTGGCACATTTTCTGGTTCTCAAACTTCCGGTATTCCTGAGGAGGAGCGATTTTCTTCTTCTTTGTCTTCGATTTGGCGAAAAATTCTAAATAATCTGAAAAAGATTGGCAACAGGAGACCTAAGAGTGGGTGATTCTGTGTGGCTGTCCACAAGAAACATTAAGCTTAAGGTACCTTCTTGGAAGTTTGGCCCAAGATTTATTGGTCCATATAAGATCACTGCCATTGTTAACCCTGTAGCCTTCCGTCTTGAACTTCCTCAGGCTTTGAAAAATCATAATGTATTTCATAAGTCGTCGTTGAAGAAATGTGTCTAACCTTTTGAGCCGTCCTCCTTACCTCCCGCTTCTGTCATGGTGGACGGTAATTTAAAATTTCAAATCAGCAGGATTGTGGACTCCCGAGTTCTCTGTAAATTCCTCCAGTATCTCGTCCACTGGAAGGGTTACGGACCAGAGGAGAGGATGTGGGTTCCAGTGGCCGATGTTAATGCGAATTCAGTGTTGATAGGGTTAATGACCACTTCCCTTTTCTCTGTTGCTCAGTGGTCATTACTTCTACCCTTTATAGTCTCACCCCACCCTTCTGACTATGCGGTTGATAGCTTAATTTGGGTTTGGCTGAGCTGGTGTGAGATCCTCTCTGGCTTCCATCTCTACAGAAGTTAAATGTCGCTTTTGTTTGCAATTGTTATATTCCCTGTTGTTGTATCTGGGCCTGAGAGAGAGACTTCCATTCGTCCATCTGGGGAGAATAGGTTGTCTCTGGTCCTATACTTATTACAGTGCATTACAGGTAAATCAGGGCCTAGGAATCCTGCTTATGAATATTCCTACCTTCATGGTATATTCATATTGATAGGTAGTCAGGGCACGGATTAGGCTTGTCTAGGAGGTGACCTGTTTCTTTCCTAGTTTTCAGGCCCAGTTACTGGTCCCCTTCCCTCCTGTGTTCAGTGTGGAGTTTCCTCCCACACTGATCGTGACACTTTGTTTTAGCAGCACCTGGCTGTCCTTAAATAGGCAGCTGGGCTAAGAAGCCAGGTCTCTGTGTTGGGATCTGGGAGCCTTGTGTCAGGATGAAGGCTTGCTACCTATTTCGCGTGAAAACAGGTTGGTGCTACTATGGTCAAGGACTCTTTAAGGCAGAATTGACGCATGGCGTGAATTAGCACAAACACCGCAAGGTGACTTTTTGTTTGATTATGACTGCTTGTTTTGTCACTTGCCTAAAGTGTGAATAAAACACTGAACTGTTTTATCCAAAGAACTTGTTGTTGCCTCTATACCGTGTCCACTAATCCTGTCTACCAGAGCGAAACCCCACACATGCCTATACAAGGCCCTTTTGGCCAGGATTTCCACTCCTGGACACCTGTCACAGATTTTCAGTCTGCAGAAGGGCACTAGACAAGCATGTCCTCTCTCACCACTATTATTTAATCTAGACCTGGAACCACTTTCAAAAGCACTAACCCTAATCACATCGAAGGTATGGCAGTTGGCAATCAGGTCCTCAAACACGCTTTGTTTGCTGATGATCTGCTACTATTTCTGGAACATCCCCATAGAGACTTCCCAAAATTTATTTGAACTTCTCTCTCAGTTTGGCTGAATATCAGGGTTTAAAGTAAACATAAACAAGTGCGAACTACTAGATCTAGCGTCATCTCAATCCTTTCCTAAAAAAAACTTAAAATATATACTAGTCACCACAGCGACCCACTGTATCAAATACTTGGGAGACCCTAGAATCATTTAAACTACCCCCCATTTAAAAAAATACTTTCAGAACTTAAATCCTGGTCAAACCTGCCTGTTTCATTCTTGGGAAGATGTCACCTAGAAAAAATTATGGGATTTATCAAACTTTTATACCCCATGCAAACCTTACCAATCCTACTGAAGCATGCAGAAATACAACTACTCCTAAAGGCTTTTCAATCATTTATTTGGCAGTCCAAGCGGTGCAGGATATCTCTGACCACATTGACCAGGCACACAAGTAGAGGTGGCATAGGGCTTCCTGATATCAGAAACTATAATCTGGCAAGCTTGATGATACACGGACTGGACTGGATAAATAAATCCTCACACTATTCTGTACTATCCATTGGAGAAGAAATGGCTAGACCCCGGAGCTTAAATGCTATCTTACTTACTAAATACGCAAATTTACCTAGCCAGGTAAAACATGGTGTACTGTTACGAGACACAATAGCAACCTGGAAGACGGTCAGAAAACTATATAATCTCCCATTTTTAATATCTAAAAGAATGGAGATTTGGAAACACCTGGAGTTCCGCGCAACCTCTATAAATAAACAGTTCTAGGAATGGCCAGAGATGGGTATAGGCGAAGTTGGACACATTTGGAACCAGACAGAGAACTACAGGCCCAAAACCATCTATCTTCAGATCATTTCCTAGCATATAACCAACTAATGGCATTCTTACGTCCCAGGGTGAAAGTATTATCATCAGAGTCCACTACTAATGCCTTTGACCCTTTTCTGGGCTCCCCTGAGACCATATAGGGTTCCCTGAGGGAACTGAACTTCAGGAAAGGAAGACCCATCCTTATTTAAGGCATGACTTAAAGACTTCCCAGACTTAGTTCTCCCAGACCAACTATTGGAGGGATGGGCTTTAATTAAAAAAATGGTGAGCAGTGAGGTTTGGAGGGAGAGCGATTTTAAAATAATTCATAGGGTACTTTCACACTTGCAGCAGAGGATTCCGGCAGGCAGTTCGGTTGCCGGAACTGCCCACCGGATCTGGCAATCCGGACGCAAACGGATGGCATTTGTCAAACGGATCCTGGCTTCAGAGGCTTCAGGCTTTGGCCTATGTGTCCAGCAGAGCTGAAGGTGCTCTAGCTGGCTTAGGGTACTTTCACACTTGCGGCAGAGGATTCCGGCAGGCAGTTCAGTTGCCGAAACTGCCCACCGGATCTGGCAATTCGGATGCAAACGGATGGCATTTGTCAAACGGATCCTGGCTTCAGAGGCTTCAGGCTTTGGCCTATGTGTCCAGCAGAGCTGAAGGTGCTCTAGCTGGCTTAGGGTACTTTCACACTTGCGTTAGAGGATTTCGGCAGGCAGTTGCGTTGCCGGAACTGCTTGCCGGATGCGGAAATCCGTATAGCATTTGTTTCCGGATGTGGATCCGTCTGACAAATGCATTGAAATACTGGATCCGGTATTTATTAATTTTCTTTGCATTTTTAAAGGTCTGTGCATGCACAGACTGGAAAACCGGATCCGTTTTGCCGGAACACTTTAATGCCAGATTCGGCTTTCTGGCAAGTGTTCCGAATTTGTGGCCGGAGAGAAAACTGCAGCATGCTGCGGTATTTTCTCTGGCCAAAAAACGTAAGAGGGACTGAACTGATGCATCCTGAACAAATTTCTCTCCATTCAGAATGCATTAGGATAAAACTGATCAGTTTTTTTTCCGGTATTGAGCTCCTAGGACGGAACTCGATACCAGAAAAGAAAAACACTAGTGTGAAAGTTGAGGGTAGAATAACGCATTGCCCCAAATGCCAGATACCTAAGGGTACTTTCACACTTGCGTTAAAGTTTTTCGGCATTGAGTTCCGTCCTAGCGGCTCAATCCTGGGAAAAAACTGATCAGTTTTATCCTAATGCATTTTGAATAGAGAGCAATCCGTTCAGTATGCATCAGGATGTCTTCAGTTCAGTCACTGTACGGTATTTGGCTGCATGCTGCGGTATTTTCTCCTTCCAAAATTCCAGAACACTTGCCGGAATGCTGTATTTTGCATTATTTACCATTTTAATGTATTAATGCTGGATCCGGTACCAAGTGTTCAAGCAAAACGGATCCGGTTTTCCGGTCTGCGCAAAAAATAAATAAATACCGGATCAGTTTTTCCGGATGACACAACGGAGAGACGTATCCAGTATTTCAATGCATTTGTTAGACTGCTCTGCATCCGGATCCGGAAACAAATGCTATCCGTTTGCACACGGATTTCCGGAATCTTCACAAAGCAAGTGTGAAAGTACCCTAACACAGATCTCAGATCCCAAGGTAGAAACCTTCTGGCAATCCTTCCTATCCCTGATAGAAACAGAATGCCATATACAACTCCCAATGGATCCAGAAATTCTTCTATTCCATGCGGGGAAAGGTTCAACCAAACTAGTGGCAGCGTTCCATGTTACTGACCTAGTAGCTAAAAGATGTCTAAGATGTCCTAACACACTGGCTGAAACCCAATACGCCACCACTGAAGGAGGTCAGACAGCAGACGTCAAAATGCCTGGTGTTAGAACGCATTGAAACAGAATACCGCAGATCGACACCGACAAACTCCTTCTTTAAAAAATAGAGGGTATTCCTGACGGCCTTCTTCATTGAATCAGAAATAATGAGACTATCCGCCCTTTTCTTTACACAGAAGGGTATGCCAGGGTAAGACCACCAGACCCAAGGTACAAGATAAACTCAAAACAGGACACCAAATATAATATAGTATTTTATTTCTTGCATTTCTTTTTTATTCTTTGCATTTCTCACACTTTCTTACACGTGTTTTTTTTTTTTTTTTTACATATCTTGCATATGTCTCTTACTGTAATTTCATTGCACCGGAGATAACGGGGGGATAAAGAGGATGGAGGGAGGGATTTAAAGGGATATGTTGTGTTTAAAAATGTTATATTACATGAAAATTGCTTTGTATAACTTTACAATTGTATCCTTTTCTATGAAAATAAAATAAAATATGGTTTAAAAAAAAAGAAAGACTGGATTAGATTTCTTTCTCAGCGACAACTCAAAATCGCAACCAAGGTTGACCAACAGCGGGAAGAACATGGTGTGGGCGCTGCGTCAAGGAGGGCTGAGCCATGCGCCCTGCATGGCACACGTGTTCAGTCTGGTTGTCAAGCGGTTCTTGAAGTCTTCCACCCATCTGCAAGACATCCTAAAAATGGCCAGGAAACTTTGCATGCACTTCAGCCACTCGTACACCACAAAGCACACCCTCCTTGAGCTGCAGCGGCAGAACAGCGTCCCCCAACATAGGCTGATATGTGACGTTTCCACCCTTCATATGTAGGACCGACTTTACGAACGATTTCTTGATGATCCAAGCGGACAGGAGTACTCCCCTGTGTAACTTCGCTGTCAGCCAGTGGCAGCTCATGCGTGACACCTACCGTTTGCTCAGGCCCTTTGAGGAGGCGACGTTATTTGTGGCCGCAACTGGCAGAGTTTGCCTTTGGAAAAGCTGTCCTGCTTGGCCAGTAGTGTGGCATCAGAGGAGGTGTTTAGTGCGGCGGGGGCCATAGTTAACCCAAGAAGAACTCGCCTGTCCACCCAAAATGTGGAGAGATTGACCTTTGTCAAGATGAATCAGGCGTGGATCAGCCAGGATTTCCACCCACCAATGACTGATGCATCAGACTAGATCATCCATGGTGCCACACAAACACTTTGACAAAAGAGACTGGGTTCTTCTGGCTACCTGCCTCAGCTACTATTCTGATGCTGCCACCTGCCTGATGCCACACATCTGATGCCAAGTTCTCCTTCTTTCACCCACCATCTTCAGCTGGTACTGGTATTGCCACCGACCTCCCCACTCTGTCACCAGGTCACTCTATGGTCTCCTGATGCTGCTGCCACCTCCACACTATGTCACCTTGCCACTCTGTGATCTCTTGATGCTGCTGCCACCTCCACACTGTCACCTTGCCACTCTGTGGTCATCTGATGCTGCTGCTACCTCAACACTGTCACCTTGCCACTCTGTGGCCTCCTGATGCTGCTGCTGCCACCTTCACACTCTGTCATTGTGCCACTCTGTGGTCTCCTCATGCTGCTGCTGCCACCTCCACAATGTCATTGTGCCACTCTGTGGCCTCCTGATGCTGCTGCTGCCACCTCCACACTATGGGTAACATTCAGGTGCACCTGTGCCGCCTGCGTCATATGAGTCAGTGGTAGGTGCGACTCACAGCCTTCTCCCTAATCCCATTGTTTGTGTGATTTCACACTGGAGGTAACTGGGAGTTGTGTGTCGGACCTTATGCCCCTGTAATTGCCCATATGGAACAGGTAGATTAGCGTTAGGTCCCGTTGTTGTGCACCATCTTTTGTAAATCTGTTTTATATAGCCAATCGCATCCACACATTTGGCTATCCTGTGTAGGATGTCTTTGTGGTACATGTGGTCCGCTGTGGGCATCCTCCATTGTATGCATTTTTGCTGGGAATTGCTGTTAGTAATGGACCACATGTGCAGGATTTGCTCCCCCGGTTAGAAATGCGCAACAACATATGGGATTTTGAGCATTTTTATGCCTTTTAAGACCACTTTATTCTGATATTCTGTTTGTACATGCATGCCTGGAGGTGTGGCAACTCCAGGTTTGCATGTGCCTTGATTTTTATCTATGGGTAACATTCAGGTGCACCTGTGCGGCCGGCGTCACATGAGTCAGTGGTAGGTGCGATTCACAGCGTCCTCCCTACTCCCATTGTATGTGTGATTTTACGATGGAGGTAACTGGGAGTTGTTCGCTGTGTGTCGGACCTTATGCCCCTGTAACTGCCCATACGACACAGGTAGGTTAGCTTTAGGTCCCGGGCCACTTTGAGATACCTTGACGGGGTGGGCGAGCTCCGGTATGTTCTTGACATAAGAATATATTAGCAAAAGTCTCATTTTAATATCAGTGTGAGAGTTTAGCCATATATTGTCAATTGCATTTACCATTGTAGTGCACCATTTTTTATAAATCTCAAACCCTTTAACCCCTCCGGTGGAAATCCTTGGTTTAAAAACCGTGCAGCGGTTTCATAGTTGCCGGGTTTCTAATGTTCTAAACAGCAGACACACAAAGCTAATGTCTACGATTGGTGATTTCTACAGAAGTATATTTCATCCCAAGTCAGTATCTGACAGGGTTTGCTTCTTGGACATGATAACACAATTTGGTTCGTGAGCCAACCCTTTAACCTCTTCAGCAGAAGTCCTAGTTTATAAATCGTTCAGCGTGCCTCATAGCCGCTGGGTTTCTAATGTTTTAAAAAGCAGACACATGGAGCTAATGTCTACGATCGACGATTTTTACAGAAGTATATTTCATCCCAAGTCAGTATCTGCCAGGGTTTGTTTTTTTGACATGATAAGACAGTTTGGTTCGTGAGCCAAACCCTTAAACCTCTTTGGCGGAAGTTCTTGGTTTAAAAATCGTGCAGTGAGCATCTGTGTTTCTAATGTTTTAAATAGCAGACACATGGAGCTGATGTCTACGATCGGCGATTTTTAAAGAAGTATATTTCATCCCAAGTCAATTTCTGCCAGGGTTTGCTTTTTTGACATAACACAAATTTATTCGTGAGCCAAACCCTTTAACCCCTTCGGCGGAAGTCCTGGGTTTAAAAATCGCTCAGCGTGCCTCATAGCCACTGTGTGGAGCTAATGGAGCTAATGTCTACGATTGGCAATTTTTACAGAAGTATATTTCATCCCAAGTCAGTATCTGCTAGGGCAGGGATCAGCAACCTTCGGCACTCCAGCTGTGGAGAAACTACAACTCCCAGCATGCACACCTCCCAGTGAAGTGAATGGCACATGCTGGGAGCATGCTGGGAGTCGTAGTTTCACCACAGCTGGAGTGTTGGCGGTTGCTGATCCCTGTGCTAGGGTTTGCTTCTTTGACATAACACAATTTGGTTCGTGAGCCAATCCTTAAACCTCTTCGGCGGAAGTTCTGGGTTTAAAAATCGTGCAGTAAGCGTCTGGGTTTCTAATGTTTTAAACAGTAGACACACGGAGATAATGTCTACGGTCGGCGATTTTTACAGATATATATTTCATACTTGGTCAATATCTGCCAGGGTTTGCATCTTTGACATGATAACACAATTTTGTTTGTGAGCCAAACCCTTTAACCCCTTCGGCGGAAGTCCTGGGTTTAAAAATCATTCAGCGGGCGTCATAGCCGTTGGGTTTCTAATGTTTTAAACAGCAGGCACATAGAGCTAATGTCTACGATCGGCGATTTTTAAAGAAGTATATTTCATCCCAAGTCAGTATCTGCCAGGGTTTGCTTTTTTGACATGATAACACAAATTTACTCGTGAGCCAAACACTTTAACCCCTTGGGCGGAAGTCCTGGGTTTAAAAATCATTCAGCGGGCGTCATAGCCGTTGGGTTTCTAATGTTTTAAACAGCAGGCACATAGAGCTAATGTCTACGATCGGCGATTTTTTTTAAAGAAGTATATTTCACCCCAAAGTTAGTATCTGCCAGGGTTTTCTTCTTTGATATGATAGTACAGTGTCCGTCCCAACAGATGAAGATTTTTCTTTAATTTGACCCCCTCCCCCCCAACGCCGCATCATACACAGTGCCCTGGTCCAGGGTGGCAAGGACTGGAATGTGCCTAGTTTGGAAGTGGTTCATAAACAGGGAAGAGGCAAAAAGGCCAGAGGGAAAGCGGCCAGGAGCGGCTCCTGCGCTATTGTCATCCCGTTCTATCCGCCGTGGTTTGAATAAAAGCCCTGAGCTTTCCAGAAATCAGCGCTGATAAGTGAGAGCAGCGTCCGTGTCAGCAGCCGCTCCCTGATCCACAAGCCTTTAAATAATAAATCTCTCCGGATTAATTATCTGCTGAGAATATTTTTGCCTACGTTGCTTTTAATGGGATGATGAGAAAATATTGTGTCTTGTGTGGTAAATGCAAAAAAAATATTGCAAAAAAAAAAAAGAAGCTTTTTGATTTCCGATGCATTAGGTTTACTTAGGAATTTTTATGGCTGGATAAAAGCTGTGAAATTTTATGACGTGCCAATCAGACATCATAAAGGTGCGACTGGAGGAAATACAGCAACTGGGACTCCCTCCCTTCCCCAGTATCAGCGGAGCTCCATTTTCTGCAAGGGTGCATTCACGGTGTCCGTGGTTTGCGGTCCACAAAACGGACAAGGGTGCGTGAATACCCCCAGAGGCTGGCCATACCTAAAGTGCTGTCAGCGGATAGAACGTCTGACTGACAGTGTCTCTCCCAACCTCCCCATACACATGCATGCTCGGTTCTCTCTGTGGGAAGAAGAGAATAAGCCTCTTCTGCGGTAAAAGGACTGGACATGTTGAAGTCCAGCAGTCCCATACTTCTCACTCCTGACGTCTGCTACACATGAGCTCAGGGATCAGCAACCTCCGGCGCGCCAGGTGTTCTGAAACTACAACTCCCATTCACTTCTATGGGAGTTAGAAGAACAGCCGAGCATGTTTGCATGCTGGGAGTTGTAGTTTCACAGCAGCTGGAGTGCTGAAGGTTGCTGATCCCTGCAATAGCTGATAGGCTGGTCCTGCCGAAATCAGTGGTTTCTGCTAACACTATTCTTGTGTATATGGCCCTGTAGTTCAGCAGAGACTGATGTGTCGCCATCTCTTTACCAGGTAATTGGGGCCCTCAGCTGTCAGTTGCTGTACCTACACCTATTATAAGTAAGAGGACCTGTCACCTCCCCTGACATGTCTGTTTTAGTAATTATTTGTGTTCCCTGAGTAATAATTCTGGAGTATCATTACGTATATCTATATTATCTTATTCCTCTATTGATCCTGTTGGAAGTTTAAGAAGTAATTTCGTTCTGCATTGTGTTATTTGGTTCTGCTGGGGCAGTATATTGTGCTGCACTGTGTTATTTGGTTCTGCTGGGGCAGTAGTATGTGTTACACTGTGATATTTTCATCTGATGAGGCAGTATTTTGTGCTGCACTGTGGTATTTGTATCTGCTGGGGCAGTATATTGTGCTGCACTGTGGTATTTGGTTCTGCTGGGGCAGTATTTTGTGCTGCACTGTGGTATTTGGTTCTGCTGGGGCGGTATTTTGTGCTGCACTGTGGTATTTGTATCTGCTGGGGCAGTATTTTGTGCTGCACTGTGGTATTTGTATCTGCTGGGGCGGTATTTTGTGCTGCACTGTGGTATTTGGTTCTGCTGGGGCGGTATATTGTGCTGAACTGTGGTATTTGGTTCTGCTGGGGCGGTATATTGTGCTGCACTGTGGTATTTGGTTCTGCTGGGGCAGTATTTTGTGCTGCACTGTGGTATTTGTATCTGCTGGGGCAGTATTTTGTGCTGCACTGTGGTATTTGGTTCTGCTGGGGCAGTATATTGTGCTGCACTGTGGTATCTGGTTCTGCTGGGGCGGTATATTGTGCTGCACTGTGGTATTTGGTTCTGCTGGGGCAGTATATTGCGCTGCACTGTGGTATTTGGTTCTGCTGGGGCAGTATATTGTGCCGCACTCTGGTATTTGGTTCTGCTGAGGCGGTCTACTGTGCTGCACTGTGGTATTTGGTTCTGCTGGGGCGGTATATTGTGCTGCACTGTGGTATTTGGTTCTGCTGGGGCGGTATATTGTGCTGCACTGTGGTATTTGGTTCTGCTGGGGCGGAATATTGTGCTGCACTGTGGTATTTGGTTCTGCTGGGGCAGTATATTGTGCTGCACTGTGGTATTTGGTTCTGCTGGGGCGGTATATTGTGCTGCACTGTGGTATTTGGTTCTGCTGGGGCGGTATTTTGTGCTGCACTGTGGTATTTGGTTCTGCTGGGGCAGTATATTGTGCTGCACTGTGGCATCTGGTTCTGCTGGGGCAGTATATTGTGCTGCACTGTGGTATTTGGTTCCGCTGGGGCAGTATATTGTGCTGCACTGTGGTATTTGGTTCTGCTGGGGCGGTATATTGTGCTGCACTGTGGTATTTGTATCTGCTGGGGCAGTATTTTGTGCTGCACTGTGGTATTTGGTTCTGCTGGGGCAGTATATTGTGCTGCACTGTGGCATCTGGTTCTGCTGGGGCAGTATATTGTGCTGCACTGTGGTATTTGGTTCCGCTGGGGCAGTATATTGTGCTGCACTGTGGTATCTGGTTCTGCTGGGGCGGTATATTGTGCTGCACTGTGGTATCTGGTTCTGCTGGGGCGGTATATTGTGCTGCACTCTGGTATTTGGTTCTGCTGAGGCGGTATATTGTGCTGCACTCTGGTATTTGGTTCTGCTGAGGCGGTCTACTGTGCTGCACTGTGGTATTTGGTTCTGCTGGGGCGGTATATTGTCCTGCACTGTGGTATTTGGTTCTGCTGGGGCGGTATATTGTGCTGCACTGTGGTATTTGGTTCTGCTGGGGCAGTATATTGTGCTGCACTGTGGTATTTGGTTCTGCTGGGGCAGTATATTGTGCTGCACTGTGTTATTTGGTTCTGCTGGGGCAGTATATTGTGCTGCACTGTGTTATTTGGTTCTGCTGGGGCAGTATATTGTGCTGCACTGTGGTATTTGGTTCTGCTGGGGCGGTATATTGTGCTGCACTGTGGTATTTGGTTCTGCTGGGGCTCACTCTGCCAGCACGGATTGGTCTAGTCCTATTCAAGTGAATGGTCCTGGGCTGCAATACCAAGCACAGCCACTATACAATGGGCGGCGCTGTTCTCGGTAAGCTGTGAGGAGGCTGCAGCGCTCACCGGAGCACCACGACTCTTCAATCGGCTAATCGGCGGGTGTACCAGGAGTTGGACCTCCATCGATCAGATATTGATGAGCTATATTGAAGATAGGCCATCATTATCGAGGACCCGTAAAACCCCTGTAAATGGAGACAAAAACCGTCACGTGAACGGAGTGTTACAGGCCGTGTGGTTTCACATCCTCTTCTCGTCCTCGTCAGGTGTTGTTTTCACTCGGAAACATTTTGTCTCAGGAAATTATCTCGGGGAAGTAGTTTCACACTAACAGATTCTTGTGGGGGGTGATACGTGGACCTCGCTCGGCTACGCTTCTGCTGTCCATCAGGAGGTGAGTAATGATTTGCAAAATTTCCTCCCGGACCCCCAAATGCTCACGCTTTACCGCCCTCCGAGGGTAAAGTCCACACGGTGGAAGGAATCCAATGTGTCTTTGAAGTGGAATCCGCGGCAGAACCCCTGGGCTGATGCTGTCCTGAGTCTGAGTTTCCACCTTCAGGTTATTAATGCAGTTTTTGAAGCCAAAACCAGAAGTGGATTCACATTCGGGCCTCAGTCCTCCCCTTATACGTGTCCCCTCGGTGTCATCCCTTCCCGGCTGTGGCTTCAGAAACTGCCCTAAAAAAAAAAAACGGAATGTGGAAACCCAGTCTTAGATTTCAGTAGTGCAGTCACATGTTTTTTTTAAAGAATGATCAATGTTGTTCAGCCTGAGCTGCCTGTTTCATGAACATAGTGCCATAGCTAAAAAAAAAAGTGCTATAACTAAATATGACAAAAGGCAAGGGAAATCAGTGAGAAAGAGAGAAGTAATAAACCCGGTACTACTAGTACTAGCAGTGGCCACCCTTAATGGGTGCGGATTGCATTGGATCCGCATCTAGAACAGGGATGCCCAACCTGCGGCACTCCAGCTGTTGCAAGACTACAATTCCCAGCATGCCTGGACAGCCTACAGCTGTTAGGGCATGCTGGGAGTTGTAGTTTTGCAACAGCTGGAGGGCCGCAGATTTATATATAGCTTAGAGGACCGCCGGGACCCGCACCTATATCGAGAACAGAGCACCGCAAGGTGGTGGCTGGAGGACTCCGGTCCGGCCTCCACTAAGCCAGCGCTCTGCTATTTTCGCCGGCCCCATAGAAAATGAATAGAGGGCGGCTGCGCATGCGCAGTGCACCCTCCTTTACTTGCGGGGCTCCGTTCTCGATATAGGTGCGGGTCCCAGCGGCAGAACCATGTAAACGTGTGGCAGGACCACTTTGAAGAGAACCTGTCACCTCTCCTGACATGTCTGTTTTAGTAACTACTTGCATTCCCCATGTAATAAGGAGCATCTATTCATATGACTCTATGTTGTACCGTTCCTTTATTACTACTGCTATAAGTTATGAATGAATTGCTAGCAGTATTCAGTTAAGGTCCAGGTGGGTGTTACCAGTTGTGTCCCTGCACAATCTGACTGATTGGATATCACACTGTGCAGGGACACATTCCCAACTGGTGACACCCCTCTGGACCTTCACTACAAACTGCTATTACTTCTTTCATAATTTCTAGCAGGAATAACAGAGGAATGGCATATCATAGAATTGTTATTACTTGAGGAAAGTATTTACTAAAATAGACAAGTCAGGAGAGGTGACGGTCCTCTGTAAGGTTTTTTCTAGACGGGTGCTTTAAATGCTCCTCCGTAGACATGTACTCATATGTAATATGCAGTATACATGTATATGCTACGGATAGGAAAAAGTGTGCGATGCTGGTGCGGCCGAATAACCTGTGAGCCAGTTCTGAAATCCAGGCTGTGTACACACAGAGTGACCTTTAGCTCGGCTGCTGTTTTTCCACCAGTAAGTGAGTTTTTCTGTGTCCGTCCCATTCTGAAATTACCGTATATTACTTTGGCGGAAATATCCAGCCCCAGCGTCCAAGGGCAAACACTTTATTACACCACAAGGAGCGGAGCAGCATGTTAAATACATTTAGGACAGGATATTAACATCAGCATCAAGAGCAGGTATTCGCTGATGCCAGGTGAGTATTGTACAGCACAATGCCAGCACATCGCTGGAAACTGGACGAGTACACGGATTGCTGCTCTGAGGGGAGATTTATGGTCTGAATAACCATCAATCCACCCAGCAGCCTTATTAACAATGCTTGCTTTTAAAAAAAAATACAAAATAATAATATATCAAAATATAAATTTATATATATATCCTTTATAGTGTTACATATGTAGAGCTTACATAGACATTTCTTTAGATTATCCAGTTCTGGCCACCTGCAGCCACCACTAGGGGGAGCTTACTGCATACAGCACTATATAATGAACTGATGGTAAAACCGTATGCAGGACGCTCACTGCTGATGGAGACCTCCATAAAGCCCAGCGGGCATGGCTCTCAGTCTTGGGACTTGGAGGCAGGGCTGCCATCAGAAATTTTGGGGCCCCTTACACAGCTCAAGGCCTGGGCCCCCCCTCCTACCCCGCCCCTTTAGAATCCATCCTGACTCCACCTCCCCTCCACCCCCAAGGACCTACCCCCAATTTCATAATTTTTTTACAACTACAAAGACAGTAAAAAGTGATAATCAGTGATTTCAGTAAGGAATAAATTTTTGACCAAATAATATGAAGCCTCCTACCACGACAAGGTAGACTCTTTTAAGCAGGACCCTCCACTAACACTAACTACACTACCTGTTCTAATCTGCCCTAGCAATCTTCCCCTGGCACATTTAAAAAAAAAAAAAAAAGCACAAGGTTTACTGTTACAGTGTTATGGGGGGATCTGTGGATGACGTACTGTTATGGGCGGAATCTGTGGAGGACTTACTCTTATGGGGGGAATATGTGGATGACACACTGTTATGGGGGAATCTGTGGATGACACTGTTATGGGGGATCTGTGGATGACACTGTTATGGGGGAATCTGTGGATGACACAGTTATGGGGGATCTGTGGATGACACACTGTTATGGGGGAATCTGTGGATGACACACTGTTATGGGGGATCTGTGGATGACACACTGTTATGGGGGATCTGTGGATGACACACTGTTATGGGGGATCTGTGGATGACACACTGTTATGGGGGAATCTGTGGATGACACACTGTTATGGGGGAATCTGTGGATGACACACTGTTATGGGGGAATCTGTGGATGACACACTGTTATGGGGGAATCTGTGGATGACACTGCTATGGGGGAATCTGTGGATGACACACTGTTATGGGGGAATCTGTGGATGACACTGTTATGGGGGATCTGTGGATGACACACTGTTATGGGGGAATCTGTGGATGACACACTGTTATGGGGGATCTGTGGATGACACTGTTATGGGGGATCTGTGGATGACACAATGTTATGGGGGATCTGTGGATGACACTGTTATGGGGGATCTGTGGATGACACACTGTTATGGGGGAATCTGTGGATGACACTGTTATGGGGGATCTGTGGATGACACACTGTTATGGGGGATCTGTGGATGACACTGTTATGGGGGATCTGTGGATGACACACTGTTATGGGGGAATCTGTGGATGACATTGTTATGGGGGATCTGTGGATGACACACTGTTATGGGGGAATCTGTGGATGACACACTGTTATGAGGAATCTCTGGATGACGCACTGTTATGAGGAATCTGTGGATGACACTGTTATGGGGATCTGTGGATGACACTGTTATGGGGATCTGTGGATGACACTGTTATGGGGGATCTGTGGATGACACACTGTTATGGGGGAATCTGTGGATGACACACTGTTATGGGGGAATCTGTGGATGACACTGACACTCAACCACTCTCAAACCCAACTGGTCAAACTTGTTAAATGGATCCCAAACACAATATACACAATAACACCCCCCACCCCCTCCAACACTTAATTAACCCCTTCATGGCCTAAACATTTTTTTCAAAGCTGAACACAAAGCTAAAAAGGGCTGGGTGGGCTGGCAAGGGAGGGGTTAATAACAATGATGGAGGATCATGGCCCTGTGGGATAATGCAAAAAACAGCTTTGCATTTTACCCCTGAGCAAAGACCACACAACAAGTTGGACATGCAGTACTTTTAGTCCGGCGGCCTTTCGCCATGCACTGCCGTGCTGGGACGGAGCTCCACCCCCGTCCCCATTATAGTCAATGGGGACGGAGCGGTGGTCCGGCGAAATAACGGCAGGACGGATCTGACAGGGTGAACAGCCTGTCGGATCCGTCCTGCCGCTAGTGTGAAAGTAGCCTTAAAATCTCATGGCTTCTGAGCAACAGTCATCTGTCACTTCTCTTATCTCTCTGCTCCTGTCCCTTAATCTTATCACTGCTGCAACAAAAGCATCAGCCTCAGTGTAAACTGTTCTAGTGACTCACGGCTCTTTTAACTCAAAGAATCGAATGAGTCTCTTACTAAGGCCTCATGCACACGACCGTTTTTTTTTAAGGTCCGCAAAAACGGGGTTCGTAGGTCCGTGATCCGTGTCCGTTTTTTCGTCCGTGGGTCCTCCTTGATTTTTGGAGGATCCACGGACATGAAAAATAAAAAGAAAAATCTAAGTCAAGTTTGCCATTGAAATGATAGGAAAAAACGGACACGGATCACGGACACGGATCACGGACGCGGATGACAATCTTGTGTGCATCCGTGTTTTTTCACGGACCCATTGACTTGAATGGGTCCGTGAACCGTTGGCCGTGAAAAAAATAGGACAGGTCATAATTTTTTTCACGGCCAGGAAACACGGATCACGGATGCGGCTGCCAAACGGTGCATTTTCCGATTTTTCCCCGGACCCATTGAAAGTCAATGGGTCCGCGAAAAAAACGGAAAACGGCACAACGGCCACGGATGCACACAACGGTCGTGTGCATGAGGCCTAAGTCGGATCTTTATATTCTTTTAACCTGAGACTCATTCGATTCTTTCCTAGACTCCCTGCACAGTGTGACTCAGACTCAGAGCTGCTAGTGCTTCCCTTGCCTCAGCTCTGATTGGTTGGTGGGCGGGGAGGGGAGGGGCTGGCAGAAGCAGCTTCCACTCTAGGATCAGATTACACTCCTCCCGAGTCCCTCCCCTCCCTGCTGCCAGCGGCTCTGCTATTGTGTGCTGTGACTCACTGACTCAGACTGAGGAGCTGTTTCACACGGATCGGCTCAGTCAGAGGAATCGACTCCTCCGGTTCAGTGAACTAAATCGATTCAAATGAATGATTCGTTCATGAACTGGACATCACTAGCAAGGAATGATCAATTGCCCCCCTCTAGCGATGCAATAAAGTTCAACTCAAGTCACTGACAAATGAGAGGGGGTAAAAAAAAAAAAAAAAAAAAAAAAAAAAAAAATTTTTTTTTTTTTTTTTTTTTTTTTTTTACATTGGAACTGCCCGGGCCCCCCCCAGGGTCTGGGCCCCTTACTGGGGTATCGGCTGTACCCCCCTGATGGCGGCCCTGCTTGGAGGTAATAAGGACCCATGGTAAGTCACCACCAGAAGTGTGTGGAAGCATCTTTCTCCTCTCTCCCCACCGACAACACATGCGCGCGCGCGCTCAGCCCAACCCCTGGGCCCGCTCCTGTTGCTCTGCTAGGTGCAACCTGTCGTCTCGCGCTCACCCCTCTGAACCCAGTCATACCCACGATACCTGTAGGTCATTCCATGAAATATACCCATGAAAGCGCTGGAAATTTAAAGGGGAAGTCCGCCTGAAATTATGTTTTGACATGGAACGGATACAGCCTCACCAGTCCGCACATATGTGGGGACTGGGGAGGCTGAATCTGTTCCATGCTGTTTTTCATGACGTTTAATTCAGAGGACTGCGTTTTTGGGATGTCATATGTTTTTTATATACATTAAAAGAACGGGAAAAACGTAAAGTGATAGATACTATAGACACAAATACTATTTATTTACATAAATAAAATAAAAAATAAATATAAAAAGCTCCTCTCCCCATCAGAATACATGGACGCCTGACCATGTGTACAGGGCAGTTGGGGGGGGGAGAGCCTTTTGGCCGACCGCTATCTAAGGGCGTGTTCACACCACATTTTAGATCTGAAACGTGTGAGCACACCCCAAAATGTATACCCTCTCAGCTATGTAGGAGAAGCACCTACCTACCGGTAATTGGAGCTCCCCTTACACAGTGAGGTTGGCAGTGGGCACCATTAGGAGGCATATAGGGGGTGCCATGTTTCAGATGCCAGGCATGATTGTATATGAACCAATGGTTCCATGTCTCCTTGTGAAACTGGGCGATGGTCCCTTGCGTTCCCCTCCACACGGATGGTTCCAGTGGTCGGATCCCCACTTTGGTAACCACATAGCATCCCGTGAGGAGAAGCCCCTTTAACGCTCGTAATTTTGCAAGAAGGTAAATTTATAACGACGGTTATTTGCAAATGTCTGCACGGGGCGGAAGTTACACATTTTTATCATTCCAGTCTTCAGTCTTTAAACTTTTTACTCAAGCTCAGTGGCGTAGCGTGGGTTGCCAGCACCCGGGGCAAGCCAAAAATTGCGCCCCCCCCCCGCGCCTACCCCAGGCACGCCACTTTTAACAGATACTATAGTAGATCACTAGCAGTCCTATGTAACACCTCAGATAACACAGAGATAACTCTCTGAGTACAGATAATGTAGTAGATGGGTGTGAGGCCCCAGAATTCTGAACACACACAGTGTGACCTGAAGTCTGGGGCCAGAATGCGGCAGTATGGGCCAAATTCTCAATCTTCTCCCCCAACCCTACCATGAAACAGATATGTGGATGGACATTATTATTACAGTAGAATACTGCACCATACCTGTTACATCCAGTGACGTCTTCTGTGATGTAGACTCTCCTCGACGTCTTCATTCAGAGATAAGACCACCATGATAACTTCTTTCAGCCGCTTCTCGTCTCTGCAGAGTTTCACCGAAAAAAATTTAGGTTCCTCACTTTACTATCATGCTCTCCTTCCTGGTATCTCAACACTGTCATCCTGCTGCCCCCCAATACTGAGCTAGAGCCAGACAGATAGCTTTCATTCCCCATAATATTATTCCCCCTGTATATTATAATGGCCCCCCTCTTTATTATTAATGTACTGGCCCCCTCTTTAATAACAAAGAGGGGGCCATTATATTAGTAAAGAGGGGGTCATTACATTAATAATAAAGAGGGGGTCATTACATTAATAATAAAGAGGGGGCCAGTACATTAATAATAAAGAGGGGCCATTACATTAATAATAAAGAGGGGCCATTACATTAATAATAAAGAGGGGGCCATTACATTAATAATAAAGAGGGGGTCATTACATTAATAATAAAGAGGGGGCCATTACATTAATAATAAAGAGGGGCCATTACATTAATAATAAATCGGGGGCCATTACATTAATAAAAAGAGGGGGCCATTACATTAATAAAAAGAGGGGGCCATTATATTAATAATAAATCGGGGGCCAATACATTAATAATAAAGAGGGGGCCATTACATTAATAATAAAGAGGGGGCCATTACATTAATAATAAAGAGGGGGCCATTATATTAATAATAAAGAGGGGGTCATTACATTAATAATAAAGAGGGGGCCATTACATTAATAATAAAGAGGGGCCATTACATTAATAATAAAGAGGGGGCCATTACATTAATAAAAAGAGGGGGCCATTATATTAATAATAAATCGGGGGCCAATACATTAATAATAAAGAGGGGGCCATTACATTAATAATAAAGAGGGGCCATTATATTAATAATAAAGAGGGGCCATTACATTAATAATAAAGAGGGGGCCATTATATTAATAACAACGAGGGGGCCAATACATTAATAAAAAGAGGGGGCCATTATATTAGCAAAGAGGGGCCATTACATTAATAATAAAGAGGGGGTCATTATATTAATAATAAAGAGGGGGTCATTATATTAATAATAAAGAGGGGCCATTACATTAATAATAAAGAGGGGGCCATCACATTAATAACAAAGAGGGGGCCATTACATGAATAACAAAGAGGGGGCCATTACATGAATAACAAAGAGGGGGTAATTACATGAATAACAAAGAGGGGGTCATTACATGAATAATAAAGAGGGGGTCATTACATTAATAATAAAGAGGGGGCCAATACATTAATAATAAAGAGGGGGCCAATACATTAATAATGAAGAGGGGGCCATTATATTAATAGTAATGTACTGGCCCCCTCTTTATTATTAATATAATGCCCCCCTTTTTATTAATAATGTACTGGCCCCCTCTTTGCTAATGTAATGTCCCCCTCTTTGCTAATGTAATGTCCCCCTCTTTGCTAATGTAATGTCCCCCTCTTTGCTAATATAATCGCCCCCTCTTATTACTATGCCAATGCCATAGCCTTTCTGCTCCAGTCCTCTCCCACCCCCCATACTGCCCCCAGAGCCTCTGCACTGCAATTAGGAAAGGTAACATAAAAAAAAAATACTTACCCATCTCCATCCCTGCTTGTTCCCGCCGCAGGCGGTCACGAACGCCTCACTGTGCCTTCCTGCGCCGCGTCATCTCGCGAGACCCGACGCAGGAGGTCACAGTGAGGTTATCGTGACCGAGTCCTGCATCGCTCTACTGCCTTATAGGCTTCAGGCCACTAGGCCTGAAGCCTATGGGGCATAACGGAGGGGACGGGAGCCATAGGCTCCCGTAGCCCTCATTGAAATTTCGGCTGCCTGGCGCCCCCTGCAATTTGGCGCCCGGGGCAACGGCCCCTCCGGCCCCCCCCACGCTACGCCCCTGCTCAAGCTATATTCCAGCATGCTGCTATGGGCTGACGTGGTTTGACGTGGCCTATTATACCCAATGGGTACTTGATATCCGAAGACGATGGGTCTATGGGCCGACAGATGAAGCCTGCGGAGAGCTCTGAGCATCTTCTTCTGTAATCAGATGGCATCTTTCAGGTCCTCTAGTTCTGCTTTCTCAGAAATGAAATACACATTTTTCAAAGTGTGAGCATGTAGAGCGCTCAACGCTCAGCTTAAAGGGGTGGAAAGTGGGACCTCCTCCCGTGCCCTGGAGGATCTGGCTTGTCCATGCTTTACATGGTAGGCCATTCTTCTGAATGGCTGGCATGCAATACCTCATTTCTCCTGCAGTGGGTGTAAAGGACAGCTGGAGCTTTCTTCAGTCTGGTGGGATCTCTCCTTTCTCCATACGCCCACTGCAGGAGAAATGAGGTATTGCATGCCAGCCATTCAGATGTGCCCATGTTGCGGTCCACAATGCACAGGCAGCGGCTGTGTTGTGCCCGTTGTTTGCGGATGCAGACCCATTCACTTGAACGGGTCAGCGATCCGCAAGATTCGGCCCGCACCGCAAAAAAAACCCAAAAAAACGTGTTCTTTTTTTTTTGGGGCGGCGCGGAGGCACGGACTGAATTTCCACGGAAGTGCTCCGTGCCGCCGCGCCACACTTCTCTGTATCTTGCGGATTGCAGACCCACTCAAATGGCCTGTGCCCGCTGTTTGCGGGCCACAATACGGGCACGGGCTGCATGCGTTCGTATGCATGAGCCTTTAGGCACATGACCGTATTTTTTTGCAGATCATACACGGACCCGTTCATTTCTATGGGTTCTCAAAAAAATTAAAAAGGGACAGCACGCGGGATGACCTCGCCGCAAATTATAGAATCCGTCCTGTTCTTGTCCGTTTTGCAGAAAAGAATAGGCCTTTTTACAGCAGGCCCTGCGAAAATTGCAGCATTTTTCAGACCTGAAAAACGGATACGGTTGTGTTCAGGGGGCCTTACAGGGGTTGTCTAGGATTACCCCCTAGCAAGCGGCACGTGACCCCGCAATGAAATGCAGTTTGGAGACACTTTAATGTTGAGGCTGGTCATTGGCTGAACTGGCGCATCCGTCCGCAGCCCAGGATCGGAAGATCGCCAGATGCAGCCAGAGCGCTTGACTGGATGGTTCTTGTGTAAGGATCTAACTAAAATCTTGAGTCGATCCTGGACAAGCTCTTTAAGCCTTTCTAATGGGATGGGGTCCTATTCATGTGCTCATCAGGGGGTCCGGCTAATTATCTCAGAGAAAGCCATTCATTTCCCAAATGTAACCCCCCCCCCCCCCAGTCTTCGGAGTGTGGGGGAGGGGTGGCCTCAAATGTCAGGTTTTCTTTAATAGACACCCCCTTTAATCAGTGTGTTTTTTTTTTATTAATCTAGAGAGCCCCTTTAACACCAGGAGCATCCTCTCTGATGGACCATCTATCCAATCAGAGAGTGAGATTATCATCACATCCGCGGCCCAGATGTCCGATATTTGGCGGTATAACAATGGGCCCGATGTGAAGCCTCCTCTGTGATCTAATAGAAGGAAATGGGGAGGAAACGGGGGTTGAAATTCGGCCATCACTCTATGAAGAAAGTAAATGTAAAGCAGAGTCACAGCTCAGCGTGTAATGTGGGGGGTGGGGGGGGGGGCAGCCGGGGACTTCACTCCTTTAATATGTTAATGGTAAACGGTATTGGGTTCCGAAAAGGAAAGTCCTTAACCCTTCCTGCTGCTCTTCTTATGCTACAAAGGTATTGTCATAATGATACAATGTAACGTGTGTAAGTACATATAGGAAAGTAATATTCTCAGTGCTGTCTTGGGGAATTGCTATTTATGCAGTTTTGCAAAAACGTAGAGGTTTAGAGAATCTTATTTGTAATTTTGCTGTCCGCCGCAGAGTGTTTTCTGGGATTACACATTGACGGCTGCCCATACACCGCTTCGGCTGAGGTGTACGAAAGGATTAAGCTGCCTGCTGGAGAACATGTGCACTGAATTAAAGGGGTCTTTTATACTGATAAGTAGCTTGTCGGTGTGGGTCTGACACCCGGGACCCCCGCCTATCAGCCTGTTTGAGAAGGCACCGGCGTTCGCAGTTGAGCGCGCGCGGCCTTCTCTCTGCTCACCAATCAAAGCGCCGTACATTGTATACATTGACTTAGGTAAGTCCAAGACAGGCAGTTCTGTTAGTGTTAGGGACCCATCTGCGGAAGCCACCTTGACGCAGGTAGATGGGCCCAACACGCGTTTGATCAAAAATGAGCGCAAAGAGCTTCTATTTTTTCATTTATAGTAGGTATAATACTAGAATGATCCCCATTTCTCAGTTCTATTGTTTGCATGTGAAATGTTGTGCAGCCATGCTTTTATTAGTTCTCTGTATGCCTGCTTTATGGATATGCACCTGTGACCATGAATGTGCTAGTCTAAATTATCTTGTAGTACATTGTACAGTCGGTATGCTTGGTATCGCAGCTCAACCTCATTCAACATGCTCCAATGACGTCACAGTGATGGCTAACCTCCGGCATTCCAGCTTGCACACTTTCATAGAAATGACTGGAGCAGGCTGGGAGTCGTAGTTTCTCCTCATCTAGAGTTCCGGAGGTTAGCCAACACTGGTCTAGGCTAAGCTAAGCTACTGCAAGCTTCGGAGCCTTCTCAAACAGCTGATCGGCGAGGGTCCCAGTTGTCGGACCCCCGCCGATCAGAGGATAAGTTATCAGTATAAAAATCTCGGAAAACCCCTTACACACCCGATCTTTGTGTCCCCTGCCGGGGAGCTCCCCATACACATTAGGTTAGCACCTGATCCTGCTGAAAAACGGTGGATCTAGCTGGCAATCATCTATATTTTTATGGGTGTGAGGTTTGCGGGAGTGGGATCTGTGTGGCCACCAAATTTTTCACCCACCGGCAAACCCAATTCTCCCTTCTCGGCTACAGCTCATGGTGGAGGCTGGGGTGGTAACCTTAGCATGAAGAAGGCACGGGCAAGACATGCCCTCCAAAAACAAAGGGAGGCCATTTTCCCCTGAGGTTTGCAGGGTCTCCTGAGAGTTGGAGAAGGTTTGTGGGGTCTTATCTCCATTTGGAGAGGGTTTGTGGTAGACCACATCCTTGCGCAACTTTTTATACCATAATTGTCTGATAGGGGGGAGGGGGTCCAGCTCCAATATCTGCAAGCCTGAGAGAAGCTCTGTAAGAAAAGTGGTCAACCTATTAATGTGCACAAGTCCAGCGGCTAATATTAGTCACAGAGGCTGCAATGCAGACAGTATTCTGCCCACACGCATCCATTTTCCAGCCTTATGTGGCTGATAACTGAGAGCAATCGACTGTATTCAACTGGACAGAAAATGGAGAAAATTGACTTTAGAGTCACTTTAAGTCACTTTGGTATAGTAGCGCCTCCTAGTGGTAGAGCACGTGTTTACACACGCCTGGGGCTTTTGGGTTTAGTATAGCACATGCTAGTCACCCAAGGTTAATGACACAAAAAAGTGATAAATTACTCGCGATGCAATTACCGCCATCTTTGCTGACTTCCTTCCTGTTCGCACACACAGGGGCGCTGGAAAGTCAAATTGCACGTGAATTTTTTTCTACACTTCTTGAAGTGTGAACGTTGCGTGTCTGCAGGGCCTGTTTCCTGAGTTTTGTGGCTAAAATCGGAGGATGCAATGAACACCGCAGAGGCATCGTAATTGGAGTTGTGACGTAGTGGGTGCACATGCACCAGGTAGACATCTGACTTCTGTCGCATTAGAGTGCACATGTCCTGCAAACCCAGAACGGGGCAGATCCAGAGTGACAGGATCCTAGTGTTGGCACTGTCTCCTGCTCTACCCAAGGCCATAGCTGTAAGTAGAAGAACTGTCTCTGCTGCCTCGGATTCTCAGTGTAGGTTAGTGTCCTCCATCACTAGACAGTCTCTCCATAACGTAAACCTAGCATGCTCTAACATAGGCTTATGATTGATTGACCTAAACATAATTCTCTCTCCATAATGTAGACCTAGCATGCTCTAACATAGGCTTATAATTGATTGACAGAAGCAAAAATATCTCTCTCTCCAACGTAGCCCTAGTTAACATAGGCTTATAATTGTATTGACAGAAGCAAAAATCTCTCTCTCCCCAATGTAGACCTAGCATGCTCTAACATAGGCTTATGATTGATTGACATAAGCATAATTCTCTCTCCATAATGTAGACCTAGCATGCTCTAATATAGGCTTTTGATTGATTGACAGAAACATAAATCTCTCTCTCCATAACGTAGACCTAGTATGCTCTAACATAGGCTTATGATCGATTGACATAAGTATATCTTTTTTGTAATGTGCATATAACCAATTTATTTGTGGTTTGTGGTGAACACATTGCGCAGCAGGATCACACGTGCCGTGTCTGGTAGAGCCGCTATGCTCTAACGTGAGCTTATCCTTCTCTGACCTAAGTAAATACTGTTTTTGGACTTTAGCAGCAAATTAATCCCAATTTAGGCAAATGCAGGATATTACCCAGAAATATTATTGGATATACATGCCGTATCTGTTGGAAATATTATGCTCTGACATAAGCTTATATTTTACTGACCTGAGTGATAGAATAGATTTTACAAAACCAATAATTTCTTTACCCATTTTTGAACAAATTGCAATTTTTATTAATAATAATCAGAATAATAATCATTTATATAGCGCCAACATATTCCGCATTGCTTGTAAGGAATATATTGCAATATAATATCAGTAGGTATCATATATGCAGCACATCTGCTAGAGCTGGTATGCTTTAGCAGTCCATATGTCAGCAGTTTTGTACCTATGACACTGGCTGACCTGTTACATGTGCACTTGGCAGCTGAAGACATCTGTGTCGGTCCCATGTACATATGTGCCCGCATTGCTGAGAAAAATGTTGTTTTACTATATGCAAATGAGCCTCTAGGAGCAACGGGGGCGTTACCATTACTCCTAGAGGCTCTCTCTGTAACTGACGCGCCTCCTCCACTTTGACAGGACCAGGTGTGATCACGTTTACACTGCCTGTTCCTGTCAATCACAGTGCAGAGGACGCGGCAGATGCAGAGAGAGCAGAGCCTCTCGGTGTAACGGTAACGCCCCCGTTGCTCCTAGAGGCTCATTTGCATATATTAAAACATTATTTTTCTCAGCAATGCGGCCACATATGACCATGGGACCGACACAGATGCCTTCAGCTGCCGAGCGCACATGGAACAAGTCAGCCAGTGTCCTAGATACAAATTATTGGTATTCCCGCTCTAACATAAGCTTATTTTTCACTGTCCTAAATGATACATACGTTTTACATTCATCCCATACTTGGTCAACGCAGTCGATAAATAGCATATTGCCCAGTGATTACATTATGAGTATCACATGCGGTAGGGATGGTATGCTCTAACATAAGCTTATTTTTCACTCACATAGAATTTTTTAGACAGTTAGTAATAGTGTACTCTGACTTTATACTGCACGATAATATCCGATCAGTGTTGATGTGCACTAAATCCATTTATTTCCGTGTTGTCAGTGAACAGGAAGGGGCTGCAAACCATTCCTGAAAAACAATACAGTGCATTCAATTGGAGGAAGCGGCTCCAACTCTGGACAAAGCAAATCTTCTGTCATAGTGGGTGACATGCCTTTTCAGGTAATCTGGTCCAAGCCATTGCCTTTCTGATCTCCTGTAGGTTTGCTGGTGCAGCCTCGGGATGTTGTGCATGTTGGTATGCGTGCCATTTTTGTCATTTTTCATTCATTTACACAGGCACCCTCAAACTGCGGCCCTCCAGCTGTTGCAAAACTACAACTCCCAGCATGCCCGAACAGCCTACAGGTATCATCCTACAGCAGGGCATTGTGGGAGTTGTAGTTTTACAACAGCTGGAGGGCCGCAGTTTGAGGATGCTTGATTTACACGACTTGCAATACAATGTAGTTCGAGCTTAAAGGGGTTTTCCAGGATTCACATATCCTTGAGATTTGTCATCGATGTCTGATCGTGGGGGGGGTTCGACTCCCAGCACCGTCAATGATCAGATGTTGGGAGGTGTCTCAGCTCTCAGACTAAGGGCTCATGCACACAAACGTATGTATTTTGCAGTCCGCAATAAAAACGGATGACATCCGTGTGAATTCCGTATTTTGCGGAACGGAACTTCCGGCCCCTAATAGAAAAGTCCTATCCTTGTCCGTAATGCGGACAATAATAGGGCAAGTTCTATTTTTTTTAATGGACATATGGAAACGGAATGCACACGGCGTAACTTCCGTTTCCGCAAACCGGAAATAAAATGCGTTCTGCAAAAAAAATAAACTGATTACATCCATGTGGCGTCCGTGTTGCATCATTTTTTTTTTTTGCGGATCTATTGTAACAGTGCCTGTTCACAAAAACAAAACAAACAAGAATAGGACATGTTCTAACAGACAAGTAATGCGCACGGAGACATTTCCATTTTTTTTTTTTTTTGCAGCCCCATTGAAATGAATGGTTCCGCCAAAAAAACGGAACGGACTTGGACAAAAAATACGTTCGTGTGCATGAGCCCTTCATAGCACGCCAAGCATAGCGCCATACATTAGGTAGTGGTTGTGCTTGGTATTGCGGCTCAATCCCATTCACTTGAATTGAACTGAGCAGCACAAAGGACATGGATCTAACGCCACAAGTCGAGGAAGCTGATTGGTGGAGGAGTCAGGAGTCGGACACCCCCACCTATCAAAAGATATCCTGTGGATAGGTCATCAATATTTAAAACGCCTTTCATCTATATCTAGCACTAAATGCTCCCGTTTTGTGTACACAGCTCCTATGCAGACCTCTGTATTTGCGTGTTATCCGCCTACAAACAGTGTGAACCCCCGAAGTCATACGTTACCCTCTTCCATCCGTCCCACCCTTTTTCTGTAGGTTAGCAAGGGAGTAGAATATGGTTAAGCAGAATCTGACTACCCACAGGGTTTATTTGTAGTCTGTTGCCATGGAGACACATGAGTCTGCACGGGAAGATGGATACACAACTGTGTTATTATTTGAAACAATTTACAAAAGTAGTTGCATTTTTTATTTTGAGAAAAATTCTTGAAAAAGTGTATATTTATTTCCTTTTTTTAATGATGGGGTTTATGACCTCTTCCGGGCACCGTCCATAAATATGGCATCTTTGTTATACTGTATGTCCTCCAGAAAAAGTTTGCTATTTTCTGGTACTTTTTTTAGTTCTATTACTGGTTTCTGTAGAAAAAGTCTGTTGCTGCCAGGAAACTGTCATCAATCTGCTGCTGATACAGCGGACTTTTGCTTTATGTCCTTTATTTATTTTAACTCTGCTTTTTTGTGATTTTAACTGTATCTTTCAGCGCAGCTTATTAAGGAGACGGTTAATAGGCACGAGTCACGACGGATCTATCAGCTGCAGTTTGCTGACGGTTTCCATCATGCAAACAAATGAAAACGAAAGCAAAATATTACAAGAATGCTGGATTTTAGCATTTGATGATTATATTGACTAGGATACCCAATGAGACGTGCGCTATCCGTGTTCTCCACTGGGGGTCAGTGGAAAAACCACTATACGCACTGGTCATTTAAAGGGGTTTTCCAAGTGTTTTTTTGACTGATGGCCTATCCTCCTCCTAGGTCAGGGATGGCCAACCTGAGGCTCTCCAGCTGTTGAAAAACTACAACTCCCAGCATGCCCAGAAGAGCCGCAGTTTTAGAACAGCTGGAGAGCCGCAGGTTGGCCATCCCTGTCCTAGGTGATCGGTGGAGGTCCAACACCTGGGTGCTTGAGAAGGCAGCGGCGCCCGGAGTAGCGCCATGTCCTTCTCTCTGCTTATCAAGCACAGCACCGCACATTGAATAGTGGTTGTGCTTGGTATTGCAGCTCAGCCCCATTCACTTGAATGCAACCGATCTGCGTCTGTGACTGATGGACGTGACTTTGCACGGAGAAAACCGAGGCGCGAGTGCTAATGTTTTCTCAAACAGCTGATCGGTTGGGGGGTCCCGGATCAGCTCATCAGTATAAAACTCATGGAAAACCCCCGTTAAGGGCTCATGCACAAGACCGCGCCGCGTTTTGTGGTCCGCAAATTGCAATTCGCAGAATGCAACGGGCCGCCCGTAATACAAATGCCTATTCTTGTCCGCAAAACGGACAAGAATAGGACGCCTTCTATCTTTTTTGCTGGGCAACGGATGTGGACAGGACACGGAGTGCTGTCCGCATCTTTGAAGTGAACGGGTCCGCAACCGAGCCACAAAAAAATGTAGTTCGGAGGCGAACCCTAACGACGTTTATGTGCATGAGCCCTTAAAGGGGTTTTGCCATCACAGACAATAGGGGCATATCCTAGCGATATGCCCCCATTGTCTCTAATGGGAATACATCTTCCATTCCGGATGTGTGAAAGGAGGGAGAGAAACGCAACACGGACATTTTCCTATATTTTATACTTTGTGTTATTTTTTAGATCCAGACGTTCTGAAACGGTTCAGCTAGATCTGCTTTCTTTGCCTGGTGATGGGGATGGCGGCTCATGTTCTATATCCCTACTATTTATTTTAGCGTTGGGAGCACTGAGCCCAATCATAACAAGAACAGAGCTGAACTCCATAAATTGAGAGTTTCTAGCTTAAAATAATAACGTAAGAAGAAAAAAAAAAAAACGTCTGATGGGCTTTGACTCTTTAAGTTTTATCAAAGCATTTACGCCCTCGGGATACATTCCTTCAGACACTAGACGGCTCTCGTCTATTGTGTCATATGGAAACAGTTGTCTGAAAACTATTACTGAAATACCAGGACCTACCCATGGGGCCAGGTTGCTCCCACGTTTCAAGAACTTTGCTGCCAAAAAATGTTGCTGCAGGAAGCAAAAACAGAGTTAAAATTTTAGCTAGTTTATACAATGGTGTCACTTTCGATGAGCGGTATGAGCTGGTTGCCTGTGATTGTTGATCACCACTGAGCGTAGATTAATTCTAGCAAATTTTTCTCTGAAGACTTGTCAGCCGTATCTTCCAATGAAACAGGAAATCTGCTCAACAATAGCGGGCGGGCCCTTGGCTTAATGAAAGTCCCCCCGCAACGGAAACAAAACAAAATTCACCCTGCACATTTCTTTATGGCCACAGGCCGTGTACTAAATGAATCCCATTTGGTTTCGCAAGTTATTAAGGATTTCCTACAAGCTAAGAGGCAGGATGGTCTGTGACAGACATGTCCTTAGGGTCGTTGGCATAGCCCATCATCCACGTGAGGTTCTCCTAGATTGGTTTCAATGTAGTGATGTAGCATTGTGCCACCAATGAAACTTAGAGTGCTTTTGTAGCTTAAAGGGATATTCTCATCTGGGACATTTATACCCTACTGATAGGATATGCTATAAGTGTCTGGTAGGTGCATGTTCCACCTCTGAAGAACAGGGCTCCAAAATGAATGGCGTGCTTGTTCAGAAGTCCCATAGCAGTGGTGGAGGACACTGCACATGCACGGCCACCGCTCCATCCACTGATCTGGAACTTCTAAAAATTGCTAAGGCTAATTTTGGAAGTCCTGGAGGGTTTGACCATGTGGAAATCAATGGATCAGTTGAAAAAGGCTAGCGCGGACCGAAACGCGTCGTGTATCTTCTTTATGAATTCATCCCCATTCAGTTTGCATGTTGTCTGCTGCAGATCTATTGTTTATATGGGGAGATGGGCCGCTGACCAGTGAGTCATTTTATGACTTTATTTTGATTTTATTAAAAGATCTGGTCACTCGAGAAACCAGCCTCAGTAATCAGTAATACCTGATAAACCCATTGGGTTTATGCAGTGGCGTACATAGAGAAGTAAGGGCCCCACAGCAAGGATCAAACCAGGCCCCCCACATTGGACAGAAGGGTTTCTGCCTAAACCCTTTTCAATGACCCTTGGGCCATTTATTCTACTGCCTCATTTGCTAAAAGTTGTTGGGTAGAGTCCTGACCAAGTTTTCACCCCCAGTAGAAGAGGAGATAAGACCAACTAAGACTGGGCCCCCTCTTGCCCTGGACGCCATAGCAGCCGCTATGGTAGTTACGCCCCTGTGTTTATGGATCAAAACTCCTAATTTATATAAGACCCCTTGGCAGAGCAATGGTGTAATTCCAAGAGGATTATTATTTACATTTAGCCAACTGACTATAGAACGCCATTTATTTTGAGAACGGAGCCCCGAAAGTGGTGGAGGGCGCACTGCGCATGCCCCGCCGCCCTCCGTTCATTTTTTATGGGGCCGCCGAAAATAGCCGAGCGCTGGCTCAGCTATTTCTGTCGGGCCCATAGAAGTGAAGGGGATCAGTGGTCGGTGATATGCCCCTATTGTTTGAGATGAGACAACCCCTTTAAATCTCTGTTATCCGAACCTAGGGGTTCTTCACTTTATAAACTGTTTGATATACCCTATTATATAATTCTGGGTGTTCCAGTGTTTAGGATCCTAACCTCTAGGACAAAGTATAAAGCAGTTATAAAGAGCGTCTTTCTCTCTGGAGGACCTGTCCTGTCCTGCTTTACATAAGCAGCCTATTGAGTTGAATAAGCATTGTGTAGTGCTTAATTTCTCCTGCGGGGGCGCTGAAGTGAGACTGAACACTTAGATTTACAGATGATTGTTGAGGGTCCCAGCAGGAGGACACTTCCAGTCACTTTCAGGAGAACTGAACATTGAGGTGGATTGTCCTGTTGCTCCAGATCTGACCAATTATGGAGGGATCTACTGACAAAAGCTATGAACAATAAAGACTAATTGAAAACATGATTTTTAGCCTAAAATAGGTAAAATGCAATGATTTGTATCATTGCATTTTACCTATTTTAGGCTAAAAATCATGTTTTCAATTAGTCTTTATTGTTCATAGCTTTTGTCAGTAGATCCCTCCATAATAGATCCCTCCATAGGATTCGCCATGAATTTCCTTAGAGGCTTCATTCTATGTGCCAGATCCTTGGTCCATCTAGTGCAGGCATGTCCAAACTGTGGCCCTCCAGCTGTTGCAAAACTACAACTCCCAGCATGCCCTAATAGCTGTAAGCTATCCAGGCATGCTGGGAGTTGTAGTTTTGGAACAGCTGGAGGGCCGCAGTTTGGACATGCCTGATCTAGTGGCTCCAGTTGTTTGGGTGGGCAGTTGTCTGCCTACAGTTTTATAGTGTCTAGACCAGGCATGCTCAAGCTGCGGACCTCCAGCTGTTGTAAAACTACAACTCCCACAATGCCCTGCTGTAGGCTGATAGCTGTAGGCTGTTTGGGCATGCTGGGAGTTGTAGTTTTGCAACGGCTGGAGGGCCGCAGGTTGAGCATGCCTGGTCTAGAGGCTTCTCTATATGGTGCACATGTAATAAAAATGTTTTGTTATAGTCTGACAGTATGTTTTTGCTGTTAGCTGAAAGTCAGACCATAACCTTGACACTGGGTTTAACCGAACGGAATTCCTCGGACTTTTGGGAAGTTTAGCAGCAATATGTAATGAAGCAGGGTCACAATTACAACATCACATGTCATCGCATAGTCATGATTGCAAAACCCCTTTTTTGTTAAAAAATAAATAAATAGGCAGTGGAGTTGACTTGATCATCAGCTTGTACGTCCATCCTTAGGCCTCTTGCACACGACGTATGGCTTTTTCAGTATTTTGCGATCCGCTAAAAACTGATCCGCAAAAAAAATACAGATGACGTCTGTGTACATTCCGTTTTTTGCGGAACGGAACAGCTGACCCCTAATAGAACAGTTCTATCCTTGTCCCTTAGGGTACTTTCACACTTGCGGCAAAGTGATCCGGCAATCTGCATGCAAACGGACAGCATTTGTAGACTGATCCAGATGCGGATCCGTCTCACAAATGCATTGCAAGAACGGATCCGTCATGAACTTTATTGAAAGTCAATGGGGGATGGATCAGTTTTCTATTGTGCCAGATTGTGTCATAGAAAATGGATCCATCCCCATTGACTTACATTGTGTGTGAGGACGGATCCGTTTGGCTCAGTTTTATCAGACGGACAGTAAAAAACGCTGCAAGCAGCGTTTTGGTGTCCGTCTCCAAAGCCTAATCGAGACGGAACAGAGGCAAACTGAGGCGTTCTGAGGGATCCTTTTCCATTCAGAATGCAAACTGATCCGTTTTGGACCGCTTGTGAGAGCCCTGAACAGATCCCACAAACGGAAAGCCAAAACGCCAGTGTGAAAGTAGACTAAGCCTTGAGACATGACTTGGATATTAAATAAGCCAGCATCTCATCTGCAGACAGCTGTTTGGGGGTGATTGCCCCTCATCAGTGCAGAGCAGAGAGTACTGGCTTGACTGGGTGGCTGTTGGCATTAGAGGCAGAACTTGTTAAGAGCTCATTTGCATCCCTTCTTCCCAGAATTCCAGAGGAGCATGTATGGCCTATAAGTGTCCTCACGCTGATTAAGGCTCTCTCTCCCTAAGGATAGATAGTAACCCCCTAACCCTGACAGGCCTCTCACCCAGTCAAGCCAGTACTCTCTGCTCTGCACTGATGAGGGGCAATCACCCCGAAACAGCTGTCTGCAGAAGAGGTGCTGGCTTATTTAATATCCAAGTCATGTCTCAAGGCTTAGTTAAAGAGCTGAACATTGACTTATAGGATAGCTGCCTTACTGGTGGCATCAGAGGCAGAGCTTGTCCTCCCAGGTTTCCAGAGGAGCATGTATGGCCTATAAGTCTCCTCATGCTGATTAAGGCGCTCTCTCTCTTAGGAGAGATAGTACCCCCCTAACTAATGAGTAAAGATCAGTATATGATCCGAAACACGTAGACATGGACTCCAACATTGGTTTTTGATGCACTATTCAAATAAAAGCTGCCACGTTTGTATTGGAAGCTGGATTTCTGCTTTTTTGGATACCATACTTGCATGGGACTGAGCTGCAGAATGGTCTTGTGACCAAGGCACGTGATATCAACAGCTGATCGGCAGGGTCGTCGTGAGTTGGACTCTTGCAATTAGATATTGATGAGCTGTACTGATAGATTATTAGTAATTAAGTGCTGGACAAACTCTTTGAGGCATGTTGAGCTGTCAAGGAGGGTCCCTTGATGAAATGCTTTATGTTTTTGTTCTTACATAATAGTGTCCAACCACAGAAATAGCATCTGATCATGGAGGCTCCTTCTATCTTGCACGCCAAAATAGACTAATTCTTTAAAGGGGTTACGTAATATTGACAACCCCTTTGTAAAATGATGTGGTGTAGTAATCAGCTGTATCTTCAGGTGCCAAACAATGGATTCTGAGCAGTGATGAGTGAATTTCTTAAAATTCAATTCAGCTCCAAATTGCCGAAATTGGTGATCCAATTGTACTCGGGTCCAAATAAATTTAACCCGAAAAGCAAGTGCCCTGATTGTCTGAAAATCAATCACTCTCCCTCTTTCTCTCCTCTCTCTCTATCTTCTGTCTATACCCAAATTCTTCTCCTCTCTGTCTCTTCTGTCTGTTTTTCCTATTCTTTTTTAAACAAATCGCACAAAAATTCAAATTCTGTTGAATCTGAACTTTATGGAAAATTTTGATCGAATTCCTGCATTTTAGAATGTTGGGGCATCTCCTATGTGACGCTCATATGAACATGGGTTGTCGTCCTTAGACCAACCCTTTAAGGTGGTAGTACAATTTAAGTAGACAAATTAGTCACCCATAACCCTGTTTCCCATAGGTGCAAGTTACAGTGGTTGTGTGGTCTAAAACACTCATTTTCAAATAATATATTTAAAAAGGAAGAATAGATATACAGAATGGAGTCCCCTGTTTAGCACCTTCATTTATTGTCCAGAATGGAGAGTACAAAGATAAACTCTTCTTCTGGAGGACCCAACTTATCTGTGCATGATATGGAGAACCCATTGATGTCAATAGGGATGGTGTAATGCCTCACTTCCCCAGTGGTGGCACTGCAGGGAAAATTGAACACTTGGTGCTAGGTTCCTTTATCAATCATTGGTGATCACAGGAATGGTACATTCTGTAAATGACTTATCTGAGGATCCTTCTACCAAAAAGGGATTTCTAGGGCAGAGAACGCTTCTAATATTGAAACTAGGGGTTTACTGATAGATCATAACATTTGAATTTTGAAACTTACCCATATTTGTTTATTTTATTTTATAGACTGTAACTCTTCAATGGCAGAAATTAAGAACAGAAGATAAAACGTTGGATCTTGATCACCTATCAGGAATGAAGCCATGTGCATCATTCAAGAAACTCTGTAAAGTCTTTTCTGTAATTTTTGCGACTTTCTCCCTGGTCTACTTGATATACATTATTGTGTTTGTAAAAGTTGGTTTGCCTAACGGTTCCTTCACCTTCACCCTCCTGAAATCAACAACGTCAAAATATCCAGTATGTAAGCCCAACGTAATGAAAGATACCATTGTCAAAGTCAAAAACAGTAAAACCTTCCTTGTATCGGCCTACTTGGACTTTCGTTCTAGCCGGATTGTCCGGATTTTGGGCATAACCTATCGAAATGAACCGGATTCTTTGCTGTGTGACTTTTGTCAATTTTACACAAATATCTGCATTTTGGCAGAGCATCAAGTCCACACTGACCATTTTGATTTTCCTTATGGTACAACAGATCTTCTATGCAACGTTCAAGGCAACGTAGCCCCTGAATACGTATCTCTGTACCCAAAGGACAACCCTGAACCTGTATTCCTTAAAATACAAAACATTGATGAACAGTTTAATGTATTAGAGCCTGATTTCCAGTATAACTTTATTATTTGCATCTCAGCCATGTTTGGTGCCTACAGCAATGAACTGCAGTTTATTCAGTCAATGGAGATGTACCGCATGTTGGGTGCCCAAAAAGTGATAATTTACCACACTGAATCTAGTCTACGTATGCAGAAAATTCTGTCTTATTACATAGACTTGAACTTTGTAGAACTAATTCCTTGGCCCATTACCTCTTTCATAAATGTTTCCAAGGGTTGGCACTACCCAGATCATCCCGGAGATCTCCATTACTTTGGTCAGACTGCAGCTTTGAACGACTGCATTTATCGCAACATGTACAGGAGTAAGTATATAGCTCTTAATGACATCGATGAGCTGATCATCCCAATAATCCACAAAGACTGGCCAGAAATGTTGGACTATCTTCTCAGTATCGACCCTACCTTCAGCGTGTTTATCTTCGAAAATCATCTCTTTCCAACTACTTCTCAAGATAAGACCAACCAGAAAACACCAGAAGACTGGATCTCTGTCCCAGGAGTTAACATCCTCCACCATATATACCGGGAACCCAACCGGCCTGACGAGATCAATCCTACGAAGATGATCGTAAATCCCAGGAGCATTGTGCAAGTATCGGTCCATGTTCCACTTGAGTATACAGGTAGTGAGTACAAAGTTCCCAGTGACATTGCCAAACTTTGCCATTACCGAGAACCCAAGCAAAAAGAGCTCGACCAGAGTTTCCTGATTGAAGACAACATTTTAGCAAAATATGAAGCCAGTTTGATAGAAAAAGTTAACAGGGTATTGAATGAGGTTGACTACATCAAAAAGGAGCCTTCAGTCAGGCCAGATCCTTAGGTGCAATCATTTAGCAGCTGGCAGTTTGTCAGGGAAGTGGCTAAATGGACTTAAGTTACGACCATCTTTCTAATCCAGAAATGAGTTTTCTCAACTTTTCATGGAAGCGTATTACTTCCAGGGGGTAACCATGAGCTCAAGAGATAGAAAGAATAAGAAATCTGAGGTATGATGGACATCACATTCAGAATGAGAAAACGGGTTGTCTAGGGATAGACGTTGGGGACATCTCTTTGGTACATGCCACCAATAATTGATTGGCTAGACCCCCTATGCTCGCTAGAATGAAGTGGCAGTGTCGCTGTGTTAGTGCCAATTTGCCTCCTGTTGGCTCCGCTCAACTTTCTTCACAAGCCACATGGTTGGCCAGTGACTGTAATGGGCCAACCATACTGTACCCTTAGAAAGCCAGGACAATGGAGGGATTGCGGCTTTTCTTCTCCTTTGCACTGAAACGATAGGACTGTATTCTACGCTGTCTGCACAGCAAGGATGAACTGTGGATATTGATTATTTAATAACTACTGTTTCACAAGGGAATAAAAAACTCTTAATGCATTTCCTAAGTGCTGCCCAAGCCAAGACAGACAATATTCACGAGATAATTTCCAGCCATATTGTAAGAGAATTTATTGATCCTGAACCGGGGACTTTATGTTCACATCAAATTTTTTTTTAAAAGTGATATGAAACAAACAAACAAATTTATTTTGTACCAAAGAGTCCAGAAGTGTGACAGGAGGGAAAGAGTTAATAAAAGAAGGATCATTTTATTCCCGTCGCAGCCTCTGCCGTAATAGATAATTTCAAGGGAACTTCTCCGGGGAATTTTCAGCTGTATCTACATTTACGTGAATGTCTGAGGAAGCAAAAAAGTTGAATGACGTTTTTCTGCCTGGGTCCCCACGACAACACTGCCTGCCTGTGTGCTGTGTGAGCTATCGTACAGACATCGAGGCTTCGAAACAACCAACTAGATCTAGGTTTCTTACCTACGCTAGAGAATTTCATTCTGCATCGTCACGGGTTGTTGGGAGGCCCAGTGTTTGTCTGCCAGAGAACAGAGACAGGAAGTGTTGTCATTGGCACACAGGCAGAGAAGGTCTTCTCACAGGCAGCCTGCAACCTCAACCGTGACACAGGAGTAAAATCTTTGATATATATCTTTAAAGGGGTTGTCTGATCTCAGACAATGGGGGCATAATATCGCTAGGTCATGACCCCATTGTCTGAGATGAGACAACCCCTTTACGGCCGTAAGTGTTTTGCAGTCCGCAAATTGCGGATCCGGTTTTATCGTGATGATGTTGATGAGAAGCAGTATCAGCAAACGTGGGGTGAAGGTCATGTAGGTTGCTTGACTAAAATCCAACTTTTAATCACCTGAGCGTTGTGATCTCAGGTGCCATCGAGGTGGTCCCTTTGTGGAGAGGGGTTGGGGAAGGGTTTAGTGCAGAGATCTGAGAGCAAGGAGCATGAAGCGTCCACCTCCTTGGCACTTGTGATCGCAATGTAGGGGGAATAAAGGTTGGATTTTTTGGCCATGCAACCAGGTATTCTTACGCTTCTTACTCCATTACTGTTACGTTCGGGTGTGGGACGGGAAACACCCACAGAACATAGGAGGGAAAGGAGTGAGGGAATAAGGCCTGGAAACTAGGGAAAGAAGATGGACATCTCCTAGTAAAACCCTAATCAAAGTCCTGACTAACTACCAGTATGAACAGACCCCAGAGGTAGGTGAGTTCATACACAGGAATACCTAGTGACCTAACTCACCCTATAAGACCCTGGTACTAATGTCAGGACTGAGACAACCTGTTCCTCCAAAAGGAAGGATGAACAGGAGTCTCCCTCAGGCCTTAATATAAATGAGAGGGAAATGCAACACACAAAATAGCCCAAACAAAATACAAAAGGGAAAGAAAACACTTAACTTCAAGTGTCTATGGCAGCACCAGGAACTCAGCCGAGATCCACACACCTGGGAAGAAGGTGCGGCAAGCACCAGAAGCAACGCAGACGTCATTTGATCCAAATGGAAAACATGTCACATCAAACCACCTGTTGCCAGTCTCACCGATCTGCTGCCACCTGTCGCGGGAACGTCCGTGACAATTACCTGTACAGCACTGTCAGCAGTTTTGAAGGATCAAAACTGCTTACAGACCCATAGTTGATTAAGGGGCTGTACATCAAAAGCAGTCAGTGATGCCACCCTGAGGTCCACTTCATGGTCCACTATCTTTATGTGGCCACGACCCTTCAGTCCACCCTCGAACAATGCATTCTTCTCTCAGGTTGGACACCGTTTTAAAGCGTTGAATAATAAAACTGATGATATTGAATGTTTCTGTTCCTATTTCTTCAGGGACTGTACAGCAAAAGAATCTCTAATGGTGGAAGCCTCTGCGTAACAACTTCCTGCACATATATGGTCTAGCGTGGACTTGAAAATCATTCATTGCTGGTACCACCAATGTTTCTCCTATAGCACAGCACTAGACAGAAGAGGTACAGGAAGCTGAGATCTATGGTCCTGTTTGCCCAGTACATCCAAATAAAGGGCTGCTTTAGCTGTTCCGGGGGAACCAACAACTAGTTTTTAAAATGAGTTTGTGTGCTATAGTTGGTACTTAACCCTTTGTGTACATTTTGAGTCTTGGGGACTTTAAGAAACTATTAAAGGGGCAGTCTCACTTCAGCAAATGGCATTTATCATATAGAGAAGGTTAATACAAGGCACTTACTAATGTATTGTGATTGTCCATATTGCGTCCTTTGTTGACTCCCTTAATTTTTCCATCACATTATGTGCTGCCCATTTCCAGGGGTTATGACCACCCTGCAATCCATCAGCAGTGGTCGTGCTTACACGCTATAGGAAAAATCGCTCCTGGGCACGCATGCGCAGCAGCTCCCTTTTCCAGCCACCTCGTATCTGCGCTGCAGCGGTGGTCGTAAATGAGCAGCACATAATGTAATGGAAATATGAATCCAGCCAGCAAAGGAGCCAATATGGACAATCACAATACATTAGTAAGTGCCTTGTATTAACTTCCTCTACATTATAATTACCATTGGCTGAAGTGAGAGAACCCCTTTAACGAAACCAAGTCCCTCGAAAGAGCTGAACCACTTAGTGGTTGGTATTTTTTGTTGGAAAAGGTGCAACGAGGGGTAATCATTTATTTTGCAGGCTTCTTTTAAAAATGGTGGTAGTAATAGTCAGGCTTCCTGCAGTAGGTCTATATTACCATGCATACCCCGATCCATAGTCCTTGTCTAGTCCCAGCTCTCCAGCGGTCAAGGCTTTGCCTGAGGCACATCACACAGATCCTCTCTATGTTGCACTATTGGTCTCGTCTGGTGAAGATTTGCTGGTTAATAGCCCCCTCTGGTGGACATTTAATGTAACATTTTTGCCTCTATTTTTAAGCCCAGGTTTTCATCCCCATTTAGTCTTACGTTCTTCTGATGTGTCAGAAGAACAGAAAAAAAAACAAAAAAACCCGGATCCTGTATTTTAAGCATCAGTCGTGCACATTTTGCATCTGTTTTAGCCATTTCTGTCTGAGATCCGTTATCCGTTAAAAAACTTACTGTAGGACTTAAATAAAAAATTGCAGACTAAATTGGCTGAAATGTGCATAACTGAGCCTAACGGATGCCTAAAATACAGGATCAGTTTTTTTTGTTTAACCCTGCCTAAGTTGGGCGCATTCTGCCGTCAGGAAGAATTGTGCAGCGTGCAACACTCCCTTCCCCCCCCCCCGTCTGAACGACGGACACCCAAAAGACCCAATAAGGGTTGCGTTCTTGTTTCAAGTGGGTGTCTCTTGTGTGATGGATCCGTCACTGCCCTCGTAGAAGGAACCAGACTCTGCGTGCACAGGCTTTTAGAAACCCTACAGGTGACCTATTATGGGTGAGGACATTTCTCCTATGTACAGAGCCCTGATCCTTTTGTGGGTGCTCTGCCCACTTTGTACGTCACCCTGGTCACCTAATGCACCTCCAGCGCAGGGTTGCATCTAATGCGGTGCAGAATCTCGGCGCCACATACGGTTACGGTACATCGAGGGCTGCTTTCCAGGAGAAGGTGAGTCCGGGAGGTTTGCTAACTTTTCTGGGAGTCTGGAAGGTCCCTCCATTTTCCTAGATCCCCCTGGAAGTTTCAGGATTGTTGGCAAATATGATCTATATGAGGGATCAGCAACCTCCGGCACTCCAGCTGTTCAGAAACTACAACTCCCAGCATGCTTCATTCACTTCTGTGGGAGTAAGAAGAACAGCAGAGCATGTTTGCATGCTGGGAGTTGTAGTTTCACAGCAGCTGATCCCCGATCTATACCTTTAAATAAGAAAGTGGATTGCATATATAAACAGGACGCCAGAAACATCTTACACGTCATTAAGAAGGCATTATTCCTTATGTTATGTAAGCATAGCCATTGTAATGATCAGGTTCCCAACCTACCAGTGACCTCTGCACTTTGACAGGAGCGGGCAGTGAAAATGTCATCATGCCTCGACCTGTCAATCAAAAAGGATGCAACGGTTGCATCTAGGTGTAATGGTAACGCCCCCGTTGCTCCTAGAGGCTCATTTGCATATAATAAAACATGTGGACACATAGGAACATGGGACCAACACAGATGCCTTCAGCTTCCAACAGGTCAGCCAGTGTCATAGGTACAAAACTGCTGACAGATGCCCTTTAAGACTGTACATTCTTTGATTGCTACGTTTATGCGACATGTGGAAGAACGGGCCAATTCTCACTTTTGCGTTTTCATTTTTCCTCTCCACCTTCCAAGAGTCATAACTTTTTCTTACCTTTCCATTCATGGAATAGGAACTTTTTGGTTGCCAGTCAAGTTGTATCTTTAGCGACACCATTTAACTTACCTCATCTTGTACTGAAAAATGTGATAAAAAAATCTTTCTAGAGTAAAAAAACAAACCCTAATTCTGCCATTGTTTTTTGGGCTTTGTTTTTACACTGTTCACGGTGTTCTGAAAATGACATGACGACGACACCGAACATAGGTTTTATTATGTTTTATTACAATTGCAAAAAAATAAAAACGTGTGAAAAATTCTAAAATGTATTTTTCCATCGCTATCTTCTGACGCCCATAACTTTTATCGATTTTTTTTATTTTTTTTTCTTAATTTTTTATTTAAAGTATTCAAAATTGTACAATCATAGAGAAGCATAAATCGTACGTAGACAATGATGATTTGTACAAGATAGGTGATTCGGTTGTAAGCAGTAACAGAGAAATAAAACTGTAACATGGACACAGTTGATGAATAATATGTGCAGTTGAGTGAACACATTTCTATGAGACTTTGAGAGGAGGAAAGGTTTGTATTCCCTTACTTTCCAATTTATTGATTATATGACTGTATATAAACCTGTCAGCAAAGGTTGTTTATTTGATAGGGGTATTTCACCCGTGATTAGGGTATCTACCTTTAAATTTTTGGTAGTTGCGTGCTTCAGCCGCCGCCAGCTCTTCAAATCTATATATAGAGTCGATATTTTCCCTCCATAGATCTGGAGATGGAAGTTCGGCTGAAAGCCAGAAACGAGGTAAAAGGAGGCGAGCGGCCATGAGAAGGGTGTAGAACAATGGAGGAATCCTTGAGGTGGAATCTGGTGGGGGCAGACTTAGCAAGGCAAGCTGGGGGTTTGATGTGGTTTCTCAAATTTTATTGCTCAGATTAAATATATCTTCCCACCAACTTAATACTCGGGGGGCAAAGCCACCATATATGGAAAAAGGTTCCTCTAGACTCACTACACCTCCAACACCTCCACATCTGAATTAGAGCTTTCATATTTGGGGGTTTTGTACCACCTTGTCAATAATTTGTAACCATTTTCCTGAATGAGGACACATCTTGAGGATTTATGTGGGGTAATATATAGCTTGTTTAAGTCTTGTGGTGAGAAGGAGGTATTCAGATCTTTTTCCCACAATCCCACATAAGCTGGTTTAGGCATGTTAATGGGAGTATTTAGTCTTTTGTACAGTTGAGAAATCGGCTTGCTAATTGGAGTTTGGCTGCATATCCATCCTTCAAACCAAGTGATTGGTCTAAGAAGAGTCTGAAGGGGGATATGTTTAGCAATGTAGTTGTGGAGGAAAGATATTGGAGAAGGAAGTGAATCCGAAGAGGAGAGTAATGTGGCAATATCTTTTTTGTTTGCCATCTTCCCTTTTACGTCAAACAATGATACAATAGGGATTTGGGGAGGCATTTTTTCAACTCCAATGGAGCCAGCTCCAACACGTCTCTCACTTGAATCAAGGGCGAGGGTAATGGAAAACCCCAGTTGGATTCTTGAAACCATTTCCATACTTTGAGCGAGGAGTTTATAATCTGGCTGGTTTTGGAAAGGGAGGTAAATTTTTCTTTGTCACCCGTCAATAGTGCCCTGAATGAGAGTTGAACTATGGAGGACTCCATTTTTACCCAAGATTTATGGGATGGTTCACGAAACCAGTCAAGAATTCTGGTTAGATGGATAGCTTTGTTGTAGAGTTGGGGGTTGCAAAAAAGAAAGGTATCCCCCTGACATTGCTAAGCACTGATGCAGAGAAAGCATTCGATGGGGTCAACTGGGAATTCATGCGCTATGCACTGAATACGTTTGACATTCCTACCCCATTCATAGATGCTACTTTTGCCATGTATTCCAATGCCTCGGCATCAGTGCTGGTAAATGACACCATTTCCCCCTCTTTTATAATTAGAAATGGTACGAGGCAAGGTTGCTCCCTATCCCCGCTTTTGTTTGTAATAACCATGGAGCCACTTTTACAGACTATCAGGCAAGATTCAAAAATTGGGGGGATAAAAATGGGAAAACAGGAACACAAGACCGCAGCCTTTGCGGGTGATCTTTTAATTCTCACCACAAACCCAAAACCTCCCTACCCGTCATATACAATTTACTAGAACGGTTCAGTCCCCTGTCCAATTTTAAAATTAATATGAACAAATCCCAAGTCATGGGTATGGGCATCCCATCGTCCACACTACCCTCCCTAAAAGCTAAATCTCCCTTTTGTTGGGACAGCCCTTACATTACTTACTTAGGAATTAAAATAGGCCCCGACCCCGATAACCTCTTCACCCTCAATTATAACCCGTTACTTCAATCTATATCTGACCAGCTCCATCGCCTAGATCTTCAGACATTGTCGTGGTTTGGTAGGAAAAACTTGGTCACTTCCTTAATTATTCCTAGACTTAACTACTTTTATCGATTTCCGTCCACAGAGCTGTGTAGTGCTTGTTCTTTGTACGGCGACTGATCATTTTTATTGGTACATTTTTGGTGCACAAACAACTTTTTTTTCATTTTTTATTTTTTGAGGACGCAAGGTGACCAAGGCGATGAGACCATTTTGATTTTCTTTTTAGCTACTATGTTCACCTTGCATGATGAACTATATTTTAGTAGTGCTGACATTTTTGGATGCAGTGACACCAATTATGTTCATTTTTTTTATTGCTTATTTATTTTAATATGTGATATTGGAAAAGTGTGGAGGGGGGGGGGGGGTAGCAGAGTGGCTCAGTGGTTAGTACTGGTGCCCTGCAGCGCTGGGTCTCTAGGTTTGAATCCAACCAAAAACAACATCAGCATGGAGTTTGTATGTCCTCCCTCGGCCTGTGTTGGTTTTCTTCAGGTCCTCGAATTTCCTCTCACAAGACTCTGAAGATGTACTGATAGGGAACTTACATTGTGACAATGGGTGGGATAGATCAAAACTGGTTTAAACGCTTAGGCTACTTTCACACTAGCGTTTTTCTATTCCGGCGCTGAGCTCCGTCCTAGGGGCTCTATACCGGAAAAGAACTGATCAGTTTTATCCCCATGCATTCTGAATGGAGAACAATCCCATCAGGATGCATCCGGACGTCTTCAGTTCAGTCACTGTACGGCGTTTTGGACGGAGGAAATACCGCAGAATGCTGCTGTATTCTCTCAGTCTAAAATTCCAGATCAGTTGCCGGAATGCCGGATCTGGCATTAATTTACATTGAAATGTATTAGTGCTGGATCCGGCATTCCATTAAAAATGTGGAAAAAAATATAGAAACTGATCCGTTTGTCCGTATGACAAACGGAGAGATTGATCCGTTCTTGCAATGCATTTGTGAGACTGATCCGCATCCGGATCTGTCTACAAATGCTGTCCGTTTGCATGATCCGGCAGGCAGTGCCGGCGACGGAACTGATTGCCGATTCACTCTGCCGCAAGTGTGAAAGTAGCCTAAGGCGTCGGTTAAACTGGTTTAAAGTATCAGATCCCACAATTTTTCAGAGCTCCTGTTGAAAATGGAAACTTCAATCTAATTGGTATTTAAGTAAAATAAATAAAAATAACAAATAAATATATATAAATACACACCATATATATATTTATTTTTATTTAAAAAAAATATTTGTATATAAAGAGCCGAAATGTCGCTACACTATGGGTGAATAAACTTTTTGTATTTTATTTTATCCTGCGTTGGAGTGCTGCTCTTTTTTGCATAAAATATATATATATATATATATTATATATTTTAAAACTTGTTTCTTATTTTTTTTTATTAATTTTTTTTATTTGTGGTCCTGGCTACGGTGAGAGACCGTGGCGAAGGACAGGGGGGGGGGGAGGGATGACAGGCTGTCCGCTACAGATGGCTGGGGTGTGCGGGAAGCCATGGCCGGGTGCGAGCTAAATGAGGGGCATGCCTGATGGTGAGAAAGGTGAAGAAAGGGGAAGGGTGGGAGGGGTGAGAGCGCGGCGTCCATGATGGGAGCGTGAGGCGGCGCTAAATAGGCCTCCTCCGCCCCTCCCACAAACGCAGGCTGAGCTTCAGCCTTACTACTTGTGGTCCTGGCTACGGTGAGAGACCGTGGCTGTCATGGTCTTACCTTCTTACTGTTCTCCTTCGTTTGACATGTGCTGGCGGCCATCTTGGTTTCTGGGTTTCTTGTAGCCTCCCACCCTGCGGCTTCTCCTTCCCACTGGGAGGAGCTGGTTGCCTAGCTCATATATATAGGAGGTCTGTGGCTTCAGTTCCTTGCTTGGTCCTCCTGTGTTCACATGCTTCTAAGACTGCTGCTGCTTCTGGTTCCTGATCCTGGCCTCGTCTGACTACCCCGTTGGTTCCTGATCCTGGCTTCGTCTGACCACCCTGCTGGTTCCTGATTCAGGCTTCGTCTGACTACCCTTCTGGTTCCTGACCTCTGTCTACGCAAGACCCTGCTTCGGTTTAGCCATCCGTTTGGACTTTTGCTTACGGCTTGATTTTCAATAAAGCCTTCTTATTTCCACTTATCTCTTGTTGTACGTCTGGTTCATGGTTCCATGACAGTGGCGAAGGACAGGGGGGGGGGAAAGGGATGACAGGCTGTCCGCTACAGATGGCTGGGGTGTGCGGGAAGCCATGGCCGGGTGCGAGCTAAATGAGGGGCAAAAGTCAACGGGTAGGAAATGTGAGGGTAGAATTCATAGGGCTAAGTTGGTGAAAGCCTTGGCGATCTCGGTTCGTGGATTAGGGATGTAATGCGTGAAGCAGGAGGATTGCCATCTGCCCATTTTCTGGATAACGTGTGCTGGGACCCCGTGACTTGATGCTGCGGAAGCCGCGCCTACGCGGAACGAATGCCCCGAGATGGCCTTGGCATCGAACCCCAGCCCGGAAGCTAAAGTTCTGATGTGATGGATGAACTGTGAAGTCGACAGACCTTTGGAGTTGAAGGGAAAGAGAGGGCTGCCTGGCGCGGAAACTGTTGAGATGGCGAGAAGCTTGTTGAACACGGCCACCGGGCACCATTCATTGAAGGTCTGGAAGTAAATGATTTTAACTGGAGGACCTACCTGGGAAGTTTTGGTGGAAGGGAGAGCAATGAGTCTGCTGCCAGACCAGCTGGTCTGAAGTGGGGCCTGCGTGTCCTGGAGAGCTAGTGAATTCCCCGGGCCGTAAGAACCCGTAGAAACAGAGATACATGGCAGCTTTGATCACAATGCTTTTGTATGGCCCGAAAGGATCGTTATCTAGGGAGGTGGAAAAAGCTCTGAACAGTGCCCCGGTGACTGGTTTCCTGCGGGACTCCGGCTTATTGCTGCTCTTTTGGATCCCTCTAAGGGTGGATTTGATGGCCTGGGAAGAAAATAGGGACTGGCTGCCTGGAAAATCTAAAGTGAGGAAATGCTGTACCCCTGCCAGGTACAATTTGATGGTGCTGAAAGATAGGTGAAGGTCTGTGTGACAATAAGCCAGGAATGCCATGAGATGAGTTATTTGATCCAGATGTCCTTGTGGGTGTTTGATGGAGAATCGAGAGAAGGTTTCCCACCCGGTCTTGTAGTTCCTGGCTGTATTGAGGGATAGGGAGTTATGGATGAGTGACTTGGCAGTTCTGACGTGCTTGCTCAATCCATCATCAGTGTCTCGATGGCGGGTGGAGGAACCCCTGATGGATCGGCGTCTGGCATCACCTGAAAGAAAACCGGGAAGTTGAAACGGGAGAGGGCATCAGCTGCTGTGTTTGCTGAACCCTGTATGAAGCTACATGAAAAATGAAAGTTGTATTCTAAGGCAAGGCATACTAATCTGCGGAAGAAGGGCATGATTTGTGGGGAGGAGGAGCGGCCTTTGCTGAGAATTTCTACCACTGCCTGATTGTCCGTGACGAAGACGACTGGCTTGTTCCTCCAGACTTCCCCCCAGGTCTGGGCAGCTGCCACGATGGGATAAATTTCTAACAGTGGAGAGGATCTGATGGAACTCTGGGTGGAAGATATCTGAAGCGGCCAGGGACCTGCGAACCAGTGGGTCTTAAAAATGGCTGCAAACCCTTTTGAACCTGCTGCGTCGGAAAACACGGTGGGAGAATTATCGTCCCAGGAAGGGACGAAGAGGGAGATGCCGTTCCAGCTGGTCAGGAAATGGTGCCACATGTGAAGATCGGCCGTTGCGGCGGCGTCAAGGTGGATCAAAGAGTCCTGATCCGAAGCAGCAGGTAAAAGTTGCAGCAGTCTGGAGGTGAATGCCCGCCCCTGGGGCATAATCTTGGAGGCAAAATTTAACATCCCCAGAATTGACTGGAGTTCGACCTTGGTGAGGGTCCTGGCCGCGACAGACCTCCTGATGGAATCCTGGATTTTTAGGAGTTTTTAGTCCGGCAAACGGGCTTCCATCTTACCGGTATCCAAGATGACCCCCAGGAATGTTATGACTGAAGATGGACCTTCGACTTTTGTTGGGGCAATCGGGACGTTTAACTTAGAGAACAAGTCGAGAAGTACCTGGAGCTGATTGGGTGCCTGGTCTGCGGTCTCGATCAACAGGAAATCATCGAGATAATGGATGACCCTGGAGCATCCGCCGTGGTTGACCAAGACCCAGTGAAGAGCTGTGGCTAATTGATCAAAGAGCCAGGGACTGCTCTTTGATCCAAATGTCAGTCTGTCTGAAAAATAGTACCGTTCCCTCCACTTGATGCCGTAGTATTTCCACAAATGGGGTGAGACCGGAAGCAGCTTAAACGCGTCGGCGATGTCCGCCTTGGAAAGCCACGCGCCCGACCCCAGCTGGAGGATCAACCGAATGGCGTCGTCCAAGGTGGAGTACCGCATAGAGAAGTCTTCTGAAGGGATGAGCGAATTTAAGCTAGGTGTGCTGGAAACATGAGGAGCAGAAAGGTCAAATATCATTCTTTTTTTATTTGAATTTTTTTTCGTAACTAGGCCAATGGGGTTGGCCCTCCAGATGTCGGAAGGGGGGGACTGTGAATGGACCCAGGAGGAAACCCTTGCTGATCTCGGACTGGATGAGGGAGTCTACTGATTCGGGATCCGCCAAGGCGGAACGAAGATTGGGGCCCTCCCAAGTAGTTTGCGGGTAGGAAACTAGCCCTGTATGGAACCCTTGTGAGAACCCGGAGACCAAAAACTGCACGAAGGCGGGATCGTGGTGATGCAGCAGGAGGGCAGCTAGCAGATCAGCGTTGACTCCGGCCAGTCATAGCTGTTTTGATGACCTTTGCGGACAGGACGACTGGGGGTGGGCCCTGAAACAAATAGTGCAAATATGCAAGGCCTTGCATTTTGAAAAATAGCAGTCGGACCAATTGAAATTGTTACAGATTTGGCTTCTGCCCAGAAACACTATGGGCCTGCCCCATTTGTCTGTGTTCTGCCCTGAACTTGAAGAGGTGGAAGGGAGAGCGGAGGGTCTGCCTTGGGCCAGGGCCCCTGAGTTGGGACACCAGTCGGAGGAATGCAGGATGGACTGGCAATTGGCGCAGGTGGGAGCTTTGAGGCCAGCAAAGTGCCTGCAGAAGAGCTCCATGTCTAGTATGGACCAGTCCGTGATGTGCCGGAACTGGGACAGAGCAGCGGCGGCTTTGGCAGAGAAGGAACGATGATAGTCGTAAAATGCGTGACCTCCGTACTTGTGTCCCAAATCAGTGACCCTATAGAGGTAAGTGTCAAGTTCCTCTCTGCGGTGCGGTTGGGCCGAGCATAAGATGTCTCGGAAAAGGCTGAAGGCCAGCACGAACTCTGGAATGGAGAGCTTTTTGTGCAGCCGGGCATCTTTGGACTTGAGAACCACTGATATATCTCCACAGGCAATGGTCCTGTTCTCGTCGAAGTCGTGGGTGGAAATAAGTATGGAAGCCAAGTTAACGTCTTTACCTGCCAAAATATCCTTTCGGACATTGTCGGGAACAAAATGTGATGGGGAAATGGTGAAGGAGCTGGGGGCTTGGCTCGGAGTTGGGGCATGGATGGCAGACGGGCCTGGAGCCGGAGAGATGGGAGTGCTTGGACTTGATGGCCTGGTTTCCACCGCTAGCAACCTGGTCTGCATGTCGGACACTGAGCTGGTGAGAGTGTTGATCGCCGAATGAAGCTGGGTCAGCGCTGTCTGGACCGTGGACAGAGACACCTGCTCTGCAGCCGCTGGGATAGGCCTTGCCGTCAGCAGCCTGTACAAGTCAGCTTTGCGGGCTGTGGCAGGATAGCGGATGCCTCTCCTGGTTAATTCGGCCATGAGTTTAGGGATGGTCCATTGCCTGCCTGAAAAGGTGCTTCCGTGGGCTGAGCCGGGTGATTCTGGAATGGAGCGAGTCTCGGCGATATCCGATGCGTGGGACATTATGCTGTGAAAAGGAAAATGGAAGGTGAGAAGGGTGATAGAGCCACTTGACACCAGTGAGTGAGTCCGTGAAACCCTCTGAATAACACCGAAGAGTGACCGAATCCGTTACCAGGAAGAGGTTAAGAGGCCCAACCTACCTGATGCGCTGGCCTCAGCCCCCCGAAGGAAGGACCTGCGGATGCTGGCCTGACCCTAAGGAATGAAGTAGTGAAACCAACTTACCTGGACTCGGCTGATGAAATCGTAAACGAAAAATGACCTGGATGAAAAGGTGACCTAGGACTGGTACCTTGGGGAATTCGCCTAGCGAATTTTGAAACGAGCAGACCTCCGGGGTGACCCTAGAAACATGGGGTGAGGTTTGAGATAAGCGGGAGAAGGTAGAACCTGGCGTGAATCAGGGAGCGAAGGCTGGGTCGAGCTTGACCGTGCCTGACACCTGTGAGGTGCCCCTGAATGGTCTGATGCCTTGCAGGCGGCCGAACCCGTGAGCTAGCTGCGCGGCTAGAAGTGAAGCTCGTGAGGCGCATTGAAGCACCTGGGTTAGGACGGGGCGAGTGAGTAGCGCATGAGGCGTGAGAACCTGTGCCTGATACGTGTCAGGGCGGTGGATGAACCTGAAGCATGTCCGAAAAACTAACGTGTTCTGCTGCGTGGTAGACAATAGCGTGGATGAACCTGAGGAAATTCGACATGAATCTGCTACGTGGCAGACAATAGCGTGGATGAACCTGAGGAAATTTGACATGAATCTGCTGCGTGGCAGACAATAGCGTGGATGAAACTTAAGGAAGGAAAAATTGACATGAATCTGCTGCGTGGCAGACAATAGCGTGAATGAACCTGAGGAAATTTGACATGAATCTGCTGCGTGGCAGACAATAGCGTGAACGAACCTGAGGAAATTTGACATGAATCTGCTGCGTGGCAGACAATAGCGTGGATGAAACTTAAGGAAGGAAAAATTGACATGAATCTGCTGCGTGGCAGACAATAGCGTGAACAAACCTGAGGAAAATTGACATGAATCTGCTGCGTGGCAGACAATAGCGTGGATGAAACTTAAGGAAGGAAAATTGACATGAATCTGCTGCGTGGCAGACAATAGCGTGAATGAACCTGAGGAAATTCGACATGAATCTGCTGCGTGGCAGACAATAGCGTGGATGAAACTTAAGGAAGGAAAAATTGACATGAATCTGCTGCGTGGCAGACAATAGCGTGAATGAACCTGAGGAAAATTGACATGAATCTGCTGCGTGGCAGACAATAGCGTGAACGAACCTGAGGAAAATTGACATGAATCTGCTGCGTGGCAGACAATAGCGTGAATGAACCTGAGGAAATTTGACATGAATCTGCTGCGTGGCAGACAATAGCGTGAATGAACCTGAGGAAATTTGACATGAATCTGCTGCGTGGCAGACAATAGCGTGGATGAACCTGAGGAAATTTGACATGAATCTGCTGCGTGGCAGACAATAGCGTGGATGAAACTTAAGGAAGGAAAAATTGACATGAATCTGCTGCGTGGCAGACAATAGCGTGGATGAAACTTAAGGAAGGAAAAATTGACATGAATCTGCTGCGTGGCAGACAATAGTGTGGATGAAACTTAAGGAAGGAAAAATTGACATGAATCTGCTGCGTGGCAGACAATAGCGTGAACGAACCTGAGGAAAATTGACATGAATCTGCTGCGTGGCAGACAATAGCGTGGATGAAACTTAAGGAAGGAAAAATTGACATGAATCTGCTGCGTGGCAGACAATAGCGTGAAAGAACCTGAGGAAAATTGACATGAATCTGCTGCGTGGCAGACAATAGCGTGAACGAACCTGAGAAAAATTGACATGAATCTGCTGCGTGGCAGACAATAGCGTGAAAGAACCTGAGGAAAATTTACATGAATCTGCTGCGTGGCAGACAATAGCGTGGATGAAACTTAAGGAGGGAAAAAATTGACATGACTCTGCTGTGGCAGACAATGGCGTGGAATAAATTTAAAACGTATGTGTGTACCTGGAAAATAAGAGAGAATTATTTTTTTTTGGTTGGGGCCTGGCTCCAGCATGTGTGGGACTTTAATTGAAGTATCTAATGCCTGACTATGGGCGGCGTGCATGGGCTTCCACTGTTTGGAAATCTTGTTTTGGCGTTGCTGGTGCCCCAAGCCAGCTCATTGCCCAGGCATGTACTGTTTTGCTGAGGCCCCAGCTGTCGGGAGGCCTCAGCTGTCGGGTTTGCAATGCTGAGCAAACCAATATATTTTGAAGCACCTTGGTTGAAGCCAGAATGCTATTATCCATGCGACAACAGGTGAAGGGGTTAATGGGGGGGGGGGGGGCTGGCCGCGCTGGGGACCCGGCGTCAGTGCTGCCTGGAGACCAGCCAGTGCGGGAGGTGGGGCCAGGTTGCGGACATGCGAATAGGTGGGAGCGCTGGGGACTCGGCATCAGTGCTGCCTGGCGACCAGTGCGGGAGGTGGGGCCAGGATGCGGACATGAGGGTATGTGAGAGCGCGGCGCCGAGGCTCCCAGGACAGGGAGCAGCTCGAGGCGCCGCTTGGCTTACCGGGGGAGCGCAGTTCCGGAGGATAGAATACTGCGTGCGGAGGCTGGAAGGAGCAGCAGCGTAGGTGAGCGGCAACGTCGGCACTGATACCTCGATGCACAGAGACGTCACTTGAGAGCGCGGCGTCCATGATGGGAGCGTGAGGCGGCGCTAAATAGGCCTCCTCCGCCCCTCCCACAAACGCAGGCTGAGCTTCAGCCTTACTACTAGTCCTCAAAGGGGGCATCATTCGATCACTTATAACATAGACTGCAATTGTTTACTATTGCAGTGTATGGGGATTTTCAGTACTGTCTATTATGGGGATTCTCCATTAGGGAGCCTTAAAAAGGCACCAGGCCGCCAGAGCAACAGATCAGAATCCTGTGATTTCGCTATGGGGGTCCAGCTGTAGGTCAGGGAGAGCCCCCTCTCTCTGAATAACCTCTCAGGTGTTGAGGTTGTTAAGGGTTAAATAACCAGGATCAGAGTTCTCTCCGATGCCAGTTTTTGCGGGTGGGTGTCGGCTGTATTACAAAGCCGGCACCCGCCACTGGCTCTATACTCCCCTTGCTCACCTTGCTGACTTCCCATGTCTGTGTGAAATGCATTTCCTTTAAGCTGCTTGAAGATTATATAATATAGAAGCTATAAATATTAAATATGTTCCAGGATATTCTCAAATCAGCGGCCTAGTCATTTTAGAGAGCACCTGAACCAGTTTAAAGGAAGTTTCTGAATTTTAAATATGGGTGGCCAATTCATGGTATATTTGGGATCGGAAGATTGCTCATATATACAGGTCCTTCTAAAAAAATTAGCATATTGTGATAAAGTTCATTATTTTCTGTAATGTACTGATAAACATTAGACTTTCATATATTTTAGATTCATTACACACCAACTGAAGTAGTTCAAGCCTTTTATTGTTTTAATATTGATGATTTTGGCATACAGCTCATGAAAACCCAAAATTCCTATCTAAAAAAATTAGCATATCATGAAAAGGTTCTCTAAACGAGCTATTAACCTAATCATCTGAATCAACTAATTAACTCTAAACACCTGCAAAAGATTCCTGAGGCTTTTAAAAACTCCCAGCCTGGTTCATTACTCAAAACCGCAATCATGGGTAAGACTGCCGACCTGACTGCTGTCCAGAAGGCCATCATTGACCCCTCAAGCAAGAGGGTAAGACACAGAAAGAAATGTCTGAAGGAATAGGCTGTTCCCAGAGTGCTGTATCAAGGCACCTCAGTGGGAAGTCTGTGGGAAGGAAAAAGTGTGGCAGAAAACGCTGCACAACGAGAAGAGGTGACCGGACCCTGAGGAAGATTGTGGAGAAGGACCGATTCCAGACCTTGGGGGACCTGTGGAAGCAGTGGACTGAGTCTGGAGTAGAAACATCCAGAGCCCCCGTGTACAGGCGTGTGCAGGAAATGGGCTACAGGTGCCGCATTCCCCAGAAACAGCGGCAGAAGCGCCTGACCTGGGCTACAGAGAAGCAGCACTGGACTGTTGCATGTCATTCGGAAATCAAGGTGCCAGAGTCTGGAGGAAGACTGGGGAGAGGGAAATGCCAAAATGCCTGAAGTCCAGTGTCAAGTACCCACAGTCAGTGATGGTCTGGGGTGCCATGTCAGCTGCTGGTGTTGGTCCACTGTGTTTTATCAAGGGCAGGGTCAATGCAGCCGCTATCAGGAGATTTTGGAGCACTTCATGCTTCCATCTGCTGAAAAGCTTTATGGAGATGAAGATGTCATTTTTCAGCACGACCTGGCACCTGCTCACAGCGCCAAAACCACTGGTAAATGGTTTACTGACCATGGTATTACTGTACTCAATTGGCCTGCCAACTCTCCTGACCTGAACCCCATAGAGAATCTGTGGGATATTGGGAAGAGAAAGTTGAGAGACGCAAGACCCAACACTCTGGATGAGCTTAAGGCCGCTATCGAAGCATCCTGGGCCTCCATAACACCTCAGCAGTGCCACAGGCTGATGGCCTCCATGCCACGCCGCATTGAAGCCTCCTGGGCCTCCATAACACCTCAGCAGTGCCACAGGCTGATTGCCTCCATGTCACGCCGCATTGAAGCAGTCATTTCTGCAAAAGGACTCCCGACCAAGTATTGAGTGTATAACTGAACATAATTATTTGAAGGTTGACTTTTTTTGTATTAAAAACACTTTTCTTTTATTGGTCGGATGAAATATGCTAATTTTTTTAGATAGGAAATTTGGGTTTTCATGAGCTGTATGCCAAAATCATCAATATTAAACAATAAAAGGCTTGAACTACTTCAGTTGTGTGTAATGAATCTAAAATATATGAAAGTCTAATGTTTATCAGTACATTACAGAAAATAATGAACTTTATCACAATATGCTAATTTTTTTAGAAGGACCTGTATATATACTTAACTTTCTGAATGCCTCTTTAATGAGAACACCACTACAGGTTTTTGCAGGTACAACTCAAAAATGATAAATTTGCATACCGGAATTATTTTTGTTTTAGTAAACAAAAAAAAAAAGAAGATAGACATTAAATGGTTAAAAAATAAATAAACTAACTTATGCTAACGTTGCCGATCCCTGCTGATGTTCGGACCACGCCCAAGTTCCCTTTATATGCCACATCTTGCTCCTGTCTCATCACAGCAGAAAATGCCTGCTCAGCCAATCAGTGGTTGTAGCGTTGACCCCCCCTCTGCAGGGATTGGTGGTATTCCTGTGTCGAAATGTCAGAAAAAAGTAAAGCACATCAGGGACCTGGACACTGATGAAGTGGGAGATTGGAGAGGTGAGTATAAGCTTGCTTAATTATAATTTTTTCATTATTTGATGGTCAGCCGACATCAGCTCATATTTAGAAATAAACTGAGGGTGCAGTGTGTTGGTCTTATCAGTGAACAACATCTAGCAGACTGATGAGGAGGGTGACGCTGGAGGTGAACCTTCACACATCAACAGTAGAAATACTCTCAGGACACACTAGGTTTCACTGTCAGGTCGGCATCTCTACAGACGGGATTTGGGAGAATACTGCATCAATCGAGGTCTTCAATGTAATTCCTGATTTCTTCACCAAGAATGTGACGTTTTGACTGCAATGAGTCTTTGTCAAGCAGAGTGTCTTCAAAAAGACTCATTGCAGTCAAAATGTCGCATTCTTGGTGAAGAAATCAGGAATTGCATTGAAAGCATTGTGTGCTGCAGTATTCCTCCATAATCCTTCATTATTAAGGCCTAACACTGCTGGCACCATCACTTCATGAACTGTCCAGTTTGGACCTAACGGTAGTGCTGCTTAATTTTGGATATTTTCCCTACAAAGAGCCCACATCAGCAGTTCTCACAAGGGGACTGAGGATTGCTAACAGTGCCTCCTCGTTTAAAGGAACAAGAAACAGAAAATGCAGACACAAAAAATATCCCTTCATCTCTTACCTTCCCTTGGTTCTATATTGTCTCACATTATAGTTAAAACCAAGAAATAAATAAAGAAAATTTCTCTCCATGTCCTGGGAGGTCAGCCATGTTCCTCCTCCTCCTCCTCACAGGACTGTGAGAAGCTGGCTGGAGCAGGAGCCTCCCTGCTGTGCCCTATCTGCACTAGGACAAGAAGATCACTAAGCCAATTCTATTTGGCTTGGTCCGTCTCCAGCTGAAGATGGAGCAGATCATCATTAGATTAACCCTTTTGTTCTACACAAAGATTTCTATTTGACTTCTTGCTTCAGGGACTCACAGAAAGTGCTTAGTGTTTAGTGTTCCTTTAACTCTTTACAACGATCGTATGAATTCTTGATTTTTGGCTATATGTATCTCCTGACAGGTGAGTATCTACATACAGTATGGAGAACCTGGATTTCAGTGATAGTTCAGTTGTCTTAAAACCTTGTTAACATTTGTAATAAGAGTAGAATTGTATTTCCATATGGTCGTGTCTCTTATGAGAGATGTCTTTGGGAGATTTGGCTGCATTGGTGTCCGGCCGTGGTGAAGTCTTACGATATTATCGGAAACATGAACACTTTTCTTATGAACTCTTAATGCACAGTGAACTGACACCTGAATGACTTCTCGCGGGTTGACTATCATCTTACGGTTGTTGAAGCTATTTGGAATTTCTGGCTCATAGTATATCAGCTGAAGATTGTTGATTCCTGGTACATTTTTGGGGAAAGCCGTCTGAAAATTAGGAACAGTGATTTTCTTTGGATAGATATAGTTTTTTACCAGGTATACAGACGTATCTGGATAGGTTTTCTCCAACGTCTCCATCATTTCACCCCAAGTTTTGTTATGTCTCGGCAGAATGATTTCGTCCATATTATTGAGGGTGACATATCGACTTTTGTACATGTTTCTGTAAATACAATCATTCAGTGCTGAGAGCTGCCCGTAATACCCAATTTGGCTTTTAGGGTTCATATTTTGATGCCAGTCAGCAGATGTTCTTAAAAATGTGTCTATTGGCCAAGGTACAATCTCTAGAAATTCTTCTGAGACATAGTAATTAAGGACTCGTCCCATGGCCTTACTGCAGCCATTCTTGTAGATGACCACCTTCTGGGCCCCTAGAAGACGATACATCTCTATGGCCTGGATAAACTGCAATATGTTGTCCTGGTTTCCGAACATGGTAGAGATACAAACTGTGAAGTTTACAGAGAAAGGCTGGGGATTGCGGTTCTTTATCTCAAACACAGGAACATTATTTGTGTTTCTTATTTTGGACCAATGGATGGAGATGTGCTGAGAAGAGCAGTTCAGAGGTTCAGGGCAGACCACATCTGCTGGCCCATAAGAAAACCCAAACCATAGGGAGTGGATCTCTATGGTTGCTTTTACGGAAACATATCCAGGGTCATTCATACAGTAAAACCAACAATATAGCTCTTTGACATCTTCTTTGTGGATAATGGTCAACACACGCACTTGGCTGGACTCTCTGCCATCATAATAAGCTGCTATGATGAAGGTTTTATTGTTCTCCAGAGGGGTGATTGTGTCCCTGGAAATGACAAAGGTTTTATTGTTATCTTAAGGCGTAATTGGAAATTACATTGTTTTATTGTTTTCTACATGGATGATTGTATACCTGGAAATGTCCGGGCCTTTTCCTCCGGCTCTTTCTTTATATAAAGCATGATAATAAGAAATTAGGAAAATGATTTTCAGTATCAAGATCACAAAACACGACTTCATAGTGACTGTGGACGAATGGCCAAAAATATTAACAGTGGACATCTGCAAACAAAAGTGTACACTTTTAATATAGGAGAGCGGTGAGTGTGAAAAACTATTGGAAAGAAAACTGGAGAAGTTGTTCACCTAATCACAGTGTAGCTTGGCCTCGGGCCAAAAAGAATTGTTGACACATAGAAACATGACTGCAGAAAAAGACCAGGTGGTCCATTTAGTCTGTCCTTATATTAGTTCCATTCCATACAGTTTTTACAAACAAATCTGCTCGAAGTTTGTGCCAAGCAAATACTAGTCTTTCAGTAAAATAATATTGTCTGACTTTGCTTTATGTCGCCCTTTTCCTTCTTTCCTTAAGGTTATATAAATTAAATTCTTATAGTCTTTCTCGTTTTCTTCTATAGTCTCTCCAGGGTTGGTCTGTCTCAGACATTGATGGCTTATCGCTAGCATAGGCCATCAATTTCAAGTAGATGCAGGTCTCACCTCTCTCCTTTCCCAAGAATGAGGCACTTGATGTGAAGGTGAGCACACCCTGTATGCCCAGCATGCTCTCCATTCACTCATATGCGAGTTCCGAAAATAGCTGACCGAGCTCGCTTGGTTATTTTCAGAAGTTCCATAGTGATGAATGGAAAGAGCACCTAGCATGCACTGCCACCTCCATTCACCATTATTGGTCTACCAGAAATATTGTTTTGGAGATGCGTTCTGGTCCCACCTTTGGGACTCGCTTCTATCTGACATTGTTGGCATATCTCTAGGACAGGCCATAAATGTCTGGGATGGATCAATCACTTTACAACCAGTTTCCATAATCCACTGAACTTTCCAGGGATTAAGTCCAATTTTCATTAATGTTCAGCTAATAAATCAGCTCTTTATCAGCACTGTTTTAAAGGCTTTGCTGAAATCCAGATAAGTGATGTCCGCGGTACCACCTTCATCCAACACTTTATATAGTGAAATAAGTCCAATAAGGTTTGATGGAGAAGATCTGCCCTCAATGAAACCATGCTGTTTTGGGTCCAACAAGTGGTTGGTTGTTAGGTGGTCCTCATTTTCAGGAGAGTTTCCACTATTTTTACTACTAGAGATGTCAAACTTACTGGCCTGCAGTTACTGGCTTATTCTCAAACTACCCTTATTATGGATATAAATACTATCATCAGGAAGATCATTTGCTGGAAGGAATTGGTTGACCAGATCAGTGATTGTTCTTTAACTGCTTCCGGACCACCCGGTGACTATAGACATCAGGGCATTCCATGCTTATCTCTGCAAGGATGTTCCTGAACGTCCTTGCAGAGATCACAGCTGCATGCTAATCATGCCAGAGAGGGTGTCCATTGTCAGTGACAGCTAGGTTCTCCGCAGAGAAGACAGGTACTTTTTTTTTACTGTAGTTGCCACTCAATCAGCCCGGTATATACAGATTAAAAAGCAGTAATGCAGCCGCTTCCTACTCTGGTCCTACCAATCTTGTGATCACCAGGGGTCGGATGTATGCACAAACTGCTGGGTCTTAGCAGACCCAGATCAGCTTTGCAGTGAGGCTTTACAACATTGTAAACCCATTGGAGCTCCATTCCTCTTGTAATTGGAACTAATATGTCAGTCCCAGTTACAGGAGGTATCGGCAATTAAAAAATTGTAATGTTAAAATGGCAGTGGGGGCACAAAGGTGGAGATTTATCAAGACAGGTGCTTTCTGTGCCGGTCTTGATATCCCCTGCACTGCTGGAGGATGCACAACACTTTTGATGAGTCGCAGGCATCGTCATAAATTAGGCGCATCCTCCTGCAGTCCATGCTCCTAAACAGAAATCTACAACAGCTCAGCCGTAGACTTAAAGCAACTTTTCTGGTGCAAGGGAGATGACAAATCTCCCCAAAATGTTAAATAAAATAAAAAACTGAACAGCCTGCCAAATACCTTTACCACAGGTCCAATCAGGCATGTTGTAAAAACCTATAATTATATATGATCTCCTTTTATTGCATATTGAGTTCAACCAGCAGGTTTTCATAATCCTTAATTTGCCCTGGAAGCTTATAAATCCAATTCTAATCCCTGTCCTTTCTTTAGTTTTGGTGAAAACGCAGAGTTTCTAGCTCTTTGTGTGTATTGTGTATTACTGTCAGTTTCAGACTAACCTCATCCACTACGTTTACCATTCCAGCACCTACCTCATTGTGGCAATAATTTATAGAACCAGGCGTAGGTCAAGTTGGACATCTTCCAGTTTATTAGTTCCACTATTAAAATCCAGTAATACAGCCCATGACGCTTGGTCTGCATACTTTCGGACTATAAATAATACTTTCTCATGACCCTGGATATAGTCCAAAACTCATAGGCCAACTGCGGATTATCTCTTGGGTTTCCTTGTTGTATCACTGTCTTTTAATTGTGAAACCAAACGGAAGAAGTTTTACTGAGACCAAAGCCTGTTGTCGGATAATATTATATTTACCACTATTGGATTGCCTACTGAATCGTCCAAGCACAGAACAAGGTCCACACATTGCAGGAGCGGTGAGCTGATCATTGACTGTTGATACAACAGTATCTACCATCCTAACATCTATATCATCAACTACATCTAAAGTTCCCGACAACATCATCAACTGCATCTACCATCCCAACATCTAAGGAAACTGCATCTACCATCCCAACTATATCAACCATCCAACATCTAAGGAAACTGCATCTACCATCCCAACATCTAAGGAAACTGCATCTACCATCCCAACTATATCAACCATCCCAACATCTAAGGAAACTGCATCTACCATCCCAACTATATCAACCATCCCAACATCTAAGGAAACTGCATCTACCATCCCAACTATATCTACCATCCCAACTTTATTAAAGAGGACCTTTCACCGTTCCTGACATGCCTGTTTTAATAGCTTCATGCATTCCCCATGTAATAACGATTCTGGAGCATCTATTCTTATGTCTCTATGTTGTGTCATTCCTTTATTATTTCTTCTAGAAGAAAACAGAGGGTGGTTAGTAACGGTACACACTCAGATTGGGTCACTGTCACTAGTGGAGTACCTCAGGGGTCAGTATTGGGCCCTATTCTCTTCAATATATTTATTAATGATCTTGTAGAAGGCTTGCATAGTAAAGTATCAATTTTCGCAGATGACACTAAACTGTGTAAAGTAATTTACACTGATGAGGACAGTATACTGTATATATATATATATATACTGCAGAGGACAGTGTACTACTACAGAGCGATCTGGATAGACTGGAGGCTTGGGCAGATGAGGTTTAACACTGACAAATGTAAGGTTATGCACATGGGAAGGAATAATGCAAGTCACCCGTACATACTAAATGGTAAAACACTGGGTAACACTGACATGGAAAAAGATCTAGGAATTTTAATAAACAGCAAACTAAGCTGCAAAAAACAGTGTCAGGCAGCTGCTGCCAAGGCCAATAAGATAATGGGTTGCATCAAAAGGGGCATAGATGCCTGTGATGAGAACATAGTCCTACCACTTTACAAATCATTAGTCAGACCACACATGGAGTACTGTGTACAGTTCTGGGCTCCTGTGAACAAGGCAGACATAGCAGAGCTGGAGAGGGTCCAGAGGAGGGCAACTAAAGTAATAACTGGAATGGGGCAACTACAGTACCCTGAAAGATGATCAACATTAGGGTTATTCACTTTAGAAAAAAGACGACTGAGAGGAGATCTAATTAATATGTATAAATATATCGAGGGTCAGTACAGAGATCTATCCCATCATCTATTTATCCCCAGGACTGTGACTGTGACGAGGGGACATCCTCTGCGTCTGGAGGAAAGAAGGTTTGTACACAAACATAGAAGAGGATTCTTTACGGTAAGAGCAGTGAGACTATGGAGCTCTCTGCCTGAGGAGGTGGTGATGGGGAGTTCACTAAAAGAGTCCAAGAGGGGCCTGGATGCATTTCTGGAGTGTAATAATATTACAGGCTATAGCTACTAGAGAGGGGTCGGGGATCCAGGGATTTATTCTGATTGCCTGATTGGAGTCGGGAAGGAATTTTTATTCCCCTAAAGTGAGGAAAATTGGCTTCTACCTCACAGGGTTTTTTTTTGCCTTCCTCTGGATCAACTTGCAGGATGACAGGCCGAACTGGATGGACAAATGTCTTTTTTCGGCCTTATGTGCTATGTTACTATGTTATGAATGAATTGCTATCAGTTTGCAGTAAGGGTACAGAGGGGAGGTAACCAGTTGGGGGGTGTACCTACACAATCTGAAAATGGCAGCACTGATTGGATAGAGTGAGTCTGTGCAGGGACACGCCCCCAACTGGTTACCTCCCCTCTGTACCCTTACTGCAAACTGATAGCAATTCATTCATAACTTCAAGAAGGAATAATAAAGGAATTGCACAACATAGAACCATAAGAATAGATGCTCCAGAATTGTTATTACATGGGGAATGTATGAAGCTACTAAAACAGGCGTGTCAGGAAAGGGGACAGGTCCTCTTTAACAACTGCCTCATAAACTGTATCTACCCTCCCAATGTCAACGCATCTACCATCCCAACAACTACATCTATGATCCCCACTATATCAACTGCTTCTACCATGCCAAATGCATGATCATCTGCATCTACCAAACTATCTACATGGATTAAATCTACCATCCCAAGTACATTATAAACTGCATCTATCATGCCAACATCTAAATCATCAACTGTATCTACCAGCCCAACAACTACCACATTAATTGCATCTACCATTCCAAGTACATCAGCTACATTTACCATCCTAATTACATCACTTACAGTTGTGTTCAAAATAATAGCAGTCAGACATCACTAACCTGATCAATCACAGCTTTTGGTAGAAATGATATTTCTACATGGCAAATAATATACTAGCAGGTGTAGTACAGTTAAAGAAATCCAACAGACCCAACACTCATGACAGGCATGCTGCTGATTCTCTGTAATTCAATCACTTATTAAAAGGGGCATGTTCAAAATAATAGCAGTGTGGAGTCCAATGAGTGAGGTCATTCATTCTTTGAAAAACAGGTGGCAATTATTGCCCTTATTTAAGGAAGGAAGGCAGCAAATGTTGTACATTCTGATTAAAGTGCATTTCTCTCTGAAATTCTTAGGAAAATGGGTTGTTTCAGACATTGTTCAGAAGAACAGCGTACCTTGATTAAAAAGTTGATTGGAGAAGAGAAAACATATAAAAAAGTGCAGAAAATGATAGGCTGCTCAGCTAAAATGATCGCAAATGCTTTAAAATGGCAACCAAAAAGTGAAAGACGTGGAAGAAAGCAAAAAACTACCATTCGAATGGATAGAAGAATAGCCAAAATGGCAAGGACTCGGCCAACAATCAGCTCCAGGAAGATCAAAGAAGGTCTAAAGTTCCCTGTGAGTAATGTTACTCATATGTGAAGCCAAGCTATCTGCAAGAAGCCCCCGCAAAGTCCCACCGTTGAAAAAAAGACATGTGCTGAAGAGTAGGGTTGAGCGAACCCGAACTTTAGGATTTTTGGACCCCGGACCCGAACATTTCAGTAAAAGTTTCGGTTCGGGTTCGGTGCTTTTTGAAAGGCTGCAGATGTAACAGGGTTCCGAAGGTGCACTCGGTCTCCCATTAGCCGCAGACCTGCTGCTTTGCTTCGGGAGCGAGGATCTGTGCTTGACCTCGTTCCCAGGGCAGCTTTGCTAGCTGGGAGGTTCCCTGCTCCTAAGTCTGCCTTGAGCGCCGAGCTGATCACTCGGTGCTCGACTGGTTGGTCTGTCGGTCATGTGACGCTGGCCACGTCACATGACCCTCACTCCCCACTATAAATACAGGCAGCCTGCTGGCAACAGGTTGCCTGTTAATTTAGGTTCCACCTGTGATGTTGTATTTCCTGGCGTACTTACCTCCTGCTGTTTACTGACCATCCTCTGCCTGCTCCTTGTGTACTTTGCTGCTCTCCTGGTATTCTGACCCCGGCCTCCTCCTGACGATCCTCTGCTGACTCCTTTGGTACTTCGCGACTCTCCTGGTATTTATGACCCTGGCTTCTCCTGACTATTCTCTGCTTGCTCCATTTGTACTTTGTAGCTTTCCTGGTATTGACTCGGTCCGTTCACGTTCTGTTGTTTGTCTGTCTGTCATCCCTGCACTTAGTTCAAGCTAGGGATTGCCGTCCAGTTGTCCCCTGTCATTAGGACTCGCGAGGCAAGTAGGCAGGGCCAGGGGTAAGGGTGGAGCGCAGTGGTCACTTCCCTCCCCCCTGTGTATGTGTGTACGCGACCGTTACAGCAGAGCAGCCAATCAACAAGCGGTTAACTGTTTGACCTTAGAAGCCATCACAGCCATGCCTACTAATGGCATGGCTGTGATTGGCCAGTGTAGCATGTGACCCAGCCTCTATATAATCTGGAGTCACGTAGTGTCACGGAAGGTGTACAGGAAACTAGAAGACACAAAATGAATATCCGACTCACTGGATCCAAAACTAAGGAACAAAAGGGAGAGCCCTGCATCAGACCTGGCTCTCTCCCTGACTGCTCAGCCTATGCGAAAATCCCAATGGTAGATGATCGCATATCCTCGTACCTCGACTGTATAACACCTGAACCACCTATAATAGTGAGGGGACACGGCCACCGGCTCCCTACACTTGATACGGAGGGAGTCAGGGTCACCTGGGATCCAGCACAAACAGAAAAACACAAATGAATGAACAAAACTTATCTGTAGGAGACTCAGAAGTAGGATCAGCATGCACACACTCCAGGAAGTAATATAAACCGCAAAGTGAAGCAGTCTGGGAAGGGATTTAAAGGGATGCAATCAGTGCAACTACATGACAGCTGAGAGAGGCTAACGAGATGAGAAAATGAAAGCAAAACAAAAGGAAGCTCAAGGAGGAGGTTCTGAAAGACATCTGTCAGAGCTTCTCAGATGTCTGGTGGTGACACGTAGCGCTGCACGTCACTCTACTGTGCTTAGTGTAGGGAGAGGATGCTGCTGGTGATTTCAGGGAGAGAATAGGAGAGAGTCTTTGCTCAAAATCTGAATCTAACTCAGCGATCTACATAAATTGTGTTTTGTGGGTGCAGGGCCTAATTCTTTTTTTTTCCTGCCCTGAGCCCATTGACCGAAAAAAAATTACTTTAATAAGTCAGTTAGGTGGGCGGCGGCGGCGGCTATTTTATGCAAGCTCAGTGCACCAGCACTGCATCTGAGCTTTTGGGACATTGAAAATCCCAATTTTTGTGGCAATATACAGTCGTGGCCAAAAGTTTTGAGAATGACACAAATATTCGTTTTCACAAAGTTTGCTGCTAAACTGCTTTTAGATCTTTGTTTCAGTTGTTTCTGTGATGTAGTGAAATATAATTACACGCACTTAATACGTTTCAAAGGCTTTTATCGACAATTACATGACATTTTTGCAAAGAGTCAGTATTTGCAGTGTTGGCCCTTCTTTTTCAGGGCCTCTGCAATCCGACTGCGCATGCTCTAAATCAACTTCTGGGCCAATTCCTGACTGATAGCAACCCATTCTTTCATAATCACTTCTTGGAGTTTGTCAGAATTAGTGGGTTTTTGTTTGTCCACCCGCCTCTTGAGGATTGACCACAAGTTCTCAATGGGATTAAGATCTGGGGAGTTTCCAGGCCATGGACCCAAAATGTCAATGTTTTGGTCCCCGAGCCACTTAGTTATCACTTTTGCCTTATGGCACGGTGCTCCATCGTGCTGGAAAATGCATTGTTCTTCACCAAACTGTTGTTGGATTGTTGGAAGAAGTTGCTGTTGGAGGGTGTTTTGGTACCATTCTTTATTCATGGCTGTGTTTTTGGGCAAAATTGTGAGTGAGCCCACTCCCTTGGATGAGAAGCAACCCCACACATGAATGGTCTCAGGATGCTTTACTGTTGGCATGACACAGGACTGATAGTAGCGCTCACCTTTTCTTCTCCAGACAAGCCTTTTTCCTGATGCCCCAAACAATCGGAAAGAGGCTTCATCGGAGAATATGACTTTGCCCCAGTCCTCAGCAGTCCATTCACCATATTTTCTGCAGAAGATCAATCTGTCCCTGATTGTTTTTTTGGAGAGAAGTGGCTTCTTTGCTGCCCTTCTTGACACCAGGCCATCTTCCAAAAGTCTTCGCCTCACTGTGCGTGCAGATGCGCTCACACCTGCCTGCTGCCATTCCTGAGCAAGCTCTGCACTGGTGGCACTCCGATCCCGCAGCTGAATCCTCTTTAGGAGACGATCCTGGCGCTTGCTGGACTTTCTTGGACACCCTGAAGCCTTCTTAACAAGAATTGAACCTCTTTCCTTGAAGTTCTTGATGATCCTATAAATTGTTGATTGAGGTGCAATCTTAGTAGCCACAATATCCTTGCCTGTGAAGCCATTTTTATGCAACGCAATGATGGCTGCACGCGTTTCTTTGCAGGTCACCATGGTTAACAATGGAAGAACAATGATTTCAAGCATCACCCTCCTTTTAACAGGTCAAGTCTGCCATTTTAACCCAATCAGCCTGACATAATTATCTCCAGCCTTGTGCTCGTCAACATTCTCACCTGAGTTAACAAGACGATTACTGAAATGATCTCAGCAGGTCCTTTAATGACAGCAATGAAATGCAGTGGAAAGTTTTTTTGGGATTAAGTTAATTTTCATGGCAAAGAAGGACTATGCAATTCATCTGATCACTCTTCATAACATTCTGGAGTATATGCAAATTGCTATTATAAAAACTTAAAGGGAACCTATCACCGGGATTTTGTGTATAGAGCTGAGGACATGGGTTGCTAGATGGCTGCTAGCACATCCGCAATATCCAGTCCCCATAGCTCTGTGTGCTTTTATTGTGTAAAAAAACGATTTGATACATATGCAAATTAACCTGAGATGAGTCCTGTCTCTGACTTATCTCACGTACAGGACTCATCTCAGGGACAGAACTCATCTCAGGTTAATTTGCATATGTATCAAGTCATTTTTTTTTACACAATAAAAGCACACAAAGCTGTGGGGACTGGGTATTGCGGATGTGCTAGCGGCCATCTAGCAACCCATGTCCTCAGCTCTATACACAAACCCTGGTGACAGGTTCCCTTTAAGCAGCAACTTTTCCAATTTCCAAAATTTATCAAATTCTCAAAACTTTTGGCCTCGACTGTACACTAGACAACAGTTCCTGCCTGCTCTCCTAGCTGCCTATAGCTTGAAACGAGTTGGTTTTAGTGTTCCTCTCTCCACGATGCAAGCAACGCTATATATTTGGTCACACCTCACGGCCGCTCTAAAGTTATTCAACATTCCAAGGGAAAAAATTCCCTTAATTTCACTGACATATCTTACCCCGGACTTGGACTTAACTGTGTGGTCCAATAGCGGGATACACCATCTCAGTTGTTTATACTCAGGCTCATCCCTGGTAGACTTTCAGTTCTTACATTCTAACTACTCCCTTCCGCACCATCAATTCTACCAATTATTCAGAATTAGACACCTCAAAATAGTCTCTTGCAACCACGCTCTCAAGCACTAATATTTGTCAAGCATACTTTTCGGCTGCCACACCATGCCGCCTTAGGTTATCATCTTTGTATTCGGGGCTTTTCTCGCTAAACAGCCATACATAATCAGGTGGGAACAAGAGCTTAATGTCAGGTTCACTGTTACACAATGGAAGGCCGCAATGTATTGGTCCTTTAAAAGCTCTAAATGTTAAACCACGTTGAGCAAGCCAGAAGGATCCAACTGAGGTGGTATCTGACCCCTAATAGGTTGGCACACTGCTCGCCAGGTTACTCGCCTCTTTGTTGGAGGAAATGCGGGAGGATAGGAACCCCCCCTGCATATGTGGTGGGCGTGCCCATATACCCGCCTACTTTGGCGCAAAGTGGAAACCCTGATTCTCCAAGCCACTGATCTCAAAATTACCCCTACCCCTGCTCTTTCCATTCTCGGGCAGGGCCTGGCAGAAGTCGCTCCAAAAGCACGCTGGGTGGTGGCACATATTTTGTCCGCTGCTCGCAATGTCATCGCCTGCCAATGGAAACAGGCGTGCACTCCTACAATCACTGATGTAATCCAAATAATTAACTACCACATGCACTGTGAAATGGTTTTTGGGCCCTCGTCTGCTGCCCGCATCCGCTCACACAATCACTGGGTTCCATGGCTATCTAGCAGATTCGCAATTGCATTACCTGAATGCTTGAGGTAATCTATTCCCTTCGCTCCAGTCGCACCTAGTCCCCCCCCTCCCGATAGCACCGCTGCAGATGGGATACTATCTCCTCATGCTTAGACATTCCTTCTGTTATAAGGTAGCAACTCTCACCCCTGTGCATTGGAATAGTCATTGGAATTGTTAGACTCCACTGTGTATACCATATGTACGATGTATTGCACTGTCATTTAATGTACTTGTATTTCACTTTCTTTATTTTCATCTTTTGAAAAATCTCAATAAAAACGTATTGAACGATAATAACTGTAACGGTCGCGTACACACACACACACGGGGGGAGGGAAGTGACCACTGCGCTCCACCCTTACCCCTGGCCCTACCTACTTGCCTCGAGAGTCCTAATGACAGGGTACAACTGGACGGCAATCCCTAGCTTGAACTAAGTGCAGGGATGACAGACAGACAAACAACAGAACGTGAACGGACCGAGTCAATACCAGGAAAGCTACAAAGTACAAATGGAGAGAGCAGAGAATAGTCAGGAGAAGCCGGGGTCAGAATACCAGGAGAGCAGCAAAGTACACAAGGAGCAGGCAGAGGATGGTCAGGAAACAGCAGGAGGTAAGTACGCCAGGAAATACAACATCACAGGTGGAACCTAAAATAACAGGCAACCTGTGGCCAGCAGGCTGCCTGTATTTATAGTGAGGAGTGAGGGTCATGTGACGTGGCCAGTGTCACATGACCGACAGACCAACCAGTCGAGCACCGAGTGATCAGCTCGGCGCTCAAGGCAGACTTAGGAGCAGGGAACCTCCCAGCTAGCAAAGCCGCCCTGGGAACGGGGTCAAGCACAGATCCTCGCTCCCGAAGCTAAGCAGCAGGTCTGCGGCTAATGGGAGACCGAGTGCACTTTCGGAACCCCGTTACAATAACAGAATAGCACAGCAGTATCTAAAGCGTGTATCTCACACTGACAGAAGTATTTTGCCCAAAAAGGGTGTTTCTTTAATAACAGAATATGAAAGCTGTATATAATGCTTGAATTTCACACGTACAGATGCAGCAAGGGCTGTAAAATTTTGTATTTTGCTCCAAAAGGGTGTTTTTTAATAGCCAGAAAATTATTGCTGTATTTCTAGCTTAAATTGCACACTGACTAATGCTGCAAAAGCCACAGATGTAGGGTCTTGCCAAAAATGGGTGATTTTTTTTTGAACCCAGAATATAATTGCAGTAGTTCAAGCTTCTATTTGACTGTCACAAATGCACATATGTTGTGCTGTTGCACAGAACTTGCATAATATGGCTGCCGCCGCCGCCCAGCTAACTAACAGACGGATAAAAGTTATTTTTCTGGGTTACTGGGTCCAGGGCTGGGTAAAAAGATTGTGCACTGCATCCACAAAACTAAATCTAGGTAGATCGCTGAGTTAACAAGCACTTCTGATTAAAGATTCTCTCCTAGTTTCTCCCTCACAGCAGCAGCATCCTATCCCTACACTAATCACAGCAGAGTAATGTGCAATGCTATGCTTATATAGAGGCTGGGTCACATGCTACACTGGCCAATCACAGCCATGCCATTAGTAGGCATGGCTTTGATGGCTTCTAAGGGCAGACAGTTAACCGCTTGTTGATTGGCTGCTCTGCAGCCTTTCTAAAAGCGCCATAAAATAGACGAACACTGAACCCGAACTTTTACTGAAATGTTCGGGTTCTGGTTTGGGGTCCAAAAATCCTAATGTTCGGTACGAACCCGAACTTTACAGTTTGGGTTCGCTTAACCCTACTGCTGTTATATTCTGGTATTAAAACAACACCCATTTTGTCCTAGATACTACATTTGCTGCATTTCTGACAGTCCAATACAAGCGTTAAATACTACTGTTATATTCTGGTATTAAAAAAACACCCATTTTGTGCTAGATACTACATTTGGGGCCTTTGCTGCATTTCTGACAGTCCAATACAAGCGTTAAATACTGATGCTATATTCTGGCATTAAAAAAACACCCATTTTGTGCTAGATACTACATTTGGGGCCTTTGCTGCATTTCTGACAGTCCAATACAACCAGTCTATATTGCTGTTACATTCAAAAAATATATAAATTTAATTAAAATAAAATAAAAGAAGAAATAAAAATAAAGAAACCTAAAATAAAACTAAAAAGTTCACCACTGCGTTTCTTGATGTCAAATCGGCTTCACTGACCTCCGTGTGATGCAGGTAAAATCGCAATGAATCAGTCTCTATACAAAAGGTGGTCGCGCTGCCAGGTATACGTCTTAATTCACAAGCTCAAGAGAAGCGGCAATCTTCTTTGACACAACCAGCACACCTGAGTCCTGCTGGATAGCAGCCTTTTCTCAAAGCAACCTTCCTACGGAATCAAAGTTTTGGGTACCGGGCTGCAAAGTTGTGTTAATGAAACGCCCTAATTATACTCACAATAAAATCGTGAATGACACGCCTTAATCATAAAATCCGGTCCATCAGGTCCATCAACCCCAATGTCTGGGCATTGTGGTTGATGGACTTGATGGTCCAGATTTAATGATTATTAAGGTGTGTCATTCACAATTTTATACCTGACTGCTGTTACATTGTTCGTTGACAAATTAACATTTTTTGGGGGGTGAAGTGAAAATTCGCCTGTCACACTGTTATGTGACCTCAACAAATTTTTCCTCTTTATGACACCGGCACTGCCTTACTGTCAGTGAACCTAATTGTTGACTATTGGGGATTTCGTTGTCGCCCGACATAAACCATCTGTTATTTTGGTTGGTGAATGCAAAGAATGAGGAGCACGTCAAATAAGGGACGTGGTCCAGGTCGTGGTGCCGCTGGTGGAGCTCCTGCTGCAGGGAGAGGACGTGGTCGATCTGTGCCAGCTACACGCACAAGTGAAACACCTTCCTCAGGTGCGAGTAGGCGACAGCCTGCAGACAACTGACACACCTCACACAAACTCCTGTCTCTCTGCCTGAAAAAACGCCACTAGCAGCCAAATTTTTGTGGGTGAAAGATCGGTCACAGCTTTATTATTATTCATTATCCTTTAACCCCTTAAGGATCGGGCTCATTTTCACCTTAATGACCAGGCCATTTTTTGCAAATCTGACCAGTGTCACTTTAAGTGCTGATAACTTTAAAACGCTTTTACTTATACAGGCCATTCTGAGATTGTTTTTTCGTCACATATTGTACTTCATGACACTGGTAAAATAAAGTCAAAAAAAATAATTTTTTTGCATAATAAAATACCTAATTTACCAAAAATTTTGAAAAATTAGCAAATTTCAAAGTTTCAGTTTCTCTACTTCTGTAATACATAGTAATACCCCCAAAAATTGTGATGACTTAACATTCCCCATATGTCTACTTCATGTTTGAATTATTTTGGGAATGATATTTTATTTTTTGGGGATGTTACAAGGCTTAGAAGTTTAGAAGCAAATCTTGAAATTTTTCAGAGATTTACAAATACCCAATTTGTAGGGACCACTACAGCTCTGAAGTCACTTTGCGAGGCTTACATAATAGAAACCGCCCAAAAATGACCCCATTCTATAAACTACACCCCTCAAGGTATTCAAAACTGATTTTACAAACTCCGTTAACCCTTTAGGTGTTGCACAAGAGTTATTGGCAAATGGGGATGAAATTTGAGAATTTCATTTTTTTGCCTAATTTTCCATTTTAACCCATTTTTTCCACTAACAAAGCAAGGGTTAACAGCCAAACAAGACTGTATCTTTATTGCCCTGACTCTGCCGTTTACAGAAACACCCCATATGTGGCCGTAAACTACTGTACGGGCACACAGCGGGGCGTAGAGTGAAAGGTGCGCCGTATGGTTTTTGGAAGCCAGATTTTGCTGGACAGTTTTTTTGACACCATGTCCCATTTGAAGCCCCCCTGATGCACCCCTAGAGTAGAAACTCCATAAAAGTGACCCCATCTAAGAAACTACACCCCTCAAGGTATTCAAAATAGATTTTACAAACTTTGTTAACCCTTTAGGTGTTGCACAAGATTTAATGGAAAATAGAGATACAATTTCCCAATTTCACTTTTTTGGCAGATTTTCCATTTTAATATTTTTTTTCCAGTTACAAAGCAAGTGTTAACAGCCAAACAAAACTCATTATTTATGGCCCTGATTCTGTAGTTTACAGAAACACCCCATATGTGGTTGTAAACTGCTGTAAAACCAAACGGCAGGGCGCAGAAGGAAAGGAATGCCATACGGTTTTTGGAAGGCAGATTTTGCTGGACTGGTTTTTTGACACCATGTCCCATTTGAAGCCCCCCTGATGCACCCCTAGAGTAGAAACTCCAAAAAAGTGACCCCCATTTTAGAAAGTACGGAATAGGGTGGCAGTATTGTTGGTACTAGTTCAGGGTACATATGATTTTTGGTTGCTCTATATTACACTTTTTGTGCGGCAAGGTAACAAGAAATTATTTTTTTTGGCACTTTTTTTTTTTTTGTTATTTACAACATTCATCTGACAGGTTAGATCACGTGGTAATTTTATAGAGCAGGTTGTCACGGACGCAGCGATACCTAATATGTATACAATTTTTTTTATTTATGTAAGTTTTATACAATAACTTCATTTTTAAAACCCAAAAATTGTTTAGTGTCTCCATAGTCTGAGAGCCATAGTTTTTTCAGTTTTTGGGCGATTATCTTGAGTAGGGTCTAATTTTTTGCGGGATGAGATGACAGTTTGATTGGCACTATTTTGGGGTGCATATGACTTTTTGATCGCTTGCTATTACACTTTTTGTGACGTAAGATGGCAAAACATAGCTTTTTTTACACAGTTTTATTTTTATTTTTTTTACGGTGGTCATCTGAGGGGTTAGGTCATGTGATATTTATATATAGCCGGTCGATACGGACGCGTCAATACCTAATATGTATACTTTATTTTTATTTATGTAAGTTTTACACAATGATTTTATTTTTAAAACAAAAAAAATGATGTTTTAGTGTTTCCATAGTCTAAGAGCCATAGTTTTTTCAGTTTTTGGGCGTTTATCTTGAGTAGGGTCTCATTTTTTGCGGGATGAGATGATGGTTTGATTGGTACTATTTTGGCGTACATGCGACTTTTTTGATCACTTTTATTACCTTTTTTGGGAAGTAAGGTGGGCAAAATGTCAATTTTCTCATAGTTTTAATTTTTTTATTTTTATGGCGTTTACTGTGCGGGGAAAGTAACATGACCGTTTTATAGATCAGGTCGTTACGGACGAGGCGATACCTAATATGTGTAGTTTATTTTATTTTTTTAATTTTTATTCAGTGATAAATGTTTGTTTTTTTTCATCTTAACTTTTTTCACTTATTTTTTTAATATTTTGACCCAGACCCACTTGGTTCTTGAAGATCCAGTGGGTCTGATGTCTGTAAAATACAGTACAGAACCTATATAGGTTTCTGTACTGTATTTTACTTACACTGAACAGATCTATGCTTTCAGCACAGATCTGTTCAGCACCATGGACAGCAGGACGCCTGAGCAGGCGTCCTGTTGCCATGGGAACCTTCCCCGTCTGCCACAACTTCGCAGACGGGGAAGGGTGAGGACGGGGCTTCGGGGGGCTGTCTGGGGGCTCTCTCCCTCTCCCATCGGGGGGCTGCAAAGGCACAGCAGCCCCCCGATCGGAGAGGGAGGGAGCTCCCTCTTACTGTTAACCTTTTCCATACAGCGGTCCCGTACGGACCGCTGTATGGAAAGGGTTAAACGGCTGACATCGCATCAACGATGTCAGCCGTTTATACCAGGGTGCCAGCAATGTGCTGGCACCCTGGTATACCCACTAGTACACCAACGATTACGCAATGGGAGGCGGGCGGGGGATCGCGATCCCGCCTGCCGCCCGCCTCCCGCAACGCCCCCCACCGCCCGCAACACCCCCCCTGCACCACCCGCCGCCATCAAATCGTGCAGGGGTGCAGGGGGGGGGTGTACAATATTGATTTTAGGCACTCTAAAGTTTCTGATCCCCACGGTCAGGGACCGCGGGGATCAGAAACTGCAAAAAGCGCAGCAAACCGCAGGTCTAAATTGACCTGCGGTTTGCTGCGATCGCCGACACGGGGGGGTCACATGACCCCCCCCTGGCGTTTTAACAGGTTAATGATTTCAGCCGGCATCCTGTTCAAATTAACCCCTGGGGCGCCGGAATTTTAAAGTTAGGACGTACCGGTACGTCCTTGGTCCTTAAGGACTCGGGAAATAGGGCGTACCGGTACGTCCTATGTCCTTAAGGGGTTAAGAATAACCATCAACTATAAACTGCCCGGCCCAAAGCCGGTCCCCGGAGTGCGAGAAGCGCTATGCCACACCAGACATTGGTGCGCAAGTCCGCCTTCCCCTCTGTTGTAACTCTTGTAATCCTCCGACCTCCAGCTGTGACTTAAATCAGAACTGAAAAGAAACATGCAAAAACATCGGAATCCTTCCAGAGGTGCCGGAGACTAAGAGGCAAGACACAGGGATGACCCTCCTTTTTATTAACTCTAAGGGGTGGTGTCTTCACCTATTACCCCCCCCCCCCAAGGAAGGGGGGGAGCGAGCACCGAAAAAACCAGCTATGTTGCTTCAGCAGGAAGACAGTGGGATTTAACTCCCAAACTGCCAGGCAGTGTCTGCAGTCCGGCACGCCTGCGTTATACACTGTGGCGCTAGTAGAACCTTAAGCGTTATTTGGTAGGGCCGAATGCGGCTCTATGAATAGTGAGGCCAGAACAAGTACAGGAGATAGTAGATTGGGTGGCTGACAGTGCCGCCAGGTCCTTCACATTGTCTCCCACCCAGTCTCCTGCTGAAAGATCAGAGTTGGCACCTGCAGCCCATGGCCATCAGTCTTTCACCCAGGGCTGTTTCTAGAGGCTGGCGAGGGGTGCGACTGCACGGGGTGCATCCCTCAGGACAGAAGGGGGGGCGCCGTCAGCAGGGCCCAGCGCCGGAGGGGGGCCCTTTCTGTCCGGAGGCAGCAGGAGTGGAGATGAGCGCTTCCATTGTGGAAGCGCTCATCTCCATATTCATCTGTATCGCCGTCCTCAGGACAGCGATACAGATGAACGGTGCGGAGGAGCAGGGGAGAGGCGTCTCCCTTGACCCTTCCTCTAATAGGCTACAGGCCTAGTGCATGTAGCCTATCAGAGTCCGGTGCAGGCGGCGTGATGACGTCAACGTGCCGCCTGAGCCGTACAGAGAGGGACACAGGCCGGAAGAGGCCTGCATCGCATCGCTAACAGCAGCATAAGGTAAGTATATGAGTTTATTGTTTTTATTATTTATAGTATACTGTGGCAAGGGGCTCTATATACTGGCACAATATCGAGGGGGCACTATGGAGAAGAGGGGAAGCACTATGGGGGCCCTATATACTGGCACAATATGGGGGGCACTATGGAGAAGAGAGGAAGCACTATGGGGGCATCTACTAGGGGCCCTATATACTGGCACAATATGGGGGGCCACTATGGAGAAAAGGAGAAGCACTATGGGGGCCCTATATACTTGCACAATATGTGGGGCACTATGGAGACGAAGGGACGCATCTACTGGGGGCCCTATATACTGGCATAATATGGGGGGGCACTGTGGAGAAGAGGGGAAGCACTATGGGGGCCCAATATACTGGCACAATATGGGGGGCACTATGGAGAAGAGGGGACGCATCTACTGGGGGCCCTATATACTGGCACTCATTATGTGGGGCTCTATGGAGAAGTGGGGGGTAAAGGAGCACTATGGTGGCATTTACTGGGGGCCCTATTTACTGGCACGCATTATAGGTGGCACTATGGAGAATTGGGGGAGAAGAGCACTATGGGGGCATTATATAGGGACAGTTAGTACTGGCAGTCCGTAGGGGCATTTTGTACTGGGACATTATGGAGGACACTATGGGGACAGGGGAGGAGCACTATGGGGCATCTTCTGGGGGCACTATATAGGAGTATTTTATACTGTCACAATTTATAGTGGCACTATGGGCACCTAAGCTCAACTAGGGCTACTAAGTGTTTTTTCTAGTGGCACCCAGTACGGGTCATTGGAACACATGAGGGCATACTGGGGACATTGACTCTACTGGGGGCACTAAGATGTTTTTAGTTTTTTTTGTCTTTGTTTACTGACACACAACGGGGCATTTTTGGCACTGGCGCACACTATAAATATAATTATTACTACCAGGGGCATTATGGTGGGCTTTATTACAACTGGGGGACTATGAGAGCATTATTACCGTACTTCTGGGACACAATTACTCTTGGGGGCACTGTAGGAGCACTATTACTACTAAGTGCACTCTGGCACAGAATTATCACTATTGTTGGGATTTTTGGGAGCACTATTACTGTGGGGGCGCCCTGACACAGTCACAGCTTAGCACAGTTATTTTTGGGGGACATTATGGTTACACTATTACAGGGAGTGCAGAATTATTAGGCAAATTAGTATTTTGACCACATCATCCTCTTTATGCATGTTGTCTTACTCCAAGCTGTATAGGCTCGAAAGCCTACTACCAATTAAGCATATTAGGTGATGTGCATCTCTGTAATGAGAAGGGGTGTGGTCTAATGACATCAACACCCTATATCAGGTGTGCATAATTATTAGGCAACTTCCTTTCCTTTGGCAAAATGGGTCAAAAGAAGGACTTGACAGGCTCAGAAAAGTCAAAAATAGTGAGATATCTTGCAGAGGGATGCAGCACTCTTAAAATTGCAAAACTTCTGAAGCGTGATCATCAAACAATCAATCGTTTCATTCAAAATAGTCAACAGGGTCGCAAGAAGCGTGTGGAAAAACCAAGGCGCAAAATAACTGCCCATGAACTGAGAAAAGTCAAGCGTGCAGCTGCCAAGATGCCACTTGCCACCAGTTTGGCCATATTTCAGAGCTGCAACATCACTGGAGTGCCCAAAAGCACAAGGTGTGCAATACTCAGAGACATGGCCAAGGTAAGAAAGGCTGAAAGACGACCACCACTGAACAAGACACACAAGCTGAAACGTCAAGACTGGGCCAAGAAATATCTCAAGACTGATTTTTCTAAGGTTTTATGGACTGATGAAATGAGAGTGAGTCTTGATGGGCCAGATGGATGGGCCCGTGGCTGGATTGGTAAAGGGCAGAGAGCTCCAGTCCGACTCAGACGCCAGCAAGGTGGAGGTGGAGTACTGGTTTGGGCTGGTATCATCAAAGATGAGCTTGTGGGGCCTTTTTGGGTTGAGGATGGAGTCAAGCTCAACTCCCAGTCCTACTGCCAGTTTCTGGAAGACACCTTCTTCAAGCAGTGGTACAGGAAGAAGTCTGCAAGGTAAGAAAAACATCATTTTCATGCAGGACAATGCTCCATCACACGCGTCCAAGTACTCCACAACGTGGCTGGCAAGAAAGGGTATAAAAGAAGAAAATCTAATGACATGGCCTCCTTGTTCACCTGATCTGAACCCCATTGAGAACCTGTGGTCCATCATCAAATGTGAGATTTACAAGGAGGGAAAACAGTCCACCTCTCTGAACAGTGTCTGGGAGGCTGTGGTTGCTGCTGCACGCAATGTTGATGGTGAACAGATCAAAACACTGACAGAATCCATGGATGGCAGGCTTTTCAGTGTCCTTGCAAAGAAAGGTGGCTATATTGGTCACTGATTTGTTTTTGTTTTGTTTTTGAATGTCAGAAATGTATATTTGTGAATGTTGAGATGTTATATTGGTTTCACTGGTAAAAATAAATAATTGAAATGGGTATATATTTGTTTTTTGTTAAGTTGCCTAATAATTATGCACAGTAATAGTCACCTGCACACACAGATATCCCCCTAAAATAGCTAAAACTAAAAACAAACTAAAAACTACTTCCAAAAATATTCAGCTTTGATATTAATGAGTTTTTTGGGTTCATTGAGAACATGGTTGTTGTTCAATAATAAAATTAATCCTCAAAAATACAACTTGCCTAATAATTCTGCACTCCCTGTAGTGTCAGGGACACTATTTGCCGGGTACAGTTATATTTTAGAGCATTGTGTTCCAATAATTCCTGAAGGGGGCGCTATCTGTGTGTAACTAGTATTTTCCCGGGGTTTATCAGTTTATGCAGTATAGTTTGATGGGATGTTGAGAAGGTGGAAGGATGATGGAAAAGTAGGAAACTAAGATGTCTGTCAAACCCTGCAGAGAGAAGAGATGGCTGAAAGAAATCATCATGGCGGTCTGGTCTGAATGGAGAAGATAAAGAAAGAGAACATCTACATCAAAGGAGACATCACTGGATGTAAGAGGTATGTGGACCTGTATTAGGCTACTTTCATAACTGTGTTAATGATTCTGTCAGGCTGTTCCAGCTGAGAACAGCCTGCCGGAATTCACAGGATCCGACACTGCAGACTGAATGCCTGCCGCCCCCATCAAATACATTGGGGTACGGCAGAGATCCGCCCACAATCGTTGGGGGGGGGGGTGCTTTTTTGATGTTCACCCTGTTTGTAAATTCCCTAGAAACTGCCCTGCTTTCACCTCACGCCCTTGCAAATCAGCCAAGCAGTCTGAGCCCCAAGTCAAGCAGCAGTCTCTTCTGCTTTTTGATGACTCTGCTAGCAGGGTTTCCGTGGACCATCCACATAGCCCTGCCCCAAAAGTGGAAAGATTGAGTGCAACAATGCCAAACCACTTATGTTTCAGGATGAGTACATGGGAGGACCACCGCAGCACATCTTGGATGATGACGAAACACAACTGCTGTGGCTTTCTGCAGTGTGCAGACTGACAAAGAGGGCAGGGGTGAAGACTGGGTTGAAGATAATGTGGAGGACGATGAGGTCCTCGACCCCACATGGAATCAAGGTCATGCGAGTGACCTATCTAGTTCGGAGGAAAAGGCGGTGGTCGCACAGAGCAGCCAACACAGCAAAAGAGGGAGCAGGGTGCAAAAGCGGAGCGGCCGTCCCCTAGACAGTACGCCTGATACAACCCATCGCAGCAAGGGACCGAGCACACCAAAGCCAGCTCCAAGGAGTTCCCTGGCGTGGCAGTTCTACAGACAATGTGCTGACGACAAGACACGAGTAGTTTGCACGCTATGCAATCAGAGCCTAAAGCGAGGCATAAACGTTCTAAACCTGAGCACAACCTGCATGACCAGGCATCTAAGTGCAAAGCACGAGCTGCAGTGGAGTAGAGACCTCAAAAACCAAGATCTCTGGCTCCTCCTGATTCCTCTTCTGCTGCAGTCTCGGCATCTTCATCCCCCTCTGGAGTGACAGTGGCTCCTGCCACCCTGCAAACAGAGAATGTGCCAGCAACGCCACCACTTGGGTCACTAAGAGAGTGCAGAAGCCAAATTCATGCCACAGCATAGAGCTACAAAGCAGACGTCTTTCCTGCAAGCTCCAGGTATATGATAGAGCAGAAGATATATTCCTGCTACACATTGCCAATACCTGCTGGGACCTAAGACTAAAGCTGTATCTTGCTTGGATGAAAGTTACCTTCAGTAAAGACAAGTTTGAACTTTACCAAAGGTCTGGATCTCAATTACTGCTGCAAATCCCTCTATTACTCCTACTAGCACTACACTCAATTTATTGCAAGTGAGCCAGGATCCAGGAGTCCAGCCGTACCGAGGTAGGAGACACCGTTGACACCATTATCAACACCATACAGAGACATTACACTACTCTGGAATTCCTAACCTAAGGAGTGAGTTATAATACCTTGAAGGGCCCTGTGACAGTACCCATATCCTGACCGACTGCATAATTTGGCATCCGTGTAACCGTATCATGGTCCTGCTCATTGCACCTGCACAACCAAGTGGGGGACAAAATCAGGTGTGCACTGCGCAATGCCATCTGTGGCAAGGTCCACCTAACTATGTATACGTGGACCAGTAAGCACGGTCAGGGATGTTATATCTCCCTAACTGCACACTGGGTAGTTGCGACTGGGCCTGAGGCGGATAGCAGTTTGACGCATCTCCTTCCACCACCGAGGATTGCAGGGCGTTTCTGTAATTTACATGTTCACCAGCAGGTGGCAGCAATGTGTTAGCAAGGACTTAGGTTCAGTTTAGTACATCTAAGCTGAAATAGTTTGTTCCAGCTTAGCTCCCCCTCTGTGAGCAGAGTGGGCTGTGCCCACATCCTGCAGCATGGGGAGAGAAGGAAGTTAGAGTAGTGTAGCCCACCCGCTGCTAGGGGTAGGGTGTGCATGTTAGGAGCTCCCAGATATAGGGAACCAAACCAGGATCTTGTGTCGGCTGAGACATTGATCATCATCCCCAGCTTAAGCCCTACAGCCTCAGCTGGATGAAGCAAGCAGACAACTCCAATTCCAGGAAAAAACCATTCCCTAAGATGATAACTGTGAGTAAAGTCCAGAGACCTAGGAGAAGCCATACTCCTCCTCAGCTAGTCAGTCCCCATACAGCAGAAGATAGAAAGTGCAGAAGCCAAATTCCTGCCACAGTATAGAGCTACAAAGAAGACGTCCTTTCCTGCAAGCTCCAGGTTGATAGAGCAGAAGATAAATTCCTGCCAACCATTGCCAATACCTGCTGGGACCTAAGACTAAAGCTGTATCTTGCTTGGATGAAAGTTACCATCAGTAAAGACAAGTTTGAACTTTACCAAAGGTCTGGATCTCAATTACTGCTGGCTGCAAAATCCCTCTATTATTCCTACTAGCACTACACTAAATTTATTGCAAGTGAGCCAGGATCCAGGAGTCCAGTCATACCCAGGTAGGAGACACCGTTGACAACATTATCACAACCATACAGAGACATTACACCACTATGGCATTCCTAAACGTGTATCATAACACCTTTATAGGGCCCTGTGACAGTACCCTGTGCAAGCTGCAATTGGCGTCACGAACAAAACTATAGACTATTTTACCCATATCCTGACCCACTGCATAATTTGGCATCAGTGTAACCGTACCACGGTCCTAGTACATGGCTGGGGGGATACAGAGGACACAGACGATACACCTCCCACAGAGGACAGCTTCTCATTGCCTCTTGGCAACCTGGCACACATGAGCGATTACATGCTGCAGTGTCTCCGCAACGACCGCCGAGTTGCCCACATTCTAACTTGTGCTGATTACTGGGTGGCTACGCTGCTGGATTCCCGTTACAAGGACAACGTACCGTCCTTAATTACGTCACTGGACCGTGATCGTAAGATGCGCGAGTACAAGTGCACGCTGGTAGACGTGCTGCTGATGGCATTCCCACCTGACAGCACAGTGGAAGCACAAGGCGAAGGCAGAGAAGGAGGAAGAGGTTGCCAACACAGCTGGGGCACCGCCAGCAACTCAGCAACATGGTGGAGCAGTATGTGTGCACACGCCTACAACTACTGAATGACGGGTCTGCCCCCTTCAACTTCTGGGTCTCCAAATTAGGGACATGGCCTGAGCTTGCCTTTTACGCTTTGGAGATGCTGGCCTGCCCTGCAGCCAGTGTATTGTCTGAACGTGTGTTTAGCACAGCAGGGGGCGTCATCACAGACAAGCGCAGCCGCCTGTCCATAGCCAATGTGGACAAGCTCATGTTCATTAAAATGAACCAGGCATGGATCCCACAAGACTTTTTTGTACCTTGTGGAGAATAGACATGTATACCGGCCGCACCCGCCATTGTTATACTCCAGCGCACTTTGTCATTGTTGTATTTTTTATATTTCCCAATGTTTTGGGGTGTACCCTATTTTAAACAAAAAATTTAAATAAAAAACTAGTGTTGGCTACCTCGTCCTCCTCCACCGCCGCTTCCACATACACCGCCTCCTCAACCTCCTACTCTATATGGACCTCCACCTCCTAGATCAAGATTATTATTTTAAATTTTTAAGTATTTTATGTTATTTTAAGTCATTTCACTAATTTGTCTGATACATTGTTGGGTGACATATCCCACATTTTTGGCTGTGATATACCAATGCTATACCTAGTGGACTGTGAAATACATTTCACTAATTTGTCTAGTGCTCTCATTAAGAGAAACAAAATAAGAGTATTGCAGGTTTGATACCTTTTAATGGCTAACAAAAATAGAAGTAATGATGTTACATAGCGAGCTTTCAAGACATCACCAGTCTCTTCATCAGGTGTACTACAAGAATATATGAAGAAACAGCAATTTATATACAATAAGAACAGTACATTTGCGACACTAGCTCCTTCAGTTGGGAAGGAGCCGGTTGCCTCTTTCCCTGTTCCCTAAGCTGAGGGTTTGGTGCAGTGTTTCAGCAGTCTCAGGTTCCTGTGTATGTGCATTTCTACCTTTGAGATTTGCACATGTGGTTATCAGCTTAGGGAGAGTATCAGGGATTGCTAGAAGGTGACCTCTTCGTTCCCTAGGTTTGGGGCCTAGTCATTTGTTGTTTAGTTGTGGTTCCATTTGGTTGTCTTTCCTTCCTCGTACTTCCCGTGACATTAAGATAATCTAAGCGGCACACTCAGCCCGCATCAATAAATCCATTGCTCCTATTAGAGGACCAGGAGAACAGAAGCCGCTTAAAAAACGTCAGAATCCGCGGTATACCTGAGGCCTCTGATAAAGAAGACTCAGCTGCAGTGCCGCGGCAATTTTTCGCTGGATTATTAAAGGGAGAAAGAGCAGACGCCATTATTATTAAAAGAGCTCATAGAGCCCTGCGCTCTAAACCACCACCCACTGAGCGACCCAGGGACATAATTTGTGGCCTCTTGTCATTCTGCGGCACGGCAGACATATTAGGCAAAGCAAGAGAGCTTGGTGACACCAATTTGATGGCTCAAATGTGCAAGTTTTTCAAGATTTAGCACCATCCACTCTGCAGAAAAGGAGACTCCTAAAGCCTCTTACAGATAAGCTAAGAGCGGAGGGGAACCCATATAGGTGGCTATTCCCTTTTGTACTCTCCATGGCAACAAAAGGCTGACTGTTAGGGCACCGGAAGATCTTACAGATAAGCTAAGAGCGGAGGGGAACCCATATAGGTGGTTATTCCCTTTTGTACAATCCATGGCAACAAAAGGCTGACTGTTAGGGCACCGGAAGATCTCCCATCTGTTTGGGACTCTCTTCGTATATCACCAATGGAAATTCCTTCATGGATGCCACTGTCCGAAGGCCATTCTCTCCCACAGCTCCAACCAGCCCCCTCATGGGAAGTAGCCAAAAAGCTGAAACCACCAAAAGTCCGGAGGTATCCATCAAGGGACGTTATATTCTGATTTCTTATTGTAACCCAATTGGGTTCCACCTGAGTTGCCGTTAGTTTTCTGCTGTTCACCTTATTTTTCAGATTTCATTTTTCAACTATATATCCGTTATTACTCATGGATACATACACATAGGGAGATTTCTTCAATGCTTCAGTTGCTGGGCTTTTAGGATGGGGGCCTGATCGATTAGGCTATTCATGAAACATCACCTCTCTCCCCCTTATCTGCTCCGTTCGGAGCCCATACGTCCTAAGCCACACACTTTGTTCACATTACCATACAACACCACATTTATTTAGTTTTATACTGTTATCTATATTATTCATTGTTATTGGTTTGTTCGTGGGAATGAGGCCTAATGCATCTGATAACCCATGTAACCTACTATGGCTAAGCTACATATTGGCTTTGCATCCTTTAATGTAAAATAGGAGTTAACTCACCAGTTAAGAGAAGTCGTGTTTTCCAAGTGTTGAGAAAGACCAAAGCCAACATCGTTCTGTTACGAGAAACGCATTTAAAAAGAGTCTGTATCCCAATCTCTCTCACTATCAGAAATGGTACCACGCGTGCCAAGATAGCTCGGCGTCTAGGGGTGTCAGCACTGGCCTTCATAACAATGTTCCCTTTTCATTGTCAGACAAGCTTATCGATCCAGAAGGAAAATATCTCTTGTTTAAAGGGGTATTCCCATCAGCAGTTTTCATACTTACCTGCGGCGAGCGCGACGTTCACTTCCTGGATTCGGCTGGGCGGGCTCAGTCAGCTTGATTGACGTCTTTTCCAGGCCGGGCCGCGCTTGCGCATAAGGCTGAAGATTTTCTCCCGGCCGGGCTGCACAATGTCCTGAACGCGGCTCTACTATACTGGCCAGGAAGAAGTCATCAAGGTGCATGCGCGGCAGCGTGCGCGTTCAGGTCGTTGTGCGGCCCGGCCGGGAGAAAATCTTCAGTCTTCTGCGCAAGCGCGACCACAGGATTCAACAGGCGAGAGGTGGCCGTAACCAGGGGAGACGAAAGACAACAATCAGGTAAGAGGGGACTTATTTTCTCAAAAAGGGTGGGAATTGGGTAATAAAATGTATTTACAAAAATGATCACTGTCAAATCATTAACAGATTTAACAGTGATCATTGTGATGGGAATACCCCTTTAAAGGCCAAATTGGCAGCAAGGAACTTACCATATGTAACCTCTATGCCCCTAATAATTACACTGTGAAATGGCTGAGAGAGACACTATGCATAATATCTCAATTTGCCTCAGGTCTTGTTATTTTGGGACAGAGACCTTAATCTTGCATTGAATCCTGTTGTAGATATATCCTCTCAGAAATCAGCCTTGAAGGGGATCCACCGTCAATGACAAGATCTTCACTTGTGTGATGTCTGGCGCACCCTCAATGCAAACGTCAGAGATTACACCTTCTACTCCAATGCCCACAAATCTTACCAAAGATTGGACTACTTTTTAATTAGCAGTGGATGTCTCCCTCTGGTGGTGAAAACTGACATACACTGTATCGGACCATGCTCCCATTACATTTATTCTAGAATTCACTGAGTTACCTGAAAGGATGTGGATGTGGAAACTCAATCACACTCTCTTAGACTCCTCTGATATGATACAAGCATTTTCTGAGAAACTACATAGGTATTTCGCAGAAAATGCGTCCCCTCAGACACAAAAGTCATCTATATGGGAAGCCCATAAAGCTGTAATCAGGCAAGTTCATAGAATTAGGTTCCTTTTTGAAGAAACAACGCTCATCTCAAATTACTTCACTCCTCCAAAATATAGCGAATTGGAGAAAACACACAAAAGATCTTTGGCGCTGCGAGACCACGGAGAACTAACAAAGTTATGCAACTCCCTTAAGGATTTACTGAATATTAGAGCAGCTAAAGCTTATATGTGGGTAAAACAAACACTACGCACATGGCGAAAAAGGGAATAAGATTATGTCTGCCCTTATAAAGAAAAGAATGGAACAAACCCACATAAAAGCTATCAAAACGTTGAACGGCAATGTACTAAGCAACACGTCAGATATTGCTTCCGCTTTCTCCACGTATTATCACTCCCTATATAATTTGAGAAAGGAGGAATCTCAGGAAGACCTCACAAAAATATCCTCACTTATCAAAAAAGTCCTAGACTCCTTACAGCTCCCCTCCTTAAAGGGAACCTGTCACCAGTTTTATGGTGTCCTAACTAAGGGCAACATAAATGAATGACTGACTTCTCTTAGCAAAATGCTGGGTCACTTTCTTTAATTGACCCAGTCAATCTGCCAACATCTTGTATTGAAAAGCTCCAGCTGATAATGATGAGTCATGAATATTTATGAGCTCCTGACTCTCCCCGCCTACCTGCTGCTGATTGACAGTTTTTTTCCATATGAATCAGCAGCAGGTGGGCAGGGGCAGTGGCTATAGCTCTGAATTAAATAAACGCTGGACTCACTGACATCACACTGGACTCAGATCAGCTCATTAGCATGCGGCATGTGGCATCTTGTGTGTATATTATGAGGTAACCATCTGTCACACCAGTAAGTGAATACATCTAAGGCACTTTTTAGTAGTTACTGATTGTATATAATTAGTTAGATTATAATCAAATATCCACATGACAGGTTCCCTTTAAGTGACGAAGACACTGAAGCCCTCATCGCCCCAATTCATTTAGATTAAATTAAATCAGCTCTATATTCCACACCCTCTGGTAAGAGCCCCAGACCAGACGGTTTGCCTATCTCATATTATAAAAGATTTTTCCCTGTATTGGGCCATCGCATTGAACTATATTTTATTGCACTCTGGGAAGGATAACCCCCTGCTAAACAATCATTAGAAGCACACATAGTTGTGCTGCCTAAACCGGCTAAAGACCCTGAAGCAACAACCAGCTACAGGCCTATATCACTTTTAAATGCAGATACCAAACTTTGGGCCAAAGTCCTGGCATCGCGTATCGCCCCACTGCTTCAAAAAATAATCTCTCCAGAACAAACAGGCTTTGTTAAAGGAAGGGAAGGTAGAGGACAGTACCTTCAGGGTTATACAGGCCATAGAATATGCCAATCGTACTGGAACAGGTCTAACGCTCCTTAGCACAGATGCCAAAAAGGCGTTCGATAGGGTTGACTGGAGGCCCTTCTGATTCTATTTGACAGGTTCGGCTTATTGTCGAACTTCAAGATTAATTTCCCAAAATGTTCGACATTAGGGATCAAATTAACACATACTATAAAGACATTTCTTTCCCAGACATACCCCTTTCAATGGCCCCTCACGCACATGTCCTACCTAGGAATTAACATAGATCCCAAGACAGAGACCTTGTTCCAGCTAAACTATCCCCCTCTATTAAAAGAGATTACACAACTAAACAATTTAAATATCCCGTTCATGTCTTGGATAGGGCGCAAAAACGTATTGAAAATCTTCATCACCCCCAAACTACTATATATTATGCAAACTGCCCCGATACATGTCCCATTTAGCTTTTTGGCCCCAATCTAGAAACTCTTTTCAGCATTTGTTTGGAAAAATTCCCGCCCACGATTATCTTATACAGTGGGATGCGAAAGTTTGGGCAACCTTGTTAATCGTCACGATTTTCCTGTATAAATCGTTGGTTTTTATGATAAAAAATGGCAGTGAAATATATCATATAGGAGACACACACAGTGATATTTGAGAAGTGAAATTAAGTTTATTGGATTTACAGAAAGTGTGCTATAACTTGTTTAAACAAAATTAGGCAGGTGCATAAATTTGGGCACCACAAAAATGAAATGAAATCAATATTTAGTAGATCCTCCTTTTGCAGAACTTACAGCCTCTAAACGCTTCCTGTAGGTTCCAATGAGAGTCTGGATTCTGGTTGAAGGTATTTTGGACCATTCCTCTTTACAAAACATCTTTAGTTAATTCAGGTTTGATGGCTTCCGAGCATGGACAGCTCTCTTTAAGTCACAGCACCAGGTCTGGGGACTGAGATGGCCATTCCAGAACGTTGTACTTGTTCCTCTGCATAAATGCCTTAGTGGATTTTGAGCAGTGTTTAGGGTCGTTGTCTTGTTGAAAGATCCAGCCCCGGCGCAGCTTCAGCTTTGTCACTGATTCCTGGACATTGGTCTCCAGAATCTGCTGATACTGAGTGGAATCCATGCGTCCCTCAATTTGACAAGATTCCCAGTCCCTGCACTGACCACACAGCCCCACAGCATGATGGAACCACCACCATATTTACTGTAGGTAGCAGGTGTTTTTCTTGGAATGCTGTGTTCTTTTTCCTCCATGCATAACGCCCCTTGTTATGGCCAAATAACTCAATTTTAGTTTCATCAGTCCACAGCACCTTATTCCAAAATGAAGCTGGCTTGTCCAAATGTGCTTTAGCCCACCTCAAGCGGCACTTTTTGTGCTGTGGGCGGAGAAAAGGCTTCCTCTGCATCACTCTCGCATACAGCATCTCCTTGTGTAAAGTGCGCCGAATGGTTGAACGATGCACAGTGACTCCATCTGCAGCAAGATGATGTTGTAGGTCTTTGGTGCTGGTCTGTGGGTTGACTCTGACTGTTCTAACCATTCGTCGCTTCTGTCTAGCCGAGATTTTTCTTGGTCTGCCACTTCGAGCCTTAACTTGTACTGAGCCTGTGGTCTTCCATTTCCTCAATATGTTCCTAACTGTGGAAACAGACAGCGGGAATCTCTGAGAGCTTTCTGTATCCTTCCCCTAAACCATGATGGTGAACAATCTTTGTATTCAGGTCATTTGAGGGTTGGTTTGAGACCCCCATGTTGCTGCTCTTCAGAGAAAATTAAAGAGGAGGGAAACTTACAATTGATCCCCTTAAATAGTCTTTCTCATAATTGGATTCACCTGTGTATGTAGGTCAGGGGTCACTGAGCTTACCAAGCCAATTTGAGTTCCAATAATTTGTTCAAAAGGTTTTGGAATCAATAAAATGACAACAACACTGACCACATGTCTGCACCTGCCTAATTCTGTTTAAACAATTATAGCTTTCTGTAAATCCAATAAACTTAATTTCACTTCTCAAATATCACTTTGTGTGTCTCCTATATGATATATTAACTGACATTTTTTATCATAACAACCAACGATTTATACAGGAAAATCATGACGAATAACAAGGTTGCCCAAACTTTCGCATCCCACTGTAAACTCCTGACTTTGCCTAAGAGTATGGGTGGCTTTGGTCTTCCAGATATCACAATGTATATAGCACATAGAATTGCTTAACCCTCACACTAACAAACTAGGTGTGACCATTGCTTCTCTGTTTCTCTCTCCATCTGAGATATCTAATCTCTGGAAAACCCCAACCAGGCTTGGCAATTCACCCCCTATTTAAAGGGGTGTTATACACATGGCAAAACCTAGCTACCCCTTTACAACTACTTACATAGTAACATAGTACATAAGGCCGAAAAAAGACATTTGTCCATCCAGTTCGGCCTGTCATCCTGCAAGTTGATTCAGAGGAAGGCAAAAAAAAACTGTGAGGTAGAGGCCAATTTTCCTCACTTTAGGGGAATAAAAAATTCCTTCCCGACTCCAATCAGGCATCAGAATAACTCCCTGGATCCCCGACCCCTCTCTAGTAGCTATAGCCTGTAATATTATTACCCTCCAGAAATACATCCAGGCCCCTCCTGAATTCCTTTATTGTACTCCCCATCACCACCTCCTCAGGCAGAGAGCTCCATAGTCTCACTGCTCTTACCGTAAAGAATCCTCTTCTATGTCTGTGTACAAACCTTCTTTCCTCCAGACGCAGAGGATGTCCCCTCGTCACAGTCCTGGGGATAAATAGCTGATGGGAGAGATCTCTGTACTGACCCCTGATATATTTATACATAGTAATTAGATCTCCCCTCAGTCGTCTTTTTTCTAAAGTGAATAACCCTAATTTTAATAATCTTTCAGGGTACTGTAGTTGCCCCATTCCAGTTATTACTTTAGTTGCCCTCCTCTGGACCTTCTCCAGCTCTGCTATGTCTGCCTTGTTCACAGGAGCCCAGAACTGTACATAGTACTCCATGTGTGGTCTGACTAGCGATTTGTAAAGTGGTAGGACTATGTTCTTATCACGGGCGTCTAAGCCCCTTCTGATGCAACCCATTATCTTATTGGCCTTGGCAGCAGCTGCCTGACACTGGTTTTTGCAGCTTAGTTTGCTGTTTATTAAAATTCCTAGGTCCTTTTCCATGTCAGTGTTACCCAGTGTTTTACCATTTAGTATGTACGGGTGACTTGCATTATTCCTTCCCATGTGCATAACCTTACATTTGTCAGTGTTTAAACCTCCACTGCCACTTCTCTGCCCAAGCCTCCAGTCTATCCAGATCCCTCTGTAGTAGTATACTGTCCTCTTCAGTATTAATTACTTTGCACAGTTTAGTGTCATCTGCAAAAATTGATATTTTACTGTGCAAGCCTTCTACAAGATCATTAATAAATATATTGAAGAGAATAGGGCCCAATACTGACCCCTGAGGTACCCCACTAGTGACAGTGACCCAATCTGAGTGTGTACCGTTAATAACCACTCTCTGTTTTCTATCACTCAGCCAGTTACTTACCCACATACAGATGTTTTCTCCCAGTCCGAGCATTCTCATTTTATATACTAACCTTTTATCTGGTACAGTGTCAAATGCTTTGGAGAAGTCCAGATACACGACATCCATTGATTCGCCGCTGTCAAGTCTAGAACTTACCTCCTCATAGAAACTGATTAAATTTGTTTGACATGACCGATCCCTCACGAAGCCATGCTGATATGGCGTTATTTGCTTATTTCCGTTGAGATGCTCTAACATAGCATCTCTCAGAAAACCTTCAAACAGTTTACCCACAACAGATGTTAAACTTACCGGCCTATAGTTTCCAGGCTCTGTTTTTGGCCCCTTTTTGAATATTGGCACCACATTTGCCATGCGCCAATCCTGTGGGACATTCCCTGTCAGTATAGAGTCTGCAAATATCAGAAATAAGGGTCTGGCTATGACATTACTTAATTCCCTTAGGATACGGAGGTGTATGCCATCCGGTCCTGGCGATTTGTCTATTTTAATCTTTTTAAGTCGCTGATGTACTTCTTCCTGGGTCAGACAGGACACTTTTAATGGGGAATTTATTTTTGCATTCTGCATGTCATCTGACAGTTTATTTTCCTCAGTGAATACATTGGAGAAAAAAATATTAACAGCTTTGCTTTCTCCTCGTCGCTCTCTGCGACTCCCCCCTCATTACTCTTTAAAGGGCCGACACCTTCAGATTTATACTTTTTAACATTTATATAATTGAAGAACATTTTAGGGTTAGTTTTACTCTCTTTGGCAATTAATCTCTCGGTCTCTAGTTTGGCCGCTTTTATTTGTTTTTTACATGTTCTATTTTTTTCCTTATAGTTTTTCAGTGCTTCCGTGCTACCCTCCTGTTTCAGTGAATTATATGCTTTCTTTTTGTCATTTATTGCTTTCTTTACAGTTCTATTTATCCACAGTGGTTTCTATTTGTTCCTTTTAACCTTTTATTACCATACGGTATGTACCTCTCACAATGAGATTTTAGGATGCTTTTAAAGATATCCCATTTTGTGGCTGTATTTTTATTTTTGAGGACTTTGTCCCAGTTAGTTAGGCCTATGGCCTCTCTTAGTTGGCTAAATTTAGCTTTTTTGAAGTTTGGTATTTTTGTTCCTTCCTGTAGAAACGCTCTTTTGAATGATAATTGGAAGGTTATTACTTTATGGTCACTATTTCCCAGGTGTCCCCCGACCTGCACGTCTGTTGTTATGTCCGGTCTATTGGTTAATACTAAGTCCAGTATGGCCGTCCCTCTAGTCGGGTCCTGAACCAGTTGGGAGAGGTAATTGTCTTTGATTATTGCCAAGAACCTGTTTCCCTTATGAGATATACAAGTTTCAGTTTCCCAGTCTATATCTGGGTAGTTGAAGTCCCCCATAATAACCACCTCATTATGATTTGCCGCCTCGTCTATCTCGTTTAGTAGTAGATTTTCTGTGGACTCTGGCATATTAGGTGGTTTATAGTAAACTCCTATTAGTAATTTATTGTTGTTTTTAGCTCCATGTATCTCTACCCACAGTGACTCCACATGTTCATGTCCCTCACTTATCAACAGCTGATCGGCGGGGTCGTCGTGAGTTGGACTCTTGCAATTAGATATTGATGAGCTGTACTGAGGATAGATCATTAGTAATTAAGTGCTGGACAAACCCTTTGAGGCATGTTGAGCTGTCAAGGAGGGTCCCTTGATGAAATGCTTTATGTTGTGTTCCCACATAATAGTGTCCAACCACAGAAATAGCATCTGATCATGGAGGCTCCCTCTATCTTGCATGCCAAAATATTCTATTCCTTTAAAGGGGTTGCGTAATATTGACAACCCCTTTGTAAAAGGAAGTTGATGCTGATCAGTAATCAGCTGTATCTTCAGGTGCCAAACGATGGATTCTGAGCAGTGATGAGTGAATTTCTTAAAATTCAATTCAGCTCCAAATTGCCGAAATTGGTGATCCAATTGTACTCGGGTCCAGATAAATTTAACCCAAAAAGCAAGTGCCCTGATTGCCTGGAAATCTATCTCTCTCTCTCTCTCCCCCTTTCTCTCCTCTCTCTGTCTTCTGTCTATACTTAAATTCCTCTCCTCTCTGTCTCTTCTGTCTGTTTTTGCTATTGTTTTTTTAAACAAATTGCACAAAAATTCAAATTCTGTTGAATCTGAACTTTTTGGAAAATGTTGATCAAATCCCTGCATTTTAGAACTGATTCACTCTAGTTCAGATTGGGGCATCTCCTCTGTGACACTCATATGAACATGGGCTGTCGTCCTGAGACCAACCCTTTAAGGTGGTAGTACAATTTAAGTAGACAAAGGTGTCACCCATGACCCTGTTTCCCATAGGTGCAAGTTACAGTGGTTGTGTGGTCTAAAACACTCATTTTCAAATAATATATTTAAAAAGGAAGAATAGATATACAAAATGGAGTCCCCTGTTTAGCACCTTCATTTATTGTCCAGAATGGACAGTACAAAGATTAACTCTTGTTCTGGAGGACCCAACTTATCTGTGCATGATATGGAGAACCCATTGATGTCAATAGGGATGGTGTAATGCCTCACTTCCCCAGTGGTGGCACTGCAGGGAAATTGAACACTTGGTGCTAGGTTCCTTTACCAATCATTGGTGATCACAGGAATGGTACATTCTGTAAATGACTTATCTGAGGATCCTTCTACCAAAAAGGGATTTCTAGGGCAGAGAACGGTTCTAATATTGAAACTAGGGGTTTAATGATAGATCATAACATATGAATTTTGAAACTTACCCATATTTGATTATTTTATAGACTGTAACTCTTCAATGGCAGAAGTTAAGAACAGAAGATAAAACGTTGGATCTTGATCACCTATCAGGAATGAAGCCATGTGCATCTTTCAAGAAACTCTGTAAAGTCTTTTCTGTCATTTTTGCGACTTTCTCCCTGGTCTACTTGATATAGATTATCGTGTTTGTAAAAGTTGGTTTGCCTGACGGTTTCTTCACCTTCCACCTCCTCTAATCAACAGCATCAAAATATCCAGTATGTAAGCCCAACATAATGAAAGATACCATAGTAAAAGTCAAAAACAGTAAAACCTTCCTTGTATCGGCCTACTTGGACTTTCGTTCTAGCCGGATTATCGAAATGACAATGAACCGGATGCTTTGCTGTGTGACTTTTGTCAATTTTACACAAATATCTGCATTTTGGCAGAGCATCAAGTCCACACTGACCATTTTGATTTTCCTTATGGTACAACAGATCTTCTATGCAACGTTCAAGGCAACGTAGCCCCTGAATACGTATCTCTGTACCCAAAGGACAACCCTGAACCTGTATTCCTTAAAATACAAAACATTGATGAACAGTTTAATGTATTAGAGCCTGATTTCCAGTATAACTTTATTATTTGCATCTCAGCCATGTTTGGTGCCTACAGCAATGAACTGCAGTTTATTCAGTCAATGGAGATGTACCGCATGTTGGGTGCCCAAAAAGTGATAATTTACCACACTGAATCTAGTCTACGTATGCAGAAAATTCTGTCTTATTACATAGACTTGAACTTTGTAGAACCAATTCCTTGGCCCATTACCTCTTTCATAAATGTTTCCAAGGGTTGGCACTACCCAGATCATCCCGGAGATCTCCATTACTTTGGTCAGACTGCAGCTTTGAACGACTGCATTTATCGCAACATGTACAGGAGTAAGTATATAGCTCTTAATGACATCGATGAGCTGATCATCCCAATAATCCACAAAGACTGGCCAGAAATGTTGGACTATCTTCTCAGTATCGACCCTACCTTCAGCGTGTTTATCTTCGAAAACCATCTCTTTCCGACCACTTCTCAAGATAAGACTAACCAGAAAACACCAGAAGACTGGATCTCTGTCCCAGGAGTTAACATCCTCCACCATATATACCGGGAGCCCAACCGGCCTGACGAGGTCAATCCTACGAAGATGATCGTAAATCCCAGGAGCATTGTCCAAGTATCGGTCCATGTTCCACTTGAGTATACAGGTAGTGAGTACAAAGTTCCCAGTGACATTGCCAAACTTTGCCATTACCGAGAACCCAAGCAAAAAGAGCTCGACCAGAGTTTCCTGATTGAAGACAACATTTTAGCAAAATATGAAGCCAGTTTGATAGAAAAAGTTAACAGGGTATTGAATGAGGTTGACTACATCAAAAAGGAGCCTTCAGTCAGGCCAGATCCTTAGGTGCAATAATTTAGCAGCTGGCAGTTTGTCAGGGAAGTGGCTAAATGAAAAAATCACAGAAAAAACTAAGATAAAAACATCCTGCACGATATGGTACAAATTTGCGGATGTCCCTGGCCATATTATTGAAGAAAACCATAGAAATAAGATAATAATGCACTTATTAAAGCAGATGCAAGCACTATATATGGACTAAGGCCTCACTCTGATATGATAATGTCTGAGACACTTAGTCAATATATTTTGATCAAAACACATCTAAGCCCGCCTACCGAATGTCAAGGTGGTCTCAGGTCAGGCGGGTCCTACGCTAAACCTACCTAAGCCGTTGGGCTTCTATGTTCAGGAGCGCAGACGCCGCACATATGGTGTGCTGCTCTTAGTAACCTCCATGTGCATCAAGCAACCAATGGGAGGAGGAGCAAGCACAGCCATATGTACCACCTAATGAAGGCGCTCATTGGATAGGGGAGGGGGGCAAAAGTGCAGAGGAATGCTACTCCCAAGATACTAGGTGCGCATTCACACTTGAAGGTGCCACTCCCTCAAGCAAACACTACATAAACAAAAAAAATCACAGAAAAAACTAAGATAAAAACATCCTGCACGATATGATACAAATTTGCGGATGTCCCTGGCCATATTATTGAAGAAAACCACAGAAATAAGATAATAATGCACTTATTAAAGCAGATGCAAGCACTATATGGACTAAGTCCTCACTCTGATATGATAATGTCTGAGACACTTAGTCAATATATTTTGATCAAAACACATCTAAGCCCGCCTACCGAACGTCAAGGTGGTCTCAGGTCAGGCGGGTCCTACGCTAAACCTACCTAAGCCGTTGGGCTTCTATGTTCAGGAGCGCAGACGCCGCACATATGGTGTGCTGCTCCTAGTAACCTCCATGTGCATCAAGCAACCAATGGGAGGAGGAGCAAGCACAGCCATATGTACCACCTAATTAAGGCGCTCATTGGATAGGGGAGGGGGGCAAAAGTGCAGAGGAATGCTACTCCCAAGATACTAGGTGCGCATTCACACTTGAAGGTGCCACTCCCTCAAGCAAACACTACATAAACAAAAAAATCACAGAAAAAACTAAGATAAAAACATCCTGCACGATATGATACAAATTTGCGGATGTCCCTGGCCATATTATTGAAGAAAACCACAGAAATAAGATAATAATGCACTTATTAAAGCAGATGCAAGCACTATATATGGACTAAGTCCTCACTCTGATATGATAATGTCTGAGACACTTAGTCAATATATTTTGATCAAAACACATCTAAGCCCGCCTACCGAACGTCAAGGTGGTCTCAGGTCAGGCGGGTCCTACGCTAAACCTACCTAAGCCGTTGGGCTTCTATGTTCAGGAGCGCAGACGCCGCACATATGGTGTGCTGCTCCTAGTAACCTCCATGTGCATCAAGCAACCAATGGGAGGAGGAGCAAGCACAGCCATATGTACCACCTAATTAAGGCGCTCATTGGATAGGGGAGGGGGGCAAAAGTGCAGAGGAATGCTACTCCCAAGATACTAGGTGCGCATTCACACTTGAAGGTGCCACTCCCTCAAGCAAACACTACATAAACAAAAAATCACAGAAAAAACTAAGATAAAAACATCCTGCACGATATGATACAAATTTGCGGATGTCCCTGGCCATATTATTGAAGAAAACCACAGAAATAAGATAATAATGCACTTATTAAAGCAGATGCAAGCACTATATATGGACTAAGTCCTCACTCTGATATGATAATGTCTGAGACACTTAGTCAATATATTTTGATCAAAACACATCTAAGCCCGCCTACCGAACGTCAAGGTGGTCTCAGGTCAGGCGGGTCCTACGCTAAACCTACCTAAGCCGTTGGGCTTCTATGTTCAGGAGCGCAGACGCCGCACATATGGTGTGCTGCTCCTAGTAACCTCCATGTGCATCAAGCAACCAATGGGAGGAGGAGCAAGCACAGCCATATGTACCACCTAATTAAGGCGCTCATTGGATAGGGGAGGGGGGCAAAAGTGCAGAGGAATGCTACTCCCAAGATACTAGGTGCGCATTCACACTTGAAGGTGCCACTCCCTCAAGCAAACACTACATAAACAAAAAAATCACAGAAAAAACTAAGATAAAAACATCCTGCACGATATGATACAAATTTGCGGATGTCCCTGGCCATATTATTGAAGAAAACCACAGAAATAAGATAATAATGCACTTATTAAAGCAGATGCAAGCACTATATATGGACTAAGTCCTCACTCTGATATGATAATGTCTGAGACACTTAGTCAATATATTTTGATCAAAACACATCTAAGCCCGCCTACCGAACGTCAAGGTGGTCTCAGGTCAGGCGGGTCCTACGCTAAACCTACCTAAGCCGTTGGGCTTCTATGTTCAGGAGCGCAGACGCCGCACATATGGTGTGCTGCTCCTAGTAACCTCCATGTGCATCAAGCAACCAATGGGAGGAGGAGCAAGCACAGCCATATGTACCACCTAATTAAGGCGCTCATTGGATAGGGGAGGGGGGCAAAAGTGCAGAGGAATGCTACTCCCAAGATACTAGGTGCGCATTCACACTTGAAGGTGCCACTCCCTCAAGCAAACACTACATAAACAAAAAAATCACAGAAAAAACTAAGATAAAAACATCCTGCACGATATGATACAAATTTGCGGATGTCCCTGGCCATATTATTGAAGAAAACCACAGAAATAAGATAATAATGCACTTATTAAAGCAGATGCAAGCACTATATATGGACTAAGTCCTCACTCTGATATGATAATGTCTGAGACACTTAGTCAATATATTTTGATCAAAACACATCTAAGCCCGCCTACCGAACGTCAAGGTGGTCTCAGGTCAGGCGGGTCCTACGCTAAACCTACCTAAGCCGTTGGGCTTCTATGTTCAGGAGCGCAGACGCCGCACATATGGTGTGCTGCTCCTAGTAACCTCCATGTGCATCAAGCAACCAATGGGAGGAGGAGCAAGCACAGCCATATGTACCACCTAATTAAGGCGCTCATTGGATAGGGGAGGGGGGCAAAAGTGCAGAGGAATGCTACTCCCAAGATACTAGGTGCGCATTCACACTTGAAGGTGCCACTCCCTCAAGCAAACACTACATAAATAAAAAAAATCACAGAAGTGGCTAAATGGACTAAAGTTACGACCATCTTTCTAATCCAGAAATGAGTTTTCTCAACTTTTCATGGAAGCGTATTACTTCCAGGGGGTAACCATGAGCTCAAGAGATAGAAAGAATAAGAAATCTGAGGTATGATGGACATCACATTCAGAATGAGAAAACGGGTTGTCTAGGGATAGACGTTGGGGACATCTCTTTGGTACATGCCACCAATAATTGATTGGCTAGACCCCCTCTGCTCGCTAGAATGAAGTGGCAGTGTCGCTGTGTAGGCGTAGTGCCAATTTGCCTCCTGTTGGCTCCGCTCAACTTTCTTCACAAGCCACATGGTTGGCCAGTGACTGTAATGGGCCGACCATACTGTACCCTTAGAAAGCCAGGACAATGGAGGGATTGCGGCTTTTCTTCTCCTTTGCACTGAAACGATAGGACTGTATTCTACGCTGTCTGCACAGCAAGGATGAACTGTGGATATTGATTATTTAATAACTACTGTTTCACAAGGGAATAAAAAACTCTTAATGCATTTCCTAAGTGCTGCCCAAGCCAAGACAGACAATATTCACAAGATAATTTCCAGCCATATTGTAAGAGAATTTATTGATCCTGAACCGGGGACTTTATGTTCACATTTCATTTTTTTTTTTTTAAGTGATATGAAACAAACAAACAAATTTATTTTGTACCAAAGAGTCCAGAAGTGTGACAGGAGGGAAAGAGTTAATAAAAGAAGGATCATTTTATTCCCGTCGCAGCCTCTGCCGTAATAGATAATTTCAAGGGAACTTCTCCGGGGAATTTTCAGCTGTATCTACATTTACGTGAATGTCTGAGGAAGCAAAAAAGTTGAATGACTCTTTTCTGCCTGGGTCCCCACGACAACACTGCCTGCCTGTGTGCTGTGTGAGCTATCGTACAGACATCGAGGCTTCGAAACAACCAACTAGATCTAGGTTTCTTACCTACGCCAGAGAATTTCATTCTGCATCGTCACGGGTTGTTGGGAGGCCCAGTGTTTCTCTGCCAGAGAACAGAGACAGGAAGTGTTGTCATTGGCACACAGGCAGAGAAGGTCTTCTCACAGGCAGCCTGCAACCTCAACCGTGACACAGGAGTAAAATCTTTTATATATATCTTTAAAGGGGTTGTCTGATCTCAGACAATGGGGGCATAATATCGCTAGGACATGACCCCATTGTCTGAGATGAGACAACCCCTTTACGGCCGTAAGGGTTTTGCAGTCCGCAAATTAGGGATCCGCGACGAGTGCATGCGGTAATTTTTTTTAAACTCTTGCAAAAATGTCCTATCCTTGTCCGCAAAAAGGACATTAATAGGACATGTTCTATTTTTTTTTGCGGGGCCGCGGAACGGTCATATGGATGTGGACAGCGCATGGTTTGCTGTCTGTATCTTTTGTGGCCCCATTGAGATGAATGGTTCTGCATCCGATCCACAAAAAATGCGGAGCGAAACTGTGGCCGTGTGCATGAGCCCTAACTCATTTAGGGTATGGCTACATGGTGACAACACAAGAATGTCATGCAACATGTTAATACAATGTATTTCAATGATGTTGCAATGGGACACGACAGTCATAAAAAAATCCATCCAAGTCAAGTTTTATTTGTAACTGTTGCAGTCGTAGCATTGAAATAAATTATATTAAGTGCCACGAGACAAATGTCGCCATGTAGTCATATCCTTTTGTGTCGCGTGACTTTTCTTTGACTGGCTGTCGCCATGGAGCCGTACACTTGATATAAATTTGGAATTTTTTACAAGACTGACATAAGTGGGAAATAATACAGAAAACATTTTAAGCTAGATACATAATGGCAAGGGTGAAGTCACTGAGTGCTTGGTCACTTAAAGCGCATCTGTCAGCAGTTTTGAGTGCCCAAAAGTGCTGACAGTTTTATTATGATGATGAGAAGCAGTGTCGGCATACGTGGGGTGAAGCTCATGTAAGTTGCTTGACTAAAATCCAACTTTTAATCACCTGGGCGTTGTGATCTCAGGTGCCATTGAGGTGTTCCCTTTGTGGAGAGGGGTTGGGGAAGGGGTTAGTGCAGAGAGCTGAGAGCAAGAAGCATGAAGCGTCCACCTCCTTGGCACTTGTGATCGCAATGTAGGGGGAATAAAGGTTGGATTTTTTGGCCATGCAACCAGGTATTCTTGCGCTTCTTACTCCATTACTGTTACGTTTGGGTTTGGGAGTGAAACACCGAACATAGGAGGGAAAGAGGTGAGGGAATAAGGCCTGGAAACTAGGGAAAGAAGATGGACATCTCCTAGTAAAACCCTAATCAAAGTCCTGACTAACTACCAGTATGAACAGACCCCAGAGGTAGGTGAGTTCATACACAGGAATACCTAGTGTCCTAACTCACCCTATAGGACCCTGGTGCTAATGTCAGGACTGAGACAACCTGTTCCTCCAAAAGGAAGGACGAACAGGAGTCTTCCTCAGGCCTTAATATAAATGAGAGGGAAATGCAACACACAAAACAGCCCAAACAAAATACAAAAGGGAAAGAAAACACTTAACTTCAAGTGGCTATGGCAGCACCAGGAACTCGCAGACTCGAGATCCACACACCTGGGAAGAAGGTGCGGCAAGCACCAGAAACAACGCAGACGTCATTTGATCCAAATGGAAAACATGTCAGATCAAACCACGCGTTCCCAGTCTCACCGATCTGCTGCCACCTGTCGCGGGAATGTCTTCGACAATTACATGCACAGAACTGTCAGCAGTTTTGAAGGATCGAAACTGCTGACAGACCCATAGTTGATTGAGGGGCTGACCATCAAAAGCTGTCAGTGATGCCACCTTGAGGTCCACCTCATGGTCCACTATCTTTATGTGGTCACGACCCTTCAGTCCACCCTTGCACAATGTATGTTATGAAGGTGTATGCCTTTTTTTCTCAGGTTGGACATCGTTTTAAAGCGTTGAATAATAAAACTGATGATATTGAATGTTTCTGTTCCCATTTCTTCAGGGACTGTACAGCAAAAGAATCTCTAACGGTGGAAGCATCTGCGTGACAACTTCCTGCACATATATGGTCTAGCGTGGACTTGAAAATCATTCATTGCTGCTATGGTACCACCAATGTTTCTCCTATAGCACAGCACTAGACAGAAGAGGTACAGGAAGCTGAGATCTATGGTCCTGTTTGCCCAGTACATCCAAATAAAGGGCTGCTTTAGCTGTTCCAGGGGAACCAGCAACTAGTTTTTAAGATGAGTTTGAGTGCTATAGTTGGTACTTAACCAACTTTGTGTACATTTTGAGTCTTGGGGACTTTAAGAAACTATTAAAGGGGTTGTCTCACTTCAGCAAATGGCATTTATCATATAGAGAAGGTTAATACAAGGCACTTACTAATGTATTGTGATTGTCCATATTGCGTCCTTTGTTGACTTCATTAATTTTTCCATCACATTATGTGCTGCCCATTTCCAGGGGTTATGACCACCCTGCAATCCATCAGCAGTGGTCGTGCTTACACACTATAGGAAAAATCGCTCCTAGGCACGCATGCGCAGCAGCTCCCTTTCCGGCCACCTCGTATCTGCGCTGCAGCGGTGGTCGTAAATGAGCAGCACATAATGTAATGGAAATATGAATCCAGCCAGCAAAGGAGCCAATATGGACAATCACAATACATTAGTAAGGGCCTTGTATTAACTTCCTCTACATTATAATTACCATTGGCTGAAGTGAGAGAACCCCTTTAACGAAACCAAGTCCCTCGAAAGAGCTGAACCACTTAGTTCAATTCTTACCTACTTAACGTCCCCCCAAACTGCTGATCAGAGATCTGACCCCCTATAGACAAACGTGGTACCCCATATATTAAGTAGCTACTGCTTCTGAAGTCTGGTGGCTGGTATTTTTTGTTGGAAAAGGTGCAACGAGGGGTAATCATTTATTTTGCAGGCTTCTTTTAAAAATGGTGGTAGTAATAGTCAGGCTTCCTGCAGTAGGTCTATATTACCATGCATACCCCGATCCATAGTCCTCGTCCTCGTCAATGCTTTCCCTGAGGCACATCACACAGATCCTCTCTATGTTGCACTATTGGTCTCGTCTGGTGAAGATTTGCTGGTTAATAGCCCCCTCTGGTGGACATTTAATGTAAAAATTTTGCCTCCAATTTTAAGCCCAGGTTCTCATCCCCATTTAGTCTTACGTTCATCTGATGTGTCAGAAGAACAGAAAAAAAAAAAAAAAAAACGGATCCTGTATTTTAAGCATCCGTTATGCTCAGTCGTGCACATTTTGCATCTGTTTTAGCCATTTCTGTCTGAGATCCGTTATCCGTTAAAAAACTTACTGTAGGACTTAAATAAAAAATCGCAGACTGAAATGGCTGAAATGCGCATAACTGAGCCTAACGGATGCCTAAAATACAGGATCAGTTTTTTTTGTTTAACCCTGTCTAAGTTGGGCGCATTCTGCCGTCAGGAAGAATTGTGCAGCGTGCAACACTCCCCCCCCCCCCCCCCTGTCTGAACGACGGACACCCAAAAGACCCCAATAAGGGTTGCGTTCTTGTTTCAAGTGTCTCTTGTGTGATGGATCCGTCACTGCCCTCGTAGAAGGAAACAGACTCTGCGTGCACAGGCTTTTAGAAACCCTACAGGTGACCTATTATGGGTGAGGACATTTCTCCTATGTACAGAGCCCTGATCCTTTTGTGGGTGCTCTGCCCACTTTGTACGTCACCCTGGTCACCTAATGCACCTCCAGCGCAGGGTTGCATCTAATGTGGTGCAGAATCTCGGCGCCACATACGGTTACGGTACATCGAGGGCTGCTTTCCAGGAGAAGGTGAGTCCGGGAGGTTTCCTAACTTTTCTGGGAGTCTGGAAGGTCCCTCCATTTTCCTAGATCCCCCTGGAAGTTTCAGGATTGTTGGCAAGTATGATCTATATCGGGGATCAGCAACCTCCGGCACTCCAGCTGTTCAGAAACTACAACTCCCAGCATGCTTCATTCACTTCTGTGGGAGTAAGAAGAACAGCAGAGCATGTTTGCTTGCTGGGAGTTGTAGTTTCACAGCAGCTGATCCCTGATCTATACCTTTAAATAAGAAAGTGGATTGCATATATAAACAGGACGCCAGCAACATCTTACACGTCATTAAGAAGGCATTAATCCTTATGTTATGTAAGCATAGCCATTGTAATGATCAGGTTCCCAACCTACCAGTGACCTCTGCACTTTGACAGGAGCGGGCAGTGAAAATGTCATCATGCCTCGACCTGTCAATCAAAAAGGATGCAACCGTTGCATCTAGGTGTAATGGTAACGCCCCCGTTGCTCCTAGAGGCTCATTTGCATATAATAAAACATGCGGACACATAGGAACATGGGACCAACACAGATGTCTTCAGCTTCCAACAGGTCAGCCAGTGTCATAGGTACAAAACTGCTGACAGATGCCCTTTAAGACTGTACATTCTTTGATTGCTACGTTTATGCGACATGTGGAAGAACGGGCCAATTCTCACTTTTGCGTTTTCATTTTTCCTCTCCACCTTCCAAGAGTCATAACTTTTTTTACCTTTCCATTAATAGTATAAGAGCTTTTTGGTTGCCAGTCAAGTTGTATCTTTAACGGCACCATTTAACTTAGGCCTCATGCACACGACCGTTGTGTGCATCCGTTGCCGTTGTGCCGTTTTCCGTTTTTTTTCGCGGACCCATTGACTTTCAATGGGTCTGTGAAAAAATCGGAAAATGCACCGTTTGGCAGCCGCATCCGTGATCCGTTTTTCCTGGCTGTGAAAAAAATATGACCTGTCCTATTTTTTTCACGGCCAACGGTTCACGGACCCATTCAAGTCAATGGGTCGGTGAAAAAACACGGATGCACACAAGATTGTCATCCGTGTCCGTGATCCGTGTCCGTGATCCGTGTCCGTGATCCGTGTCCGTTTTTTCCTATCATTTTAATGGCAAACTTGACTTTGATTTTTTTTTCATTTTTCATGTCCGTGGATCCTCCAAAAATCAAGGAAGACCCACGGACGAAAAAACGGTCACGGATCACGGACCTACGGACCCCGTTTTTGCGGACCGTGAAAAAATACTGTCGTGTGCATGAGGCCTTACCTCATCTTGTACTGAAAAATGTGATAAAAAAATCTTTCTAGAGTAAAAAAACAAACCCTAATTCTGCCATTGTTTTTTGGGTTTTGTTTTTACACTGTTCACTGTGTTCTGAAAATGACATGATGACGACACCAAACATAGATAGGTTTTATTATGTTTTATTACATATACAAAAAAAAATGTGTGAAAAATTCAAAAACTTATTTTTCCATTGCTATATTCTGACGCCCATAACCTTTATTGATTTCCGTCCACAGAGCTGTGTAGTGCTTGTTCTTTGTAGGACGACTGATCATTTTTATTGGTACATTTTTGGTGCACAAACAACTTTTTTTCATTTTATTTTTTTCAGGGCGCAAGGTGACCAAGGCGATGAGACCATTTTGATTTTCTGTTTAGCTACTATGTTCACCTTGCATGATGAACTATATTTTAGTAGTGCTGACATTTTTGGATGCAGTGACACCAATTATGTTCTTTTTTTTTATTGCTTATTTATTTTATTATGTGATATTGGAAAAGTGTGGAGGGGGGGGGGGGGGGGGTAGCAGACTGGCTCAGTGGTTAGTACTGGTGCCCTGCAGAGCTGGGTCTCTAGGTTTGAATCCAACCAAAAACAACACCAGCATGGAGTTTGTATGTCCTCCCTCGGCCTGTGTTGGTTTTCTTCAGATGCTCGAATTTCCTCTCACAAGACTCCGAAGATGTACTGATAGGGAACTTACATTGTGACAATGGGTGGGATAGATCAAAACTGGTTTAAACGCTTAGGCTACTTTCACACTAGCGTTTTTCTATTCCGGCACTGAGCTCCGTCCTAGGGGCTCAATACCGGAAAAGAACTGATCAGTTTTATCCCCATGCATTCTGAATGGAGAGAAATCCTTTCAGGATGCATCCGGACGTCTTCAGTTCAGTCACTGTACGGCATTTTGGACGGAGGAAATACCGCAGAATGCTGCTGTATTCTCTCCGTCTAAAATTCCAGATCAGTTGCCGGAATGCCGGATCTGGCATTAATCTACATTGAAATGTATTAGTGCTGGATCCGACATTCCGTTAAAAATGTGAAAAAAATAAAATATAGAAACGGATCCGTTCTTGCAATGCATTTGTGAGACTGATCCGCATCCGGATCTGTCTACAAATGCTGTCCGTTTGCATGCAGATTGCATGATCCGGCAGGCAGTTCCAGCGACGGAACTGCTTGCCGATTCACTCTGCCGCAAGTGTGAAAGTAGCCTAAGGCGTCGGTTAAACTGGTTTAAAGTATCAGATCCCACCATTTTTCAGAGCTCCTGTTGAAAATGGAAACTTCAATCTAATTGGTATTTAAGTAAAATGAATAAAAATAACATAAATAAAAATATATATATTTATTTTATTTTATTTTTTTGTATATAAAGAAAGTCACTGCAGAAAATGCACCAAAATGATACGCAACTGACAATACTAGCTAATTCCTCAAGCCAATGTTGAGAACTTTGCCAATATCTTCCAGTCAGGAACATATCGGAGCCCCTCATGCACCACGTCACCGTGTCTCAGCACGCATGGGGTCCTACTACTATATTGGCAAAGTTCCCAGCTTTTAACATTGGCTTGAGGAATTGTATCATTTTGTGTAAGATGTCCTTGTGGTGCATGCGGTCCGCACAGGCATCCTCCATTGTACGCATTTTTTGCTGGGGATTGCCGTTGTCTGCGGAGCGCATGCGGAGGAATTGCTCCCCCCGGTTATAGACGCGCCACAGTGTCTGGGTTTGAAGCATTTCCACCCATTTGGGCCACTTTTTTCAGTGAGTTTTTATATAAAGAAAGGCTCAATTGTGGAGCCGAAATGTCGCTACACTATGGGTGAATAAACTTTTTGTATTTTATTTTATCCTGCGTTGGAGTGCTGCTCTTTTTTGCATAAAAAAAATAAATATATATATTCTTATATTTTTTTTATTGATTTTTTTATTAGTCCTCCAAGGGGGCTTGAACATCATTCGATCACTTATAACATAGACTGCAATTGTTTACTATTGCAGTGTATGGGGATTTTCAGTACTGTCTATTATGGGGATTCTCCATTAGGGAGCCTTAAAAAGGCACCAGGCCGCCAGAGCAACAGATCAGAATCCTGTGATTTCGCTATGGGGTCCAGCTGTAGGTCAGGGAGAGCCCCTTCCCTCTGAATAACCTCTCAGGTGTTGAGGTTGTTAAGGGTTAAATAACCAGCACCAGAGTTCTCTTCGATGCCCGTTTTTGCGGGTGGGTGTCGGCTGTATTACAAAGCCGGCACCCGCCACTGGAGGCGGCTCTATACTCCCCTTGCTCACCTCGCTGACTTCCCATGTCTGTGTGCAATGCATTTCCTTTAATGTATGTTCTTCATCTGTTTGTTACCTGAAGATTATATAATATAGAAGCTATAAATATTAAATATGTTCCAGGATATTCTAAAAATCTGCGGCCTAGTCATTTTAGAGAGCACCTGAACCAGTTTAAAGTAAGTTTCTGAATTTTAAATATGGGTGGCCAATTCATGGTATATTTGGGATCGGAAGATTACTCATATATATATATTTAACTTTCTGAATGAGAACACCACTACAGGTTTTTGCAGGTGAAACTCAAAAATGATCAATTTGCATACCAGACTTATTATTTTTTCATTATTTGATGGTCAGCCGACATCAGCTCATATTTAGAAATAAACTGAGGGTGCAGTGTGTTGGTCTTATCAGTGAACAACATCTAGCAGACTGATGAGGAGGGTGACGCTGGAGGTGAACCTTCACACATCAACAGTGGAAATACTCTCAGGACACACTAGGTTTCACTGTCAGGTCGGCATCTCTACAGATGGGATTTGGGAGAATACTGCATCACTCGAGGTCTTCAATGCAATTCCTGATTTCTTCACCAAGAATGTGACGTTTTGACTGCAATGAGTCTTTGTCAAGCAGAGTGGCTTCAAAAAGACTCATTGCAGTCAAAATGTTGCATTCTTGGTGAATAAATCAGGAATTGCATTGAAAGCATTGTGTGCTGCAGTATTCCTCCATAATCCTTCATTATTAAGGCCTAACACTGCTGGCACCATCACTTCATGAACTGTCCAGTTTGGACCTAACGGTAGTGCTGCCTAATTTTGGATATTTTCCCTACAAAGAGCCCACATCAGCAGTTCTCACAAGAGGACTGAGGATTGCTAACAGTGCCTCCTCGTTTAAAGGAACAAGAAACAGAAAATGCAGACACAAAAAATATCCCTTCATCTCTTACCTTCCCTTGGTTCTATATTGTCTCACATTATAGTTAAAACCAAGAAATAAATAAAGAAAATTTCTCTCCATGTCCTGGGAGGTCAGCCATGTTCCTCCTCCTCCTCCTCCTCCTCCTCCTCCTCCTCCTCACAGGACTGTGAGAAGCTGGCTGGAGCAGGAGCCTCCCTGCTGTGCCCTATCTGCACTAGGACAAGAAGATCACTAAGCCAATTCTATTTGGCTTGGTCCGTCTCCAGCTGAAGATGGAGCAGATCATCATTAGATTAACCCTTTTGTTCTACACAAAGATTTCTATTTGACTGCTTGCTTCAGGGACTCACAGAAAGTGCTTAGTGTTTAGTGTTCCTTTAACTCTTTACAACGATCGTATGAATTCTTGATTTTTGGCTATATGTATCTCCTGACAGGTGAGTATCTACATACAGTATGGAGAACCTGGATTTCAGTGATAGTTCAGTTGTCTTAAAACCTTGTTAACATTTGTAATAAGAGTAGAATTGTATTTCCATATGGTCGTGTCTTTTATGAGAGATGTCTTTGGGAGATTTGGCTGCATTGGTGACCGGCCGTGGTGAAGTCTTACGATATTATCGGGAACATGAACACTTTTCTTATGAACTCTTAATGCACAGTGAACTGACACCTGAATGACTTCTCGCGGGTTGATTATCATCTTATGGTTGTTGAAGCTATTTGGAATTTCTGGCTCATAGTATATCAGCTGAAGAATGTTGGTTCCTGGTACATTTTTGGGAAAAGCCATCTGAAAATTAGGCACAGTGATGTTCTTTGGGTAGTAATAGTTATTTACCAGGTATACAGCCGTATCTGGATAGGTTTTCTCCAACGTCTCCATCATTTCATTCCAAGTTTTGTTATGTCTCGGCAGAATGATTTCGTCCATATCATTGAGGGTGACATATCGACTTTTGTACATGTTTCTGTACATACAATCATTCAGTGCTGAGAGCTGCCCGTAATAACCAATTTGGCTTTTAGGGTTCATACTTTGATGCCAGGCAACAGATGTTCTTAAAAATTTGTCTATTGGCCAAGGTACAATCTCTAGAAATCCTTCTGAGACATAGTAATTAAGGACTCGCCCCATGGCCTTACTGCAGCCATTCTTGTAGATGACCACCTTCTGGGCTCCTAGAAGACGATACATCTCTATGGCCTGGATAAGCTGCAATATGTTGTCCTGGTTTCCGAACATGGTAGAGATACACACTGTGAAGTTTGCAGAGAAAGGCTGGGGACTGCGGTTCTTTATCTCAAACACAGGAACATTATTTGTGTTTCTTATTTTGGACCAATGGATGGAGATGTGCTGAGAAGAGCAGTTCAGAGGTTCAGGGCAGACCACATCTGCTGGCCCATAAGGAAACCCAAACCATTGGGAGTGGATCTCTATGGTTGCTTTTACGGAAACATATCCAGGGTTATTCATACAGTAAAACCAACAATATAGCTCTTTCACATCTTCATCGTGGATAATGGTCAACACACGCACTTGGCTGGACTCTCTGCCATCATAATAAGCTGCTATGATGAAGGTCTTATTGTTCTCTAGAGGGGTGATTGTGTCCCTGGAAATGACAAAGGTTTTATTGTTATCTTAAGGCGTAATTGGAAATTACATTGTTTTATTGTTTTCTACATGGATGATTGTATACCTGGAAATGTCCGGGCCTTTTCCTCCGGCTCTTTCTTTAGGTAAAGCATGATAATAATAAATAAGGAAAATGATGTTCAGTATCAAGATCGCAAAACACAGCTTCATAGTGACTGTGGACGAATGGCCAAAAATATTAAGAATGGTGGACATCTGCAAACAAAAGTGTACACTTTTAATATGGGAGAGCGGTGAGTGAAAAACTATTGGAAAGAAAACTGGAGAAGTCGTTCACCTAATCACAGTGTAGCTTGGCCTCGGGCTGGTCGGGTTAGAAAAAGAATTGTTGACACATAGAAACATGACTGCAGACAAAGACCAGGTGGTCCATTATATTATATGGTCCATCTGTACTTATATTACTTCCATTCCATACAGTTTTTACAAACAAATCTGCTCGAAGTTTGTGCCAAGCAAATACTGGTCTTTCAGTAAAATAATATTGTCTGACATTGCTTTATGTCGCCCTTTTCCTTCTTTCCTTAATGTTATATAAATTAAATTCTTATAGTCTTTCTTGTTTTCTTCTATAGTCTCTCCAGGGTTGGTCTGTCTCAGACATTGATGGCTTATCGCTAGGATAGGCCATCAATGTCAAGTAGGTGCAGGTCCCACCTCTCTCCTTTCCCAAGAATGAGGCCCTTGAAGTGAAGGTGAGCACACCCTGTATGCCCAGCGTGCTCTCCATTCACTCATATGCAAGTTCCGAAAATAGCTGACCGAGCTCGCTTGGTTATTTTCAGAAGTTCCATAGTGATGAATGGAAAGAGCACCTAGCATGCACGGCCACCTCCATTCACCATTATTGGCCTACCAGAAATAGTCGGGCCAGTGTTAGCCTATTTTCAGAACTCTCTAGAGGTGAATGGATGGGGGCTGCTCTTGTGATTTCCTTCTCTTTCAGGGACCACATTGTGGATATAGGTTTCAAAGGTGGGCATGGGCGGATTGGCCATAGACCCTACAGGGAAATTTCCCAGTGGGCCGATGCCTAGGAGGGCCACCCAAGCCCTCCTCATGGCCGCCAGCCAGGTACATAATAATACGATTCTCTCTTTCGTACCTGTCCAGAAGCCGCACTCTGTGCATGAGAGGTGCATTCTCCTTCACTTCGGGGACCCTGTTTTGGAGATGCGTTCTGGTCCCACCTTTGGAACTCACTTGTATCTGACATTTATGGCATGTCCTAGAGATATGCCATCAATGTCTGCAGGGCCATCTTTACCAAGGGGCAAAAGGGGCAGCTGCCCCAGGCCCAGTTGCTCCTGGGGGGCCCAAGGCAGCTGCCTCTTGAGCCCTGCTAGCCACTGCCCTGGGTGTCAGGCTGTCAGCTACACAGGGGGTGCTGCCATGCCATGCATGCCGGCACTGAGTCCAGGCATCGTACTGTTAGAGCTGTAAATGTGATCTAGGACCTTAGATGACATCATCACCATGTGACCAGTAACCTAGCAATATTACTGGTCACATGGCTATGAGGTCATCACAGGTCCTAACAGGAGTGTTGCAGGAGAAGTTTGGAGCTTTTTTTGCTAAGATTACATCAGAAAAAGGTGACAGGGGCTGTTATGCTAATATACTGTAAACTACTGTATAGTGGGGTGCTGTATACTGTGTGGGGGCCTGTATACTGTGGGGGCTGTATAATGGGGGGGGGCAGTATACTGTGTGGGGCTGTATACTGTGGGGGGCTGTATACTGTGGGGGGGGGGGGGGGGTGCTGTATATTGTGGAGTGCTATACTGCTGTACGGTATACTGTGGGGGGCTGTATACTGTATACTGTGGGTGCTGTATAGTGTGGAGTGCTATACTGCTGTATTGTATAGTGTGGGGGGCTGTATAGTGTGGGGTGCTGTATCGTGTATAGTTTGGGGTGCTGTATACGGTGAGGTGCTATACTGCTCTACTGTATACTGTGAGGTGTTGTATACTGTGAGGTGTTGTATACTGTGGGGTGTTGTATACTGTGGGGTGCTGTATACTGTGGGCTGCTATACTGCTCTACTATATACTGTGGGGTGCTATACTGCATACTGTGTGGTGCTGTATACTATAGGGTGCTATACTGCAAACTGTGGGGTGCTGGGGTGCACTGTAACACTAGGGTGAGCCGAGCCCTGGTCTCCTTCCTGCAGAGCGGTGCCCAATTCCAGCCCAGAGCACGGATCCTGAGCCGCTAGAGTCTTCTGAACTGGAAGTATTTACAGTCATTCACTGTACTCTACCAGATGTGTGGATTTTTTGTGTGTGTTGTGGTGGAGGGCGTGATTGCCTGCTAAGGTGTGGGAAGGCGGGATCCAGGGGGCCCAAGTAAATTTTTGCCCAGGGTCCAATCAATATTAAAGACGGCCCTGAATGTCTGGGATGGATCAATCATTTTACAATCAGTTTTCATAATCCACTGAACTTTCCAGGGATTAAGTCCAATTTTCATTAATGTTCAGCTAATAAATCAGCTCTTTATCAGCATTGTTTTAAAGGCTTTGCTGAAATCCAGATAAGTGATGTCCACAGTACCACCTTCATCCAACACTTTACATAGTGAAATAAGTCCAATAAGGTTTCATAGAGAAGATCTGCCCTCAATGAAACCATGCTGTTTTGGGTCCAACAAGTGGTTGGTTGTTAGGTGGTCCTCATTTTCAGGAGAGTGTCCACTATTTTTACTACTAGAGATGTCAAACTTACTGGCCTGCAGTTACTGGCTTCTTCTCAAACTACCCTTATTATGGATATAAATACTATCATAAGGAAGATTATTTGCCGGAAGGGATTGGTTGACCAGATCAGTGATTGTTCTTTAACTGCTTCCGGACCACCCGGTGACTATAGACGTCAGGGCAGTCCATGCTTATCTCTGCAAGGATGTTACTGAACGTCCTTGCAGAGATCACAGCTGCATGCTAATCATGCGACAGAGGGTGTCCATTGTCAGTGAAAGCTAGGTTCTCCGCAGAGAAGACAGGTACTTACTTTACTGTAGTTGCCACTCAATCAGCCCTGTATATACAGATTAAAAAGCGGTAATGCAGCTGCTTCCTACTCTGGTCCTACTAGTCTTGTGATCACTAGGGGTCGGATGTATGCACAAACTGCTGGGTCTTAGCAGACCCAGATCAGCTTTGCAGTGAGGCTTTACAACATTGTAAACCCATTGGAGCTCCATTCCTCTTGTAATTGGAACTAATATGTCAGTCCCAGTTACAGGAGGTATCAGCAATTAAAAAATTGTAATGTTAAAATGGCAGTGGGGGCACAAAGGTGGAGATTTATCAAGACAGGTGCTTTCTGTGCCGGTCTTGATATCCCCTGCACTGCTGGAGGATGCACAACACTTTGATGAGTCGCAGGCATCGTCATAAATTAGGCGCATCCTCCTGCAGTCCATGCTCCTAAACAGAAATCTACAACAGCTCAGCCGTAGACTTAAAGCAACTTTTCTGGTGCAAGGGAGATGACAAATCTCCCCAAAATGTAAAATAAAATAAAAAACTGAACAGCCTGCCAAATACCTTTACCGCAGGTCCAATCAGGCATGTTGTAAAAACCTATAATTATATATGATCTCCTTTTATTGCATATTGAGTTCAACCAGCAGGTTTTCATAATCCTTAATTTGCCCTGGAAGCTTATAAATCCAATTCTAATCCCTGTCCTTTCTTTAGTTTTTGTGAAAACGCAGAGTTTCTAGCTCTTTGTGTGTATTGTGTATTACTGTCAGTTTCAGACTAACCTCATCCACTACGTTTACTATTCCAGCAACTACCTCATTGTGGCAAAAAATAATTTATAGAACCAGGCGTAGGTCTAAGTAGAACATCTTCCAGTTTATTAGTTCCACAATTAAAATCCAGTAATACAGCCCATGACGCTTGGTCTGCATACTTTCGGACTATAAATAATACTTTCTCATGACCCTGGACTAGTTATAGTCCAAAACCCATAGGCCAACTGCTGATCATCTCTTGGGGTTCCTTGTATCACTGTCTTTTAATTGTGAAACCAATCGGAAGAAGTTTTACTGAGACCAAAGCCTGTTGTCGGATAATATTATATTTACCACTATTGGAATAAAGGTCCACACATTGCAGGAGCGGTGAGCCGATCATTGACTGTTGATACAACAGTATCTACCATCCTAACATCTATATCATCAACTACATCTAAAGTCCTTAGTTCCAAACAACATCATCAACTGCATCTATCATCCCAACAGCATTATCAACTGCATCTACCACCCCAACTATATCTACCATCCCAACATCTAAGGAAACTGCATCTACCATCCCAACATCTAAGGAAACTGCATCTACCACCCCAACTATATCTACCATCCCAACATCTAAGGAAACTGCATCTACCATCCCAACATCTAAGGAAACTGCATCTACCACCCCAACTATATCTACCATCCCAACATCTAAAGAAACTGCATCTACTATCCCAACTGTATTAGAGAGGACCTCTCACCGCTCCTGACATGCCTGTTTTAATAGCTTAATGCATTCCACATGTAATAACGATTCTGGAGCATCTATTCTTATGTCTCTATGTTGTGTCATTCCTTTATTATTTCTTCTAGAAGTTATGAATGAAATGCTATTAGTCTTCAGTAAGGGTACAGAGGGGAGGTAACCAGTTGGGGGGGATGTACTTACACAATCAGAAAATGGCAGCACTGATTGGATAGAGTGAGTCTGTGCAGGGACACGCCCCCAACTGGTTACCTCCCCTCTGTACCCTTACTGCAAACTGATAGCAATTCATTCATAACTTCAAGAAGGAATAATAAAGGAATGGCACAACATAGAGCCATAAGAATAGATGCTCCAGGGAATGTATGACGCTACTAAAACCGGCGTGTCAGGAAAGGGGACAGGTCCTCTTTAACAACTGCCTCATTTTTATATCAAAAAACCACGGCACTCTATAGAGAATTTATAAGTTGCTTATTTTATTATTATATTTCATATCTTTTTGTAAATCCATCCAAAATAGTAGCCACTGGCCAACGTTTCGGTCTAATCTTAGACCTTGATCACGGCCTTAGTCTGTATAGTAGGGAGAATGGTGGATCAACTGCCTCATAAACTGTATCTACCCTCCCAACATCAACGCATCTACCATCCCAACAGCATCATCAACTGTATCTACCACCCCAACATCTACATCAACTACATCTATGATCCCCACTATATCAACTGCTTTTTACCATGCCAAATGCATGATCATCTGCATCTACCAAACCATCTACATCAATTAAATCTACCATCCCAACTACATTATCACCTACCTCTACCATCCCAAGTACATTATAAACTGCATCTACCATGCCAACATCTAAATCATCAACTGTATCTACCAGCCCAATAACTACCACATTAATTGCATCTACCATTCCAAGTACATCAGCTACATTTACCATCCTAATTACATCACTTACAGTTGTGTTCGAAATAATAGCAGTCAGACATCACTAACCTGATCAATCACAGCTTTTGATAGAAATGATATTTCTACATGTCTAATAATATACTAGCAGGTGTAGTAGAGTTATAGAAATCCAACAGACCCAACACTCATGACAGGCATGCTGCTGATTCTCTGTAATTCAATCACTTATTGAAAGGGGCATGTTAAAAATAAGAGCAGTGTGGAGTTCAATGAGTGAGGTCATTCATTCTTTGAAAAACAGGTGGCAATTATTGCCCTTATTTAAGGAAGGAAGTTGCTGCCTTCCTTCCTTAAATAAGGGCAATAATTGCCACCTGTTGTACATGCTGGTTACAGTGCATTTCTCTCTGAAATTCTGAGGAAAATGGGTTGTTCCAGACATTGTTCAGAAGAACAGCGTACCTTGATTAAAAAGTTGATTGGAGAAGGGAAAACATATAAAGAAGTGCAGAAAATGATAGGCTGCTCAGCTCAAATGCTTTAAAATGGCAACCAAAACGTGAAAGACGTGGAAGAAAGCGAAAAACTACCATTCGAATGGATAGAAGTATAGCCAAAATGGCAAGGACTCGGCCAACAATCAGCTCCAGGAAGATCAAAGAAGGCTTAAAGTTCCCTGTGAGTACTGTTGCAATTAGAAGACGCCTATGTGAAGCCAAGCCATCTGCAAGAAGCCCCCGCAAAGTCCCACTGTTGAAAAAAAAGACATGTGCTGAAGAGTAGGGTTGAGCGAACCCGAACTGTAAAGTTCGGGTTCGTACCGAACTTTAGGGTTTTTGGACCCCAGACCCGAACCCGAACATTTTTTGTAAAAGTTTGGGTTCAGGTTTGGTGTTCGGCGCTTGCTTGGTGCTTTTTAAAAAGGCTGCAGAGCAGGCAATCAACAAGCGGTTAACTGTTTGACCTTAGAAGCCATCACAGCCATGCCTACTAATGGAATCCCTGTGATTGGCCAGTGTAGCATGTGACCCAGCCTCTATATAAGCTGGAGTCACGTAGCGCTGCACATCACTCTACTGTACTTAGTGTAGGGAGCGAATAGGAGAGAGTCTTTGCTCAAAATCTGAATCTAACTCAGCGATCTACCTAAATTGTGTTTTGTGGGTGCAGGGCCCAATTTTTTTTTCCTGCCCTGAGCCCATTGACAAAAAAAAATAACTTTAATAAGTCAGTTAGGTGGGAGGCGGCGGCGGCCATTTTATGCAAGCTCAGTGCTCCAGCACTGCATCTGAGCTTTTGGAACATTGAAAATCCCAATTTTTTGGGCAATATACAGTCGTGGCCAAAAGTTTTAAGAATGACACAAATATAAGCTAAACTGCTTTTAGATCTTTGTTTCAGTTGTTTCTGTGATGTAGTGAAATATAATTACACGCACTTCATACGTTTCAAAGGCTTTTAGCAACAATTACATGACATTTATGCAGAGTCAGTATTTGCAGTGTTGGCCCTTCTTTTTCAGGACCTCTGCAATCCGACTGGGCATGCTCTCAATCAACTTCTGGGCCAATTCCTGACTGATAGCAACCCATTCTTTCACAATCACTTCTTGGAGTTTGTCAGAATTAGTGGGTTTTTGTTTGTCCACCCGCCTCTTGAGGATTGACCATAAGTTCTCAATGGGATTAAGATCTGGGGAGTTTCCAGGCCATGGACCCAAAATGGTCCCCGAGCCACTTAGTTATCACTTTTGCCTTATGGCACGGTTCTCCATAATGCATTGTTCTTCACCAACCTGTTGTTGGATTGTTGGAAGAAGTTGCTGTTGGAGGGTGTTTTGGTACCATTCTTTATTCATGGCTGTGTTTTTGGGCAAAATTGTGAGTGAGCCCACTCCCTTGGATGAGAAGCAACCCCACACATGAATGGTCTCAGGATGCTTTACTGTTGGCATGACACAGGACTGATGGTAGCGCTCACCTTTTCTTCTCCGGACAAGCCTTTTTCCTGATGCCTCAAACAATCGGAAAGAGGCTTCATCAGAGAATATGACTTTGCCCCAGTCCTCAGCAGTACATTCACCATATTTTCTGCAGAAGATCAATCTGTCCCTGATGTTTTTTTGGGAGAGAAGTGGCTTCTTTGCTGCCCTTCTTGACACCAGGCCATCTTCCAAAAGTCTTTGCCTCACTGTGCGTGCAGATGTGCTCACACCTGCCTGCTGCCATTCCTAAGCAAGCTCTGCACTGGTGGCACTCCGATCCCACAGCTGAATCCTCTTTAGGAGACGATCCTGGCGCTTGCTGGACCTTCTTGGATGCCCTGAAGCCTTCTTAACAAGAATTGAACCTCTTTCCTTGAAGTTCTTGATGATCCTATAAATTGTTGATTGAGGTGCAATCTTAGTAGCCACAATATCCTTGCCTGTGAAGCCATTTTTATGAATCGCAATGATGGCTGCACGCGTTTCTTTGCAGGTCACCATGGTTAACAATGGAAGAACAATGATTTCAAGAATCACCCTCATTTTAACAGGACAAGTTTGCCATTTTAACCTAATCAGCCTGACATAATGATCTCCAGCCTTGTGCTCGTCAACATTCTCTCCTGAGTTAACAAGACGATTACTGAAATGATCTCAGCAGGTCCTTTAATGACAGCAATGAAATGCAGTGGAAAGGTTTTTTGGGGATTAAGTCAATTTTCATGGCAAAGAAGGACTATGCAATTCATCTGATCACTCTTCATAACATTCTGGAGTATATACAAATTGCTATTATAAAAACTTAAGCAGCAACTTTTCCAATTTCCAATATTTATGTAATTCTCAAAACTTTTGGCCTCGACTGTACACTAGACAACAGTCCCTGCCTGCTCTCCTAGCTGCCTATAGCTTGAAACGAGTTTGTTTTAGTGGTCCTCTCTCCACGATGCAAGCAACGCTATATATTTGGTCACACCTCACGGCCGCTCTAAAGTTATTCAACATTCCAAGGGAAAAAATTCCCTTAATTTCACTGACATATCTTACCCCGGACTTGGACTTAACTGTGTGGTCCAATAGCGGGATACACTATCTCAGTTGTTTATACTCAGGCTCATCCCTGGTAGACTTTCAGTTCTTACATTCTAACTACTCCCTTCCGCACCCTCAATTCTACCAATTTCTCAGAATTAGACACCTGCTAAATAGTCTCTTGCAACCACGCTCTCAAGCTAGCACTAATATTTGTCAAGCATACTTTTCGGCTGCCACACCATGCCGCCTTAGGTTATCATCTTTGTATTCGGGGCTTTTCTCGCTAAACAGCCATACATGATCAGGTGGGAACAAGAGCTTAATGTCAGGTTCACTGTTACACAATGGAAGGCCGCAATGTATCGGTCCTTTAAAAGCTCTAAATGTTAAACCACGTTGACAAGCCAGAAGGATCCAACTGGGGTGGTATCTGACCCCTAATAGGTTGGCACACTGCTCACCAGGTTACTCGCCTCTTTGTTGGAGGAAATGCGGGAGCATAGGAACCCCCCTGCATATATGGTGGGCGTTCCCATATACCGGCCTACTTTGGCGTAAAGTGTAAACCCTGATTCACCAAGGCACTGATCTCAAAATTACCCTTACCCCTGCTCTTTCCATTCTCGGGCAGGGGCCTGGTGGAAGTCACTCCAAAAGTGCGCTGGGTAAACAGGCGTGCACTCTTACAATCACTGATGTAATCCAAATAATTAACTACCACATGCACTGTGAAATGGTTTTTGGGCCCTCGTCTGCTGCCTGCATCCGCTCACATAATCACTGGGTTCCATGGCAATCTAGCAGATTCGCAATTGCATTACCTGAATGCTTGAGGTAATCTATTCCCTTCGCTCCAGTCGCACCTAGTCCCCCCCCTCCCGATAGCACCGCTGCAGATGGGATACTATCTCCTCATGCTTAGACATTCCTTCTGTTATAAGGTAGCAACTCTCACCCCTGTGCATTGGAATAGTCATTGGAATTGTTAGACTCCACTGTGTATACCATATGTACGATGTATTGCACTGTCATTTAATGTACTTGTATTTCACTTTCTTTATTTTCATCTTTTGAAAAATCTCAATAAAAACTTATTGAACCATAATAACAGAATAGCACAGCAGTATCTAAAGCGTGTATCTCACACTGACAGATGCAGATAAGGCCGCAAATTAGGTATTTTGCCCAAAAAGGGTGTTTCTTTAATAACAGAATATTACAGCAGTATATAACGCTTGAATTTCACACGTACAGATGCAGGAAGGGCTGTAAAATTGAGTATTTGAGTATTGAGTATTGGCAAAAATGGGTGTTTTTTAAAACCCAGAAAATTATTGAAGTATTTCAAGCTTGTTTTTAACAATCACAGATGAAGCAAAGACTGCAATATTAAAGGGCTTCTGTCACCCCACTAAAGTCATATTTTTTGGGGGGCTAGTTAAATTCCTTATACTGCGATATATAAAAATATAATGCTCTTACTTACTTTCCTTCAGCCGTTTCTTATAAAAACGAACTTTTAGGGCGTCTACTTGCTGGCAGCCGCAGCAAAAAAAACGCCTCCTCGTCGTGTTGATTGACAGGGCCAGCCACGATCTCCTCCTCCGGCCGGCCCTGTCAGCATTTCAAAAATCGCGTGCCTGTGTTCACTCGGCGCAGGCGCTCTGAGAGAAGGAGGCTCGCCTCCTCAGCACTCCCTCAGTGCGCCTGCGCCAATGACGTCTTCTTTTTCGGTGATGTCATCGGTGCAGGCACACTGAGGGCGTGCTGAGGAGGCGAGCCTCCTCATCTCAGAGCACCTGCGCCGAATGAACACAGGCGCGCGATTTTTGAAATGCTGACAGGGCCGGCCGGAGGAGGAGATCGCGGCTGGCCCTGTCAATCAACACGACGAGGGGGCCCTACTTGCTGGTAGAGACCTAATTTACATATTATAAAAGTTCGTTTTTATAAGAAACAGCTGAAGGAAAGTAAGTAACACCATTATATTTTCATATATCGCTGTATAAGGAATTTCACTAGCCCCCCCAAAAAAAATGACTTGGGGGTGACAGAAGCCCTTTAAGTTTTTTTTACTAACAGAATATGAAAGCTGTGTATAACACTTGAATTTCACACTGACAGATGCAGCAAGGGCTGTAAAATTTAGTATTTTGCCCAAAAAGGGTGTTTTTCAAAACCCCGAGAATTATTGCTGTATTTCTAGCTTAAATTGCACACTGACTAATGCTGCAAAGGCCACAGATGTAGGGTCTTGCCAAAAATGGGTGATTTTTTTTAAACCCAGAATATAATTGCTGTAGTTGAAGCTTCTATTTGACTGTCACAAATGCACATATGTTGTGCTGTTGCACAGAACTTGCATAATATGGCTGCCGCCGCCGCCCAGCTAACTAACAGACGGATAAAAGTTATTTTTGTGGGTCACTGGGTTCAGGGCAGGGTAAAAAGATTGTGCACTGCACCCACAAAACTAAATCTAGGTAGATCGCTGAGTTAACAAGCACTTCTGATTAAAGATTCTGTCCTATTTTCTCCCTCACAGCAGCAGCATCCTATCCCTACACTAATCAGAGTAGAGTGACGTGCAGCGCTACGCGACTCCAGCTTATATAGAGGCTGGGTCACATGCTACACTGGCCAATCACAGCCATGCCATTAGTAGGCTTCTAAGGGCACAGAGTTAAACGCTTGTTGATTGGCTGCAGCCTTTCAAAAAGCACCATAAAATAGCCGAACACTGAACCCGAACCCGAACTTTTAATGAAATGTTCGGGTTCTGGTCCATGGGGCCAAAAATCCTAATGTTCGGTACGAACCCGAACTTTACAGTTCGGGTTCGCTCAACCCTACTGCTGTTATATTCTGGTTTTAAAAATACACCCATTTTGTCCTAGATACTACATTTGCTGCATTTCTGACAGTCCAATACAAGCGTTAAATAATGCTGTTATATTCTGGTATTAAAAAAACACCCATTTTGTGCAAAATACTACATTTGGGGCCTTTACTGCATTTCTGACAGTCCAATCCAAGCGTTAAATGCTGCTGTTATATTCTGGTATTAAAAAAACACTCATTTTGTGCAAAATACTACAATTGCGGCCTTTGCTGCATTTGTGACAGTCCAATACAAGCGTTAAATACTGCTGTTATATTCTAGTTTTAAAAAAACACCTATTTTGTGCAAAATACTACAATTGCGGCCTTCGCTGCATTTCTGACAGTCCAATACAAGCGTTAAATACTGCTGTTATATTCTGGTATTAAAAAAACACCCATTTTGTGTAAAATACTACAATTGCGGCCTTCGCTGCATTTCTGACAGTCTAATACAAGCTTTAAATACTGCTGTTATATTCTGGTTAAAAAAAAACACCCATTTTGTCCTAGATACTACATTTTGGGCATTTGCTGCATTTCTGACAGTCCAATACAAGCGTTAAATACTGCTGTTATATTCTGGTATTAAAAAACACCCATTTTGTGCAAGATTCTACATTTGCTGGCTTTGCTGCATTTCTGACAGCCCAATACAAGCGTTAAATACTGCTGTTATATCCTGGTTTTAAAAAAACACCCATTTTGTCCTAGATACTACATGTGCGGCCTTTGTTACATTTCTGACAGTCCAATACAAGTGTTAAATACTGATGCTATATTCTGGTTTTTAAAAAACACCCATTTTGTGCTAGATACTACATTTGGGGCCTTTGCTGCATTTCTGACAGTCCAATACAACCAGTCTATATTGCTGTTACATTCAAAAAATATATAAATTTAATTAAAATATAATAAAAGAAGAAATAAAAATAAAGAAACCAAAAATAAAAATAAAAAGTTCACCACTGTGTTTCTTGATGTCAAATCGGCTTCACTGACCTCCGTGTGATGCAGGTAAATTCGCAATGAATCAGTCTCTATACAAAAGGTGGTCGCGCTGCCAGGTATACGTCTTAATTCACAAGCTCAAGAGAAGCGGCAATCTTCTTTGACACAACCAGCACACCTGAGTCCTGCCGGATAGCAGCCTTTTCTCAAAGCAACCTTCCTACGGAATCAAAGTTTCGGGTACCTAGTGAAGGTCTGCAAAGTTGAGTTAACGAAACGCTCTTATTATACTCACAATAAAATCATGAATGACACGCCTTAAATAATCATAAAATCTGGTCCATCAGGTCCATCAACCCCAATGTCTGGGCATATATTGTTCATTGACAAATTAACATTTTTTGTGGGGTGAAGTATTTGTATAAAATTCGCCTGTCACACTGTTATGTGACCTCAACAAATTTTTCCTCTTTATGACACCGGCACTGCCTTACTGTCAGTGAACCTAATTGTTGACTGTCCACATCTGGTAATTATACCCTTTGACCCAATGCTGGGTATAATTACCAGATGTGGATTCAGTTACATATTTATTCCCAGAATTTTTGTACAGTCACTCAGAATTGAGAAAGCTCATTGGAAGAACGAGTGAAACATTTTCAAGAAATCTACAGTACGTCCAGTTGCCTTAATTTATTCTTTACAGATTTAATTGTTGACTATTGGGGGTTACATTGTCGCCCGACATAAACCATCTGTTAGTTTGATTGGTGAATGCAAAGAATGAGGAGAGCGTCAAATAAGGGACGTGGCCCCGGTCGTGGTGCTGCTAGTGCTGGTGGAGCTCCTGTTGCAGGAAGAGGACGTGGTCGATCTGTGCCAGCTACATGCACAAATGAAACACCTTCCTCAGGTGAGAGTAGGCGACAGAACCTTAAGTGTTTTTTGGTAGGGCCGAATGCGGCTCTACGAATGGTGAGGCCAGAACAAGTACAGGAGATAGTAGATTGGATGGCTGACAGTGGCTCCAGTTCCTTCACATTGTCTCCCACCCAGTCTCCTGCTGAAAGATCAGAGTTGGCACCTGCAGCAAATGGCCATCAGTCTTTCACCCAGGGCCGTTTCTAGAGGCGTGCATCCTTCAGGACAGAAGAGGGGGGCACCGTCAGCAGGGCCCAGTGCCGGAAGGGGGCCCTTTCTGTCTGGAAGCAGCAGGAGTGGAGATGAGCGCTTCCATTGTGGAAGCGCTCATCTCCAAATTCATCTGTATCGCCGTCCTCAGGACAGCGATACAGATGAACGGTGCGGAGGAGCAGGGGAGAGGCGTCTCCCTTGACCCTTCCTCTGATAGGCTACAGGCCTAGTGCATGTAGCCTTTCAGAGGCCGGTGCAGGCGGCGCGATGACGTCAACGCGCCGCCTGAGCCATACAGAGCGGGACACAGGCCGGAAGAGGCCTGCATCGCATCGCTAACAGCAGCATAAGGTAAGTATATGAGTTTATTGTTTTTATTATTTATAGTATACTGTGGCAAGGGGCTCTATATACTGGCACAATATGGAGGGGGCACTATAGAGAAGATGGGAACCACTATGGGGCCCTATATACTGGCACAATATGGAAGGGGCACTATGGAGAAGAGGGGAAGCACCATGGGGGCTCTTTATACTGGCACAATATGGAGGGGGCACTATAAAGAAGAGGGGAAGCACTATGGTGCCCTATATACTGGCACAATATGGGGGGCACTATGGAGAAGAGGGGAAGCACTATGGGGGCCCTATATACTGGCACAATATGGGGGGCACTATTGGGGCCCTATATACTGGCACAATATGGGGGGCCACTATGGAGAAAAGGGGAAGCACTATGGGGGCCCTATATACTGGCACTCATTATGGGGGCTCTATGGAGAAGTGGGGGGTAAAGGAGCACTATGGTGGCATTTACTGGGGGCCCTATTTACTGGCACGCATTATGGGGGGCACTATGGAGAAGTGGGGGAGAAGAGCACTTTGGGGCATTATATAGGGGCATTTAATACTGGCAACCATTTTGGTGCCACTATGGAGAAGGGGGAGAGGAGCATTATGGGGGAATCTATGTGGGGCAGTCAGTAGGGGCATTTTATACTGGCACATTATGGAGAACACTATGGGGACAGGAGAGGAGCACTATGGGGCATCTTCTGGGGGCACTATATAGGAGTATTTTATACTGTCACAATTTATAGTGGCACTATGGGCACCTAAGCTCAACTAGGGCTACTAAGTGTTTTTTCTAGTGGCACACAGTACGGGTCATTGGAACACATGAGGGCATTCTGGGGACATTGACTCTACTGGGGGCACTAAGATGTTCGTTTGTTTTTTGTCTTTGTTTACTGACACACAACGGGGCATGTTGAGAAGGTGGGAGGATGATGAAAAAGTAGGAAACTAAGATGTCTGTCAAACTCTGCAGAGAGAAGAGATGGCTGAAAGAAATCATCATGGTGGTCTGGTCTGAATGGAGAAGCTAAAGAAAGAGAACAGCTACATCAAAGGAGACATCACTGGATGTAAGAGGTATGTGGACCTGTATTAGGCTACTTTCACAACTGCGTTAGTGATTCTGGCAGGCTGTTCCAGCTGAGAATAGCCTGCCGGAATTCACTGGATCCGGCACTGCAGACTGAATGCCTGCCGCCCCCATCAACTACAATGTGGTACGGTGTTTTTTTGATGTTCGTCCTGTTGGTAAAATTCCCTAGAAACTGCCCTGCTTTCACCTCACGCCCTTGCAAATCAGCCAAGCAGTCTGAGCCCCAAGTCATGCAGCAGTCTCTTCTGCTTTTTGATGACTCTGGTTTTCCAGGGCCATCCACATAGCCCTGGCCCAGAAGTGAAAAGATTGAGTGCACCGATGCCCAACCACTTATGTTTCAGGATGAGTACATGGGAGGTCCACCACAGCACATCTCGGATGATGACGAAACACAACTGCTGTGGCTTTCTGCAGTGTGCAGACTGACAAAGAGGGCAGGGGTGAAGACTGAGTGGAAAATGATGTGGAGGATGATGAGGTCCTCGACCCCACATGGAATCAAGGTCATGCAAGTGACCTATCTAGTTCGGAGGAAGAGGCGGTGGTCGCACAGAGCAGCCAGCACAGCAAAAGAGGGAGCAGGGTGCAAAAGCGGAGCGGCCGTCCCCTAGACAGTACGCCTCCTACTGCCCACCGCAGCAAGGGACCGAGCACACCAAAGCCAGCTCCACGTTTAGGCGAGGCATAAATGTTCTAACCCTGAGCAGAACCTGCATGACCAGGCATCTAAGTGCAAAACACGAGATGCAGTGGAGTAGACACCTCAAAAACAAAGAAAGGTCTGTGGCTCCTCCTGCTTCCTCTTCTGCTGCAGTCTCGGCCTCTTCATCCCCCTCTGGAGTGACAGTGGCACCTGCCACCCTGCAAACAGAGGATGTGCCAGCAACGCCACCACTTGGGTCACCAGGGATCTCCACAATGTCCCATGGAAGCGTTCAGCTGTCTATCTCCCAAACACTGGAGCGAAAGAGGAAGTACCCCCCTACCCACCCGCGATCCCTGGCCCTGAATGCCAGCATTCCAAAATTACTGGCCTTTGAAATGCTGTCATTCCGTCTGGTGGAGACGGAGAGTTTTAAAAGCCTTATGTTGGTGGCTGTCCCACAGTACATCGTTCCAAGCCGCCACTACTTTTCCAGACGAGCCATCGCCCCAGAGTTGTGTTACTAAACTCTTTTACCCCGCTACAATGTCCTAAGAGCCTTAACCTTGTCATCTGATGTAATTTTACATTATATCCTCACAACTGTGCATTATAAACCATGCTAAATGTATATTGCTGTAATTTCCATGTTAACCAGCAGGTGGCAGCAATGTTTTAGCAAGGACTTAGGTTCAGTTTAGTACATCTAAGCTGGAATAGTTTGTTCCAGCTTAGCTCCCCCTCTGTGAGCAGAGTGGGCTATGCCCACATCCTGCAGCATGGGGAGAGAAGGAAGTTAGAGTAGTGTAGCCCACCCCCTGCTAGGTGTAGGGTGTGCATGTTAGGAGCTCCCAGATTTAGGGAACCAGGATCTTGTCTAGGCTGAGACATTGATCATCATCCCCAGCTTAAGCCCTACAGCCTTGGCTGGATGAAGCAAGCAGACAACTCCAATTCCAGGAAGAAAGCATTTCCTGAAACGATAACTGTGAGTAAAGTCCAGAGACCCAGGAGAAGCCATATTCCTCCTCAGCTAGTCAGTCCCCATACAGCAGAAGATAGAAAGTGCAGAAGCCAAATTCCTGCCACAGTATAGAGCTACAAAGAAGACATCCTTTACTGCAAGCTCCAGGTTTATAGAGCAGATAAAGGTAAATTCCTGCCAACCATTGCCAATACCTGCTGGGACCTAAGACTAAAGCTGTATCTTGCTTGGATGAAAGTTACCATCAGTAAAGACAAGTTTGAACTTTACCAAAGGTCTGGATCTCAATTACTGCTGCAAAATCCCTCTATTATTCCTACTAGCACTACACTCAATTTATTGCAAGTGAGCCAGGATCCAGGAGTCCAGCCGTACCCAGGTAGGAGACACTGTTGACATCATTATCACCACCATACAGAGACATTGCACCACTCTGGCATTACTAAACTGGGACGTGCGTTATAACACCTTTAAAGGGCCCTGTGACAGTACCGTGCGCACGCTGCAATTGGCGTCACAAACAGAACTATAGACTATTATACCTATATCCTGACCCACTGCATAATTTGGCGTCAGTGTAACCGTACCACTGTCCTGTGCTCATTGCATTTTTGGCGTCACGAACAGGATCAAGCTGTGTGCCAACAGGATCGAGCCGTGTGCCAACAGGATCCAATTGTGTGCCTTAACAGGATCGAATTGCATGTTTAACACTGCTACAAGGCCTGAGGATTGTGCCAAAACCTTGAAAATTTACTTTATAGACTTCATTGCAGCGCCAGAAAGAGCTGCACAGTGCGCACCAGCACTCCAATGGTTAATTTGGCATATTCATGTGATGGTGCCGCTTCTTCATGCCCTTCAGAAGCAGGAAAATGCAAGAAGGCCCTTTCAAGAGTGCGAAAATGCCGAATACGCCCCCTAGAAGCGGGAACTCTTAAGCCTGCCCCCCATAAACTTGGCAATGCGAGCCAGGGGAGTTCAGACTCCTCCCTCTGGGCTCCACCCTCATTCCCTGTACCGAGTGATAGAGGAGACGCAGGAAACATGGCGCTCCCATCACCCAAGTGGGACTAAATGGCAGTCCAGGGAGAGCTAGTGTACAAGGCTCCCTTACCAGAGATCCCGGTCTCCCAGCTGATGAAGAGAGCTGGCCCCAGCACTTTTGCAGTGTCCCCGGAGGCTGCGCATGCCGCAACTGGTGCAGAGACAGCCGCCGCTGTACAAGTCAAGATGGCCGCCACTCCCGAACCCGCTCCCGCGGATGATGACATCTCATCCCCAGTCCAGACCTCAGAGGCTATGGATTCCTCCGCAAAGGCTGGATGCACAGACGAGATGTCCTCCAAGATGGCCGACGGCGATGAACCTGCTCCCGCGGAAGACACTGCCGACCAAGACGCCCAGGCCTTGGACCTGCCAGCACCGCTGACGGCACCTGAAGCCCCAGATGACCACCAGGAGGAACCAGAACTGGCCACCCGGCCGCGACATCAGGTAGGAGCAGTCGCGCTCCCTGAGGCCCAGGCCCGGTCCGAAGCTGCGCCTGCACCATGCCCGGTGGACTCTGATACCCCTGGTAGGCCTAAGCCAGCTCTGATACGCACACCTGCTGGTGCGGCGGAGGCGGCCGGAGTTTCCACTCTGCCGCCCAGAACCAACACCACCGGAGCGGGACGCCTCAATCCTAAGGTCCCATTAGAGATCACCGCTCACGCCCAGACTGCGTGGGAATACAAATCGGTTATTGAGGAGTGGGTCAAGCAAGTGTTAGATGACCCCCGGCCAGGTGACCCGAAACTGATCCGACGCACAGGGACAGTCTTATGGTTTGCTGTTGAGAGAGGAGTGGGCTTCCTCCAAGACAACCATTCAGGGGCCGAGATATTTGTGGGACACCACTCAGTCAAGCGCTTCTACTTGCCCCAGGCCCGTCACAACCTGTATGTGGGGGATTAGGTGGAATACACCCCCATGCGCTCCATCCAAGGCCCCTTTGCCACCAGTGTGACCTTACTGGCCAAACCATTGTCCCCTACTTTGACCCCAGAGACCTGGCAGGAAGATCCAGGCTCTGCAGGGAGAGCTTGCACCCAAAAGAAAAGATTCAAAAAAGCTTGCACCCAAAGAAAAGACTCAAACGTATACCTGAGCTCTTTGTGATCTCTATGTGATATTCTTGCACTAATTTTGCCTAAATGTTTTCAGGTTATGCAACGTTCAAGTATCATATGCCCATTGTGTGTATTCTCTTATACAGACGTGGACAAAATTGTTGGTACCCTTTGGTCAATGAAAGAAAAAGTCACAATGGTCACAGAAATAACTTTAATCTGACAAAAGTAATAATAAATTAAAATTCTATAAATGTTAACCAATGAAAGTCAGACATTGTTTTTCAACCATGCTTCAACAGAATTATGTAAAAAAATAAACTCATGAAACAGGCATGGACAAAAATGATGGTACCCCTAACTTAATATTTTGTTGCGCAACCTTTTGAGGCAATCACTGCAATCAAACGCTTCCTGTAACTGTCAATGAGACATCTGCACCTCTCAGCAGGTATTTTGGCCCACTCCTCATGAGCAAACTGCTCCAGTTGTGTCCGGTTTGAAGGGTGCCTTTTCCAGACTGCATGTTTCAGCTCCTTCCAAAGATGCTCAATAGGATTGAGGTCAGGGCTCATAGAAGGCCACTTTAGAATAGTCCAATTTTTTCCTCTTAGCCATTCTTGGGTGTTTTTAGCGGTGTGTTTTGGGTCATTGTCCTGTTGCAAGACCCATGACCTGCGACTGAGACCAAGCTTTCTGACACTGGCTAGTACATTTCTCTCTAGAATTCCTTGATAGTCTTGAGATTTCATTGTACCCTGCACAGATTCAAGACACCCTGTGCCAGACGCAGCAAAGCAGCCCCAGAACATAACAGAGCCTCCTCCATGTTTCACAGTAGGGACAGTGTTCTTTTCTTGATATGCTTCATTTTTTCGTCTGTGAACATACAGCTGATGTGCCTTGGCAAAAACTTCGATTTTTGTCTCATCTGTCCACAGGACATTCTCCCAGAAGCTTTGTGGCTTGTCAACATGTAGTTTGGCATATTCCAGTCTTGCTTTTTTATGATTCGTTTTCAACAATGGTGTCCTCCTTGGTCGTCTCCCATGTAGTCCACTTTGGCTCAAACAACGACGGATGGTGCGATCTGACACTGATGTTCCTTGAGCATGAAGTTCACCTTGAATCTCTTTAGAAGTCTTTCTAGGCTCTTTTGTTACCATTCGGATTATCCGTCTCTTAGATTTGTCATCAATTTTCCTCCTGCGGCCACGTCCAGGGAGGTTGGCTACAGTCCCATGGATCTTAAACTTATGAATAATATGTGCAACTGTACTCACAGGAACATCTAGTTGCTTGGAGATGGTCTTATAGCCTTTACCTTTAACATGCTTGTCTATAATTTTCTTTCTGATCTCTTGAGACAGCTCTTTCCTTTGCTTCCTCTGGTCCATGTCGAGTGTGGTACACACCATATCACCAAACAACACAGTGATTACCTGGAGCCATATATATAGGCCCAATGGCTGATTACAAGGTTGTAGACACCTGTGATGCTAATTAGTGGACACACCTTGAATTAACATGTCCCTTTGGTCACATTATGTTCTGTGTTTTCTAGGGGTACCATCATTTTTGTCCATGCCTGTTTCATGAGTTTATTTTTTTACATAATTCTGTTGAAGCATGGTTGAAAAACAATGTCTGACTTTCATTGGTTAACATTTATAGAATTTTAATTTATTATTACTTTTGTCAGATTAAAGTTATTTCTGTGACCATTGTGACTTTTTCTTTCATTGACCAAAGGGTACCAACAATTTTGTCCACGTCTGTAGGTGATGCAATGTGACCTCATGCACTTATTGTGATATTGCACTTACTTTTGCACTTAACCAGATATGTAGCAACTTACTCTTGTGTGCCTTGTTTTACAGCTCTTGTTCTCTCCCCCTTTTATACAGACTGCCTATCTGGACGCTTAATACTAATGGCCTACACCCGGTGTTATATACCCATAGGTACCCAGGGTAAGACCAAGTGGTAAGTCCCGGCAGGTCTAGTAACTACACGGGTAACCCCGCTGCTTCGGGAATGGTTAGAGGAGTTTTTGACCCCTCCTTCCCGTTTGTTATGTGTTCAGGATTGCTCCCATCCTGAGGTGTCTTCCAGGAGTTTCATGGGATTATCATACCCTCCTCCTGTGACTATCCGTTATTACTCATGGATACATACACATAGGGAGATTTCTTTAATGCTTCAGTTGCTGGGCTTTTATGATGGGGGCCTGATCGATCAGGCTATTGATGAAACATCCCCCCTTATCTGTTCCGTTTGGAGCCCATACGTCCTAAGCCACACACTTTGTTCACATTACCATACAACACCACATTTATTTAGTTTTATACTGTTATCTGTATTATTCATTGTTATTGGTTTGTTCGTGGGAATGAGGCCTAATGCATCTGATAATACCCATGTAACCTACTATGGCTAAGCTACATATTGGCTTTGCATCCTTTAATGTAAAATAGGAGTTAACTCACCAGTTAAGAGAAGTCGTGTTTTCCAAGTGTTGAGAAAGACCAAAGCTAACATCGTTCTGTTACGAGAAACGCATTTAAAAAAAGGCTGTATCCCAATCTCTCTCACTATCAGAAATGGTACCACGCGTGCCAAGATAGCTCGGCGTCTAGGGGTGTCAGCACTGGCCTTCATAACAATGTTCCCTTTTCATTGTCAGACAAGCTTATCGATCCAGAAGGGAGATATATCTTGCTTAAAGGGGTATTCCCATCAGCAGTTTTCATACTTACCTGCGGCGAGCGCGACGTTCACTTCCTGGATTCGGCTGGGCGGGCTCAGTCAGCTTGATTGACGTCTTCTTCCGGCCGAGCTAAAATAAGTCCCCTCCTACCTGATTGTTGTCTTTCGTCTCCCCTGGTTACGGCCACCTCTTGCCTGTTGAATCCTGTGGCCGCGCTTGCGCAGAAGACTGAAGATTTTCTCCCAGCCGGGCCGCACAATATCCTGAACGCGCACGCTGCCGCGCATGCTCCTTGGTGACTTTTTCCTGGCCTGTATAGTACAGAGCCGGCGTCCGCATTCGCGGCTCTACTATACTGGCCAGGAAGAAGTCATCAAGGTGCATGCGCGGCAGCGTGCGCGTTCAGGATATTGTGCGGCCCGGCTGGGAGAAAATCTTCAGTCTTCTGCGCAAGCGCGGCCACAGGATTCAACAGGCGAGAGGTGGGCGTAACCAGGGGAGACGAAAGACAACAATCAGGTAGGATTATTTGAAGGTTAACTGGACTCACTGACATCACGCTGGACTCAAATCAGCTCATTAGCATGCGGCATGTGGCATCTTTGTGTGTATATTATTATGAGGTAACCATCTGTCACCTTAGCACAGATGCCAAAAAGGCGTTCGATAGGGTTGACTGGAGGCCCTTCTGAATCTGTTTGACAGGTTCGGCTTATTGTCAAACTTCAAGATTAATTTCCCAAAATGTTCGACATTAGGGATCAAAATAACACATACTTTCAATGGCCCCTCACGCACATGTCCTACCTAAGAATTAACATAGATCCCAAGACAGAGACCTTGTTCCAGCTAAACTATCCCCCTCTATTAAAAGAGATTACACAACAACTAAACAATTGAAATATCCCGTTCATGTCTTGGATAGGGCGCAAAAACTTATTGAAAACCTTTATCACCCCAAAACTACTATATATTATGCAAACTGCCCCGATACATGTCCCATTTAGCTTTTTGGCCTCAATCTAGAAACTCTTTTCAGCATTTGTTTGGAAAAATTCCGGCCCACGATTATCTTATAAACTCCTGACTTTGCCTAAGAATATGGGTGGCTTTGGTCTTCCAGATATCACAATGTATTACAGAGCAATCCAACTACACCCGCACATAGAATTGCTCAACCCTCACACTAACAAACTAGGTGTGACCATTGCTTCTCTGTTTCTCTCTCCATCTGAGATATCTAATCTCTGGAAAACCCCTGGCAAACTCCAACCAGGCTTGGCAATTCACCCCCTATTTAAAGGGGTGTTTTACACATGGCAAAAAATAGCTATCCCTTTACAACTACTTGATTCCCCTTCTTCTCTCACTCCTGCCAAATTACTTCCTCACCTACTGCGGTTTGACTATAGAGATGACTTAGGGATTTGGTCCACATTAGGCAACGTCCTAATTAAGGATTTGCTAGCGGGTAACTCAATTGCACCCCCCTGGAAAAGATTAAGGATACTTATTGCACTAAACCATAGTCCGAAAGCCACTATAGACATTTCCATAAGGTATGCACTCGCTTCCTAGAGGCCACGTAGGTCTCAATCCTGGTATGAGGCATTGTTAGATTCTTCAACCCAACGCAAAGGACTCATTTCCTTACTCTACAAAAAGATCTTAGAAAACTATGCCACAATTAAGCCGACCTTCCTCAAACAGTGGGAGAAGGACTTGGGTATATCCTTTTCAGACTCAGAATCTAAACAGATTGTACAAAACTCTCATGGCATCTCAAAATGTATAAGAATTCAAGAGAATTCATAAAAAATAGTGACCAGATGGTATCGCACCCCTGATAGAATCCATAAAATAAATCCATCCGTTCCTGCGGACTGCTGGAGATGTTATGGAGCCCAAAGTTCCATGCTCCACATATGGTGGGAATGTCCACGTATCTCTATATTTTGGGCGAAAGTTACAACAGCAATTGATCAGATATGCTCCTCGTCCATTACACTGACCCCATCTCTAGTCTTACTTAACAAGCCTGAGCACGATTGCCCACTTAAATAATTACACCTCCCACCGATGCTCATAATGGCAGCCAAGTTATTAATACCCAAATTCTGGCTCAGTGAATAAACTCCCTCGATAAATGACTGGTTTGGCAAAAGGCAGGACATTTATAGAATGAAAGAACTTAGTAGTTGGTTAACCTTATCACATGATACATTCCTATCTTTGTGGTCACCTTGGTTGAAGTGGTACTCGTCTTACTCACACTGATTTCGTACTTGTTAGGCAGATAAGACTCAACATCAAACTCACTCTTAACCTTACATTATTTTGCATACAAGATCACTCCAGTGATCATTGGCGAAATATGCTACATGGTCTCATAGGATCCAAGTTTATGTACATGCTCTTTACTTGTACGCTTTGTATCCATGCCTCATTTTCCCGTAACATTGTTCTTTGTTATTCAATGTTTCATTATGTTTCTAATATATGATTATATGTTCATGCTTGTCATTATGAATATACTGCTTAAATAAAGATTTATAAAAAAAAAATAATGATACTGTAATATCAATTTTCCACACTATACAATATATCTTTTTTTAATATGTCCATTCTTGTGTCTCATTTATTGCATCCAATCTTAAATCAGACCCAGTAAGAGGGTATATTGTATATTGTATACGTTTATATATAATAATTTCTTACACTAGTGTGTCCTGAGAGTATTTCCACTGTTGATGTGTGAAGCTTCACCTCCAGCGTCACCCTCCTCATCAGTCTGCTAGATGTTGTTCACTGATAAGACTAACACACTGCACCTTCATTTTTTTTTCTAAATATGAGCTTTTGAAAGGGTATTCCAGTGCAAAATAAGATGTCGGCTGACCATCAAATAATAAAAAAAAAAATAATTAAGCAAGCTTATACTCACCTCTCCAATCTCCCACTTCATCAGTGTCCAGGTCCAGGATGTGCTTTACTTTTTGCTGACATCTCAACACGGAAAAACCACCAATACCTGCAGAGGGGGGGGGGGGGGTCAACGCTACAACCACTGATTGGCTGAGCAGGCATTTTCTGCTGTGATAAGACAGGAGCAAGACGTGGCATATAAAGTGAACTTGGGCGCGGTCCGAACATCAGCAGAGATTGGCAACGTTAGCATAACCTAGTTTAATTCTTTAACCAGTTGATGGCTCATATTTTTTTGTTTTTTTTTTGTTTACTAAAACAAAAATGAGTCCGGTATGGAAATGTATGATTTTTGAGTGGCACCTGCAAAAACCTGTAGTGGTGTTCTCATTAAAGAGGCATTCAGAAAGTTAAATATATATATATGAGCAATCTTACGATCCCAAATATACCATAAATTGGCCACCCATATTTAAAATTCAGAAACTTCCTTTAAACTGGTTCAGGTGCTATCTAAAATGACTAGGCCACTGATTTTAGAATATCCTGGAACATATTTAACCCCTTCACCACCGAGCCACTTTTCACCTCAAATCCCAGGCAGATTTTTGCAAATCTGACGCGTCAATTTACGTGGTGATAACTTTAAAACGCTTTTACTTATCCAGGCCATTCTGAGATTGTTTTCTCGTCACATATTGTACTTAATGACAGTTGTAAATTTGAGTCAAAATATGGAATTTTTATTTAAAAAAAAATACAAAATTTTGCAAAAATTAGCAATTTTCTAATTTTAAATTTCTCTGCTTTTAGAACAGATAGTGATACCTCCTAAAATAGTTATTACTTTACATTTCCCATATGTCTACTTCATGGTTAGATCATTTTGTAAATTACATTTTCTTTTTTTGGGATGTTAGAAGGCTTAGAAGTTTAGAGGCAAAACTTGAAATTTTTCAGAAAACTTCCAAAATCCACTTTTTAAGGACCAGTTCAGGTCTAAAGTTCCTTTGTGAGGTTTGTATAATAGAAACCACCCATAAATGGCCCCATTTTCAAACCTACAGCCCTCAATGTATTCAAAACTGATTTTATAAACTTTCTTAACCCTTTAGGTGTTCCAAAAGAATTAAGGAAAATGTAGATGAAATTTCAGAATTTAACTTTTTGGCATATTTTCCATTTTAATCCATTTTTTCCAGTAACAAAGCAAGGGTTAACAGCCAAACAAAACTCAATATTTATTGCCCTGTTTCTGTAGTTTACAGAAACACCCCATATGTGGTCGTAAACTGCTGTACGGGCACACGGCAGGGCCTGGAAGGAAAGGAACACCATATCGTTTATAGAAGGCAGATTTTACTGGGATAATTTTAAGTTGCCATGTCACATTTGAAGACCCCCTGATGCACCCCTAGAGTAGAAACTCCAAAAAAGTTACCCCATTTTGGAAACTACACACCTCAAGGTATTCAAAACTGATTTTACAAACTTTGTTAACCCTTTAGGTGTTCCACAAAAATTAAAGGAATATGTAGATGAAATTTCAGAATTTCACTTTTTGGGCAGATTTTCCATTTTAATCCATATTTTTTTTATGTTAACAAAGCAAGGGTTAACAGCCAAACAAAACTAAATATTTATTCCCGTTTTTCCGTAGTTTTTAGAAACACCCAATATGTGGTCATAAAGTGCTGTACAGGCACATTGCAGGGCATAGAAGGATAGGAACGCCATATGGTTTTGGAAGGCAGATTTTACTGGGATAATTTTAAGTTGCCATGTCACATTTGAAGACCCTCTGATGCACCCCTAGAGTAGAAACTCAAAAAAGTGACCCCATTATGGAAACTACACCCCTCAAGGTATTCAAAACTGATTTTACAAACTTTGTTAACCCTTTAGGTGTTCCACAAAAATTAAAGGAAAATGTAGATGAAATTTCAGAATTTCACTTTTTGGGCAGATTTTCCATTTTAATCCATATTTTTTTTCTGTTAACAAAGCAAGGGTTAACAGCCAAACAAAACTAAATATTTATTGCCCTCTTTCCGTAGTTTACAGAAACACCTCATATGTGGTCGTAAAGTGCTGTACGGGCACACGGCAGGGTGCAGAAGAAAATGAACGCCATATGGTTTTTGGAGGGCAGATTTCACTGGTATAATTTTACATTGCCATGTCACATTTGAAGACCCCCTGATTTTTGGTTGCTCTATATTACTGTCACGGTCCCTCCCATGACAGAATTGAGAAGATCTGAGAGACTGGCGGCACGTGAGGGTATCTGAGGGTCTCTCTGTTATCTCCTTGCAGTGTTGTTGTTTGGTCATGACCACACCTCTTGTCAGGTGCAGCTTGTTGCCATTACTGCGGCTCTATTTAGTTCTGACTCACACTGCTTACCATGCGGTTGATATTTCCTGCTGGAGTTGGTTGAGCTGGTGTGTTGTTCCTTTGGATCTCCTGCTCCTCCATTCTTCTTTAAGCTAAGTGCATTTTGTTCAGCATTTTGTTGTTCGCTTGTGTTTGTTGTTTTCTAGGCCTCAGGGAGATGCTGGCTCCTTCACCTGGGAAGAAACCAGTAGTCTCATTCCCTGCCACCACTCCTAGGGCTTTCCAGGGTCTCCAGGGCTAAGGTTACAGTGTATGAGTATTCCCTCCTTCAGGATCTACTCATATTGGCAGGAGTCAGGGTGAGGTCTAGGGATTCCTAGGAGTTCACCATCCCTCTTCCTTAGCTTTGAGGCCTAGACTCCGGTCTATTTCCTTATCTGTGTTATCTGGTGTTTTCCCCTCCCCATTACCTGTGACAATTAGACTTTTTGTGAGCCAAGGTAACAAAAAATAGCTATTTTGGCACCTTTTTTTAAATGTTATTTACAATGTTTATCTGACATGTTAGATCATGTGGTATTTTTACAGAGCAGGTTGTGACTGATGCGAGAATACCAAATATAACTCCAAATATAACACAAAAATTCTCCATATTCTGAAAGCCATATTTTTTTTTTGGGCGACTGTCTAATGTAGAGGCTCATTTTTTTCGGTATGAGATGACTGTTTGATCGGTACTATTTTGGGGTGCATATGACTTTTTGATCGCTTGTATTACACTTTCTGTGATGTAAGATTAAAAAAAATGGCTTTTTTGACACACTTTTTTTTTTTTTACAGTGTTCACCTGAGGGTTTAGGTCATGTGATAATTTTATACAGCAGGTTCTTACTGATGCTGTGATACCCAATATGTATACTATTTTTATTTATTTAAGTTATTTTTATTTATTTAGGTTTTTTACAATAACAGCATTTTTGAAACAAAAAAAAATCATGCTTTAGTGTCTCCATATTCTGAGAGCCATAGTTGATGCGTATGACTTTTTGATCGCTTGGTATTACACTTTTTGTCATGTAAGGTGACCAAAAAAATGTTTGGACAGTTCTTCTGTTTTTTTTTTTTTAACGGTGTTCACCTGAGGGGTTAGTTCATGTGTTATTTTTATAGAGCAGGTCGTTACGGATGTGGCAATACCTAATATGTTTATTGCTTAAGTTTTACACAATAATAGCATTTTTGAAACAAAAAGAAAATCATGTTTTAGTGTCTAAATAGGCTGAGAGCCATAGTTTTTTTTATTTTTTGGGTGATTGTCTTAGGTAGGGTATCATTTTTTGGGGATGAGATGATGGTTTGATTGGCACTATTTTGGGGTGTATATGACTTTTTGATCGCTTGCTATTACACTTTTTGTGATGTAAGGTGACCAAAAAATTTTTACACCATTTTTATTTTATCTTTTTTACGGTGTTCACTTGAGGGGTTAGGTCATGTGGTATTTATATAGAGCAGGTTGTTATGGACGCAGCGATACCTAATATGTCAACTTTCTTATTTTGTTTATATTTAACATAATAAAAGCATTTTTTAAACAAAAAAAAAATCATGTTTTAGTGTCTCCATAGTCTGAGAGCCATATTTTTTTGGGGGGCGATTGTCTAGGTAGGGACTTATTTTTTGTGGGATGTAGTGACGGTTAGATTGATACTATTTTGGGGGGCATACACCTTTTGATCGCTTGAGGTTGCACTTTTAGTAATGTAAGGTGAAAAAAATGGTTATTTTAGCAGTGATATTATAGAGCCACTTCGATACGGACGCAAGATACCTAATATGTCTACTTTTCTTTTTTTCCCTATTTTTTTTAATTAGTTTTTTACTTTATTTTGGGAAAAGGACCCTTTATTTTTTTACTTCTTCGGAAAACAAATTTTTTTACTTCTTTTTTAACTTATTTTTTTGTCCCACTCTGTGATTTCAACTTTTGGGGGTCTGATCCACTTTACAATGCATCACAATACTTCTGTATTCACTGTAATACACTTACAGCCTGCTTCCTGTGAGATCCAGGGGGCTGGACATCACAGGCTGTCACGAAAGGCAGCCACGATGCCTAAGGAAGGCATCGGGCTGCCTTCACTGCCATCAGGTCCCCATCACAGCAGAGCGGGGACCCGATGGCCATAGCATCCGGTAGGATACCGCATGTGCCGCGATCAGAGTTGACCGCAGCAGTGTGAGGGTTAATGCACCGGCCGATACAGCAGGGGTCCGGCTATCAGTGACTGTGTATCTGTATCTGGCAGTATTTGAAAAGGTGGCCGTGAGGGAAAAGTTACCCGAGACCAATAGGCTGAGGTCATCACTCCGTTCCTTTCATCTGGACCCCAGCAGGTGTTTTTCGACTTACCAGCTGGTCAAGCGGCCAACTACCCGACCGTAAAGGGTGAGATTCTGGCAAGACTGGGAGTGAATGTATTGGTCCAGGCCCAGCAGGTGCATCAGTGGGAATTTTACCCGGCTGACCCTGCCAGACTGCAGTATTATGATCTGCTACATCGGTTGCAAAAATGGCTGCAGCCTGACGTACTGAGTCCCACTGCTATGCTGGACCGTCTGTTAGCTGATGTGTTCTGGAGGGCTTTGCTGTACCCGCTCCAGCAATGGATCGGCCAGGTGTCCCCTTGTAATGCCCCAGAGATGCCTGGTAGAAGCCACCAGAAATCTACAGGGGGGTTCTTTTGGAAGGAGGCCAGTTAAACCCCAGAAATCTACACCCTCGACTAGGTGGCCAGTGTCAGCAGAACCTGCTCTGTTGGCGGTGTCAAGAGACTGGTCACATAAACCCATGGACACTAACTATGGCTACCGCCCCACAATGTATGCCATGAGGATGTGTGCAACCGGTACCCCCGAGACAATAGACAATATTCACCTTTGCCAGCTGCAAGTGGGAGATACCCTGGCGGTGGCGCTGCTGGACTCAGGGAGCCTGGTGTCCCTGGTAAGAGCTGCCCTGGTGCGGTCCGCCGAGTATACTGGCCGAAAAGTTGGCATCGTGTGCATCCATGGAGACTTAAAGGACTATCCCACTGCCCTGGTGTCTCTATCCACGGTGACCGGCAGGTGGACTCATGAGGTGGCCGTCGCCACAAAGTTACATTATGAACTAATAATTAGGAGAGACTTCCCCGGTTTCCCGTCACTGTGACCTGAGGCGTGAGTCACTGATACCCATGGGGCACGAGTAGCCCCAAAAGAATGGCCTTGCTCCGGGGGGGGGAAATCGGGAACCTGAGGCCGAAGGGCCAGCAGTAGGGGTGGCCACCACTGCGGTGGAAGGGGGGGGAACCAAGACCATTGAATGTAATGGTGGGAGACGTGGAGGATTTGCCACCGGGTTCGGAGTTGGCAGACCTCAACGTCTCTAGAGATAATTTTGGTACAGCACAGCACAAGGACCCGACTCTATCTCGGGCCTGGGAAAATGTGGCAGTAGTTGAGGGTGAGCCGCAACAACCGGGGGCCGAGTCTATGTTCCCACGTTTTGTGATTCAACGAGAGATGCTGTACCAGGTAAATCAACTATGGGGTGAGCCTATTGAACAGTTGGTGGTGCCAAAGGCGTATTGCAAGCTTGTGTTACAGTTAGCCCACCAACATGTTCTTGGGGGACACCTGGGCCAGCAGAAAATGCAGGAGAGGATTCTACAGAGGTTTTACTGGCCCAGTGTGATCAGCAAGGTGGAAGAGTATTGCAAGTCTTGCCCAATCTGCCAGACAACCAGGTTCCTGGCCTCGGTGGAGTAAGAGCCGGTTTTTATGTGTCAGCAGCGGTTGCTGTTTGACACCTTGGTACTTAGCATGGCTGTATAGCTGATTACTGGGAGTAGTCAAAGTGCTGGGTGGGTGACTACTCCCCATGTTCCAGGCCAGGTTTCTCCAGGCATAAAACCAGCCAGCACTGCCAGCTGGAGAGGATTACCTCCGTCTGACAGTGGAGCTCAGGAGGTCTGTGTACTGGAATCTGAGGGCTGTGTTGGGCTGGAGAGTGGAAACCCTTTTGTCAGGGGAACAGGCCATCTAAAGCCTGTATTTGAACTTTCTGAGGCAAAACTGCCACCAAGGTGACTTTTGTTATATTAACTTGCCATTGGGTGTGAAGTAACACCAACACTGCAAAAGTGACGTTTTGTTTTTGGCATCATGTGTGAATAAACACTGAAGTTTGAATTACAAACTTGTATTTTGCCTCTGTACTGCGCCCGCTTATCTTAACTACCAGAGCGAATCCCCACAGTATATATATTTATATACAGAAATATATATATGAAGCTGGGTCAGTGGTTGCACCAAACTAGGAAACCTATTGCTAGGTGCTCTACCTCTCTATAAATGTGGGAGGCACTCATAATTACCTAGGGTTGTGCATAATAACCACAATATATGTATATATGCTATTAATGAAAAAATTTTATAGAAAATATTTAAAAAAGATTAAAAAATGTTATAGTTGATCTGCAAAAATTCACAAAAAAGTGTAAGAATGGTACTAAAAAGGAAGAAAAAGGTTAAAAAAAATGGTAATAGAATTAAGAAATAAAAAAAATAAAAAATTATAAGGTCACAATATATAGATTGGACACTGTTGGTAAAGCATCCAAGGAATAGTTCTTGTTAGTGTCCAGTAGGGGGAGCAATCACATCAAATTTATTAGTAATTCAGATTCATTCGTAAAAAGTAGAAGGCAATGCACAGTTGTAAAGTTGTAAAAGTCTCCCCTGTGGTGTATCGGCGGCTCTGTGTATATTTAGTACAACAGAGCGCCTACTTTCATTTTTGAAAGGTTATTTTGAACCGGATGGTGACTATATATATTTCCCTATACCGGGAAAGAAAAGGAAAGGGATACCACGTTAGAAGCGCTCTTTATCTTGCAGTTGTATTATACTAGATAAGTTGCTACTTGCGCTATCTTGTATGCTAAAAATCTAATGTCCACTGTAAAGGTGGTATGCGGCTCCAGGAGCAAGGAGATATATTTAATAAATCAGAGAAAATAGCTTGTGCAGATAACTGATTGTTAGTTACGTTACCAGTCCCGAAGATGGGATGCTTGTCGGCCGAGCTCTACCTGCCCGTTGCGTGGCGTCCCATCGGCGTGCTGTTCAATCTTTTAGATAGAGCTATCCGAGAGGCAGGTTATCGGGCTTGTGTGTGTATTGGAATGACCGGCGGCATCTCTTCAGTCGTTTTCCCAGGTACGCTCGATGCTGCAAAAAACTGTAATACTGCAGAGTAACAGTATTACAGTTTTTTGCAGCATCGGTGAGCGCTGTGTATACAGCGATCTAGAAGGCAGGGACACCTGGGCACTGTCCCTGCCTTCTCTAAGGGTTGCCCTGCTGTCACTGACAGCGGGCAACCCGATCAGCAGCTGCACGATTAGCATTTTAAAACGTCCATTCAGAGATAGAGAACCACGTTTATATTCAATGGGTGGACGGGAGGTGGTTAAAATATTTTCTATGAATTTTTTCATTAATAGCATCAATAAATTGTTAACAGTACTACATATATTGTGGTTATTATACACAACCCTAGGTAATTATGAGTGCCTCCCATATTTATAATTTATTATAATTCATTATAATCAATTTATTATAATCTATTTCCTTCCGCGACACATGGGCTAGTCGCTGGACAGAGCACCTATCCAGATTTTTTTCAGTTCGGAGCAGCCACTCACCCAGTTTACATATTGCGATTTATATACACGACCCCATGTATTTTGAGTGCCTCCCAGTTTCAAAACTTTAGCAATACATATATATATTTAGATTGTGATCCCCATTGAGGACAAATGGATGCTAATGTCTGTAAAGCACCGCGGACTATAGTAGTGCTATATAAGTGCATAAAATAAATAAATAAATAAATATATATATATTTATATACAGAAATATATATATATATATATATATATAGTGTGTATACACAGTATATACTGTTTGTGTGTGTATATATACGGTGTATATATATATATATATATATATATATATGTTATTTTTATTTATTTATTTTACTTACATACCAATTAGATTGCACCTTCTATTTTCAACAGGAGCTCCGAAAAATGGTGGGATCTTATCTTATATCTGGTAAACCAGTTTTAACCACCGCCTTAATCCTTTAAACCAGTTTTGATCTATCCCACCCATTGTCACAATGTAAGTTCCCTATCAGTACATCTTCGGAGTCTTGTGAGAGGAAATTCGAGCATCTGAAGAAAACCAACACGGGCCGAGGGAGACCATACAAACTCCATGCTGATGTTGTTTTTGGTTGGATTCAAACCTAGAGACCCAGCGCTGCAGGGCACCAGTACTAACCACTGAGCCACTCTGCTACCCCCCCCCCCCCCCCTCCACACTTTTCCAATATCACATATTAAAATAAATAAGCAATAAAAAAAAATAAACATAATTGGTGTCACTGCATCCAAAAATGTCAGCACTACTAAAATATAGTTCATCATGCAAGGTGAACATAGTAGCTAAAAAGAAAATCAAAATAGTCTCATCGCCTTGGTCACCTTGCGCCCTCAAAAAAAAAAATGTAAAAAAAGTTGTTTGTACACCAAAAATGTACCAATAAAAATTATCAGTTGCCCTACAAAGAACAAGCACTACACAGCTCTCTAGACGAAAATCTTTAAGAGTTATGGGCGTCAGAATATAGCGATGGAAAACTAAGTTTTAAAATTTTTTACACGTTTTTATTTTTTGTAAATGTAAAGAAATATAATAAAACCTATCGATGGTTGGCATCGTCATGTCATGTTTTAGTTTTTTTCACCCCAGAATTTTTTTTTTTCACATTTTTCAGTACAAGATGAGGTAAGTTAAATGGTGCCGTTAAAGATACAACTTGACTGGCAAACAAAAAGCTCTTATACTATTAATGGAAAGGTAAAAAAAGTTATGACTCTTAGAAGGTGGAGAGGAAAAATGAAAACGCAAAAGTGAAAATTGGCCCGTTCTTCCACAGGTCGCATAAACGTAGCAATCAAACAATATGCAGTCTTAGGCCTCTTGCACACAAACGTATTTTCATTCCGTTTCTGTTCCATTTTTTTGGCGGACCGTATACGGAACCATTCATTTCAACTCTGTGTGAATTCTGTTTCCGTATTTCCGTATATCCTTTCCGCTAAAATATAGAACTTGTCCTATTATTGTCCGCATTACAGACAAGGATAGTACTGTTCTGTTAGGAGCCAGCTGTTCCGTTCTGCAAAAAACAGAATGTACATAGATGTCATCTGTATTTTTTGCTGATCTGTTTTTTGCGAATCGCAAAATACGTACGGTGGTGTGCAAGAGGTCTTAAAGGGCTGTGGAGGGGCAGGGGAGAGGTGTCTCCCTTCCCCAGTCCTCTCATAGGTTGCAGGCCTAGTGCCTATAACCTATCAGAGGCTGGCGCAGGCGACGCAATGACATCATCGCGCTGTCTGAGCCGTTCATAGCGGGACACAGGCCGGAAGATGCCTGCATCGCATCGCTGAAAGCAGCAAGGAGGTACGTAATAAGTGGGGCATAAGTAAAATGCTAGGGGCCCTATCTGGCACTCATGGGGGCATCTACTGGGGCCCTATCTTATGTACTGGCACACATGGGGCACTATGGAGGAGGAGCACTATGGGGGCCCTGTTTTAAATACTGACACACATGGGGGACACCATGGAGGGGGGAGTACTATTGGGGCCCTATTTTATATAATGGCACACATGGGGGGCACTATGGAGGGGAAGGAGCACTATAGGGGGCCCTATCTTATTTACTGGCACACATGGGGGGCACTATGGAGGGGAGAGAGCACTATGGGGTGCCCTATCTTAGTTACTGGCACACATGGGGAGAACTATGGAGAGGGGGGAGCACTATAGGAAGCCCTATCTTATATACTGGCACACATGGGGCACACTATGGAGGGGAATGAGCAATATGGGGGCTCTATCTTATATACTGGCAATCATGGGGGCACTATATAGGGGAAAGAACACTATGGGGGGCCCTATCCTATATACTGGCAGACATGGGGACACTATGGAGGGGAAGGAGCACTATGGGGGCCCTATCTTATATACTGGCACACATGGGGGGCACTATGGAGGGGGAGGAGAAATATGGGGCTCTACCTTATATGCTGGCACACATGGGGGCCCTATATAGGGGAAAGAACACTATGGGGGGCCCTATCTTATATACTGGCAGACATGGGGACAATATGGAGGGGGAGGAGCATATACTGGCTCACATGGGGGCCACTATGGAGAATGGGGGAAAAGGAGCATTATTGGGGTCATTAAATAGCGGCATTATACTGGCACACATTATGGGGCATTTTTACTGGCACATTGTCAGTCACCATAGGGACAAGGGGAGGTGCACTTTTGTGCATGATATAGGAGTATTTTATACTGGCGCAAATTATAGGGCACTATGGGAACTTTGGCTCAACTGGGGGCACTAAGAGAGTTTTTATTGGCACACAGTAGGGGGCATTGGCAAACATTATGAGGGTACTATGGGGACATTGTCTCTACAGGGGGCACTAAGAGGAGGTATTTTTTATACTGCCACACAACAGGGCACTTTTATGTACTGGCACACATTATAAGGGGGCATTTTTCTACTGTTACACAAAGGGTTATAAAGAGAATTATTACTACCGGGGGCATTATGGTGGGCTTTATTACAGTTGAGGGACTATGAGGAACTTGAATACTAGTATGAGCACTATAGGAGCATTATTACTTCTGGGAAACAGTGGGGACATTATTACTGTAGGGGCACTATTACTACTACGTGTTGTCTGACAGATAATTATTTCTATTGGTGGGATTTTGGGGAGCAGTATTACTGTGGGGGGCACCCTGGCACAGTATCAGCTTAGCACAATTATTTTTGGGGGACATTATGTTTGCACTATTAGTGTCAGGGACAATGTTTCCTGGGCGCAGTTATTTTTTAGGACGCTGTGTGCCAATAATTATTGAAGGGGAACTATCTGTGTGTAACTAGTATATGGAGCACAGTGGGCACAGTATTAGAGGGGTGTTGATTAGGTGGGAGGATGATGGACAACTAGGAAACTAAGATGTCTGTCTGTCAAACCCTGCAGAGAGAAGAGATGACTGAAAAAATCATCATGGCGGTGTGGTCTGAAAGGAGAAGATGAGGACAGAGAGCATCTACATCAAAGGAGACGTGTCACGACCATGGTCATGGTCGTGACTCCTGTGTCCGCATGCTGTTGCCTGCGGTCTGGTGTTGTTGTTCAGCCACAGGTGAGGGCCGCTAGTATGTTGCCTCACTTGTGGTTGCCGCTGGCAACATGTGGTTGTTTTGCAGTTTGGCAGCCTGAGCTGGTGCTGGGCAGCTTGCTGCAATGTGCATGCGGTTGCACCTGGCAACCTGCCTTTATATGTGTGCACATTCCCTGTTTGGTGTGCACAGGGTTTGAGTTGTGTGCACTTCCCCTTTTAGTTGATGTCTTCCCTTCCCTGGTGTTGGAAGGGTTAACTTCCTTCCTAGTGTGTGTGCACTGGGTGTGTCTGATTGTTGATGTGGCTACATGGGCTATAAAGCCTCAGTTAAGACCTGATGTCTGAGGGGTACTCCAGCCTTGTAGTAAGCTGGAGGCACTCTCCTGGTCCTACATACCATCTGCCAGTGAGGGCCACCCTTGTGGTCATAAAATGTTAAACACGATGTTATGAGGATGTGTTTGTGTTATGCTTATTTATTGCAGCGTATGGTTTCCTGGTTTCCTGTGTGGTGTGTGCTCTGTCTCTTGTGTTGTTGTGGACAGCAGCACTTATACTAGGGTTCCAGGCTCTGTGTCTGTGGCAGGTAGGTGTGGTACTAGTTGCACTTACCTGCCATTGCCATATGTCTGTTTCTGTTCCCCTTTCGTTATAACTTGGCCAGTGAGACTCCTGTTCGTCCGTATTTAGGAGGAACAGGTAGTCTTACCCAGCTCCTAGTCCAGGAATATCAGGTTCCGGTGTATAAGCCCTCCTACCTTCAGGGTCGGCTCATACGGCTAGGAGACAGGGTCAGAATTAGGGATTGATAGGAGGTGACCTGCTCCCTGATTCCTGTCCTGGCCTTGTACTGACCATCCATCTTCTGGCATCACACGGCTGAGGGTTTTCCCCATCCTCAGCCGTGACAAGACGTCACTGGATGTAAGACGTATGTGGACCTGTATTAGGCTACCTTCACATCTGAATTAGTGATTCTGGCAGGCTCTTCCAGCAGAGAACAGCCTGCCGGAATGCTGAAGCACTGCTGAATGCAGACTGAATGTCCGCTGACCCCATTAACTATAATGGGGTCTGGCAGAGATCCGGCCACAATCTGGCAAAAATGCAGAGATACATCGGGACACAAACCGCTGCATGCCTGAGTTTGTTTCCGGGCAATTCCTTGCATTCTTTGCCGGATCAGGTGGCCAGAGCGTAGTGCTGCAGGTGTAAAAGTAGCCTTAACCTGTATGTTTTGTATTGCTATAAGTAATGTTAGGACGGAATTGGTTATGTTGAGAACTTGGCTTGAATGGAAGGGAGACCAGGCACATTCTTTGCACAGGGGCCCTCTGCTGTCTGTGTCCGCCCGTGGTGTACCATTAATAACCACCCTCTGTTTTTTTTTCAATTTTACAAAACAATAGGATTTTTTGGGGGGGGGAAAGTCATGTTATCGTGTGACAATTTTCTTTGATCCCTATTTTTTTTATATTTTTCTGGCGATGGTCTTGTGTGATGGCTCATTTTCTACGGGAAGAGGTGATGTTTTCATTGGTATCCTTTTGGGTTTCATACGTGTTTCTAATAGTTTGATATTATCTTTTTTGAAAGGTGAGGTACCAAAAAAAAAAATAGATATTTTGGCATTGTTTTTATTAGTTTTTTTGTGGCGTTCCCCAGATGACGTAGATGATGTGATATTTTAATAGAGAGGTAGTTATGGATGTGGTGATACCAATTTTTTTATTTTTCTAATTTTTTCTATTTTTTAATTACTTCATATGGGGAAATGGGCACTTTTTTAAACCTGAACTTTTTTTATTTTTTATAAAACACTTTTTGGGGGACATTTAACATTTCTTTTGTTTTGCTGATTTCTCCTATAACTGGGGCTGACATATTAGCTTCAGATACAGGGGTAATACAGCCCCCAAAAAGGTAGTACAGCACTATACAATGTAGTACATCCTAGCTGCATGTCTGATCAAGGTCTAAGTAAGACCCAGCAGCTCCTGCAGTCTCCCGGCCCCAGCAGTCATAGCGCTTCCTGATCTGTATACACAGCACTTGTTTAGCGCTATGTATACAGCAATCCAAAGGGCAGGGACACTGTGGACCGGTCCCTGCCTTCTCTATGAGGTGCCATGCTGTCATTGACAGTGGGTCCACAGCTCAGCAGCTGCACGGTTAGTGTGCAGCTGTGACCTCTGAATGGACGTGTCAGAGATAAGTCCGGACCGCCAGGACGTTTGTAGTCGATGGGTGGTCAGGAACTGGTTTCGGAGACAATCAAAGCATCCATAGGTTCATATCAATTATTCCTCAGTTAACACCTGACTACTAGGACCAAAAGAAGCTGGAACGACACACTTTTATAACACATACATAACTATATCACTGCACTCCAGCAACTTACATTTTTCCCTTTTTTGGGCGGAAGTTTTTTTTGGTGTGCTTTGTATTTTTTACTAGTTTTATTAAGCAGCGTGAAAACTTTGGAATAACAGCCTCTGAAAGAATGAATTAACTAGTAGTTACCTCCAACAACATACGATAGGGTCAACTAATCTTTTGTACCCTCCCTAATGAACAAATTAGGGAGGGTGTAACTAAATTCCTAACGAGCTGTGGATTAAATAGTGTACAATTTAAAAAACAGAAAGAGCTGGTGGAACTAATTAAAGCTTGTCTGCATCTCTGGTAAGTTTACTGCTTGTGAATGTCCCGCGTCACGAGAGTGTAGTTTTAAAAACTGGAGTAGCTAGCTGTACTTTCCAAAATTTCAGCCAGGAGCTTGGCAATATAACCGATTCTCTTTTTCAGAGGTTTTGCCTGTCTATAATCAGAAAAACAAGGCACCTTGTATCTCAGTAGTTTAAAAACGGAAGGTTTTGGACGTTTTAGTCATGATGTTAGTGGGTGGTCTAATAAAAAGTTGTACAAGAAGGATGGTTTGCATTGGTTAAATAGAGGCACAGAAGTCCTTGGTATGGAATTCAGAAGTTTCCTAGACATATACTGTATTTAAACTAGATAGAGGGAGCAGAAATGTATATTATGGATGATTTCTGTTCCTAACCACTTAGAACAAAGAGGTGTGCGAATGACATGATAGATGCAGTTGATCATATAGTTGTTGGTATGGTAGATGCAGTTGATAATGTACTTGGAATGGTAGATGTTGTAGGGTAGCTGTAGTTCATGATGTTTCTGGGATAGTAGATGCAGTTATGATATGATATTGTTGGGTTGATAGTTAGAGTTGATGATGTAGATGTTCAAATAGTAGATGCAGTTGATGAGGTGCAGTCGTTTTTTGGGATAGAAGATACATTTGATAATGCAGTTGGGATGATAGATGCAGTTGATGTTGGAGTTACTGTAGATGTTGGGATGGTAGATGTAGTTGGGTAATCGATACAGTTGATAATACTGATGGGATGGTAGATGTAGATGATGATGTAATTGGAATGGTAGATGCAATTGATAATGTAGTTGTGCGGATGATAAATACAGTTGATGATGTAGATGTTGGGATGGTAGATACAGTTGATAATGCTGTTAGGATGGTAGATGTAGATGATGTAATTGGAATAGTAGATGCAATTGATAATGTAGTTGTGCGGATGATAAATACAGTTGATGATGTAGATGTTGGGATAGTAGATACAGTTGATAATGCTGTTAGGATGGTAGATGTAGATGATGTAATTGGAATGGTAGATGCAATTGATAATGTAGTTGTGCGGATGATAAATACAGTTGATGATGTAGATGTTGGGATAGTAGATACAGTTGATTATGTAGATGTTGGGATGGTAGATACAGTTGATAAAACTGTTGGGATGGTAGATGTAGCTGATGTAATTGCAGTGGTAGAGGCAATTAATAATGTAGCTTTACGGATAGTAGATATAGTTAAATTGTTATTACATAGGGAATGCAAGAAGCTATTAAAACAGGCATGTCAGGAGCGGTGAAAGGTCCTCTTTAATACAGTTGGGATGGTAGATGCAGTTTCTTTAGATGTTGGGATGGTAGATATAGTTGGGGTGGTAGATGCAGTTGATAATGCTGTTGGGATGGTAAATGCAGTTGAGGATGTTGTTGGGAACTTAGGACTTTAGATGTAGTTGATGATATAGATGTTAGGATGGTAGATACTGTTGTATCAACAGTCAATGATCAGCTCACCGCTCCTGCAATGTGTGGACCTTGTTCTGTGCTTGGACGATTCAGTAGGCAATCCAATAGTGGTAAATATAATATTATCCAGCAACAGGCTTTGGTCTCAGTAAAACTTCTTCTGATTGGTTTCACAATTAAAAGACAGTGATACAACAAGGAAACCCAAGAGATAATCAGCAGTTGGCCTATGGGTTTTGGACTATAACTAGTCCAGGGTCATGAGAAAGTATTATTTATAGTCCAAAAGTATGCAGACCAAGCGTCATGGGCTGTATTACTGGATTTTAATTGTGGGACTAATAAACTGGAAGATGTTCTACTTAGACCTACGCCTGGTTCTATAAATTATTTTTGCCACAATGAGGTAGTTGCTGGAATGGTAAACGTAGTGGATGATGTTAGTCTGAAACTGACAGTAATTCACAATACACACAAAGAGCTAGAAACTCTGCGTTTTCATGCAAACTAAATAAAGGACGGGGATTAGAATTGGATTTATAAGCTTTCAGGGCAAATTAAGATTTATGATAACCTGCTGGTTGAACTCAATTTGCAATAACAGGAAATCATATATAACTATAGGTTATTTCAACATGCCTGGTGTTGATATGACCTGCGGTAAAGGTATTTGGCAGGCTGTTCTGGCAAAGAAACAACCTACCATATTTCACCGCATCTGACCTAACTGGACAGTGCACTCACTGTCAAAACCGACGGACTATAATGAGATCCCACCGGTTTACGGCATGAGCGTCGGGTTTTGGCCAAAGAAAAATCTGACATTCATGGCATATCCTAGCGATATGTGACAAATGGGCCCAGGTATAACGGCTCTTCTCTAGTGTTTTTGGAGGCTGATGTTTTAGGTGAAGTTGCATGTTTTGAAGGCTATGTACACCTTTGGAGGCAATTTTTATGATTGCCTATTATTCATTTTGGGCTAAAAATCTTTTCAGTTGGTCTTTATTAAAAATACTGAGCCGCTCTGTCACAAAGGGTTAACAGTTTTTCTAGCTGTGTGAATCGTACTTTCACTTTGTGCTGGTCATCAAATGAATCTTATCTCTAAATTACTAAGAGGTCAAAAAACACTGGCAGATGAAGCAGGTGATCGTCGGTAGAGAAGTGTTCCTTCCCGGCAATTGTCTGCTCGCTAGCTGAGGTGACCGTTGCTATTACTAATGCCCATACTGACTCATTATTTACCCGCATGAGGGTGCTGATTACACAGCACGATCTGCCGCCGGCAAATGATTATTTTTAAACATGTTGAAAGACTTCAATTACCAGAAGAACAAGCGTTTGCTCGTTCATCAGGTAATCGGCGGAAGTTTTACACTGCCAGATCATCACCCTAACCCTAACGAGCATTCATACGAAGTCATTTTTGGTACTGGCTTCGGAGTCCTATTTTAAAATGTTTTTAAATACGCAGATAGGAATACCAAAGTCATTCATCGAAGTCTCGCGCACCTTCGGACGGGACAAAGTTTTGCAACACGGAGCACATACATTTTCATTTTTTTTTTTCTTTTTTAAATCTTTTTATTGATTTTGTGTCCAAGAAGATGGTATACAAACAGTGGTGCAGTAAAGCAAGTTTGTACAGTAGTATACAAGCGGGTCTTAACAAATAATGTAAATCGATTATGACAGGAGTACATTACTGGTTCGTTATAGAGTGAAGCAAGTCAAAAGATGTTGAGATGATGCATTTTTTAATACATTTTGGGGAGATTTATCATCTCCCTTGCACCAGAAAAGTTGCTTTAAAAAGTCTACGGCTGAGCTGTTGTAGATTTCTGTTTAGGAGCATGGACTGCAGGAGGATGCACCTAATTTATGATGATGCCTGCGACTCGTCAAAAGTGTTGTGCATCCTCCAGCAGTGCAGGGGAGATACATTTTGATAAATCTCCACCTTTGTGTCCTGACTGCAATTTTTTAACATTACAATTTTTTAATTGCTGATACCTCTTGTAACTGGGACTGACATATTAGTCCCAGTTAACAAGTGGAATGGAGCCCCAATGGCTTTACAATGTTGTAAAGTCTCAATGCAAAGCTGATCTGGGTCTGCTAAGAGCCAGCAGTTCGTGCATACATCCGACCCCTGGCGATCACAAGATTAGTAGGACCAGAGTAGGAAGCAGCTGCATTACCGCTTTTTAATCTGTATATACAGGGGCTGATTGAGTGGCTACTACAGTAAAATAAAAAAAGTACCTGTCTTCTCTGCGGAGAACCTAGCTGTCACTGACAATGGACACCCTCTCTTGCATGATTAGCATGCAGCTGTGATCTCTGCAAGGACGTTCAGGAACATCCTCGCAGAGATAAGCTTGGAAGCCCTGATGTCTATAGTCAACGGGTGGTCCGGAAGCAGTTAAATAACTATCACTGATCTGGTCAACCAATCCCTTCCAGCAAATGATCTTCCTGATGATAGTATTTATAGCCATAATAAGGGTAGTTTGAGGAGAAATAACTGCAGGCCAGTAAGTTTGACATTTGTAGTAGTAAAAATAGTGGAAACTCTCCTGAAAATGAGGACCACCTAACAACCAACAACTTGTTGGACCAAAAACAGCATGGTTTCATTGAGGGCAGATCTTCTCTATGAAACCTTATTGGACTTATTTCACTATGTAAAGTGTTGGATGAAGGTGGTACCGTGGACATCACTTATCTGGATTTCAGCAAAGCCTTTAAAACAGTGCTGATAAAGAGCTGATTTATTAGCTGAACATTAATGAACATTGGACTTAATCTCTGGAAAGTTCAGTGGATTATGGAAACTGGTTTTAAAGTGATTGATCCATCCCAGACATTGATGGCATATGTCTAGGACATAGAGAAAAAGCAGAGTGCTGTTGCATTGTCTTTCTTTCTCTATGTTTCTAGCCTCTGGGATGTGCTGACTGACCCTTTTTATTTTTGCATATCTCTAGGACATGCCATCAATGTCAGATAAGTTCTGGTCCCACCTTTAGGACTCACTTCTATCTCCAAAACATTGTCCCTGAAGTGAAGGAGAGCGAACCTCTCATGCACAGAGTGCTCTCCATTCACTGCGCTCTTCTAATTTGTGAAGCACCATAGCCGTGAAAGAAGAGTGTCCATTTTATGCCCGGCCTCCTCTCCATTCACTGCTATGGGATTCCCGGAAATAGCTGAGCCAGCTGTTGGCTATTTTCAGAACTTCCATAGCCACAAACAGAGGGTGGCCGTGCTTGCGCTGTGCTGTCCTTCACTTTTTTTTTTGGGGGGGAAGTCAGTATGGAAATAGGAGCAGGTTCTAGAGGTGGGACTCGCACCTAACTGACATTGATGGCATATCCTAGCAATATGCCATCAGTGTCTGATATGGGAATAAACTTTTAACAGCTGGATAGTTCCGTGGATTTGCAGTTGGCTCAAGGATACATATCAGAGATTTGTGGTCAATGGTGCGCATTCTGGAGAGATGATAGTTGCATATGGTGTACCACAAGGGTCTGTTCTTTTTAATATGTGACATAGGAGAAGGTTTGGTACCAGGTAAGGTTTCTCTGTTTACTGATGACACAAAAGTGTGTTGACATTCCAGGAGGTACGCATAGGTGCATGTCCCACCTTCAGGGGCGGACTGGGAACTAAAAGTGGCCCTGGAATTTTTTTTTAAAAGTGGCCCCATGTTGCAGGTGGGTCCAAATTGACAGAAGATGGGGCAGCATAATTAGGCAGAGCAATATACTGCCCCAGCTGAACCAAATACCACAGTGCAGCACAATATACTGCCACCTGCACCACAGTATTCCACTGTATTGCAGTCCTGTGGATGTCGATACAGTTGAATTCAGGAGGGCACCTGCGGCTGCTGGCCAGGTACATAAGAGATAATCGTATCATTATGTACCTGGCTGGTGGCCATTAGGAGGGCTTGGGTGGCCCTCCTAGGAATCGGCCAACTGGGAAATTTCCCTGTAGGGTCTATGGCCAATCCGCCCATGCCCGCCTTTTAAACCTATCTCCACAATGTGGTCCCTGAAAGAGAAGGAAAGCACAAGAGTGGCTCCCGTCCATTCACCTCTATGAGAGTTCTGAAAATAGGCAAGCACTGGCCCGACTATTTCTGGTAGACCAATAATGGTCAATGGAGGTGGCCGTGCATTAGGCCCGGCTTTAGGGGGGGGGGGGGGGACAGGGCAATTTCCCAGGGTCCCCTGGTGTTTAAAAGTTAATTGGTCTTTTTTCCTCCACATGCTCCCTGTGACTGGCACTCTAACATGCTGCAGCAGTCCGCTGCTATCCACACCAGACCTCGGTCACTGCACAGCATTAGTATCCCGCTGCCATACACATAAGACGTTCTGTGTGGGTGGGGCTAACATAGCTCCGCCCCCATCCATTCCCTGCACTTGCTCCAGGCTGCAATGCCCAAACATCAGACTGGGATGACTGGGCCTTCTGCTGGCTCTGAACTGCAGGAGATCCCAGGACCCTGTCTTATGAAAGCACCTGGTAAGTCCATCCAAGCATGCAGCAGTGTCCGTGGAGGAGGTGTGTAGGGCAGCTGGTGGTCACTCTCATTGTAACAGCCCTGCACTGTCCTTAAGTATTGATGGTCACTGATCTTTGTGCCCCCCTGTGAGCATCCTGTGCCCCCTCTGTGAGTGTCCTGTGCCCCCTCTGTGAGCTCCCTGTGCCCCCTCTGTGAGCGTCCTGTGCCCCCTCTCTGAGCTCCCTGTGCCCCCTCTGTGAGCTCCCTGTGCCCCCTCTGTGAGCACCATGTGCCCCCTCTGTGAGCACCTAAGCGCACTCCGCGCGACCTCTGTGTGCGCTCCGTGTGGCCTCTGTGCTCCCAGTGGGAGTTGGGTTTGCTTCCTGTGCCTCCTGTGTCTCCCATGTGTGCTCCCTGTGTCCCCTCTGATCCCAGTGTGTGCCCCCTCTGTGAGCTCTGTGTGAGCTCCTTGTGTCTAGTGTGGTACCTGTGACTCCAGTGTGAGTTAGGTCTGCAGCACTTTTAGGACACCACGAAACAGCATGCTTGTGACGTGGCTTGTGGTGCTTGTGACGTGGCCGTTCTGCGTTCAATTACCGCATGGCTGTCTGTGCCATAGAGGGCTCTAGTTAAACTATTGAAGTGTCATCCACAGATCCCCCATGGCAGTGTGTCATCCGCAGACCCCCAATGACAGTGTGTCATCCGCAGATCCCCAATAAGTGTCATCCATAGATCCCCCATAACAGTTTGTCATCCATTGATCCCCCATAACAGTGTCATCCACAGATCCCCCCATAACAATGCCATCCACAGATTCTCCATAACAGTGTCATCCATAGATCCCCATAACAGTGTATCATCCACAGATCCCCCATAACAGTGCCATCCACAGATCCCCCATAACAGTGTATCATCCACACATCCCCCATAACAGTGTGCATTCGCAGCATTATCTCCATTCACTGCTATGGAATTGCCAGCGATCAGCTATTTTGAGAACACTCATAGTATAATGGAGGATGACCATGCATGTGCAGTGCTCTCCCTTCACTTCAGGCGCCCGGATGGGACAGATCCTTTATTTCTGCTTATAAACTGCACCATAAAAAAATGCAGTGCCCTGGCCATTCTTCATGTGGGCTTCATGCCCAAAATGGGCATGAATGAAAATCCACAGCAAAACTCCATCAAAAAGTGTTTTATGAAATGCATCAGAAAAAAAACACATAAAAAAAAACTGTTGCGGATTCTGCATTAGGTTTTTTAAGAAGAGAAAATACTCTGTGTGAACATACCTAAAGAGGCTGCGGGATCAGTGGAAAGGCTAAAGAGAGATAAGGTGGCATTCTGCAATCAGCTGCTGTGTTTGCAACTTGCAACCGCTGTCCGTAGCTACAAAGTCCTGTCTGACTTCTGGTTCAATATTTCAGGATTTGGGGCCCCACTTAGAATTTTGCCCAGGGACGCACTTTGTCTAAAACCAGCCCTGCCGTGCATGCTAGGTGCTTTTTCCAATCTTCGCTATGGAACTTCTGAAAATAACCAAGCGAGCTCGGTCAGCTATTTTCGGAACTTGCATATGAGTGAATGGAGAGCATGCTGGGCATACAGGGTGTGCTCACCTTCACTTCAAGGGCCTCATTCTTGGGAAAGGAGAGAGGTGGGACCTGCACCTACTTGACATTGATGGCCTATCCTAGCGATAAGCCATCAATGTCTGAGACAGACCAACCCTGGAGAGACTATAGAAGAAAACAAGAAAGACTATAAGAATTTAATTTATATAACCTTAAGGAAAGAAGGGAAAGGGCGACATAAAGCAATGTCAGACAATATTATTTTACTGAAAGACCAGTATTTGCTTGGCACAAACTTCTAGCAGATTTGTTTGGAAAAACTGTATGGAATGGAAGTAATATAAGGACAGACTAAATGGACCACCTGGTCTTTGTCTGCAGTCATGTTTCTATGATTCTATGTGTCAACAATTCATTTCCTAACCCAACCAGCCCGAGGCCAAGTTACACTGTGATTAGGTGAACAACTTCTTCAGTTTTCTTTCCAATAGTTTTTCACTCACCGCTCTCCCATATTAAAAGTGTACATTTTTGTTTACAGATGTCCACCGTTCTTAATATTTTTGGCCATTCGTCCACAGTCACTATGAAGCCGTGTTTTGCGATCTTGATACTGAACATCATTTTCCTAATTTCTTATTATCACGCTTTACCTAAAGAAAGAACCGGAGGAAAAGGCCCGGACATTTCCAGGTATACAATCATACATGTAGAAAACAATCAAACAATGTAATTTCCAATTACGTCTTAAGATAACAATAAAACCTTTGTCATTTCCAGGGACACAATCACCCCTCTAGAGAACAATAAAACTTTCATCATAGCAGCTTATTATGATGGCAGAGAGTCCAGCCAAGTGCGTGTGTTGACCATTATCCACGATGAAGATGTGAAGGAGCTATATTGTTGGTTTTACTGTATGAATGACCCTGGATATGTTTCCGTAAAAGCAACCATAGAGATCCACTACCAATGGTTTGGGTTTTCTTATGGGCCAGCAGATGTGGTCTGCCCTGAACCTCTGAACTGCTCTTATCAACATATCTCCATCCATTGGTCCAACATAAGAAACACAAGTAATGTTCCTGTGTTTAAGATAAAGAACCGCAGTCCCCAGCCTTTCTCTGCAAACTTCACAGTGTGTATCTCTACCATGTTCGGAAACCAGGACAACATATTGCAGCTTATCCAGGCCATAGAGATGTATCGTCTTCTAGGAGCCCAGAAGGTGGTCATCTACAAGAATGGCTGCAGTAAGGCCATGGGGCGAGTCCTTAATTACTATGTCTCAGAAGGATTTCTAGAGATTGTACCTTGGCCAATAGACACATTTTTAAAAACATCTGTTGCCTGGCATCAAAGTATAAACCCTAAAAGCCAAATTGGTTATTACGGGCAGCTCTCAGCACTGAATGATTGTATGTACAGAAACATGTACAAAAGTCGATATGTCATCCTCAATGATATGGACGAAATCATTCTGCCGAGACATAACAAAACTTGGAATGAAATGATGGAGACGTTGGAGAAAACCTATCCAGATACGGCTGTATACCTGGTAAAAAACTACTTCTATCCAAAGAACATCACTGCTCCTAATTTTCAGACGGCTTTTCCCAAAAATGTACCAGGAACCAACATTCTTCAGCTGATATACTATGAGCCAGAAATTCCAAATAGCTTCAACAACCATAAGATGATAATCAACCCACGAGAAGTCATTCAGGTGTCAGTTCACTGTGCATTAAGAGTTCATAAGAAAAGTGTTCATGTTCCCGATAATATCGTAAGACTTCACCACGGCCGGTCACCAATGCAGCCAAATCTCCCACAGACATCTCTCATAAGAGACACGACCATATGGAAATACAATTCTACTCTTATTACAAATGTTAACAAGGTTTTGAGACAACTGAACTATCACTGAAATCCAGGTTCTCCATACTGTATGTAGATACTCACCTGTCAGGAGATAAATAGGATTGGCTTAGTGATCTTCTTGTCCTACTGAAGATAGGGCACAGAAATGAGGACATGGAGAGAAATTTTCTTTATTTATTTCTTGGTTTTAACTATAATGTGAGACAATATAGAACCAAGGGAAGGTAAGAGATGAAGGGATATTTATTGTGTGTGCATTTTCTGTTTCTTGTTCCTTTAAACGAGGAGACACTGTTAGCAATCCTCAGTCCTCTTGTAAAAACTGCTGATGTGGGCTCTTTGTAGGGAAAATATCCAAAATTAGGCAGCACTACCGTTAGGTCCAAACTGGACAGTTCATGAAGTGATGGTGCCATCATTGTTAGGCCTTAATAATGAAGGATTATGAAGGAATACTGCAGCACACAAAGTTTTCAATGCAATGCCTAATTTTTTTTTACCCACGATGCAACATTTTGACTGCAATGAGTCTTTTTGAAGCCACTCTGCTTGACAAAGACTCATTGCAGTCGAAACGTCACATTCTTGGTAAACAAATTAGGAATTACATTGAAGACCTCGATTGATGCAGTATTCTCCCAAATCCCGTCTGTAGAGATGCCGACCTGAAAGTGAAACCTAGTGTGTCCTGAGAATATTTCTATTGTTGATGTGTGAAGGTTCACCTCCAGCGTCACCCTCCTCATCAGTCTGCTAGATGTTGTTCACTGACATGACCAACACACTGCACCCTCAGTTTTTTTCTAAATATGAGCTGATGTCGGCTGACCATCAAATAATAATAAAAAATAAGCAAGTTTATACTCACCTCTCCAATCCCCCACTTCAACAGTGTCCATGTCCCTGATGTGCTTTACTTTTTGCTGACATCTCGACACGGGAATACCACCAATCCCTGCAGAGGGGGGGTCAACGCTACAACCACTGATTGGCTGAGCAGGCATTTTCTGCTGTGATGAGACAGGAGCAAGACGTGGCATATAAAGGGAACTTGGGCGCTGTCCGAACAGGTATCGGGGGCAGGGATCGGAAACGTTAGCATAAGCTAGTTTAATTCTTTTTTAACCATTGATGGCTGATATCTTTTTTTCTGTTTTTGTTGACTAAAACAAAAATAAGTCCGGTATGGAAATTTATGATTTTTGAGTTGCACCTGCAAAAACCTGTAGTGGTGTTCTCAAGAAAGTTAAATATATGAGTAATCTTCCGATCCCAAATATACCATGAATTGGCCACACATATTTAAAATTAAGAAACTTCCTTTAAACTGGTTCAGGTGCTCTCTAAAATGACTAGGCCGCTGATTTGAGAATATCCTGGAACATATTTAATATTTATAGCTTCTATATTTCGTAATCTTCAGGCAACAAACAGATGAAGAACATACATTAAAGGAAATGCATTGCACACAGACATGGGAAGTCAGCGAGGTGAGCAAGGGAAGTATAGAGCCAGTGGCGGGCGCCGGCTTTGTAATACAGCCGACACCCACCCGCAAAAACGGGCATCGAAGATAACTCTGATCCTGGGAGGTTATTCAGAGAGAGGGGGCTCTCCCTGACCTACAGTTGGACCCCCATAGCGAAATCACAGGATTCTGATCTGTTGCTCTGGCGGCCTGGTGCCTTTTTAAGGCTCCCTAATGGAGAATCCCCATAATAGACAGTACTGAAAATCCCCATACACTGCAATAGTAAACAATTGCAGTCTATGTTATAAGTGATCGAATGATGTTCAAGCCCCCTTGGAGGACTAAAAAATAAATCAATAAAAAAATAAGAAACAAGTTTTAAAATATATATATATATATATATATATATACACTCACCTAAAGAATTATTAGGAACACCATACTAATATGGTGCTGGACCCCCTTTTGCCTTCAGAACTGCCTTAATTCTACGTGGCATTGATTCAACAAGGTGCTGATAGCATTCTTTAGAAATGTTGGCCCATATTGATAGGATAGCATCTTGCAGTTGATGGAGATTTGAGGGATGCACATCCAGGGCACGAAGCTCCCGTTCCACCACATCCCAAAGATGCTCTATAGGGTTGAGATCTGGTGACTGTGGGGCCATTTTAGTACAGTGAACTCATTGTCATGTTCAAGAAACCGATTTGAAATTATTCGAGCTTTGTGACATGGTGCATTATCCTGCTGGAAGTAGCCATCAGAGGATGGGTACATGGTGGTCATGAAGGGATGGACATGGTCAGAAACAATGCTCAGGTAGCCCGTGGCATTTAAACGATGGCCAATTGGCACTAAAGGGCCTAAAGTGTGCCCAGAAAACATCCCCCACACCATTACACCACCACCAGCCTGCACAATGGTAACAAGGCATGATGGATACATGTTCTCATTCTGTTTACGCCAAATTCGGACTCTACCATTTGAATGTCTCAACAGAAATCGAGACTCATCAGACCAGGCAACATTTTTCCAGTCTTCAACAGTCCAATTTTGGTGAGCTTGTGCAAATTGTAGCCTCTTTTTCCCATTTGTAGTGGAGATGAGTGGTACCCAGTGGGGTCTTCTGCTGTTGTAGCCCATCCGCCTCAAGGTTGTGCGTGTTGTGGCTTCACAAATGTTTTGCTGCATACCTCGGTTGTAACGAGTGGTTATTATAGTCAACGTTGCTCTTCTATCAGCTTGAATCAGTCGGCCCATTCTCCTCTGACCTCAAGCAGCAACAAGGCATTTTTGCCCACAGGACTGCCGCATACTGGATGTTTTTCCCTTTTCACACCATTCTTTGTAAACCCTAGAAATGGTTGTGCGTGAAAATCCCAGTAACTGAACAGATTGTGAAATACTCAGACCGGTCCGTCTGGCACCAACAACCATGCCACGCTCAAAATTGCTTAAATCACCTTTCTTTCCCATTCTGACATTCAGTTTGGAGTTTAGGAGATTGTCTTGACCAGGACCACAACCCTACATGCATCGAAGCAACTGCCATGTGATTGGTTGACTAGATAATCGCATTAATGAGAAATAGAACAGGTGTTCCTAATAATTGTTTAGGTGAGTGTATATATATATATATAATTTTTATTTATTTTACTTATATACCAACTAAATTGCAGTTTCCATTTTCAAAAGGATCTCAGAAAAATGGTGGGATCTGATACTATTAAACCAGTTTAACCACCGCCTTAATCCCTTAAACCAGTTTTGTTCACAAAGTAAGTTCCCCATCAGTACATCTTTGGAGTGTTATGGAGTTATGAGAGGAAATTCGAGGACCTGAAGAAAACCAACACAGGCCGAGGGAGGATATACAAACTCCATGCTGATGTTGCCTTTGGTTGGATTCAAACCTAGAGACCCAGCGCTGCAGGGCACCAGTACTAACCACTGAGCCACTCTGCTACCCCCCCACCCTTTCCCAATATCACATATTAAAATAAATAAGCAATAAAAAACATAATTGGTTAAAAAATTTCAGCACTATTAAAATATAGTTCATCATGCAAGGTGAACATAGTAGCTAAAAAGAAAATCAAAATGGTCTCATCGCCTTGGTCACCTTGCGCATTGAAAAAAAAAGAAAAAAAAGTTGTTTGTAGACCAAAAATGTACCAATAAAAATTATCAGTCACCCTACAAAGAACAAGCACTACACAGCTCTGTAGATGCAAATCTATAAAAGTTATAGGCATCAGAATATAGCGATGGAAAATTTTTTCACACATTTTTATTTATTGTAAATGTAATAAAACATAATAAAACCTATCTATGTTTGGTATCGTCGTCATGTCATTTTCAGAACACAGTGAACAGTGTAAAAACAAAACCCCCAAAAACAATAGCAGAATTAAGGAGTTTTTTTCGTTTTTTTTGTTTTTTTCGCCCCAGAAAGAATTTTTTTTACATTTTTCACAAGATGAGGTAAGTTAAATGGTACCATAAAAAATACAACTTGCCTCACAACCAAAAAGCTCCTATACTATGAATGGAAAGGTAAAAAAAGTTATGACTCTTGGAAGGTGGAGAGGAAAAATGAAAACGCAAAAGTGAAAATTGGCCCTTTCTTCCATATTTCATGCGTTTATAGTTGGTGTCTAAATTCGGTAGACCCACTTTCTTCCATATGTCGCATAAACATAGCAATCAAAGAATGTACAGTCTTAAAGGGCATCTGTCAGCAGTTTTGTACCCATGACACTGGCTGACCTGTTGGCAGCTGAAGGCATCTGTGTTGGTCCCGTGTTCATATGTGCCCGCGTTACTGAGAAAAATTTTGGGGTGGTCATAACCCCTGGAAATGAGCAGCACATAATGTGATGGAAAAATGAATGAAATCAACAAAGGAAGCAATATGGACAATCACAATACATTAGTAAGTGCCTTGTATTAACCTTCTCTACATGATAAATGCCATTTGCTGAAGTGAGACTGCCCCTTTAATAGTTTCTTAGAGTCTCCAAGACTCAAAATGTAGACAAAGGGTTAAGTACCAACTATAGCACACAAACTCATCTTAAAAACTAGTTGTTGGTTCCCCTGGAACAGCTAAAGCAGCCCTTTATTTGGATGTACTGGGCAAACAGGACCATAGATCTCAGCTTCCTGTACCTCTTCTGTCTAGTGCTGTGCTATAGGAGAAACATTGGTGGTACCATAGCAGCAATGACTCATTTTCAAGTCCACGCTAGACCATATATGTGCAGGAAGTTGTCACGCAGAGGCTTCCACCGTTTGAGATTCTTTTGCTGTACAGTCCCTGAAGAAATGGGAACAGAAACATTCAATATCATCAGTTTTATTATTCAACGCTTTAAAACGGTGTCCAACCTGAGAGAAAAATGCATACACCTTCATAACATACATTGTGCAAGGGTGGACTGAAGGGTCGTGGCCACATAAAGATAGTGGACCATGAAGTGGACCTCAAGGTGAGGACAGTGCAGAGGTGTATGGGGGGGGGGGGGGTCACTCAGCTTTCCCAGGCTATTCCTCTGCACATATGCCATTCAGAACAGGAGGAAAGCTGGGTGCTATTATGTCATGTGACTCAGCTTTCCTAATGTCCTGCATGGCACAAGTGCAGAGGCATGAGAAGATATGAGGGTAGGTGGGAGTTGTGTTACTCAGCTTTCTCAGACTGTTCTCATGTCTCTTCACATGTGCCATGCAGGTCAGCAGAAAAGCTGGGTGCTATTACATCATGTGATGTCACTCCGATTTCCTGCTATCCTGCAAGGCATAAATGCAGATAATAAGAACATGGAAAGGCAGGGGGAGGGGTTCACTCAGCTTTCCCAGAGACTCCTATCTCTGCACATGTGTCATGCAGGATAGCGAGTAATGTCACTGTCACCCAGCTGTCCTGCATGACACAGAGGGTGGGGGGAGGGGGACACTCACTTCATCAAACTTTTCTCATGTCTCTGCGCAAGTGCAATGCTGGACAGCAGGAAAGTTGGGTGCTATTACATCATGTAATGCCCCAGATTCTTGTCAATATATGCTGAACACTGCCGGGACCTACCAGATCCCATTCTCTATAATGGGTCTGTTGGGTTCCAGCATGAGTACTGCCATTTTGTAGAACAAAATACTTCTGCATGAGGTGGGGCAGGGGAGAAGTTAGGGAGCGTAGTGAGAGGAGCCAGGGCACATAGTGGGAGGGACTAGGAACGGGCATGGGAGCCCAATTTAAATTCTTTCTATGGGGCCCAATGATTTCTGTGTATGCCCCTGACCAGGGTCCTATAGGGTGAGTTAGGACACTAGGTATTCCTGTGTATGAACTCACCTGCCTCTGGGGTCTGTTCATACTGGTAGTTAGTCAGGACTTTGATTAGGGTTTTACTAGGAGATGTCCATCTTCTTTCCCTAGTTTCCAGGCCTTATTCCCTCACTCCTTTCCCTCCTATGTTCGGTGTGGTGTTTCCCTCCCACACCCGAACGTAACAGTAATGGAGTAAGAATACCTGGTTGCATGGCCAAAAAATCCAACCTTTATTCCCCCTACATTGCGATCACAAGTGCCAAGGAGGTGGACGCTTTATGCTTCTTGCTCTCAGCTCTCTGCACTAACCCCTTCCCCAACCCCTCTCCACAAAGGGACCACCTTGATGGCACCTTAGATCACAACGCCCAGGTGATTAAAAGTTGGATTTTGGTCAAGCAACCTACATGAGCTTCACCCCACGTATGCCGACACTGCTTCTCATCATCATAATAAAACTGTCAGCACTTTTGGGCACTCAAAACTGCTGACAGATGCGCTTTAAAGAGGACCTTTTTATCAGTTTTGACATAGGCTAATTATAGTATTACCTTGTAGGCGGCCCCCACTGATGCCATGGGTGTTTTTTTTTTTTAACCCCCCCCCCCCCAGTTTGTCCACTGTGATCCCACGATATTTTGGCTCGCTGTATTGTAATGAGCTGTAACTTCGCAACGGGGTGGAAATGGGGTCTCCTTCGCACTGGCTGTGAGCAGTCCGCTCTGATTGGATCGCGCTCACAGCCAGTGAGAAGAGATGCCCACAGCAAAACACACCGTCTCCGCCTCCACCCTGTTGCAAAGTTACAGCTCATTACAATACAGCGTGCCAAAATATGGGGGGGGGCCAAAGCCAATGACAACATTTCTTGTCTCTGTTCTCTGGCAGAGAAACACTGGGCCTTTATAACAAACCATGACAATGCAGAATGAAATTCACTAGCGTAGGTAAGAAACCTAGATCTAGTTGGTTGTTTCGAAGCCTCGATGTCTGTACGATAGCTCACAGAGCACAAAGGCAGGCAGTGTTGTCGTGGGGACCCAGGCAGAAAAACGTCATTCAACTTTTTTGCTTCCTCAGACATTCATGCAAATCTAGATACAGCTGAAAATTCCCCGGAGAAGTTCCCTTGAAATTCCCTATTACGGCAGAGGCTGCGACGGGAATAAAATGTTCCTTTTTTTTTTAACTCTTTCCCTCCTGTCATACTTCTGCACTCTTTGGTACAAAATAAAAAAGTTTTGTTTCATATTATAAAAATAAAAATAAAGAGATGTGAACATAAACACCCCGGTTCAGGATAAATAAATTCTCTTACAATATGGCTGGAAATTATCTCGTGAATATTGTCTGTCTTGGCTTGGGCAGCACTTAGGAAATGCATTAAGAGTTTTTTATTCCCTTGTGAAACAGTAGTTATTAAATAATCAATATCCACAGTTCATCCTTGCTGTGCAGACAGCGTAGAATACAGTCCTATTGTTCCAGTGCAAAGGAGAAGAAAAGCCGCAATCCCTCCATTGTCCTGGCTTTCTAAGGGTACAGTATAGTCGGCCCATTACAGTCACTGGCCAACCATGTGGCTTGTGAAGAAAGTTGAGCGGAGCCAACAGGAGGCAAATTGGCACTGCATCTACACAGTGACACTGTCACTTCATTCTAGCGAGCAGAGGGGGTCTAGCCAATCAATTATTGGTGGCATGTACCAAAGAGATGTCCCCAACGTCTATCCCTAGACAACCCGTTTTCTCATTCTGAATGTGATGTCCATCATACCTCAGATTTCTTATTCTTTCTATCTCTTGAGCTCATGGTTACCCCCTGGAAGTAATATGCTTCCATTAAAAGTTGAGAAACAACTCATTTCTGGAGTAGAAAGATGGTCGTCACTTAAGTCCATTCAGCCACTTCCCTGACAAACTGCCAGCTGCTAAATAATTGCACCTAAGGATCTGGCCTTACTGAAGGCTCCTTTTTTAAGTAGTCAACCTCATTCAATACCCTGTTGACTTTTTCTATCAAATTGGCTTCATATTTTGCTAAAATGTTGTCTTCAATCAGGAAACTCTGGTCGAGCACTTTTTGCTTGGGTTCTCGGTAATGGCAAAGTTTGGCAATGTCACTGGGAACTTTGTACTTACTACTTGTATACTATTGTGGAACATGGACCAATACTTAAACAATGCTCCTAGGATTTATGGTCATCTTCGTAGGATTGATCTCGTTGGGCCGGTTGGGCTCCTGGTATATATGGTGGAGGATGTTAACTCCTGGGACAGAGATCCAGTCTTCTGGTGTTTTCTGGTTAGTCTTATCTTGAGAAGTGGTCGGAAAGACATGGTTTTCGAAGATAAACACGCTGAAGGTAGTGTCGATACTGAGAAGATAGTCCAACATTTCAGGCCAGTCTTTGTGTATTATTGGGATGATCAGCTCATCAATGTCATTAAGAGTTATATACTTACTCCTGTACATGTTGCGATAAATGCAGTCATTCAAAGCTGCATCTGACCAAAGCAATGCAGATCTCCGGGATGCTCTGGTTAGTGCCAACCCTTGGAAACATTTATGAATAAGGTAATGGGCCAAAGAATTTGTTCTACAAAGTTCAAGTCTATGTAATAAGACCGAATTTTTTTTCATGTGTAGACTAGATTCAGTGTGGTAAATGATCACTTTTTGGGCACCCAACATGCGGTACATCTCTATTGACTGAATAAACTGCAATTCATTGCTGTAGGCACCAAACATGGCTGAGATGCAAATAATAAAGTTATACTGGAAATCAGTCTCTAATACATTAAACTGTTCATCAATGTTTTGTATTTTAAGTACTACAGGTTCAGGGTTGTCCTTTGGGTACAGAGATACGTATTCAGGGACTACGTTGCCTTGAACGTTGCATAGAAGATTTGTTGCGCCATAAGAAAAATCTAAATGGTCAGTGTGGACTTGATGCTCGGCAAAAATGAAGATAGTTGTGTAAAATTGACAAAAGTCACATGAAAAAAATCGGGTTCATTTCGATAGGTTATGCCCAAAATCCGGTCAATCCTGCTAGAACGAAAGTCCAAGTAGGCCGATACAAGGAAGGTTCTACTGTTTTTGACTTTGACAATGGTATCTTTCATTATGTTGGGCTTACATACTGGATATTTTGACGTTGTTGATTTGAGGAGGGTGAAGGTGAAGGAACCGTTAGGCAAACCAACTTTTACAAACACGATAATGTATATCAAGTAGACCAGGGAGAAAGTAGCAAAAATGATTTTAAATACTTTACAGAGTTTCTTGAACGATGCACATGGCTTCATTTCTGATAGGTGATCAAGATCCAATGTTTTATCTTCTGTTCTTAATTTCTGCCATCGAAGAGTTACAGTCTACAAAAAAAAAAAATGGGTAAGTTTCAAAATTCATATGTTATGATCTATCATTAAACCCTGTGTTTCAATATTTGAACCGTTCTCTGCCCTAGAAATCCCTTTTTGGCAGTAGGATTTTCAGATAAGTCATTTACAGAATGTACCATTCCTGGGATCACCAATGATTGGTAAAGGAACCTAGCACCAAGTGTTCAATTTCCCTGCAGTGCCACCACTGGGGAAATGAAGCATTACACCATCCCCAGGGCCGCCATCAGGGGGGTACAGCCGATACTCCAGTAAGGGGCCCGGACCCCGAGGGGGCCCGGCCAGTTCCAATTTCATTTTTTTAAATTTTTTTATTTTTTATTTTTGTCTGCAGGGGGCCGGGGCAATTGATTTTTCCTGGCCCCGTTGACCGACCCTCCCCCCGCCGCTCCGCTGATTCGGCCGCAGTATTAGTAGTGTACAACAACATCACCTTCCTTAGCCTAACACACCTGGGGACGGTATTCCGGGCCCGGCTGCATTCCCCTTTAAAAGGAGCCGCTGCGCAGAGGAACGTAGTTGCGCAGCGGCACGTGACCTAGTCAGACGCTGTGCGTGCGGCTGGCTGAACCTGTAGTCGCTGCCTCACGCAGGCGTCCCGGCATTCAAATTAGCGAGCGGGAACTTGAACTTCTGTTCTGGGCTAGTGGGCTGGCAGTGGCAGAGAGAGTGGCAGACGCAGTACTGTCTGGACTCTGAGGTAACTTGTGGTCTGTCTGAGAGTGAGACTGGATGTGGTGGTCTGGAAGCCAGCCTGCCCAGCTGCCCTAGTGCCCTCACCTCCATCACACACATGATCTTCTTGGACTTGGATGGACCCCCCCTAATAATTCATTAGGTCCATAACGTCCATTACCTTAAATTAGGTTTTGTTTCCAGGTTCCATCCATAAGGCAAGGGGCTGGGTTGGCTGGCAAGGGAGGGGTTAAATAATAAGTGATTGATCATGGAGGATCATCATGGCCCTGGATAATGTTGCTCGGGGGTAAAATGCAAAGCTGTTTTCTGGATTATCCCACAGGGCCATGATCCTCCATCACTTATTGTTATTAACCCCTCCCTTGCCAGCCCCATTTAGCTGTGTGTTCGGCTGCAGTCAGAACACACAGCTAAATGGGGCTGGCAAGGGAGGGGTTAATAGCAATAAGTGATGGAGGATCATGGCCCTGTGGGATAATCCAGAAAACAGCTTTGCATTTTACCCCCGAGCAACATTATCCAGGGCCATGATGATCCTCCATGATCAATCACTTATTATTTAACCCCTCCCTTGCCAGCCCACCCAGCCCCATTTAGCTGTGTGCTGCTTAGAAAAAAAAAAAAAAGTACAGACCCCCCCATAAGTGTGTCATCCACAGATCCCCCCCATAAGTGTCATCCACAGATCCCCCCCATAAGTGTCATCCACAGATCCCCCCCCATAAAAGTGTGTCATCCACAGATCCCCCCATAACGGTGTGTCATCCACAGATCCCCCCCCATAACGGTGTGTCATCCACAGATCCCCCCCATAACGGTGTGTCATCCACAGATCCCCCCCATAACGGTGTGTCATCCACAGATCCCCCCCATAAGTGTCATCCACAGATACCCCCCATAACAGTGCCATCCACAGATACCCCATAACAGTGTCATCCACAGATCCCCCCATAAGTGTCATACACAGATACCCCCCATAACAGTGTCATCCACAGATCCCCCATAACAGTGTCATCCACAGATCCCCCATAAAAGTGTCATCCACAGATCCCCCATAACAGTGTCATCCACAGATCCCCCCCATAAGTGTCATACACAGATACCCCCCATAACGGTGTGTCATCCACAGATCCCCCATAACAGTGTCATCCACAGATCCCCCATAACAGTGCCATCCACAGATACCCCATAACAGTGCCATCCACAAAAAGGGGCGGGTTAATGGGTGTGGTCAATGGGCTGAGTCAAGGGGGGCGGCAAAATTAGCTTTCGCCTAGGGGCGGGGGGGGGGGGGGGGGGCCCAGGACTTGAACTGTGTTAGGGGCCCCAAAATTTCTGATGGCAGCCCTGACCATCCCTATTGAGATCAATGGGTTCTCCATATCATGCACAGATAAGTTGGGTCCTCCAGAAGAAGAGTTTATCTTTGTACTCTCCATTCTGGATAATAAATAAAGGTGCTAAACAGGGGACTCCTTTCTGTATATTTATTCTTCCTTTTTAAATATACTTGAAAATGGGTATTTTAGACCACACAACCACTGTAACTTGCACCTATGGGAAACAGGGTTATGGGTGACTCTTTTGTCTACTTAAATTGTACTACCACCTTAAAGGGTTGGTGTTAGGATGACAACCCATGTCCATATGAGTGTCGCAGAGGAGATGTCCCAACTAGACTGAATCAGTTCTAAAATGCAGGAATTCGATCATAATTGTCTAAAAAGTTCAGATTCAACAGAATTGGAATTTTTGTGTGATTCGTTTAAACTAGAATAGGAAAAACCGACAGAAGAGACAGAGAGGAGAAGAATTTGAGTATAGACAGAAGATAGAGAGAGGAGAGAAAGAGGGAGAGAGAGAGATGGATTTCCAGGCAATCAGGGCACTTGCTTTTTGAGCTGAATTTATTTGGACCTGAATTCAATTGGATCACCAATTTTGGCAATTTGGAGCTGAATTGAATTTTAAGAAATTAAATCATCACTGCTCAGAATCCATTGTTTGGCACCTGAAGATACAGCTGATTACTACACCACATCATTTTACAAAGGGGTTGTCAATATTACGCAACCCCTTTAAAAGGAATAGAATATTTTGGCATGCAAGATAGAGGGAGCCTCCATGATCAGATGCTATTTCTGTGGTTGGACACTATTATGTGGGAACACAACATAAAGCATTTCATCAAGGGACCCTCCTTGACAGCTCAACATGCCTCAAAGGGTTTGTCCAGCACTTAATTACTAATGATCTATCCTCAGTACAGCTCATCAATATCTAAGTGCAAGATTCCGACTCACAACGACGATATCACGTGCTTCGGTCACAAGGCCATTCTGCAGCTCAGTCCCATGCAAGTGGATGGAACTGAGCTGCAATACCAAACATAGCCACTATACATTGTATGGCGCTGTGCTTGGTACAGCTTTCAAATAGCTGTTTGACAGGTGGGTGCCAGGAGTCAAGTCCTCAGATATTTATGACACCCTGTGCAGGGCTCCAGATGGCGACCAAAATGGTCGCCAATGCGACTTAGAATTTACAAATGGCGACAAGACTTTTTAGTCTTGTCGCCATTTGCGACTAGACCCTCCGCGGCAGCTCTGCAGTTGAACAGCGACGGGCACAGGAGCTGATAGTTCTCTGCCCTGCCACCGCCGATGTTCTTCTCAGTCTGAGTCAGTGAGTCACAGCACAAAATAGCAGAGCCGCTGGCAGCAGGGAGGGGAGGGGCTCGGGAGGAGTGTAATCTGATCCTAGAGTGGAAGCTGCTTCTGCCAGCCCCTCCCCTACACGCCCACCAACCAATCAGAGCTGAGGCAAGGCAAGCACTAGCAGCTCTGAGTCACTGACACAAGTACAGGGAGTCTGGAAAGAATCGAATGAGTCAGAGGTGAAAAGAATCTAAAGATCTGACTTAGTTAGAGACTCATTCAATTCTTTCTTAGACTCGCTGTACAGTGTGCCCCCCCAACACCCCAGTATAAGAAACATTGGTGGCACAGTGTGCCCCCCCCCCAACACCCCAGTATAAGAAACATTGGTGGCAGGCACAGTGTGCACCCCCCCCCCAACACCCCAGTATAAGAAACATTGGTGGCACAGTGTGCCCTCCAACACCCCAGTATAAGAAACATTGGTGGCTCAGTGTGCCCCCCCCAACACCCCAGTATAAGAAACATTGGTGGCACAGTGTGCCCCCCCCCAACACCCCAGTATAAGAAACATTGGTGGCACAGTGTGCCCCCCCTAACACCCCAGTATAAGAAACATTGGTGGCACAGTGTGCCCCCCCCAACACCCCAGTATAAGAAACATTGGTGGCTCAGTGTGCCCCCCCCAACACCTCAGTATAAGAAACATTGGTGGCTCAGTGTGCCCCCCCCCCCAACACCCCAGTATAAGAAACATTGGTGGCTCAGTGGGAATTGCCAATGAGGGTTAAAAAATAATTTAAAAAAATGAACTCACCTCCTCCAGTTGATCGAGTAGCTGCCGGTCTCCTGTTCTTTCTTCAGGACCTGTGGTGACGTCACTGAGCTCATCACATGGTCCATTACCATGGTGATGGATCATGTGATGTATCATGTGATGAGCACAGTGATGTCACCACAGGTCCTTTGACAGGTCCTGAAAAAAGAACAGGAGACGATCAATTGGAGGAGGCGAGTTAATTTAATTTTTTTATTTTTTAACCCTCATTGGCACTGCCCACTGCGCCACCAATGTTTATTATATTGAGGGGGGGCACACTGCGCCCCCCAATGTTTATTATACCGGGGTGTTGGGGGGGTGCGCACTGCACCACCAATGTTTATTATATTGAGGGGGGGCACACTGCGCCACCAATGTTTATTATACTGGGGTGTTGGGGGGGTGCGCACTGCGCCACCAATGTTTATTATATTGAGGGGGGCACACTGCGCCACCAATGTTTATTATATTGACCTTCTACAAGCATTCTGTATTAAAGAATGCTATTATTTTCCCTTATAACCATGTTATAAGGGAAAATAATACAGTGAATAGGCTTTCATCCTAGCAACCATGAGTGAAAATCGCACCGCATCCGCACTTGCTTGCGGATGCTTGCGATTTTCACGCAGCCCCATTAGCTTCTATGGGGCCTGCGTTGCGTGAAAAACGCACAACATAGAGCATGCTGCGATTTTCACGCAACGCACAAGTGATGTGTGAAAATCACCGCTCATGTGCACAGCCCCATAGAAGTGAATGGGTCCGGATTTAGTGCCGGTGCATTCCGGTATTTTGAATGCCAGATCCGGCACTAATACATTCCTATGGGAAAAAATGCTGGATTCGGCATTCAGGTAAATCTTCAGTTTTTTTCGCCGGAGATAAAACCGTAGCATGCTGCGGTTTTATCTTTTGCCTGATCAGTCAAAATGACTGAACTGAAGACATCCTGATGCATCCTGAACGGATTACTCTCCATTCAGAATGCATGGGGATATGCCTGATCAGTTCTTTTCTGGTATAGAGCCCCTGTGACGGAACTCTATGCCGGAAAAGAAAAACGCTAGTGTAAAAGTACCCTAAAATATTAAAGTTTAAATCCCCCCTTTCCCAATTTTACATATAAAATATATAAACAATAAATAAATAAACATATTACATAGCGCTGTCCAAACTATTAAAAAATATCTCCTATGCAGTGAGCATTAGCCATTTTTTAGTCACCTCGTCACCCCAAAAAATAGGATAGGACTGTTCTATTATGGGCAGAATGTTTCATAAAATGCGAAATGCACGCAGCTTTATTTTTTTTTTTTGCGCGGTATTGAGTATCGCAATACTTTTTTATGGTGATGAAAGCGAATCAAAATGTTGGTATCAAAACAACCTTATGCCGATCTGATCGGCATAGCGTTGTCACGATACCAAAATTTTGATTCGGTTTTGATTTGGCTTCTAAATTTTTCAGTTCAGGAGCCAATGGCTACTAGGTATTTATTTTAGTCTGGAGCACTGACCCTGTGGATAGTACATGAGAAAACCCCTTTAATAGCAATTAGGAGACAGACCCTTTTAATTTCATTGCATTCATTAAACAACAAAACAATCTAGTTGCCTACAGTGGGCTGAATGAGGATGGACGTACAAGTTAATGACCAAGTCAACTCCACTGCCTATTTATTTATTTTAACAAAAAAGGGGTTTTGCAATCATGACTTTATGCGATGACATGTGATATTGTAATTGTGACCCTGCTTCATTACATATTGCTGCTAAACTTGCCAAAAGTCCGAGGAATTCTGTTCGGTTCAACGCTGTGTCAAGGTTATGGTCTGATTTTCAGCTAACAGCAAGCTCAGAGTATAACAAAACATTTTTATTACATGTGCACCATATAGAGAAGCCTCTAGACACTATAAAACTGTAGGCAGACAACTGCCCACCCAAACAACTGGAGCCACTAGATGGACCAAGGATCTGGCACATAGAATGAAGCCTCTAAGAAAATTCATGGCGAATCCTATGGATATTATAGGCTATGGCCACCATTTGTATCATTGCATTTGACCTATTTTGGGCCAAATATCATGTTTTCAATTAGTCTTTATTGTTCATAGCTTTTGTCAGTAGATCCCTCCATAATTGGTCAGATCTGGAGCAACAGGATAATCCACCTCAATGTTCAGTTCTCCTGAAAGTGACTGGAAGTGTCCTCCTGTTGGGACCCTCAACAATCATCTGTAAATCTAAGTGTTCAGTTTCACTTCAGCGCCCCCGCAGGAGAAAATTAAGCACTACACAATGCTTATTCAACTCAATAGGCTGCTTATGTAAAGCAGGACAGGACAGGTCCTCCAGAGAGAGAAAGACGCTCTTTATAACTGCTTTATACTTTGTCGAGGGAGGTTAGGATCCTAAACACTGGAATGCCCAGAATAATCTAATAGGGTATATCAAACAGGGTGTCACGACAGAAGGTAGGGATAAGTGCAGCCCTAAACTCCACCCCACCTCTGTCCCTGCCTACTTGCACGGCCCGTCCTAACCAACGGCGTACAACTTGGAGGCAGTCCCTCAGTTAGACACGTGCAGGGGCCTAAGAAGATAAAAAAAATACCGTAACAGATTCAGGAAAGCCAAGGTCAAAGCCAGGAGGTCACGCAGGTACACAGGGAGCAATACAATAACGAGGTCAAAACACAATCTGGAGTCAGAAGCCAAGAGGACACATCAATTCCAGGGAGGTCACAAAGTCGAGGTAAAAAACAGAGCCGAGGTCCAAACACACACAGAAAGGCGCAATACAAAATGCTGGTGAGAGTAGCAAGACCAATCACAGGCAACCTGTGGCCAGCATGCTGCCTGTTTAAATAATCCCTACAGATGAGTCACGTGACGTGGCCAGCGTCACGTGACTCTGATTGCTCATAACACAGCAGATCCCCCGCTGCTCGTTGTCTAGGGGACGGAGGATGCCGGCCACCCTGAGGAGGTGTGCGCGGCCAGGTCCTCCCCGCCCCCTGGTCCCCAAGGAGACGAGGACGCCGATCGCATCCTCGCGGCGCTGCAAATGAAGAGCGCGCCGCCGGCACCCCGTGACACAGGGTTTATAAAGTGAATAACCCCTAGGTTCTGATAACAGAACCTTAAAGGGGTTGTCTCATCTCAGACAATAGGGGCATATCACTGGCCACCGCTCCCATTCACTTCTATGGGCCCGTCGGCTATGTTCGGCGACCCCATAGAAAATAAATGGAGGAATGCTGCACATGCGCAGTGCGCCCTCCACCACTTTCTGGGCTTCGTTCTCGATATAGGTGCGGGTCCCAGTGGTGGGAACCGCACCTCTCAGACAATGGGGGCATATCCTAGCGATATGCCTCCATTGTCTGAGATGAGATAACTCAGACTAAATGGCCCAAGGTTCATTGAAAAGGGTTTAGGCAGAAACCCTTCTGTCCCGTATGGGGGCCTTGTTTGATCCTTGCTATGGGGCCCTTACTTCTCTATGTACGCCACTGCATAAACCCAATGGGTTTATTAGGTATTACTGAGGTTCTTCGAGTGACCAGATCTTTTAATAAAATCTAAATAAAGTCATAAAATGACTCACTGGTCAGCGGCCCATCTCCCCATAAAAACAATAAATCTGCAGCAGACAACATGCAAGATAGACGACGCGTTTCGGTCCGTCCTAGCCTGTTTCAACTGATCCATTGATTTCCACATGGTATTCATTTATATTAAGACGGGTGACTGAAATCATGTATGAATAGTATCATGGGAATTCTTTTTCCAAAGGGGTTGTCCCACCTGGCTTATCAATAGGATATGCCAAAAATATCAGTTAAGTGCATGCCCAGCTATTTTCAGAAGGTTTACAGCAGTGAATGGAGAGGAAGCCGCACATGTGCGGTCAAACCCTCCAGGATTCCAAATTTAGCCTTAGCAATATTTAGAAGTTCCAGATCAGTGGATGGAGCGGTGGCCATGCATGTGCAGTGTCCTCCACCACTGCTATGGGACTTCTGAACAAGCACGCAATTCATTTTGGAGCCCTGTTCTTCAGAGGTGGAACCTGCACCTACCAGACACTTATAGCATATCCTATCAGTAGGGTATAAATGTCCCAGATGAGAATATCCCTTTAAGCTATAAAAGCACTCTAAGTTTCATCGGTGGCACAATGCTACATCACTACATTGAAACCAGTCGTTTAAAGTTTAGGAGAACCTCACGTGGATGATGGGCTATGCCAACGACCCTAAGGACATGTCTGTCACAGACCATCCTGCCTCTTAGCTTGTAGGAAATCCTTAATAACTTGCGAAACCAAATGGGATTCATTTAGTACACGGCCTGTGGCCATAAAGAAATGTGCAGGGTGAATTTTGTTTTGTTTCCGTTGCGGGGGGACTTTCATTAAGCCAAGGGCCCACCCGCTATTGTTGAGCAGATTTCCTGTTTCATTGGAAGATACGGCTGACAAGTCTTCAGAGAAAAATGAGCTAGAATTAATCTACGCTCAGTGATCAACAATCACAGGCAACCAGCTCATACCGCTCATCAAAAGTGATACCATTGTATAAACTAGCTAAAATCTTAACTCCGTTTTTGCTTCCTGCAGCAAAAATTTTTGGCAGCAAAGTTCTTGAAACGTGGGAGAGACCTGGCCCCACGGGTAGGTCCTGGTATTTCAGTAATAGTTTTCAGACAACAGTTTCCATATGACACAATAGACGAGAGCCGTCTAGTGTCTGAAGGAATGTATCCCGAGGGCGTAAATGCTGTGATAAAACTTTAAGGCCCCTTTCACACGGGCGTTGCAGGAAAAGGTGCGGGTGCGTTGCGGGAACATGCACGATTTTTCCACGCGAGTTAACAGGGGTTTTCCATGAGTTTTATACTGATGATCTGATCCGGGACCCCCACCGATCAGCTGTTTGAGAAAACAATGGCACTTGCGCAGCGGCCTTCTACAACTTTTCGCAGGTGGTGTGATTTCACATCCATCAGTCACGTGGCCTAGACGCAGCTCGGTTGCTTTCAAGTGAATGGGGCTGAGCTGCAATACCAAGCACAACTAGTATTCAATGTACGGTGTGGTGCTTGATAAGCCGAGAGAAGGCCATGGTGCTACTCCGGGCGCCGCTGCCTTCTCAAGCACCTGATCGGTGGATGTCCCAGGTGTTGGACCTCCACCGATCAGATACTGATCACCTATGAGGAGGATAGGCCATCAGTCAAAAAAAACACTTGGAAAACCCCTTTAAATGACTAGTGCGTATAGTGGTTTTTCCACTGACCCCCAGTCAGCGGAAAATGACTGATGTGTAAATAAACACATTAAAATAAATTAGAACGGAGAACACGGATAGCACACGTCTCATTGGGTATCCTAGTCAATATATTCATCAAATGTAAAAATCCAGCATTTTTGTAATATTTTGCTTTCGTTTTCATTTGTTTGCATGATGGAAACCGTCAGCAAACCGTCGTGACTCGTGCCTATTAACCGTCTCCTTAATAAGCTGCGCTGAAAGATACAGTTAAAATAACAAAAAAGCAGAGTTAAAATAAATAAAGGACATAAAGTAAAAGTCCGCTGTATCAGCAGCAGATTGATGACAGTTTCCTGGCAGCAACAGACTTTTTCTACAGAAACCAGTAATAGAACTAAAAAAGTACCAGAAAATAGCAAACTTTTTCTGGAGGACATACAGTATAACAAAGATGCCATATTTATGTACGGTGCCCGGAAGAGGTCATAAACCCCATCATGAAAAGGAAATGTACACTTTTATCAAATTAACAGTCTAGACTAGAGGATGCTCAGTAGTGTGGAGTGGGCTCGGCATGCATGTTGCTACCTGCATTCCTTGGCTATAATGGAGGCCATTTGGGCACCAAAGATGACAGAAATTAAAGCAGGCCCAGCATGCATGTGGAACCTACACTCCCTGAATTGTATGGCAGCCGTCATGGCACATAACAGGTAGAATTTAGTGTTAGGAACCCGTCTTACAGAGATCGCCTTGACGTGCGGCAGACGGGCTCAAATAATTTTGTACAAAATGTATTTGCCAAGCATCTCTAATTTATAAGTATAGCATTAGCAATTATTATGCATTTTTGCACTTTATTTGGTTTGCAGAGAGCTGTTGCATTGCATGTTTTTTTTTTTACAGTGTTGTTTTCAGCCATAGCAACGTGCCCCTGCGTATTGGGATGTGCCGACTGACCCCCTTTTTTCGATGCTCACCAGTTACTCTGGACCCCGGCCCACTGACCACCCCTCAGTGTTAGTACAGACCCAAATAACAATGAGAAATGGCTGGCTCACAGTAATTTGCATGTACTTTTACAAACTATTATACATAATATAAAATCCAATGCATGAAAAATAGCCTTTACATATACATAAATACGGTAACTAAAAATAAACAAAATTCATACAATCTATTTCATAGACAGGGTCCTTTTAAATGCGGAGCTCTCGCATATATAAAAAGGTAAAAAATACAAAAAATGCAAAAAATTGCAGTTTCCTTATAATTTCTTTGTTTTGGGCGTGTGGTTAGTAGTGTCAGTTTGTAAATTTATTTTGTTAGCTGGATTGTTCAGTACTTTTAATAAATGGTAAACTTGTAACACGTCCTCGTGATCTGCTACAATGTGTCCATATCCTTAGATGAGTTATTGCGCCGGTTTACGGTTAGTTCATATTTCATGCACACATATTGTGTTAGTGGGATGCTTACTCAGTCCACAATTGATTTCACCCACATTTGGTATATTCTGTTTCTCACGATCGAGATTAACCTGAGCTGCTTTTCTTCCAACCAACCTCCCACCGCGATGTCTCGGTTGTGCAGCTCCTTGTTGCGAGTCTCCTGGCGCATGCGTGCTAGACCCGCTAGAACGCCAACAGCTGGCTGAAGTCCTGCTTTGCTGTTGCACTAATAAATCTCTATCCACACCGCCCGTTCAGAAACCGCCATCAGAACCAATAGTTCCTTCCTCAGTGGTGCAAAAAAATCATCCGCATCCCAGGACGGAAAGCAAACTGCAACATGTATAGGAATGCAACTAAACGGAATGGAATGCATTCTGGTGCACTCCGTTCTGTTCAGTTAAGTTTTGTCCCCATTGACAATGAATGGAGACAAAACGGAAGCGTTTTTTCCCGGTATTGAGCCCCTATGACGGAACTCAATACAGGAAAACTTAAACGCTAGTGTGAAAGTAGCCTAAATAAATTAAAAATGAAAATGGCACGCATAACAGCATGGACAACATCCGGGCTGCGGACTGCAAAATACAAATAGTTTGTGTGCATGAGCCCTTAGTCTGAGAGCCGAGACACCTCCCAACATCTGGTCATTGACGGTGCTGGGAGTCGAACCCCCACCGATCAGACATTGATGACAAATCTCAAGGATATGTAAATCCTGGAAAACCCCTTTAGGCTTAAAGTATATTGTATTGCAGCTTTGCAAGTCGTGTAAATGAATGAAAAAATGAAAATGGCACGCATACCAACATGCACAACATGCGGGCTGCACCAGCAAACCTACAGGAGATCAGAAAGGCAATGGCTTGGACCAGATTACCTGAAAAGGCATGTCACCCACTATGACAGAAGATTTGCTTTGTCCAGAGTTGGAGCCGCTTCCTCCAATTGAATGCACTGTATTGTTTTTCAGGAATGGTTTGCAGCCCCTTCCTGTTCACTGACAACACGGAAATAAATGGATTTAGTGCACATCAACACTGATCGGATATTATCGTGCAGTTTGAAGTCAGAGTACACTATTACTAACTGTCCAAAATTCTATGTGAATGAAAAATAAGCTTATGTTAGAGCATTAAGGAATCTGTGTTGGTCCCATGTTCATATGTGCCCGCATTGCTGCAAATGAGCCTCTAGGAGCAACGGGGGCGTTACCATTACACCTAGAGGCTCTGCTCTCTCTGCAACTGCCGCGTCCTCTGCCCTATGATTGACAGGAACAGGCAGTGTAAACATGATCACATCTGGTCCTGTTAATGAAAGGGCAGGAGGCGCATCAGTTACAGAGCAGAGCCTCTAGGTGTAATGGTAACGCCCCCGTTGCTCCTAGAGGCTCATTTGCATATATTAAAACATTATTTTTCTCAGTAATGCGGGCACATAGGAACATGGAACCAACACAGATGTCTTCAGCTGCCAAGCGCACATGTAACAAGTAAGCCACTGTCATAGGTGCAAAACTGCTGACAGATGCACTGCCAAAGCATACCAGCTCTAGAGCGGAATAAGTTGGTGCTATAAAAATAAAGATTATTATTATGATTATTATTATTAAAAATTTCTATTTGTTCAAAAATGGGTAAAGAAATTATTGTATTCTATCACTCAGGTCAGTGCAATATAAGCTTATGTTTATCCGATACGGCATGTATATCCAATAATATATCTGGGTAATATCCTGCATTTGCCTAAATTCGGATTAATTTGCTGCTAAAGTCTAAAAACGTTGTATTTACTTAGGTCAGAGAAGGATAAGCTCATGTTAGAGCATAGCGGCTCTACCAGACACGGCACGTGTGATCCTGCTGTGCAATGTTTTCACCACAAACCACAAATAGATTGATTATATGCACATTACAAACATAATATACTTACGTCAATCAATCATAAGCCTATGTTAGAGCATGCTAGGTCTACATGATGGAGAGAGAGAGATTTACTGTATACTGGATGTCACAATTACGGGATTTTACTAAGTATGACGTAAAGTCATGATTTTATTAAAGACACGGAGGCGAGTATTGCTTCAACCTTTCTTTACTTCTACCATAGCAGCAAAGAGAAAAAGGTATACAGAATGGAAACCATAGTAACAGGCTCCTCCTCCTTATCCCAGTATATCCCTCCTTGTCTGCCTGGGCTCTTCCTCTTTCTTTGCGTCTCAACTATCGCTGTTCAACCGGAGCAACAGATGCCGAAACAACTGGGTAACGAAAAAACCTCTTGAACTCGTCGGCGTGGACCGCAACAACCGAACATCCGACTGGATCGGAACTGAGTAACTCCAAAACATGAAGCCGTTAGCCTCTCAACCTAGGAAAAAAGGATATAAAGAGAGAAAACCTTCTAAGAGCGTATTCCAGTGCATTAGAAAAACACATAGGATCCATTTGTTGGAAAAAACACTAACAGCTCTAAAATCCTGATCATAGGGTAAATTAACATTACATACTTACTTCAAGCCCAAAGGGTGGGTCCAGGGAGGGCAATACTCGCCTCCGTGTCTTTAATAAAATCATGACTTTACGTCATACTTAGTAAAATCCCGTAATTTTATAACAAGACACGGAGGCTCCTATTGCTTGTTTAAAGCTGAGCCACTAAAGAATCAAAAACATGTGAAGCCGGTCTAAAGTAAAACTCGCGGAAAGTGGAAGATCTGGACCAATCCGCCAATCTCATAACATCTTCCAAGCGAGCCCCAGAGATTGTCATGGAAGTAGCTGCCGCACTGCGAACCGAATGTGCCGTGAAGATAGACGTATCAATCCCGGAAAGGGAGAGAATCCACTTAACCCAGCGAGATAAAGTAACACTGGTAACCGGGGCAAACGGGCTGCGAAACGAGATGAACAAGTGGGGAAGAGAACGAGACCGCAACGGACGGGTTCTGTCCTCATATTCGCGCAAGCACGCCACAGGACACAGTTGTGGTGAAGTCGGAAAACGGGGATAAGAGACCGACCGGATACTGGTTTTCGTGCGACGGGAAATGTTAAAGTGGACCCCTTCCGGGGTAAAGGATCTAGCGTCCCAATCCAAAGCACGCACATCCGAAACTCTCTTACAGGAGATTAAACAGAATAAAGTGACCAATTTGGCCGATAACTGACGTAATGACAAAAGATCATTCGAGGGCCAACTGATCAAAAACGTTAAGACATCAGACACATCCCAGGTTGACGAAAACCGTGGCCGAGGTGGTCGGGCCAAACGTGAGCCCTTGAGTAAACGACAGACCAGGGGGTGTTGACCCGCTGGACGTCCCTCGAACCCGTTATGCCTGGAGGAAATAGCTGACCTAAAGACATTGATGGTGCGGTAAGCCTTTCCTGCCTCAAAAAGTGAGGATAAGAAGGCCAAGATGGAAGTTACAGGAGCCGCAACGGGATCCAAAGTCCGGTCGACGCACCAGCGAGACCAAGAACCCCAGGCGGCTCGATAAGCCCGTCTCGTCCCGGGCGCCCAAGCGCAGTCCAATAGGAACCTAGTTGTTCCTGAAAGTCCAGCGCCTCCTCCTGGACCCCCGAGATCTTGCAAGCTAGGAGGCGTAGCGATCCGTTCTGCAGGAGTGGGTGAAACTCTCCTGCAGGCCCACTGAGCAGTGACAACTGAGCGGGAAGGAGAAGCGGAAGATCCACCAGAAGTTCCAGGATTTGAGGGAACCAGGATTGGGCTCTCCAAAATGGAACGATCAGAACCAGGTTCGCCAACTGCTGACGAACCTGAATGAGCACCCGTGGGATGAGCGCGAAGGGAGGGAATGCGTACATCAACGCGCCTCCCCAATGCTGAAGCAGAGCGTCCACTGCCTCCGCCAAGGGATCCGGCCTCCAGCTGAAGAACCTGGGCAGTTGGGTATTCAAACGGGAAGCGAATAGGTCGACTGCAAAGGGACCCCATAGAGAAGAAATAGCGGAAAAAAACGTCTCGTCTAACTTCCAATCGCTGTAGTCCGATGTGTAGCGTGAACTCCAGTCCGCTAGAGTATTGTGAAGGCCTGGAAGGTATTCGGCCACCACAGAAATGTTCCTGTCGAGACAAAACTCCCAAAAATCCTTCGCTAAATGGGTCAGAACCACCGACCGTGTGCCACCCATACAATTGACATACCTGACCGCTGAGATGTTGTCCATGCGGAGTCTGATGGCTGAACTTACCACACCATTGGCAAAACTGCGAATGGCAAACGACCCTGCTAGAAGTTCCAGGGCGTTGATGTGAAGCCGGGATTCTTCCTGAGACCATGGACCGCCTGTGGAAACACCACTGCAATGTGCTCCCCATCCGTGCAGGCTCGCATCGGATTCTATGATCAGATCCGGTTGGGGACCCACGATCGCTCTGCCATTCCACACTGACAGGTTGTGGATCCACCATCTCAATTCGTCCCTTGTCTCTGCATCCAATGTGACAAGATCCGCGTAGGAGGCCCCCGACCGAAGGTGAGCAATTTTGAGGCGCTGCAACGCCCGATAATGGAGGGGGACTGGAAAGATGGCCTGAATCGAGGAGGCCAGAAGTCCGATTATCCTTGCTAAGTGTCGCAACGACATCTGAGGTAGACGTAGGACGTGCTTCAGTTCCTTGCGGGTGGACTTGATCTTTGAAAGTGGAAGACTGAGGGATAACTCTTCCGAGTTCACCTGGAACCCCAGGAATTCCATGGATCTGGAAGGAATCAAACAGGATTTCTCCTGGTTGATAATGAACCCCAGGTTGGAAACGAGCGACACCGTCAAGTGGAGGTGCCTCAATAGGAGAGTCTGCGAGTGGGCCATGATCAAGATATCGTCCAGGTAGACTATTAGACGAACACCTCTGCTGCGAAGCCACGCCACCACTGGGCGCATGATCTTGGTAAAGCACCAGGGGGCGGAGGACAGGCCAAACGGAAGGCAGGTGAAGCGCCAGGTCCGACCGTTCCACAGGAACCGCAGCAGGTCTCTGGAAGAAGGAGACACTGGGACAGTGAGATAGGCGTCTTGGAGATCTATCTTGGCCAACCAGTCGCCTGGAAGGAGTAGATCCCTCAAAAGATGGATGCCCTCCATCTTGAAATGTCTGTATTGCACAAAAGCGTTCAGTGCTTTCAGATTGATCACCGGGCGCATCTGGCCCCCTTTCTTTTGCACCAGAAAAATACTGCTGATTACTCCCCCTCGAGTCTCTGGTGCGCGTTCGATCGCGCCTTTTTGTAGAAGGTCCGACAGTTCCCTCTGAAATAGGGATCGTGCTGAGTTGGACAGTGGTATCACAGGGGGGGCAGGGATGGAACTTGGATCGGCAATCAGATCTATCGTGAACCCCTGTACAGCAGAAAGGACCCATTGGTCTGAGGTTATGCCTGACCACACATGAGAAAAGAATCGGAGTCTGCCCCCGACTAAATGGTCTAAAAAAGGAGGAGGACGAAGCATATAACTTACCAAATGGTCGACGGGAGCCTGGATTTCCTCTGAAACCTCGTGACCTGAAGGGAGCGCCTCGGGACGGAAAAAAGGACGGCTGGTGTCTCTGATCCTGGAGGGACGCTCTATAATTAAAGGAGCCTCTGCCGGAACCTCTGGCATGAAAATTGGAACGGCCGGACAGTCGGCCCCTAGAACTGCCGGCCCTGTTGGAAAAACGCCCTTGAAAGACTCGACGCATCGATGTCTGGGCCTTGTCAAGAGCCGTAAAGGCTCCAACATATTTCCCTAATTCTTTAATAAAGGAGTCGCCAAATAGCAACCCCTGGGCGTCTTTGCCCGCTTCAGTCAAGGCCAAGTTAGAGAGCTTTGGCTCGATCTTAATCAGGATCGCTTTCCGCCTTTCAATGGCGAGCGAGGTATTGGTATTACCAGCCACGCATATGGCCCGCTGGGCCCAACCTCTTAATTCTACAGGGTCTACCTGGCTACCTGCCGCAATAGCGGACTCTGCCAAATCGAAAATTTTTGCTAAAGGACCTGTAATGTCCAGTAGCTTGTCTTGGACTGCCTTCAAGGCTGCGTCTAGGCCTTTACGGGGGTTAAAACCCGTCTTCGCCAAAAACTGGACCATCTTCGGATCCACTGATGGCGTCTCACACACTTTGTGTGGGATCAAAGGACGAGGGCACTCTGCTCGCAACTTATTCCGCGATTCTTTACTAAGCGGATTGCGTATGCGAGCCTCCATATATTGTGCCACATGTGTGGCGGGCATCCATTCCGCAGAGCGGGGATGGTGCAGCTCCTCGGGGTTAAACAACGGCTCTCCAGATGGATCCAATAAGAGATCCTCTGCTGACCCCTGTTGAAACAACGGGGCTTCCGGGCCCACATTAAGAGCCGGATCTACAGTGATATCCGCCAAATCATCCTCCACCTCATCAGTCAAATCATAGACATTCTCATGAGTCTCCTCCTCCGACTCCCTATCAGAGTCTGACCTTGGCTCAGGTAGAGACCTGGCAGTCTTCCATGCCCGCGTTTTGTCTGCCTGGCGGGTACAAGCTCTTTTACGCGAACCGAGCGCGTTATCTTGCGATGGGGATGGCCCATCAATCTGAGGTGTTCTGGAGGCAATAGGAGGTGGTCCTGGAGGTGGAACCAAACCCTGGGCAGTAGTATTAGGACGCGCCATAAAGGCCTGCGATATAGACTGGGTCAATGCGGATGACATCGAGCCCATGGCGGTCATAATGGCACTTGAAATAGACCTTTGCAATGCCACCTCATGGTCGTCCGGGTGAATTACCTCGGACCTCCTATCCTGAGCAGGGGAAACCTGAACTACCTGGGGGGATTCACTAGGGGCCACAGAGGCAACGGAATTCTCTCTCAGGGACATTGTGTAGGATAAAGACGGCAGGAGTTAGTCACCCCAGCCGGAGCAGCAGGAATAGCACTAGGAAAAAGAGAGAGAAAAGGGATCATGTAATATAACCATAGATTGAAAAAACGTGGATAGAATAAGAGGGAATAAAAACCGAGCTTACAAGGGAGCAGAGGCAAGCCGAAGGAGACGTGCTGTGCCGAGCGGTGCTGTCCGGTGTGCAGAGCGGGGAAACTCACAGAGACAGCGAGATCTCGCGAGATCTCGCTGTCAGCAGCAGCCGGACAAGGGAAGAGCGCCCGAAATCTCGATCTCGCGAGACTTCGGGCGGGAAGGAGAGGAAGAAGAAGGGAAAAAGCGCGCGCAATGGCGACGCAGACCGAAGTGACCAGGGAACAAGGTAAACAGGACGGATAGAGGAACGTCGGGAGGGGGGCGGAGGAGCCGCAAGGACCGCAACAGAGGGCAATATAGCCGAAACGGAACGGCCACACCAATACCTGAGGGAACAAAGGGTCATAAACATATACTAAACAAAATACATATATATATATGACAGAAAAAAGAATCTCTGTTAAGAAACTAAGCACCAAATTGAAAAGGGCGAATCAATCCCATGAACCAAGGACATATAATATACCAGACCCTGAGCAACGCCACAGAGCTGGAGAGTACTTATCTGCCTGGTAGCAGCAAAGAAAGAGGAAGAGCCCAGGCAGACAAAGAGGGATATACTGGGATAAGGGGGAGGAGCCTGTTACTATGGTTTCCATTCTGTATACCTTTTTCTCTTTGCTGCTATGGTAGAAGTAAAGAAAGGTTGAAGCAATAGGAGCCTCCGTGTCTTGTTATAAAATTATATGTTAATGATTTTAAAAAGCTTTGAACAACTGAAGGAGGAGTGTAGCCTCACTAATACTTACTTTTACCAGTACCTACAGCTACGCCATGCCTTGGCAGTGCAGGGGAAAGTAACTGATCTTACCATACAGGCTTCTATTATAGCGGAGCAGATTAGAAAAGGGGGGAGACTTAGGGAGTGATCTCTGTCTTTTATAAACTACTGCTCTCATTCTATCAGGAGTGCTTTCCACTAATAGTAAGGGAAAAGTGGTCCCTTGCTATCATTGTGTGAGACGCACAGACTCTTACAGATGTATCTGATACACAGGGTATACAGGTCACCCATGTCCCTCCATAGGCTGGGTATACGTGATACATCTAATTGCCCTAAATGTGATCTCCCTGAAGCATACATGAGGTCAATTGGGCTACGTTGTCCTCCTACTCCTAAGGGACAGTGGCAGTGTATTTAACAGTCCATTTTAATGTATTCTGATGTGCTTTTATGTGTATTTTTCCCTGTGATGTGTGTAGCAGGCCTATTAGGGTGCAGTTAAGCATCCCAGACACTAGAGGGAGATAGGGAGCCCCTAGTATATATATTCAGGCCCAGACAGGGAGGAGTTAGTCTGTAGTCAGGAGTCTGTGGAGACAGAAGTGAGAGGGCACCTTAGCCAGAGACAAGCTGAGGGCCTCCTCCTGACATGCAGCTAGACAGTCCAGGCTTCTAGTTGCCACCAGGAGGCTAGTGAAGGAGCATAGCCTGCCTGAGGATAAAGAGCCAGAGTTAGCTCAGAAGATTCACCCCAAGTGAAGAGTGTGCCTCCTGAGAGAAAACCTGCAGTTCCCACAAGCCAAGCAGAGCCAGTGTTCCAGCCAGTCAAGTAAGCTGAAGGGCAGAAGTATTATTAATGTAAAGCAAGGGATATATACCGGAGGAAGATTGTTACCAAGGATAAAAGCCAGCATTAGGGCATCCGGGCCTTGGGATAAGAACAGACAGGAGTTCTAAGGAACAGTGTACACTATTTCTGAGGAGAAGGTACAGCTTGATCTGAGTGTGTTGTTGTTTACCCTCTGAGTATCTTGCAAGGAACAGTATACCTGCCATTATTGTGAAAGCCTGCATGTGAAGTGAACCTGCTATATGGAACTGTATTGACAACCAACTGTACAAAGTTGAACTGTTACTAGTAAAGAAAAGTTTGGTTCACCGCAACCTGTGTTCCTCACTTATTACTGCTAGAAATTGGTGTGCCACCGTTACAGGCACTGGCGTCACGAATCTTAAAGGGACCTTGCCCTAGGCACATTAAACACCTGCAACATCCAGGGCACCTCATCCACCATCAGGCCTGGTCCCTGAATACAGAGAGTGCCCCAGAGGACCCCTGTGCCAGCCTCTCCATCACTGCTCTACGCCTGCCCAGGGTCCTTCTACAAACTGTGAGTAACCCACAGCAACCCTCGTATGCCTATTAACCGTGACCTCAAATCGCAATACCCTGCAGGTCTGCGTACTGCATACATAATCCATATGTTTTGGGAATGTACTGTCTTAGGGCCTTTCTGGCGAGAAATACTGAATATTATTTTTGAGGTATATAAAATGTGACTTCCAGCTGAGCCATTGACATGCATATTGGGCCTATTACAAGATGATTCCACAGAGGGTCTTAGTATTGGTATAAGTAGACTACTATATCAGGCTAGGAAACTTATAGCCAAATATTAGATCAGTACCAGTGTACAGCTAAAGGGGAGTTCATTGCATGTATGAATGTGATAATTGGGCTAAGAGTATACTATAAAAGAGGAACTATTAAAAAGTTTGAGTCTATAATTTCTATTTTTGCAAATTATTGACGAGTGCCGTGAATTTTCTCTCTAATATATGAGGACCATGGCTGACAGCACCGGGATTGCCCTCAGGGCGCCTTCGATCTATCCAATTGGGAGGAGGTGCCGCTAGGTATGTAACACCCCAGATTTGTGTTACTACACGCCTCTACCCCGCTACTATCTCCTAAGAGCCTTTAAACTGTCATCAGATATGATTTTGCTTATACCCTCCACAAATGTGCATATAAATCTATGTAAAATGCAATTGTTCATGTAATTTGCCTGGTTACCAGTAGGTTGCAGAAACACATTGGCAGGTACTAGTGACAGTCTAGTGTATCTGAGCTGAAATTGATTATTCCAGCTTAGCTCCCCCTGTGTGGAGAGAATGGGCTGGTCCCGCATCCTCCATGGGTGGAGAAGGAAGTTAGAGTGAGTGTAGCCTCCCCCTAAAAGGGGTAGGGTGTGCGTGTGAGGAGTTCCCCCTGCATAGGGAAGACAGCAAGGACCTAGTCTCGGCTGAGACTTGGCCATATTCCAAGTATGAGCACCTTCAGCTCTGCTGGATGAGGAAAGCAGAAACTACAGACAACCTCCGGAGTTCCAGGAAGAAAGCATCCCCTGAGAATCTATCTGTGAGATAAGACCAGAGCCCTAGGAGAAGCCAATTCATCCTCAGCTAGTCTGTCCCCACACAGCAGAACATACCAGATAAGTGCAGAAGCTAACCCTGCCACAATGACAGAGCTACCAAGCAGATGTTTATCTTGCAAAGCTCTACATTTAAAGCAGAAGTATTTATTCTTGCCAATCATTGCCAAAACCTGCTGTGACCAAGAGACCAAAGCTGTACACTGCTTGGATGAAAGTTACCTCAAGTAAAGAAATGTTTGAACTTCATCTAAAGGTCTGGACATCATTTCTTTTGCAAAATTCCTCTATTACTCCTACTATCACTACACTCAAATTTATTGCAAGTGAGCCAGGAGTCCGGCCGTATCCAGGTAGGAGACACAGTGACACAATTATCACTACCCTACAGAGACCTGTCAGGCCATTGCACCACTCTGGCATTCCTAATTTGGGACGTGCGTTATAACACCTTGGAAGGGCCCTGGGATAGTATCCTGTGCATGCTGCAATTGGCATCACAAACATATACAGAATATTATACCTGACCCTGCCGCTGCATAAAGTGGCATCAGCAAACCCCTACCCGTCCCTGGTCACTGCAGGTAATGACAAAAAGGGGATAATTTAGCTTTGTCGGAACATAGGACACACCTGTGATAAGAAATATTGCATTACAAACCGAGAAAGGAGAGAGATATAAGGTCAATACGGCATGGTGCGGTATAGGGTAGGGAGGGAGGAAGAGGTTATATAACTATATGTGTTTAGTCTTTGACCACTGCTCAACCCAATTAGGGTGTATATATATATATATATATATATATATATATATATATAAAAAAAAGAAAAAAGAGATGGCAGCACCGTCACAAATAAAACAAGTTGAATGCAGGGTGCACGCAGCCCAGTTTGGATATAAGCCAATCCAGCAAATGTAAATGATGAAAAGAAGGGCAGCACTCCAATGAATAAAAATTGAAAAAAACTTTAATTACCCATAAGGCTATAGCGACGTTTCGGCTCCTTACATCTGAGCCTTCCTCAAGCTGTGTGTACAAACCAAACTCTAAGCATATATAGTGTTATGACTACCCATAACCAATTACAAATCAAGTGAACATAATTAATGAAGAATCGACATTACATAGTACATAATGAATATAAACATAGATCAAGACACCCATGAAGCATAAACCAATCATGATACCCCTAATTAAATGCACATTAATAAAGTGAATATAAAATATAATAAGATATCTTTACAGATACATAATTGATAATATTATTAGTGCCAACTATGGACAATTACATCAGGTGATATGTGCTTACTGGTACAGGTGATGTATATAGCGAATCCAGGGCGAGGGACGGCTGTGCTCCATGCTAACATGCACGATCCGGCGTGCCCGGAACCACACTGCGCATGCGCACATGACGTGCATTACGTGTTCCCGACCATTCCTGATGACATCACCTGACGTCTGGATACATGCGTCACTATGCTGGCGCGGCCATTTTAGACAAGGGCAAATCAGCCCATTACATTGCGCCAACCCACTGTTAACAATTGCCTCCAGTAAATTATGGAATCGGGATGGTGATGGCATAAAAGATGCCAAAGTATCTTAGTGGCTCAGTGGGTTCGGGTAAAGGCCACACCCACCTTTGGAAGTGTAGTCGCCACCCGTGACCAAAGTGCGCCGCGCATCTGCATGTGAATACAGGGTCGCACCGCAACAATAATCAATAACCCACCTATCACCACCGCAATCAGAGGGTTCTCCTCATCACACCCCTTCACACATATAATGGAGATAAGAACAGAAACCATTTATAAAAAAAGGGGAAGAGGGATACAAGAATACATAAGCCATATTCTGCATGAACAATGACGTCCAGACATTATGATCATACAGCCCACATGGACACCAGACCGTTTATCCTCGACCCTGATCCGACAACACATCACCTGTAGGAAAAAAATGTGAAAGATAAATATAAAAAACAGACAATCTTTATAGAAATAAAAACTTCTTACAAAAGACGATAGTGTATATTTTATACACACAAATCACATCATTTACACTAGGGCAATCGACATAAAAATACATGAGATGAGGGCAAGTCACGCAACTAACCCACCACACATTGGGGTGGGTTAGTTGCGTGACTTGCCCTCATCTCATGTATTTTTATGTCGATTGCCCTAGTGTAAATGATGTGATTTGTGTGTATAAAATATACACTATCGTCTTTTGTAAGAAGTTTTTATTTCTATAAAGATTGTCTGTTTTTTATATTTATCTTTCACATTTTTTTCCTACAGGTGATGTGTTGTCGGATCAGGGTCGAGGATAAACGGTCTGGTGTCCATGTGGGCTGTATGATCATAATGTCTGGACGTCATTGTTCATGCAGAATATGGCTTATGTATTCTTGTATCCCTCTTCCCCTTTTTTTATAAATGGTTTCTGTTCTTATCTCCATTATATGTGTGAAGGGGTGTGATGAGGAGAACCCTCTGATTGCGGTGGTGATAGGTGGGTTATTGATTATTGTTGCGGTGCGACCCTGTATTCACATGCAGATGCGCGGCGCACTTTGGTCACGGGTGGCGACTACACTTCCAAAGGTGGGTGTGGCCTTCACCCGAACCCACTGAGCCACTAAGATACTTTGGCATCTTTTATGCCATCACCATCCCGATTCCATAATTTACTGGAGGCAATTGTTAACAGTGGGTTGGCGCAATGTAATGGGCTGATTTGCCCTTGTCTAAAATGGCCGCGCCAGCATAGTGACGCATGTATCCAGACGTCAGGTGATGTCATCAGGAATGGTCGGGAACACGTAATGCACGTCATGTGCGCATGCGCAGTGTGGTTCCGGGCACGCCGGATCGTGCATGTTAGCATGGAGCACAGCCGTCCCTCGCCCTGGATTCGCTATATACATCACCTGTACCAGTAAGCACATATCACCTGATGTAATTGTCCATAGTTGGCACTAATAATATTATCAATTATGTATCTGTAAAGATATCTTATTATATTTTATATTCACTTTATTAATGTGCATTTAATTAGGGGTATCATGATTGGTTTATGCTTCATGGGTGTCTTGATCTATGTTTATATTCATTATGTACTATGTAATGTCGATTCTTCATTAATTATGTTCACTTGATTTGTAATTGGTTATGGGTAGTCATAACACTATATATGCTTAGAGTTTGGTTTGTACACACAGCTTGAGGAAGGCTCAGATGTAAGGAGCCGAAACGTCGCTATAGCCTTATGGGTAATTAAAGTTTTTTTCAATTTTTATTCATTGGAGTGCTGCCCTTCTTTTCATCATTTATATATATATATATATATCTACAGGGTGGGCCATTTATATGGATACACCTTAATAAAATGGCAATGGTTGGTGATATACTAATGTGCCACAAACAGGAAGTTAATATGTGAGGGGGGAAACTTTTCAAGATGAGTGGTGACCATGGTGGCCATTTTGAAGTCTGCCATTTTGAATCCAACTTTAGTTTTTTCAATAGGAAAAGGGTCATGTGACACATCAAACTTATTAGGAATTTCACAAGAAAAACAATGGTGTGCTTGGTTTTAACATAACTTTATTCTTTCATGAGTTATTCATATGCTGTGAAGATACGAGATGTGCAGCACCTGAAACTACGGACACTGGAAGCCTGTGCTAGCATTTCTCCTGCGGTGTTGCTATCAGTGTGTGAAGAGTGGGAGAAGAGGGTTGCATTGACAATCCAACACAATGGGCAGCACATTGAACACATTTTATAAGTGGTCAGAAACTTGTAAATAACTCATGAAAGAATAAAGTTATGTTAAAACCAAGCACACCATTGTTTTTCTTGTGAAATTCCCAATAAGTTTGATGTGTCACATGACCCTCTTCCTATTGAAAAAACTAAAGTTGGATTCAAAATGGCTGACTTCAAAATGGCCGCCATGGTCACCACCCATCTTGAAAAGTTTCTCCCCTCACATATACTAATGTGCCACAAACGGGAAGTTAATATCACCAACCATTCCCATTTTATTAAGGTGTATCCATATAAATGGCCCACCCTGTATATAAATATGTTCATGTATGTAACTATGTTATCTCTGTTTATGTACAAAAAAAATGGAGAAAATCTATAAAAATGATTTGATAAAAAAAAAATCTAAATAACAATAAATATAAACATCATGGGTACCACCACGACCAAAAACGCCCATTCTATTAAAATATTTAAAACATTTTCCAATACGGCAAATGGCATAACGGAAAAAAGGGGCAAAATGGCCGATTTGCCATTTTTTCATTGCTTCTCTTACCCAAATTTTGTTATAAAATGTGATCAAAAAGTCACACACACTCCAAAATGGTATAAATAAAAACTACGGATTGTCCCGCAAAAATTGAGAACCTAAAGAGCTCAGTAGACATAAGTATAAAAAAGTTATGGTGGTGAGAATATGGTGATATTAAAATTATTTGTTTTTAATCAAAGTTTAAATTTATTTTTACACTATTTAGACATAAAAAACCTATACATAGGGTATTGTTGTAATTATACTGACCCAGAGAATAAAGGGAATGGGTCAGTTTTGCCAAAAACGAAATGCTGTGGGAACAAAACCCGTAAAACAGTGGAGCAATTGCGTTTTTTTTTATTTCACCCCATTTGGAATTTTTTTACTGCTTCCCACTACATTTTAGGCCATAATTAATGGTGGCATTAAAAAGTTAAATTTGTCCTACAAAAAAAAATGCCCTCATACAGCTATGTGAACGGAAATATAAAAAAGTTATGGCTCAAGCAAGATGGGGAAGAAAAATGAGAACGCAAAAATGAAAAAAAAAAAAACTCCGGTAGTGAAAGGGTTAACAGTTACCGCCACAGCGGCCACCTCTTTATTAGTGACCTCCACAGTATCCTGTCTTCTTAACAGGGATTTCCACAATAACCCACCCCCTTAACAGTGACCTCTACAGCACCCTTCTAGAATGCCCTCATTGGTAATACTGCCCCCTACAGTGCCCCCATTTGTGATAATGCTCCCCAAGAGTGTCCCCATTAGTTGAAGAGCCCGCCAGTATTAATAATGCCCTTACAGAGCCCCTAGTAGAAATAAGGCCTCGCTATTGTTCCCCCAGTGGTAATAAAGCTCTCTACAGACCCCTCAGTAGTAATAAGACCCCAACAGTGCTCTTAGTAGAAATAATGCGGTTCTATAAGTCCCTCCTATAGAGCCCCCAGTAGTAATAAGAATGCCTAATGTCTCCTGGATTTAAAATGCCCCCACAGTGCCCCCAGTATTTCGCCCCCTACTGTTATAATGCTCACCCTAAAGTGGCCCAGTATTTATATCGCCCCCTACTGTTATAATGCTCGCCCTGAAGCCCTCACAGTATTTATAATGTCCCCTGCAGTGCCCCCTGTAGTTGTATTCCTCCGTTTACTGTCCTAAAAAATTAGAATTCCTCAGCCCCTCCACCATACAGTCCCATGTAAATAAAACATTTTCCCTTCTCCGCCATAGAGTGCCATGTAAATACCATCACACCATCTCTCCAGCCCCCTCCAATATACAGTCCCATGTAATTAACATCGCTTTCTATCTACAGCCCCCTCTAAAATACAGTCCCATGTAAATAACATCACACCATCTCTCCTGCCTCCCTCAATATATAGTTCCACGTAAATAACATTACCCCCTCCTTAGCCGCCTTCAACATACAGTCCCATGTAAATAACATCACCCACTCAATATTCAGTCCCATGTAAATACCATGCAGTCTCATGTAAATCACATTACCTTTTCAACATTCAACTCCCAACATTGCTCTGCCTCTCGAGTAATCTACCTCTCCTCATCTTAGTAGACTCCACCACAGCTTCTTCCTAGGACTTCTCTTCACTGCTGAGCCGTCCTCTCCTGCACTGGTCACATGACGGTAACATAATCGCAGGTCTTTTTCAGCTACTGCATTTAGAACTGTTCACATGGACTGTGATGTCATCACAGGTCCTTCAGCTCATCCTTACGTCCTGAGGATGGCAATACAGTTGTATCTAGCAGGCAGGCAGTACATTCGGGGCCTGGGACAAAACATCAGGGGCCCAAGCCCCGAATGTTTTAACCTAGCAACGCCCCTGCTTAACAGTGTCATCCACAGTGCCCTGCCCCTTTAACCACTTCAACCCCGCTAGCTGAAACCCCCTTCATGACCAGGCCACTTTTTACACTTCTGCACTACACTACTTTCACCGTTTATCGCTCGGTCATGCAACTTACCACCCAAATGAATTTTACCTCCTTTTCTTCTCACTAATAGAGCTTTCATTTGGTGGTATTTTATTGCTGCTGACATTTTTACTTTTTTTGTTATTAATCAGAATGTAACGATTTTTTTGCAAAAAAATGACATTTTTCACTTTCAGCTGTAAAATTTTGCAAAAAAAAAACGACATCCATATATAAATTTTTCGCCAAATTTATTGTTCTACATGTCTTTGATAAAAAAAAAATGTTTGGGTAAAAGTTATAGCATTTACAAACTATGGTACAAAAATGTGAATTTCCGCTTTTTGAAACAGCTCTGACTTTCTGAGCACCTGTCATGTTTCCTGAGGTTCTACAATGCCCAAACAGTAGAAAACCCCAACAAATGACCCCATTTCGGAAAGTAGACACCCTAAGGTATTCGCTGATGGGCATAGTGAGTTCATAGAACATTTTATTTTTTGTCACAAGTTAGCGGAAACTGATGATTTTTATTTATTTTGTTTTTCCTTACAAAGTCTCATATTCCACTAACTTGCGACAAAAAATTAAAAATTCTAGGAACTCGCCATGCCCCTCACGGAATACCTTGGGGTGTCTTCTTTCCAAAATGGGGTCACTTGTGGCGTAGTTATACTGCCCTGGCAATTTGGGGGCCCAAATGTGTGAGAAGTAGTTTGCAATCAAAATCTGTAAAAAATGACCGGTGAAATCCGAAAGGTGCACTTTGGAATGTGGGTCCCTTTGCCCACCTAGGCTGCAAAAAAGTGTCACACATCTAGTATCGCCGTACTCAGGAGAAGTTGGGGAATGTGTTTTGGGGTGTCATTTTACATATAACCATGCTGGGTGAGAGAAATATTTTGGCAAAAGACAACTTTTCCAATTTTTTTATACAAAGTTGGCATTTGACCAAGATATTTATCTCACCCAGCATGGGTATATGTAAAATAACACCCCAAAACACATTCCCCAACTTCTCCTGAGTACGGCGATACCAGATGTGTGACACTTTTTTGCAGCCTAGATGCGCAAAGGTGCCCAAATTCCTTTTAGGAGGGCATTTTTAGACATTTGGATCCCAGACTTCTTCTCACGCTTTCGGGCCCCTAAAAAGCCAGGGCAGTATAAATACCCCACATGTGACCCCACTTTGGAAAGAAGACACCCCAAGGTATTCAATGAGGGGCATGGCGAGTTCCTAGAATATTTTTTTTTTTGGCACAAGTTAGCGGAAATTGTTTTTTTTTGTATTTTCTCACAAAGTCTCCCTTTCCGCTAACTTGGGACAAAAATTTCAATCTTTCATGGACTCAATATGCCCCTCACGGAATACCTTGGGGTGTCTTCTTTCTGAAATGGGGTCACATGGGGTGTATTTACACTGCCCTGGCATTTTAGGGCCCTAAAGCGTGAGAAGAAGTCTGGAATATAAATGTCTAAAAAAATTTACGCATTTGGATTCCGTGAGGGGTATGGTGAGTTCATGTGAGATTTTATTTTTTGACACAAGTTAGTGGAATATGAGACTTTGTAAGAAAAAACAAAAACAAACAAAAAATTTCCGCTAACTTGAGCCCAAAAAAATGTCTGAATGGAGCCTTACAGGGGGTGATCAATGACAGGGGGGTGATCAGGTAGTCTATATGGGGTGATAACCCCCCTGTCATTGATCACCCCCCTGTCATTGATCACCCCCCTGTAAGGCTCCATTCAGACGTCCGTATGATTTTTACAGATCCACTGATACATGGATCGGATCCGCAAAACACATGCGGACCTCTGAATGGAGCCTTACAGGGGGGTGATCAATGACAGAGGGGTGATCACCCATATAGACTCCCTGATCACCCCCCTGTAAGGCTCCATTCAGACGTCCGTATGATTTTTACGGATCCACTGATACATGGATCGGATCCGCAAAACACATGCGGACCTCTGAATGGAGCCTTACAGGGGGGTGATCAATGACAGAGGGGTGATCACCCATATAGACTCCCTGATCACCCCCCTGTAAGGCTCCATTCAGACGTCCGTATGATTTTTACAGATCCACGGATACATGGATCGGATCCGCAAAACACATGCGGACCTCTGAATGGAGCCTTACAGGGGGGTGATCAATGACAGAGGGGTGATCACCCATATAGACTTCCTGATCACCCCCCTGTAAGGCTCCATTCAGACGTCCGTATGATTTTTACGGATCCACTGATACATGGATCGGATCTGCAAAACACATGCGGACCTCTGAATGGAGCCTTACAGGGGGGTGATCAATGACAGGGGGGTGATCAATGACAGGGAAGTGATCAGGAAGTCTATATGCGTGATCACCCCCTTGTCATTGATCACCCCCCTGTAAGGCTCCATTCAGACGTCCGCATGTGTTTTGCGGATCCGATCCATGCATCAGTGGATCCGTAAAAATCATACGGACGTCTGAATGGAGCCTTACAGGGGGGTGATCAATGACGGAGGTGATCAATGACAGGGAAGTGATCAGGAAGTCTATATGCGTGATCACCCCCTTGTCATTGATCACCCCCCTGTAAGGCTCCATTCAGACGTCCGCATGTGTTTTGCGGATCCGATCCATGCATCAGTGGATCCGTAAAAATCATACGGACGTCTGAATGGAGCCTTACGGGGGGGTGATCAATGACGGAGGTGATCAATGACAGGGAAGTGATCAGGAAGTCTATATGCGTGATCACCCCCTTGTCATTGATCACACACCTGTAAGGCTCCATTCAGACGTCCGCATGTGTTTTGCGGATCCGATCCATGTATCAGTGGATCCGTAAAAATCATACGGACGTCTGAATGGAGCCTTACAGGGGGTGATCAATGACGGAGGTGATCAGGGAATCTGTATGGGTGATCACCCCTCTGTCATTGATCACCCCCCTGTAAGGCTCCATTCAGAGGTCCGCATGTGTTTTGCGGATCCGATCCATGTATCAGTGGATCTGTAAAAATCATACGGACCTCTGAATGGAGCCTTACAGGGGGGTGATCAATGACAGGGGGGTGATCAATGACAGGGGGTGATCAGGGAGTCTATATGGGGTGATCAGGAGTGATCAGTGGTTCATAAAGCGTTAATAAGTGACGGGGGGGGGGGTGTAGTGTAGTGTAGTGTTTTGTGGTACTTTACAGAGCTGCCTGTGTCCTCTGGTGGTCGATCCAAACAAAAGGGACCACCAGAGGACCAGGTAGCAGGTATATTAGACGCTGTTATCAAAACAGCATCTAATATACCTGTTAGGGGTTAAAAAAATCACATCTTCAGCCTGCCAGCGAGCGATCGCCGCTGGCAGGCTGGAGATCCACTCGCTTACCTTCCGTTCCTGTGAGCGCGCGCGCCTGTGTGCGCGTGTTCACAGGAAATCTTGCGTCTCGCGAGAGGACGCGTATATGCGTCCAGGAGGAGTAAAGCAACCACCTCCCGGACGCATATGTGCGTACAGCGTTCGGGAGGTGGTTAAAGCTAACCTACAGCAGTGAAGAAAAATGGCGGGTGTGTAAAACTGTGTGTATGTGGAGACTAAGGGTCTGTAAGCTTCTATTGGCTGATAGGAGTCATGTGACCAGGCTTCTATTGTCTAATGCATTTTTGGGGAATATCTCAGGAACGGTACGTGCTAGAGATCTGAGACCCAATCTCATAACCTTCCTGGATACCCTATGTACCTTCGTAATTGTAAATGCAACGGTGCGGATTCCTTTAGCGGACATACACACATACACTCAGCTTTATACATTAGATAGCTCGCATCTGGATGCAATTCGTATACTCTGGGCAGGAAAACCAAAACAGAGGAATACCTTTGTCCAGATACACAACATCCCCTCTGTAGCCATCTAGCTTTTATACCCAATATTGCAACCTTGGTATTGCCAAGATTTAATTATGTTTAAATAATCTTGCTATATAATTTTTCATGCTGTGTTTTTTATGCAATGCAGAACTGATGCTAAAAAAAAAAATGCAGTAGTTGTGGTGCAACATTGAAATTAATGGGTCAGGATTCGGTGCGGGTGCTATGCGTTCACGTCACGCATTGCACCAACGCGGAAAACTCGCTCGTGTGAAGGGGGCTTACTCTGTAAGTTTATGTGGTAATAACTTTGGAATGCTTTTACTTATCCAAGTGATTCAGAGAATATTTTCTCGTGACACAATGTACTTTATATTAAAGGTAAATTTGAGTCGATTTGTGTAACCTTTATTTATAAAAAAAATTCCATCACCGGTTACATATTGTTCCTTTGTTTTGTTTTTTTATTTTATTTTGTTGGCAATTAATATGTACAGCTGCTCTGGTTGCTTACACTATCATAAGCATAACCTCCTGCGCAAGGTTTTTCTTCTATGTCAACCAGGAAACTACACCCCTCAAGGAGTTTATTGAGGGGTGTACTGACCACTTTGACCACACAGGATTTTCATAGAAACACTTGGCTGTGAAAATAAAATTTTTAATTTCTTCCAATAAAATGTTGCATAAGCTCCCCATTTTTCATTTTCACAAAGGGTAACAGGAGAAAAGCACCACAAAGTTTGTTAAGCATTTTCTCCTGAACATGGCAACACCACATATGTAGTCATAAATTGCTGTTTGGGCACACGGCAGGGATCAGAAGAGAAGGAGTGCCATATGGTTTTTGGAGGACAGATTTTGGTGGAATGGTTTACGAGCGCCATGTTGCTATTGATCAGCCTCTGGAGACCAGTACAGCCATTTTCTGACAACCATACGTTTTATTTTTCTCTCAGCAGAGCTTTATCATTCTGTTCTATTTTGGGGTACATACAACTTTTTGATCACTTTTTATTTAGCTTTTCAGGAAGCAGGACGTCCGCATGTGTTTTGCGGATCCGATCCATGCATCAGTGGATCCGTAAAAATCATACGGACGTCTGAATGGAGCCTTACGGGGGGGTGATCAATGACGGAGGTGATCAATGACAGGGAAGTGATCAGGAAGTCTATATGCGTGATCACCCCCTTGTCATTGATCACACACCTGTAAGGCTCCATTCAGACGTCCGCATGTGTTTTGCGGATCCGATCCATGTATCAGTGGATCCGTAAAAATCATACGGACGTCTGAATGGAGCCTTACAGGGGGTGATCAATGACGGAGGTGATCAGGGAATCTGTATGGGTGATCACCCCTCTGTCATTGATCACCCCCCTGTAAGGCTCCATTCAGAGGTCCGCATGTGTTTTGCGGATCCGATCCATGTATCAGTGGATCTGTAAAAATCATACGGACCTCTGAATGGAGCCTTACAGGGGGGTGATCAATGACAGGGGGGTGATCAATGACAGGGGGTGATCAGGGAGTCTATATGGGGTGATCAGGAGTGATCAGTGGTTCATAAAGCGTTAATAAGTGACGGGGGGGGGGGGGTGTAGTGTAGTGTAGTGTTTTGTGGTACTTTACAGAGCTGCCTGTGTCCTCTGGTGGTCGATCCAAACAAAAGGGACCACCAGAGGACCAGGTAGCAGGTATATTAGACGCTGTTATCAAAACAGCATCTAATATACCTGTTAGGGGTTAAAAAAATCACATCTTCAGCCTGCCAGCGAGCGATCGCCGCTGGCAGGCTGGAGATCCACTCGCTTACCTTCCGTTCCTGTGAGCGCGCGCGCCTGTGTGCGCGTGTTCACAGGAAATCTTGCGTCTCGCGAGAGGACGCGTATATGCGTCCAGGAGGAGTAAAGCAACCACCTCCCGGACGCATATGTGCGTACAGCGTTCGGGAGGTGGTTAAAGCTAACCTACAGCAGTGAAGAAAAATGGCGGGTGTGTAAAACTGTGTGTATGTGGAGACTAAGGGTCTGCAAGCTTCTATTGGCTGATAGGAGTCATGTGACCAGGCTTCTATTGTCTAATGCATTTTTGGGGAATATCTCAGGAACGGTACGTGCTAGAGATCTGAGACCCAATCTCATAACCTTCCTGGATACCCTATGTACCTTCGTAATTGTAAATGCAACGGTGCGGATTCCTTTAGCGGACATACACACATACACTCAGCTTTATACATTAGATAGCTCGCATCTGGATGCAATTCGTATACTCTGGGCAGGAAAACCAAAACAGAGGAATACCTTTGTCCAGATACACAACATCCCCTCTGTAGCCATCTAGCTTTTATACCCAATATTGCAACCTTGGTATTGCCAAGATTTAATTATGTTTAAATAATCTTGCTATATAATTTTTCATGCTGTGTTTTTTATGCAATGCAGAACTGATGCTAAAAAAAAAAATGCAGTAGTTGTGGTGCAACATTGAAATTAATGGGTCAGGATTCGGTGCGGGTGCTATGCGTTCACGTCACGCATTGCACCAACGCGGAAAACTCGCTCGTGTGAAGGGGGCTTACTCTGTAAGTTTATGTGGTAATAACTTTGGAATGCTTTTACTTATCCAAGTGATTCAGAGAATATTTTCTCGTGACACAATGTACTTTATATTAAAGGTAAATTTGAGTCGATTTGTGTAACCTTTATTTATAAAAAAAATTCCATCACCGGTTACATATTGTTCCTTTGTTTTGTTTTTTTATTTTATTTTGTTGGCAATTAATATGTACAGCTGCTCTGGTTGCTTACACTATCATAAGCATAACCTCCTGCGCAAGGTTTTTCTTCTATGTCAACCAGGAAACTACACCCCTCAAGGAGTTTATTGAGGGGTGTACTGACCACTTTGACCACACAGGATTTTCATAGAAACACTTGGCTGTGAAAATAAAATTTTTAATTTCTTCCAATAAAATGTTGCATAAGCTCCCCATTTTTCATTTTCACAAAGGGTAACAGGAGAAAAGCACCACAAAGTTTGTTAAGCATTTTCTCCTGAACATGGCAACACCACATATGTAGTCATAAATTGCTGTTTGGGCACACGGCAGGGATCAGAAGAGAAGGAGTGCCATATGGTTTTTGGAGGACAGATTTTGGTGGAATGGTTTACGAGCGCCATGTTGCTATTGATCAGCCTCTGGAGACCAGTACAGCCATTTTCTGACAACCATACGTTTTATTTTTCTCTCAGCAGAGCTTTATCATTCTGTTCTATTTTGGGGTACATACAACTTTTTGATCACTTTTTATTTAGCTTTTCAGGAAGCAGGAAAAAGAAAAGGAGGCAACTCTGCCATTGCTTTCTGGGATTTGTTATTGCTGCAAACACCATGCGGGAAAAATGATGTTACCTTTATTCTGCTGGTCAGTACAATTACAGAGATACCAATTTTATATCGTTTTTTTTACATTTTACCACTTTTGCACAAAACATTTTTGGAGAGAACAAACACATTTTTGTGTCACCATTTTCTGCGAGAATCATTATTTTGTTTTTTTCTGTCAATTATCTTGTGTAGCGGCTCATTTTTTGTGGGATGATTTGACGTTATCATTGGTACCATTGTGGGGCACATAGTACTTTTTGATCACTCGCTATTACGCTTTTTGTAAGGCAAGGTGACACCATTTTTAATTTTCTTTTTTACAGCATTCACCTGATATTAGATATTTTTATAGAGAATGTCATTATGGATGCAACAATACCTAATATGTCTATTATTTTCGATTTGGTTTGCAATCTTACACAAAAAAAACCTTTTTGAAAAAGAAAAAATGTTTTTATGTTGCCATCTCTGAAAGCCATTTATTTATTTTTTCTGTCGTCTTGTGTAGGGGCTAATTTTTTTTAGGTGATTTTTTCAATGTTACCAATGTGGGGTACAATAATCACTTGCTAATACTCTTTTGCAAGGCAAAGTAACAAAAATAATTGCATATTTTGTCGCTATTTTTATTAATTTATTTTCCCCTGACGGGGTAGATCATGTGATATTTTTATAAAGCTGGTCATTACGGATGCGGTGATACCTAATATGTCTAATGCTGGCGTATACAGCAGGGGCTCGACTATCAAGAACAGCCGGGCCCCTGCCTCTGATCGGGCGGGCACAGCTCCTGAACCCATCTAGAACAGGGATCAGCAACCTCCTGCACTATAGCTGTTCTTAAAGAACAGCCGAATAGGTGTGCATGCTGGCAGTTGCAGTTTGCTGGGAATTGTAGGCAGAAAAACCAAAGCAGAGGAATGTCTTTGTAGACATATGACATTCCCTATGTAGCCATCTAGCTTTTATGCCAAATATTGCAACCCAAGTAGATCCAAGATTTAAAAGGGTTTTTGGAGATTTTTATATATTCTGATCGGTGGACACCCAGGACACCCACCAATCAGCCGTTTTCTGAAAGCACCACAACTACAACTACTGAAAACTACAACTCCCACCATGCTTTGCTGTAGGCTGATAGCTGTAGGCAGTGTGGGCATGCTGGGAGTTGTAGTTTTGCAACAGCTGGAGAGCCTCAGGTTGGCCATCCCTGCTAGTAGCACCCTTTATCTCTGATCTCTGACATTATAAACACTCATTATAGCTCAGTTCCTAAATAAGTGTTTATGAGTTTAGAAATAAGTTTTATAAGATGACGGCACAAAGTGAAGGTGAGATTCACATAGCTAGACATTTAACCCTTTGTGACAGAACAGGTCAATATTTTTAATAAAGACCAATATAAAAAATAATTTTTAGCCCAAAATGAGTAACATGCAATCATTTTTTTAAAATTGCCTCTGAAGGCGTACATAGCCTTATTTTTTTTTTTCTTTATAATAAATTTTAATATGTAGCAAAACAAATCTAAAACTTGTATTGCAATACTTTGGTATTAAGGATGATATTGTTTCCATCAAACTGTAGACAAATAATAATTCAGAATATATGACAATAACAGAAAATATGAGACAAATGGTAGGTCCAATCAAGAGTAACGGTAAAGATGAAATAACAATTGGATTGGGGTTCCTTTGGCCCATCAGAGGACATTATACTCAAAGCCCAACCCCATATCATCTATAAAGTGTAATAGGTGGTGATTTAAAGAAATAGAATCAATTCGTTCATCTGCACAAATTTAAATTTGTGAAGGATCATCCCCACAGCTTTACACACTTGGCCTTGATAATCTCACACATGCTCCGATACTTCGAGTGTGGGCGCATGCGCGGATGATATGCCTGCAAATCCACATCAACGAATTTTAGAGGCGCAAGGACAATTGCTAATTAATTTTTGTTGGCATATCATTTGCACGTGCAACGATATTCGCAGTAACTGCGCATGTGCAAGATTATTATGGCTGCATGAGATGTGCAGCCATGTTTATCTGCCAAGACAGTCAGGAATCGTCTGTAGAGGGACAGACCCTTAAAGACAGACAGTTTGTTCAGAAGAACAAAGCGATTCGCTCATCACTAAAACAGACCCTAGTGGCAAGTTATTTGCTCCAAATGTTTTTCTCCTGGACCTTTGGGACCCACTATGGTATCAGAGCATAGGTCTGCCGGAGGATTCTTTAGTACTCTGGTGGGCCAGTCCAACACTAGGTGATTCTCATCTTGATGGTAAAGATGTCAAAATATATACAGTCTACATACACGTTATATTATGCTATGTGTTGGATCCCCTATCCTGAGATAGGTCATCAATATCTAAATGTCAGAAAACTACTTTAAAGGGGTTGTCCCATCTGGGACATTAAAGGGGTTGTCTCATCATAGATAATGGGGGCATATCGCTAGGATATGCCCCCATTGTCTTATAAGTGCAGGTCCCACCGCTGGGACCCGCACCTATATAGAGAACGGAGCCCCGCAAGGTGGTGGCTGGAGGACTTCGGTCCGGCCACCACCAAGCCGGCTCCCCATAGAAGTGAATGAGAGCGTACCGCGCATGCGCGGCCCCCACTCCCATTCATTTCTATGGGGCCGACGGAAATAGCCGAGCTAGCGTTTGGCTATTTTCACCGACCCCATAGAAAATAAATGGAGGATAGCTGCGCATGCGCAGTGCACCCTTCTTCACTTGCGGGGCTCCGTTCTCGATATAGGTGCGGGTCCTAGCAATATGCCCCCATTGTCCATGATGAGACAAACCCTTTAATGGATTATTGCTAGGACATGCCATCAATGTCAGACAGTTGCAGGTCCCGCCTCTGGGACCCGCTCCTATCTCCAGAACAGGCCCCTGAAGTGAAGGAGAGCATACTACACATGTGCTACATGCCCTCCATTTGCTGCTATGGGACTTCCAAAGCTAAGCGAGTGCCCTCAGCTATTTTCAGAGCTCCCATAGTGGTGAACAGAGGGTGGCCGTACGTGTGCAGCTGCTGTCTGTTCACTTCAGGGGCCCGTTCTGGTGTGGGTTCCAGACGTGGGATCAGCACCTATCACACTTTGATGACTCCTTCTCACTGTCAGTTGCAAACTGTAAGACAAGTGGCTGGAGCAGAAGTGTCCAGCCTGAAGTAAAGCAAAAAATAAAATAAAAAATACAAAGCAGGTACATGCAGAAAGTGCTGCAGTCTGACAAACCGCGAGGGCAACTATATGTCTTGTTTAATTTTAGCATTAATTTCTAGGTTTAGTGTTCCTTTAAAGGGGTTGTCCAGAATTCAGAAAACATGGCTGCCTTCTTCCAAAAACAGCTCCACACCTGTCGACAAGTTATATACGGTGTTGACTCTCTGCTACATTGAAGAGAATGCGGCTGAGCTGCAGCATAATACACAATCTGTGGACATGGGTGGTGTTGCTACTGGAAGAAAACAGCCATGTTTTTCTAATCCTACACAACCCCTTTAACTCCTTGACTCCTTCATGACAGGTGCATAAAAAATTATTGCCACACTTATCTACATACGCAGAACCTGGATTTCAGTGATAGTTCAGTTGTCTCAAAACCTTGTTAACATTTGTAATAAGAGTAGAATTGTATTTCCATATGGTCGTGTCTCTTATGAGAGATGTCTGTGGGAGATCTGGCTGCTTTGGTGACCGGCCATGGTGCAGGCTTACGATATCATTGGGAACAAAAACTCTTTTTTTATAAGCTTTTAATACAGAGTGAACTAACACCTGAATGACTTCCCGTGGGTTGACTATCATCTTGCGGCCGTTAAAGCCATTTGGAATTTCTGGCTCATAGTATATCAGCTGAAGAATGTTGGTTCCTGGTACATTTTTAGGAAAAGCGGTCTGAAAATTAGGCACAGTGATGTTCTTTGGGTAGTAATGGTTTTCTACCAGGTATGCAGCCTTATCTGGATAGGTTTTCTCTAGGACTTCCATCATTTCATCCCATGTTGTGTTATGTCTTGGCAAAATGATTTCGTCCACATCATTGAAGATGACATATCGACTTTTGTACATGTTTCTGTACATACAATCATTCAGTGCTGCAAGCTGCCCGTAATAACCAATTTGGCTTTCAGGGTTCATATTTTGGCGCCAGGCAACAGAAGTTCTCAAAAATTTGTCTATTGGCCAAGATACAATTTCTATAACCCCTTTTGAGACATAGTAATCAAGGACTCGTCCCATGGCCTTACTGCAGCCATTCTTGTAGATGACCACCTTCTGGGCTCCTAGAAGACGATACATCTCTATGGCCTGGATAAACTGCAATATGTTGTCCTGGTTTCCAAACATGGTAGAGATACACACTGTGAAGTTTGCCGAGAAAGTCTGGGGATTGCGGTTCTTTATCTCAAAGACAGGAACATGCCTTGGGTTTGTTATGTTGGACCAATGGATGGAGATGTGCTGAGAAGAGCAGTTCAGAGGTTCAGGGCAGACCACATCTGCTGGACCATAAGGAAACCCAAACCATTGGGAGTGGATCTCTATGGTTGCTTTTACGGAGAAATATCCAAGGTCATTCAAACAGTAAAACCAACAATATAGCTCCTTCACATCTTCTTCGTGGATAATGGTCAACACACGCACTCGGCGGGACTCTCTGCCATCATAATAAGCTGCTATGATGAAGATTTTATTGTTTTCTAGAGGTGTGATTGTGTTATTGGAAATTAAATTGCTTTTATCGTTTTCTACACGGATGATCACATCCCTGTAAAAGGTTCTGGCCTCTTTGTCCAGCTCCTAGCTTTGGTAGACTCCAAACCAGGAAAATAATGTTCAGTGTGATGATAGCCAAATACAGCTTCTTATTGGTTGTAAATGAATGTTCAAAAAGAATATTAATGATGTACATCTGCAAGGAAAAGTGGACACATTTACTATTAGGAAGGAGTGAGTAGGAAAAACTTGTGCAAAGGAAAGTGGTCAACCATCTAGTTAAGGTGTACAGGCTGGTGAGGTCAGAAAAAACGATTTGCTGACATAGTCAAGTTAGAACCAAGAAGAAGTACTCAAGTTGAGGCACAGCATACATAACAGTTACAATAATGCAAGCAGAGAAGCATAATGCTTCTCCATAGTGGCAATAAACATGAACAGGTGCAGCACAATGGGTGGTTCCTTCATGTGGTTCAATATATTTTCTGTGGCTCAGTAGTACTCGAAACTGTAACGTCAAACATCTATACATGGGTTGACTCTCCACTGAACCGGTTTCTAATCCTTTTATTCTTGTGAGAATCATGCAGAGGGACCCCCTCTCAACCTCCCATTTGGCTAGGACCTAGTAGTGCGCTCCTCAGCCACAGTAACAATCAACAGTCTCAACTTAGTTGTCCTTCACCGGACCTTCCCCCTTCTGAATCATAGTCTTTACTCGGTTGGTCTTTATGGATCCTACAATGTTACAACGGAGGATCAGAGGTCAACCACTATTATTGTGAAACTTGTCCTCAAGTCAAGGTAGACTGCAAAGCAGGGTTTCCATCTTATAACATTTCTCATAACGCTGACTAGCGGCATGAAAAATAGCAGGACATCATGATGTCACCCTTTATGGAGGTAAGGCTTCTTTCATACTCGCGTTTTGGCTTTCAGTTTCTGAGATCCGTCATGGGCTCTCAGAAGTGGTCCAAAACGGAATAGTTCAGCCCCAATGCATTCTGAATGGAAAAGGATCTGCTCAGAATGCATCAGTTTGCCTTCGTTCAGTCACCATTCCGCTCTGGAGGCGGACACCAAAACGCTGCCTGCAGCGTTTTGCTGTCCGCGTGACGAAGCGGAGCCAAACGGATCTGTCCTGACACACAATGTAAGTCAATGGGGACGGATTCATTTTCTCTGACACAATGACAATGACTTTCAATGGTGTTCATGACGGATCCGTCATGGCTATAGAAGACATAATGAAACCTTATCCGTTCATGACGGATGCATGCGGTTGTATTATTGTAACGGAAGCGTTTTTGCAGATCCATGACGTATCCGCAAAAAACGCTAATGTGAATGTAGCCTAAGCCATCAGCAACATGGTGCTCAGGGTGGTATTATCTGCCTGCCATGTCACCCCAGCAACGGAGACCAAATCCTGCTGTTTTCTTAAGAGGCTTCCCCTTCAACTATGGGGAGATGCTGCCAAAGCAGGGAAAGAGCGAGCAGGATTCACTGAACCCAAGTCCCACTGAATGAAAGTATTTTTGAGATCTGATACCTTTATTATTTATTAATGAGTGCGAAACATGATCTACTCCTTCGAAAGCAAACATCCAGGTTCTTCCCTTATCGAAGCTCATTTGCTGTGGTGGTTGTCACAGGGTCAACCGCAATCAGGTCCAGAGGGCAAAGCAAGCATCACTGTATCTGCATCTCCAGGACATAGATTCAGTTAAAAATTATGGTGGAGCACATTGTCTCCCTGCCCTGTTTACTCTGGTAAGTCATAGGGTTCTCCAGCCTGTGGCTTACCCGAGTTTGGGAGCATGCAGAGGACCTCAGGCAGAGTGATGGCTTCAATAAATCAGGCTGTGGACAGCAGGCAAACAGAAGAGGACCCAGGTGCCCATCATAGGCATACGTTAGATGAGTTTCAGGTTCTTTTTATCATCATTGGTGCAGAGGAATCGCTATGGTTGAGAGAGAGGAGGCAAATTTTACTGTAAAGCACTGTAGGAAGAGAGACTGTGCAGGTGTGGCCAGCTCTCTCATTCTGACCAAAACTGGAACTGCCTCAGTCTCAGGTTTGGTCAGGGTTAGAGTAGTGAGAAACACCAAACCCTTCCCCATCAAAAATGTATTACCTATTGATAGGTCATTAAACATAGCAGTGGAGAAAACTCTTAACTTCAGTTTTTTCTCACCATGTGTTTCAAAGGTCGACTAACCGGTGGTCACTGAAGAAAGTGTGCAGAGACGCTCACCTTTAAAGTCCATGAGAACTGGATGAATCTTGGAGCAGATAAGCAGGAAGTCTTCTCTATATAGCCACGGACTTGAGGGTCAATTATTTTTACATAACAAGCAGAAAAGTCGCCAACATTCTCCTTAGAAAGTCCTAACGTATAAAAACAGAAGCTGTTCCAGGGGTTGTTGTTGAGCAGTCTCTATACTGTTACCAGTATGAAGAACTGGAGGATATGTTAGTAAGCTGACACACAGTATAATGGACTGGTTAATGATAAGTATTTATTGACGTAAGTGCATGTATGGTACGTCGTAAAACATTATATAGCTCCCACACTATCTGCTATGCTCAGACAATCAAGATATACAATACAGGTTAAAAGCCACAAATATCACATTCTTCAGCGACTATAGGGAGCCTACTCTTGTAACAAAAACTCGACTACGTCTCCTCATGAAACCAAACCAAAGGATAAGAAAACTAAAGAAAAGTTTGTACAAAATTGCCAGCAATAACTTAAAATATTAATATAATAATCAATTCATAAAATTACCCAGTAAAATTATAAAGTACAAAACTTTATTAGTAAAGTAGCACCATAAGTTAAAAACAATTAAAACAGTATACATGGTACACAATGCCACTTGTGGGAACCCTGATAAGCAGCCAATTTCTAAATTTGGAACAGGAAAACTTAACTTAGAAGTTCTGAACGCAATGTGAGCTAAAACCTGAATGACTTCCCACGGGTTGACTAAAATATTAGCCATTTGAGATTTCTGGTTCATAGTCTATCGGAAGAAGAATATTGGTTATACTACAACTCCCAGCAAGCACACGTGCTTGGTTGTTCATGTAACTCCATAGAAGTGAAAGAAAGATTATACAGGTCCTTCTCAAAAAATTAGCATATTGTGATAAAGTTCATTATTTTCTGTAATGTACTGATAAACATTAGACTTTCATATATTTTAGATTCATTACACACCAACTGAAGTAGTTCAAGCCTTTTATTGTTTTAATATTGATGATTTTGGCATACAGCTCATGAAAACCCAAAATTCCTATCTCCAAAAATTAGCATATCATGAAAAGGTTCTCTAAACGAGCTATTAACCTAATCATCTGAATCAACTAATTAACTGTAAACACCTGCAAAAGATTCCTGAGGCTTTTAAAAACTCCCAGCCTGGTTCATTACTCAAAACCGCAATCATGGGTAAGACTGCCGACCTGACTGCTGTCCAGAAGGCCATCATTGACACCCTCAAGCAAGAGGGTAAGACACAGAAAGAAATTTCTGAACGAATAGGCTGTTCCCAGAGTGCTGTATCAAGGCACCTCAGTGGGAAGTCTGTGGGAAGGAAAAAGTGTGGCAGAAAACGCTGCACAACGAGAAGAGGTGACCGGACCCTGAGGAAGATTGTGGAGAAGGACGATTCCAGACCTTGGGGGACCTGCGGAAGCAGTGGACTGAGTCTGGAGTAGAAACATCCAGAGCCCCCGTGTACAGGCGTGTGCAGGAAATGGGCTACAGGTGCCGCATTCCCCAGAAACAGCGGCAGAAGCGCCTGACCTGGGCTACAGAGAAGCCGCACTGGACTGTTGCTCAGTGGTCCAAAGTACTTTTTTCGGATGAAAGCAAATTTTGCATGTCATTCGGAAATCAAGGTGCCAGAGTCTGGAGGAAGACTGGGGAGAGGGAAATGCCAAAATGCCTGAAGTCCAGTGTCAAGTCCCCACAGTCAGTGATGGTCTGGGGTGCCATGTCAGCTGCTGGTGTTGGTCCACTGTGTTTTATCAAGGGCAGGGTCAATGCAGCCGCTATCAGGAGATTTTGGAGCACTTCATGCTTCCATCTGCTGAAAAGCTTTATGGAGATGAAGATTTCATTTTTCAGCACGACCTGGCACCTGCTCACAGTGCCAAAACCACTGGTAAATGGTTTACTGACCATGGTATTACTGTGCTCAATTGGCCTGCTAACTCTCCTGACCTGAACCCCATAGAGAATCTGTGGGATATTGGGAAGAGAAAGTTGAGAGACGCAAGACCCAACACTCTGGATGAGCTTAAGGCCGCTATCGAAGCATCCTGGGCCTCCATAACACCTCAGCAGTGCCACAGGCTGATCGCCTCCATGCCACGCCGCATTGAAGCAGTGATTTCTGCAAAAGGATTCCCGACCAAGTATTGAGTGCATAACTGAACATAATTATTTGAAATTTATTATTTTTTTGTATTAAAAACACTTTTCTTTTATTGGTCGGATGAAATATGCTAATTTTTTTAGATAGGAAATTTGGGTTTTCATGAGCTGTATGCCAAAATCATCAATATTAAAACAATAAAAGGCTTGAACTACTTCAGTTGTGTGTAATGAATCTAAAATATATGAAAGTCTAATGTTTATCAGTACATTACAGAAAATAATGAACTTTATCACAATATGCTATTTTTTTGAGAAGGACCTGTAGATGCTGTTTCAGAACAGCTGGAGGGCCAGAGGTTGATGAATTTTTACATTTTAAATTAAAAAAAGAAAGGTTTTAAAAAATATAAAAGCTAAAATATTACACATTTAAACACTTTACTTTCCCAATTTTACATATAAAAATAAAACAAAAAATAAACATTATTGGTACTGCCACATCCGAAAATGCCAGAACTATTAATACTGTAATTGGGGTTGAGCGAACCCGAACTGTAAAGTGAACTGAAAAACTGAAAACTGAACTGCTTCCTCTTCTGCTGCAGTCTTGGCCTCTTCATCCACCTCTGGAGTGACAGTGGCACCTGCCACCCCGCAAACAGAGGATCTCCCAGCAACGCCACCACCTGGGTCACCAAGCATCTCCACAATGACCCATGGAAGCGTTCAGCTATCTCCCAAACACTGGAGTGGAAGTACCCCCCTACCCACCCGCGATCCCTGAATGCCAGCATTTCAAAATTACTGGCCTTTGAAATGATGCAATTCTGTCTGGTGGAGACAGACAGTTTTAAAAGCCTTATGGCGGTGGCTGTTCCACAGTACGTCGTGCCCAGCTGCCACTACTTTTCCAGGTGAGCCATCCCTTCCCTGCACAATCAAGTGGGAGACAAAATCAGGTGTGCACTGCGCAACGCCATCTGTGGCAAGGTGGACCTAACTACGGATACGTGGACCAGTAAGGGACGTTATATCTCCCTAAATGCACACTGGGTAAATGCAGTGGCGACTGGGCCTGAGGCGGATAGCAGTTTGGCGCATGTCCTTCCACCACCAAGGATTGCAGGGTGCTTCTCTTTGCCTCCTGTTGCTTCCTCCTCCTACTCCAGTTCCTCATCCTCTACCGCCTCCTCATCCGGTCATCGTAACACTTTCACCACCAACTTCAGCACACTCAGGGGTAAACGACAGAAGGCAGTTTTAAAACGTATCTGTTTGAGGACAAACCCCACACCGCACAGGAGCTGTAGACGGGCATGGAACAATAGACCGATGAGTGGTTGGTGCCAGTGAGCCTCAAGCCCGGCCTGGTGGTGTGCGATAATGGGCAAAATCTCATAGCAACTCTGGGACTAGCCGGTTTGACACACATCCCTTGCCTGGTGCATGTGCCGAATTTGGTGGTGCAGAGGTTCCTTAAAAATTACCCCAATATGTCAGAGCTGCTGCAGAAAATGCAGGCCGTCTGTGCGCGCTTTCAGCGTTCTCACCCTGCTCCTGCTCGCCTGTCAGCTCTGCAGTGTAACTTCGGCCTTCCCGCTCAACGCCTCATATGCGACGTGCCCACAAGGTGGAACTCCACCTGGCACATGCGGGCCAGACTGTGCGAGCAGCAGCAGGCGATAGTGGAGTTTCAGCTGCAGCACCCACAGGTGAGTCACTCTGCGGAACAGCACCACTTCGCCACCAATGACTGGGCCTCCATGTGAGACCTGTGTGCCTTGTTGCGCTGTTTCGAGTACTCCACCAACATGGCCAGTGCCGATAACGCCGTTCTCAGCGTTACTATCCCACTTCTATGCCTACTTGAAGAAACGCTTCTGGCGATGATGGAAGAGGATGTGGCACAGGAGGAGAAGGAAGAGGGATTATTTCATAGGGTTTCCGGCCAGTCATTCACAAGTGGTTCCGAGGGTGGGTTCCTGCACCCACAAACGCCAATTACACAATTGTCCACCCAGGGTACAGTTCTGGAGGATGACGAGGTGGAGGATGAGGAGATGGAGGAGAAGGAACCGTGTTCACAGCAGGGTGGCACCCAAACCAGGCTCATGGCCATCACTGGTGCATGGCTGGGGGGATACAGAGGACACAGATGATACACCTCCCACAGAGTACAGCTTGTCGTTGCCTCTGGGCAGCCTGGCACACATGAGCGATTACATGCTGCAGTGTCTCCCCAACGACCGCCGAGTTGCCCACATTCTAACTTGTGCTGATTACTGAATGGCCATGCTGCTGGATCCCCGTTACAAGGACAATGTACCATCCTTAATTCTGTCACTGGAGTATGATCGTAAGATGCGCGAGTACAAGCGCACGCTGGTAGACGTGCTGCTGGTGGCATTCCCACCTGACAGCGGGGGCACAGTGGAAGCACAAGGCGAAGGCAGAGGAGGAGGAAGAGGTCTCCAACGCAGCTGGGGCACCGCCAGCACCTCAGAAGGCAGGGTTAGCATGGCCAAAATGTGGAAAAGCTTTGTCAGCACGCCACAACAACCAGCACCACCAGCTGATATGGAACGTCTTAGCAGGAGGCAGCATTTCAGCAACATGGTGGAGTAGTATATGTGCACACGCCTACACAAACTGACTGATGGGTCTTCCCCCTTCAACTTCTGGGTCTCCAAATTGGGCACATGGCCTGAGCTTGCCCTTTACGTCTAGGAGGTGCTGGCCTGCCCTGCAGCCAGTGTATTATCTAAACGTTTGTTTAGCATGGCTGGAGGGGGTTATCACAGGTTATATTTCCAAATGTTTTGGAACGTTTTGGGGTGTACTCTAATAAAAAAATACAAAAAAATACAAAAAACTAAAACCAAAAACCAGTGTTGGCTACCTCCTCCTCCTCCACCGCCTCCTCAACCTCCTACTCCATATGGACCTCGTCCTCCTAGATCAAGATTATTATTTTTTATTTTTGCGTATTTTATGTTATTTTAAGTCATATCCCTATCCATATTTGTTTGCACATTTTGATGCCATTTGCAGCCCTCTAGCCCTTTCCATAACTTTTTTAGAGCCATTTTAGTGCTCCAAAGTTCGGGTTCCCATTGACTTCAATGAGGTTCGGGGACAAGTTCGGGTCCTGAACTCGAACTTTTTTGTGAAAAAAACAGCCAGGTGTCCACTCAACTCTAACTGTAATAGAAAACAAAATTAAATTGTTCTTTGACATTTTTTAAAATCAACCCCCCCTTTCAAAAACATAATTTAAACATAAAGTCATACACTCACCTAAAGAATTATTAGGAACACCTGTTCTATTTCTCATTAATGCGATTATCTAGTCAACCAATCACATGGCAGTTTCTTCAATGCATGTAGGGTTGTGGTCCTGGTCAAGACAATCTCCTGAACTCCAAACTGAATGTCAGAATGGGAAAGAAAGGTGATTTAAGCAATTTTGAGCGTTGCATGGTTGTTGGTGCCAGACGGGCCGGTCTGAGTATTTCACAATCTGCTCAGTTACTGGGATTTTCACGCACAACCATTTCTAGGGTTTACAAAGAATGGTGTGAAAAGGGAAAAACATCCAGTATGCGTCAGTCCTGTGGGCGAAAATGCCTTGTGGATGCTAGAGGTCAGAGGAGAATGGGCCGACTGATTCAAGCTGATAGAAGAGCAACGTTGACTGAAATAACCACTCGATACAACCGAGGTATGCAGCAAAGCATTTGTGAAGCCACAACACGCACAACCTTGAGGCGGATGGGCTACAACAGCAGAAGACCCCACCGGGTACCACTCATCTCCACTACAAATAGGAAAATGAGGCTACAATTTGCACGAGCTCACCAAAACTGGACTGTTGAAGACTGGAAAAATGTTGCCTGGTCTGATGAGTCTCGATTTCTGTTGAGACATTCAAATGGTAGAGTCCAAATTTGGCGTAAACAGAATGAGAACATGTATCCATCATGCCTTGTTACCACTGTGCAGGCTGGTGGTGGTGGTGCAATGGTGTGGGGGATGTTTTCTGTTTCTTTAGGCCCCTTAGTGCCAATTAGCCATCGTTTAAATGCCACGGGCTACCTGAGCATTGTTTCTGACCTTGTCCATCACTTCATGACCACCATGTACCCATCCTCTGATGGCTACTTCCAGCAGGATAATGCACCATGTCACAAAGCTCAAATCATTTCAAATTGTTTTTTTTTTAACATGACAATGAGTTCACTGCACTAAAATGGCCCCCACAGTCACCAGATCTCAACCCAATAGAGCATCTTTGGGATGTGGTGGAACGGGAGCTTCGTGCCCTGGATGTGCATCCCTCAAATCTCCATCAACTGCAAGATGCTATTCTATCAATATGGGCCAACATTTCTAAAGATGCTATCAGCACCTTGTGGAATCAATGCCACGTAGAATTAAGGCAGTTCTGAAGGCGAAAGGGGGTCCAACACTGTATTAGTATGGTGTTCCTAATAATTCTTGAGGTGAGTGTATGTGGCTTAATAAAAACTAAAAATGATAAAAAATTATTTTAAGACAAAAACAAAATTATGTGTTCTAATATAGCAATGCAAAAAAAATTTTTTCAAAGGTTTTTATTTCATCGTAGTAAAACATAATAAAATCTATCTATATTGGGCATTCCTGTAAATGTACTGAGCCATTTTTGTGTTAAAGCCTACTGTGATGGATTACAAATACTACCTACCGTGATGGATTAGTAATACTACCTACTGTAATGGATTATACATAGCTGATAACCAGGGATGGACTTTGCCTTAACTTATATCCAGGACTTTGTCATGGGCTGTGCCCTAAAAAGATCCACACCCCATTTTATCACCGTCACGCAGAGAAGTCACAACGCCCCAGATCAATGTGTATTTTAGAATTTATGATTTATATGCTTATTGTTGTGTGTAACCCTTGTCCTTTATGAGGTTATTGAAATGTTATTTGCATTTGTGAAGTCTTATCTTTCTAGGTATTACAGACCTATGGGCTTAGTCGCAAGTCAAGCTTGTCTTTAAATGGAGGTGTATGCGGTCTCCTGCTCCAAGACAGTCGCAAACCATTGCAAAGTGCAATGCAATGTGTAAAGCTCCTGGTACTACTGTAGATAAGAGGCTGGATATTTTTTTGGGGATAATGCTGTATGCTTCATTTGTCACCACTAGATGGGGCCTCCATCTACTCCAGTCCTCAGGGCTCACCTGCCGGTCATGTTTTCAGGATTTGCTTAGTATTGAGCAGGTGATGTAATTTGTGTCAGTGCATCAAGATTTACCACCGGTATTCATTCTGTGGTATATTTTTAAATCCGGGCGCTGAGAAACAATGCTTTATATAAGAATAGGAGGGAGTCAGGGTGTTAGTCCAGTCTAAATGTCACTGAATGAAGGAACGTTGTGAAAAAATGATCAAATCACCTTTATTGAATATTAATAAAATACAAGGAGGGACAACACAAATTCTATCTAATTAATGGACGACTATCCACAAGTGAGAGACCAGTTCAGAAGTGAGTCTGATGTACTGAAAAGCTGTGTCGCTAAAAATCTGTGTAACTGGACGCTCACATGTGGAACAACGAGTCCACCATATACACCACTTAGAACTATGACCATACCATAAGCACTGACAAGTGGTGGTTATTGCACCTCTAATAAACCAGTCTGGTTACCAAAGGTCAACACCACTAGCTAAGTGTGGTCACAGTATTACCTGCTGGTGCAAGCGGCTAATTGAGCTGACATATGGGCTGCAATTCTTGCTGTAGGTACCCTACCAAAAGAGACTCTCTGCCCTATGTCCTAAAGGAGATTGATAAACATCTGCTCACATCCCAGTATGCATCCACATTACAGTGACGGGATGCACCCAGTATCTTTTATGTGGGCACGAATCAATCTCCCATTAACTGTCTAGCATCTTAGCCCCCAATCCTGCTCTACGCGTTTCACCCTAAGTCGGGGTCCTCGGGAGCACTAAAATATCTGGGCTGAAGACAAATAAGAACGCCAACCGCCTCGTGTTCTGAGGTCAGCGGCAGCTGCGCTAGAATGGCCGTACGCGGCCGCTGAGGTGCTCAGGTTATGAGGAGGAGGCCCCTCCCCTAGGTTGGATCAAGCCCCTGAGTCGGCCAATGGCATGGAGAGGGCGCAGCTAGCCACAGCTCAACCCCGCCCACACTGCCCGCCCACTAAACAAAGCGATAGTGTCACGGATGATGTTGCAGATAGCTGGAAGTTATGAATAAACGTCCGACTGGCTTGATCCCAAACTAAGGAGCATATAGGTGACCCCTATAAAACCCTAAGAGCTCACCCTGACTGCTAAGCACAAACAAGGGTTTCAGAGGTAGACGATTGCATGCCCACGTACCTAGACTGTGTGACATCTGAAAACCCTATAATAGTGAGGGGACACGACCACCGGCTTCCTGCACTTCCTGCACTTTATATTCCCTCCCATACTGAGGCAGTATGGGAGGGAATATAAAGGAAAGAGGATTAGTCTAAATAGGTGACACCTGGGAGAAGGAAATTTCTGAGATGAGAAAGTGAAACCAAAACAAAGAACATCTGTCAGACCTTCTCACAGAAGTGGTGGTGACAGATACCAGCCGGAGTGTCAAAACACTCCAAAGATAACCGGGGACCAACTGGCGGTATTATACAGACGTGGACAAAATTGTTGGTACCCTTTGGTCAATGAAAGAAAAAGTCACAATGGTCACAGAAATAACTTTAATCTGACAAAAGTAATAATAAATTAAAATTCTATAAATGTTAACCAATGAAAGTCAGACATTGTTTTTCAACCATGCTTCAACAGAATTATGTAAAAAAATAAACTCATGAAACAGGCATGGACAAAAATGATGGTACCCCTAGAAAACACAGAACATAATGTGACCAAAGGGACATGTTAATTCAAGGTGTGTCCACTAATTAGCATCACAGGTGTCTACAACCTTGTAATCAGCCATTGGGCCTATATATATGGCTCCAGGTAATCACTGTGTTGTTTGGTGATATGGTGTGTACCACACTCGACATGGACCAGAGGAAGCAAAGGAAAGAGCTGTCTCAAGAGATCAGAAAGAAAATTATAGACAAGCATGTTAAAGGTAAAGGCTATAAGACCATCTCCAAGCAACTAGATGTTCCTGTGAGTACAGTTGCACATATTATTCATAAGTTTAAGATCCATGGGACTGTAGCCAACCTCCCTGGACGTGGCCGCAGGAGGAAAATTGATGACAAATCTAAGAGACGGATAATCCGAATGGTAACAAAAGAGCCTAGAAAGACTTCTAAAGAGATTCAAGGTGAACTTCATGCTCAAGGAACATCAGTGTCAGATCTCACCATCCATCGTTGTTTGAGCCAAAGTGGACTACATGGGAGACGACCAAGGAGGACACCATTGTTGAAAACGAATCATAAAAAAGCAAGACTGGAATATGCCAAACTACATGTTGACAAGCCACAAAGCTTCTGGGAGAATGTCCTGTGGACAGATGAGACAAAAATCGAAGTTTTTGCCAAGGCACATCAGCTGTATGTTCACAGACGAAAAAATGAAGCATATCAAGAAAAGAACACTGTCCCTACTGTGAAACATGGAGGAGGCTCTGTTATGTTCTGGGGCTGCTTTGCTGCGTCTGGCACAGGGTGTCTTGAATCTGTGCAGGGTACAATGAAATCTCAAGACTATCAAGGAATTCTAGAGAGAAATGTACTAGCCAGTGTCAGAAAGCTTGGTCTCAGTCGCAGGTCATGGGTCTTGCAACAGGACAATGACCCAAAACACACCGCTAAAAACACCCAAGAATGGCTAAGAGGAAAAAATTGGACTATTCTAAAGTGGCCTTCTATGAGCCCTGACCTCAATCCTATTGAGCATCTTTGGAAGGAGCTGAAACATGCAGTCTGGAAAAGGCACCCTTCAAACCGGACACAACTGGAGCAGTTTGCTCATGAGGAGTGGGCCAAAATACCTGCTGAGAGGTGCAGATGTCTCATTGACAGTTACAGGAAGCGTTTGATTGCAGTGATTGCCTCAAAAGGTTGCGCAACAAAATATTAAGTTAGGGGTACCATCATTTTTGTCCATGCCTGTTTCATGAGTTTATTTTTTTACATAATTCTGTTGAAGCATGGTTGAAAAACAATGTCTGACTTTCATTGGTTAACATTTATAGAATTTTAATTTATTATTACTTTTGTCAGATTAAAGTTATTTCTGTGACCATTGTGACTTTTTCTTTCATTGACCAAAGGGTACCAACAATTTTGTCCACGTCTGTATACTGCAGCAGCACGGCAAGGATGGTAATCAAGGCGTTACGGTAAGTACATAAAAAAGAGGAAAGTCATACTGTCTATGCACTGAAGTAACAACAGCAAATTTTGTTACTGTCATTAGAATCATATTAGGACAGCGATGAAGCAGACTTATGAGGATATATACATATAGACACATGAGTGTAGGAGGATAGCTGAGGCGTATATAAATCCATAGGGAAGTTTGGAAACCTCAGATCTATTTAGGATATAAGGGATATCACTAATGAAGAAGGTGTTGTGTGACAAGAGGGGATAAGCATGCTGCTACAGTGATTTACAAGAAGCACACATATGAGATGTGCTCATTCAGACCCTGCGGTTGGACCGTTCGCAGTCTAAATATCCATTGCCCTTACTTCTGTAGTAATTTTCTGTCAAAATCACCCCCTCTTAGCGACTTTCTAACAACTTCAATCCCTTGGAACTTGATCGCATTCATGTCATCCTTATGTAGGGAGGCTACATGTTGCGCAATTGCAGTGTCAGGATCCTTGCGGATGTCACCAAGGTGCTCTCCAATTCTTCTCCAGAATTTGCGAAAAGTCTTTCCTACATATTGTTTGCCACATTAACATGTGGCCAAGTACACCAGCCCCTTAGTTCTGCAGTTTACAAAAGCGCTAATATCAAAGGTTCTGCGCGTAACGGTGCTAGTGAACTCATTGCCCAATAATATGGCACTGCACGCCACGCATCCCCCGCATCAAAATCTACCTTTGAGATCGATACTAAGCCAGGTGGTACTCATAGGAGCTTGTAAAAAACTGTGTACGAGGAGATCCTTCAGATTACGCCCACAGCGTAATTTCAATGAGATGTCCCACACCCAGGTCAGATTTCAGTATCCCCCAGAATTGTGTAAGGATATCTCTAACCTCCTCATGTGCCTCATCATACGTAGCAATGATGCGGAGCTTATCGTTCTCCATTGATGTCACTTTGGGAACCAACAAAGTATTCCGATCCACGGCTAGGGAATGTTGGTATGCCCCAGCTAGGACATTTTGTGGATATCCTCTGCGCCTAAACCTATGTTGCAGATCTTTAGATGCAACACGGTAGTCACTCACTCTGGAACAATTGCGGCGCAGTCTTAAGTATTGGCCCTTGGGAATACCTTTTTTTAGGGACGTAGGATGACAGCTGTCCCAACGCAGGAGACTATTAGTAGATGTTTCTTTATGAAACAGCCGAGTCCCCACATTACCCTCTCTGTCCTTAGAGATGGTAAGGTCCAAGAAGGTAATCTGGTGTTCATGGATATCGGATGTAAAGAACAGTCCCAAATCGTTTTTATTTAGGTCCTCTACAAACTTATCAAAGTTAGCCTTACTCCCCGACCAAAGAATGAGGACATCTATATAACGTAGCCACAGGCTAATACAGTCAGTCCACTTGTTGCCCTCATCTTGAAATACCACTTCCCGTTCCCACCAGCCCAGGTAGAGGTTAGCGAAGGTGGGCGCCCATGGGCTACCCATCGCCACCCCCCTGAGCTGGTGGTACTGTACTTGTGACGATCAAACAGGAAAACATTATTTTCCAAGATGAAATGGAGAAGATCCATGATTAACTCATTGTGTTGCCATAGATGTGTACCACCTTGGTGCAAAAAGGACGCCACAACTCCACACCCCTTGTCATGGGGTATGGAGCTGTACAGCGCCTCCACATCCAAAATCCAACATGGTTCCGTTATCCGTCTGGACCCCCTCAAGTCTTTTTATGACCTTTATTGAATCGCGCAAGTACGACGGGAGGACCAATACAAATGGTCGCAGTATCTTATCAACATAGGTACTTATACCATGAGTGAGGCTGCCCGTACCAGAGACGATGGGTCTACCAATTCAGTCATACAGTGCAGTGTTAAAGCAAGCAGAAAGATGTTGCTGACACCTTCAAATGCATTTCGTTCCATTTGGTTGCGTCCCCATTGCGGACAGAATAACGCTGCAAGCAGCATTTTTCTGTCTGCGATGTGGTGTGGAGCGAGACGCAAAAAAACGCTAGTGTGAAAGTAGCCTTAATCCCTCTGCGCTGCTGGTGGATGCACTAAAGTTATGTAGATGCGCAGGCCTCTACTTAACTCTGGTGCTTGCTGCCTCCCCCACGCACTCTTCCGCCCCCACGCCTTGCCCCTTTTTCCGCCATTTCGCAAAAGTGGTGTGAGAACTACAAAATGCTAGAAAATCTGCAACCTAAATACGCCAAAAAGGGCTGTATAACACATAATGTATGTCCGTCTTAATTTCCAGGTACTTCTGCACCATCTATAGCTTCCAACGCATGTGTAGAGCGTTTCATCACTGGAATGAGATTTCCCCCAGAACTTTATTAACATTTCTGATAAGAGAGGCATTATGTTTCCAGATAGTCTTGTCTTCTATTAAAGAGGTCTTTGGTAATTTCTTCTGTAGAGGTCCTCTGCAGTGGTAAACCAGAGCTGTTTCCAATGAGACACGCCGGAGTGAACCGACGTCTGTATGACCTTCCTGGGATCCACGATCATCTTCCGAGCATTGAAATAATCTGGTCTGTCTGGTTCCCGATAGACGTACTGGAGGATGTTATATCCTGGTACGTCTTTCCAGGAGGCAATATCAGAGAAGTGGACATCAATGGGCACAGTTTGAGGAAAAATATGATTTTCGAATAGGAAAATTCCAATATTTGGATTCTGTTGTTGAAGGCTTTTCATCATTGCGTCCCAAATCATGTGCGAGAACGGTAAAATGATCTCATCAATATCATTGAGCAGAACAAACCTAGTCCTGTACATATTCCTATAAATACAGTCATTGAGTGTTGCCAACTGACCATAATACCCTATATCTTTGGGGTCAACTGAATGGTGCCATGCAGTGCCAGGCCTGAGGTAACGCTGGATCGGCCAGTCTACCACCTCAAGGATCCCTCTTGCGATATAATACTGCATAGCTTTTTTCATCTGTGGGCTGCAGCTGTTAAGGTAGATCATGACCCGTTGTGCCCCCAGGATCTGGTACATCTCCATGGTCTGAATGAATTGTAACACATTGCTGTAATTCCCAAACATGGTGGAAATGCAGACCGTGAACTCTGCAGAAAATGGTTTCACATCTTGGTTTTGTATTTGGAATAGAGGTAATTGGGTCATTTTTTGCGTTTGAGACGTATGGACAGATAAATACTCAGCAGGGCAGTTTGGTGGAGTCTCACATAAAAGGTCCGTTGTCACATAGGGAAAGTCAAAGCGATCGCTATGCATGTCTATGGACGCCTTGGAGATCTGCACGCTCTTGTCTGTAGGGCAACAGAAATAGCAGTATAGTTCCTTTACCTCTTCATGGTGGATAATGCTGAGAATCCGCACCATAGACCGATGGTCATCTCTGTAGTCATAGTACGGCGAGATGATGAACGTCCGGTTGTCGTCCAGTGCGGTAATCGTATCGGTGCTGAGTTTGCCATTACAAGGGGCGTTCTCAATTTTCTTCTTCACTGCTGCAGTGATCAGCAATTTGCTCTTTATAAACCATTGTAAAAAGGTGAAAGTCGTTGCAACAGACATACAGAGTAGAAGCTTCTTTTGGTATCTGTACATTGCGGCAGGGTAACAGAAAATTTAGGAAAAAAGCAGAAAAAAAAACCAGGATTAATATAAATAATTATAACATGAAAGGATTACAAAATAAAGTAGTCTTATTGTTTTACATGTAATTGTGTCATTGGGAAATAACATTATATTTATTGTTTTCTACACAGATGATCACGTCCCTGTAAAGGCTCTGACCTTTTTGTCCAGCTCCTAGCTTTGGTAGACTCAGATAAGAAATCAGGAAAAAGATGTTTGGGATGACGATAGCCAAGCAAAGCTTCTTATTGGTTGTAAATGAATGTTCAAAAAGAATATCAATGGCGGGCAGCTACAAAATAAATGAACACATTTAATATTAGGGAGGGGTAAGTGTGAAAAACTAGTGCATAGGAAAGTGGTAGACAGGGTAGGTTCACATCACTGTGAAGAGCAAACAACCCCAAAAACAGATCCTTTATTTTAAGTGTCCATTATGCCCAGTTGTCCACATTGTGCATCCATTTAGCCGTTTCCATCTGAAATCAGTTATTTTAGATGGAAAAAAAAGCAGTTCATCAATGAGCATAAAGGACGCTTAAGAATGGATCAGATGAATGAAAAACAAAACGGTGTTGTGAACCTAGCATTACAGGGTTGCGTGGCCACAGGCTGGTCAGGCTTGAAAACGATTTGCTGACATAGTCAAGTTGGAACCAATACGAACTACTCAAGTTGAGGCACAGTGCGCATAACAGTAATAATAATGCAAGCAGAGAAGCACAATGGTTCTCAATATAGGAAATAAACATGAACTGTGAATGGTTCCCTCACGTGGTTCAATGTATGGTTACTAGATACTAGTAAACCCAAAAACTTTGGCATGTGGATCCACAGCCCAGGTAAACGGGGAGGCTGATCAGCAACTTAATCAGCAACAAGAGGAAAGGATTAAGGCCTCTTTCACACGGGCGTCATGTGTGAGGGCCGGACAAGATGCGGGTGCGTTGCGGGAAAATGTGCGATCTTTCCGCGTGAGTGCAAAGCGTTTTAATGCGTTTTGCACGTGCGTGAGAAAAATCGGCATGTTTAGTACCCAGACCCGAACCCGGACTTCTTCACAGAAGTTCAGGTTTGGGTTAGGTGTTGTTTAGATTTTTACTATTTTCCCTTATAACATGGTTATAAAGGAAAATAATAGCATTCTTAATACAGGATGCTAAGTAAGTTAGGGATGGAGGGGTTAAAAAAATATTAAACTCACCTCATCCACTTGTTTGCGCAGCCTGGCTTGTCTTCTTTCTTCTTCTTTGAGGACCTGGAAGAAAAAAGGCCTTTGGTGACGTCACTACGCTCATCACATGTTCCATTCCCTTATAACCATCACCATGGTGATGGACCATGTGACGGACCATGTGATGAGCACAGTGACGTCACCAAAGGTCCTTTTCCTTCCAGGTCCTCAAAGAAGAAGAAAAAAGACAAGCCGGGCTGCGCGAACAAGTGGATGAGGTGAGTTAATTTTTAATTTTTATTTTTTAACCCCCTCCATCCCTAATTTACTTAGCATTCTGTATTAAGAATGCTATTATTTTCCCTTATAACCATGTTATAAGGGAAAATAATAAAGATCGGGTCTCCATCCCGATCGTCTCCTAGCAACCATGCGTGAAAAATCGCATCCACACTTGCTTGCGATTTTCACGCTGCCCCATTCACTTCTATGGGGCCTGTGTTGTGTGAAAAACGCATAATATAGAGATTGCTATGATTTTCACGCAACGCACAAGTGATGCATGAAAATCACCGCTCATGTGCACAGCCCCATTGAAGTAAATGGGTCCTGATTCAGTGCGGGTGCAATGCGTTCAGCTCACGCATTTCACCCGCGCGGAATTCTCGCCCATGTGAAAGGGGCCTAACTCTTACAGTGCTGAAAAGAAGTCCACTAAGTACTGGTTCCAATAAACACAGGTTGCGAGAAGCAAATCCTGCACCTGCTTGGGACAGCAGCAGACACAGACCACCGACATGACAATCAGGCTGTGGACAGTAGGCTAAGGAAGAGGACCTAGAATGATGCTCATCAAAAAATGTTTAGGCGAGTTTCAGTTTTTAATCTTAATTGGCGCAAAGGGAACACTATGAATAGGAGAGAGTGCACATCTTACTAACTTACCGCATAGCACTGTAGGTAAAAAGACTGCACACATGTGGCCAGCTCTCTCATTCCGACCAAGACTAGAACAGGTTCAGTCAGGGTTCGACTAGTGAGAAACACCAAGCTCTTCCCTATGAAGATTTTCTTTAGATTGATAGGTCATTAAATATAGCATTGTGGAAAACTCTTATAAGTTTTGTTTTTTCACCATATCTAAATCTGGATTTTAAAAGGTCACTGAAGAAAGCGTGTAGAGTCACTTACGTTTAGAGTCCATGGGAGCTGGATGAATCTTGGAGCAGATAGGCAGGAAGTCTTCTCCATATATCCACGGACTTGGTGGTCAATTATTTTTACATAACAAGCAGAAAAGACGCCAACATTCTCCTTAGAAAGTCCTAACGTATGAAGACAGAAGCTGTTCCAGGGGTTGTTGTTGAGCAGTCTCTATACTGTTACCAGTCTGTAGAACTGGAGGATATGTTCGTAAGTTGATGGACAGTATATTGGTCTGGTTAATGATAGGCTTCTATTGACGTAAGTGCATGTATGCTTGATGGTAAAATATGATATAGCTCTGACACTATGTGATTTAATATATATAATAAAGTTTGAAAGCCATAAATATCACTTATATTCCATCGAGTATAGAGAACAAGACTTAAATAAATAATAGAGTTAAAAAAGTACATGTAAAAAGTATAGCATTTTATTAATCACAAAATATAAAAGACAAACACATCATCCTGGCAGTACACAGACTAAGTATAAGAGTATAATAAAAAGTTGGATATGTCCCATATATAGTGCAGCAATAACAAGTGTCAAGTACCCATGGTGACAGTCAGCACCAGTTAAATAGGAAATAAAATTAATGTAGTACCAGGGAGCGAAATCACATACATTCCCTTAAATGGAAAAACTAGGAATTGCTGCATGGAACTCACCCAAGAAACTGTGCACATACCAGGATGGCGCTACCCCGACGCGCGTTTCGGCATGCCATCATCCAGGAGTAATTTTATATTTTGTGATTAATAAAATACTATACCTTTTACATGAACTTTTTGAGCTCTATTATTTATTTAAGTCTTGTTCTCTGCTTAGAAGCTTGTACTAGGATATTTTTTAGCGGGCCCCCCAATTTAGCCACAATACTTATTGGTGTACTACTTTTTGTTGCATTTACTTATGAGAGCTTACCCTAGTTAACAAGACCATCACTACGTCTTCTGATAAAACCAATACATCCAAACCAATGGATAAGAAAACTAAAGAAAATTGTGTACAAAATTGCCAGCAATAACTGAAAATACTAATATAATAACCAATTGATAAAATTACCCAAAGTACAAAACTATTAGTAAAGTAGCACCATAAGTTAAAAACAGTACACATGGTACACAAAACCACTTGTGGGAGCCCTGATAAACTCCCAGGGATTACACCCCTCTACAGCCCATAACTACATACAGAAAGCCACTGTTGGGTGGCGATACAGATGGGGTTTGGTCCTCACACACCCCTTTGGTTTGACCCCAGCCACCACAAGTTGGGTGATATAAATTGTTATATATTTTGTTAAAACGTTATACTATTGTTATGTTTGTTTCTTTTTTGCATATTGTTATGGGTCTCAAGAGATCAACCATGTCCTCTCTCCTCCTCGCTGTCCTGTGACAAGTTGTAAGACAAGTGGCTGCAGCAGGAACCTCCCGGCTGCGTCCTGTCTGCAGGAGAACAAACGAATATCTATGCCCCACCGCTTTCTCAGCATCCTGCTGATGGAGCAGATCAGCAGGAGATTAGCCCCTTTGTTTTCTGCAAAGATTTCTATTTGACTGTTTGTTTTAGAAACCTGCAGAAATTGCTGCTTACAGTGAGATGTCTGTGGGAGATTTGGCTGCATTGGTGATCAGCCACTGTGAAGGCTTATGATATGATTGGGAATATGAACACTTATTAGCTCTTATAAGAATTGAAAGCTGAATGACTTCTCGCGGGTTGACTATCATCTTATGGTTGTTTAATCCATTTGGAATTTCTGGCTCATAGTATATCAGCAGAAGAATGTTGGTTCTTGGGACATTTTTGTGAAAAGCTGTCTGAAAATTTGGAAACATGATGTACTTAGGGTAGAAATGTTTTCTGCAGATATATAGTCATACCTGGATAGGTTTTCTATAGCGCTGCTTCTATCATTTGGGTTTTGCAACATCCCGGCAGGATGACATATCTACGTGTACATGTTTCTGTACATACAATGATTTAGAGCTGAGAACTGCCCATAATAACCAGTTCGGTTTCCAGGGTTCATACCTTGGCTCCTGGCAACAAACTTAAATATTTTTGTCTATAGAGGAGACATCACTGGATGTAAGAGGTATGTAGCGATGTATGCTTTGTAGCTGTAGGGATTCGCTCTGGTAGTTAGGATTAGCGGGTGCAGCACAGAGGCAAAGTACAAGTTCTTGGTTCAAAACATCAGCGTTTATTCACATGTAAAATTTAAAACAAAAAAGCAAGTTGCTTGGCGATTGTTCACACACACATGAAAAGTTCAGTAACAAAACAGTCACCTTTTCTCCTGGGTGTTACTTCACACCCTGTTGGAAGTTCTGCTTTGTCAAGTCCACAGGCAGGCGTTAGGCGGTCTGTTCACCCTCCAGCCCGGCTCAAGCCGCGGATCCCAACACAGCCCTCAGATCCCAGCACACAGACCTCCTGAGCTCCACTGTCAGGCGGAGGTAATCCTTTCCACCTGGCAGTGCTGGCTGGATTTTATGCCTGGCAAAACCCGGCCTGGGACATGGGGAGTAGTCACCGACCCAGCACTTTGACTACTCCCAGAAAAAGCCATCCCGAATCAGCTATTACAGCCATGCTAAGTATCAAGGTGTCAAACAGCAACTGCTGCTGACACATATAAACTGTCTCTTACTCCACTGAGGCCAGGACTGTTTCGGTTTTTGCCTCAGGCAGCAGAAAGGCTAGGTGCGTGCACCCCTGCCAGTGACTACACATTCATCAGTCACGTGGTCTATGTGCAGCTCAGTCTCATTCATGTGAATAGGATTGGGCTGCAATACCAAGCACAGCCACTATGCACTGAACGGCACTGTGCTTGGTAAGCTGTGAGGTCACAGCACGCACTAGAATGCCTTGATCTCTTCACGCAGCTGATCGGCAGGGGTGCTGGGAGTTTAACCCCCGACAATCAGATATTGATGGCCTATCCTGAGCATACATCATCACCTTTACCGCTGCATTCAGATACAGTGAATTGATTACTAAGGCCTGATTCAGATGGGTGCATTTTCTGCTTGCGCAGTGGACAGCACCCAGACCCATTAATTTCAGTTTATTTCACACGTCTGGTCTGTTCAGAGAAACTCCCCACAAGCGCTATTCTTGTTGAATTTGTGTCCAATTCAAGTGTATGGGTGCAGGGGAAAGAAATGGAAGTGGACAGACACCATACTGCTAAATGCTGCTCACTAGTGATGGACGAACATCGGCCGGGACGATTCGCGAACTGCAAGTTCGCGGCGGGCCCCATTCACTTTAATGGCAGGCGAACCTGAAAAACCTTCAGGTCGTATTTGCAGCCACCAAATACTTACAAGAAGTGCACAAATCGTCCCACAACATGGACAGTGACATACCAGAGGGGGGTCAATGGCAAAAATTCCCCCTAAAAATATGTATTTTAATCAGGGGCCATTTTTATGCGTCTTAAATGAAAATTCTCAGAAATGTGCCCTGCTGGAGCCTAGAAAAATTAAATTTTAGGCCCCAAAAATTAGGCATTCACCGGACAGAAAACATCAAGGGATTATGTGGCTGGAGGTATATTAGAAGGTCATTCAATATCAATTTTACTACAGGCCAGTACAAATAGATGTTAAATACATATGTTTAAAAGAACAAAAAATATAAAATTGGATTAAAAACATGGCTAAAGAAATGCCCTCCTCTTGAAAAAACCCCAAATGATAATAGTTGAAATTCGATAACATGTGGTTGTCAACAGGTGTTGAATTCCTCCGAGGTCCCAAACATTAGGTTTTCACAGGACCGAAAAGTGCAGTTCTCATGGTCTCAGAAGTCTGAATGCGTCGCGCATGAGCAGCCACTGGCGCGGTGAAAAAAAAACAAGCTCCCCAGAACCTGTCCTGCCGCAGAGTTACGCTGGGTTCACACCTGAGCGTTTTACAGCGCGTTCCTACGCGCTGTAAAACGCACAACAGGCAAGAACCAATGATTCCCTATGGGAATGGTTCACACCTGGGCGTTTTACAGCGCGTACGATCGCGCTGTAAAACGCCCGCCGCTCAAACAAGTACAGGAGCTTTTTTTGGCGCGTTTGACGCGCGTTTGGGCCATAGACTCTTTGGACAACACTGCTGTCAATCACCCAAACGCGCATCAAACGCGCGTTTACTATTACAAAAAACGTGCATAAAAACGCGCGACAAAATCGCGCATAAAAACGCGCGTTTGCGAAACGCTTAGGTGTGAACCCAGCGTTAACGGTACATTTCTGCTGGAGCAGCCTATCAAGCATATACAAGGTGGAGTTCCAGCGCCTCGGGCAGTCACAAATCAGACGTCTGATGGGCAGCTCTTGCTTTGAATTTTTCTTTATATTAATTTTTATTAATTTTAACTTTATTAATTTTACATACTTTTATTTTTACTTTATATTTTTTTTCTCACTTCAGTAAGTGGCATTGATCATGTAGAGAAAGTTAATACAAGGCACTTACTAATTTATTCTTATAAGGACGTTTTTTTTTGCTGACCGCAAAACGGTTTCCGTTGTTCCGTGATCCGTGTCAGTTTTTTTCTTCCGTGGGTCTTCTTTGATTTTTGGAGGATCCACGGACATAAAAAATGAAAAAAAAAAAAAATCTAAGTCAAGTTTGCCTTTGAAATGATAGGAAAAAACGGACACGGATCACGGACGCGGATGACAATCTTGTGTGCAGCCGTGATTTTTTACGGACCCATTGACTTGAATGGGTCCATGAACCGTTGTCCGTGAAAAAAATAGGACAGGTCATATTTTTTTCACGGACTGGAAACACCTATCACGGACGCGGATGCCAAACGGTGCATTTTCCAATTTTTTCACGGACCCATTGAAAGTCAATGGGTCCACGGAAAAAAACGGAACAACGGCCGCTGATGCACACAACGGTCGTTTTCTAACTGGATTCATTTTTCCATCAGATTATACACGGCTCGTTTCCATGGTTACAGACCACCCTGCAATCCATGAGTGGTGGTCATCCTTGCACAATATAGGAAAAAGCACTAGCCTATGTGCGCTCCCATGATCCCGGGCCCCAGAGAGGCTGGCGCATTTTCCGGTAGTGTGCAAGCACGACCACCACTGATGGATTGCAGGGTGGTCTGTAACCATGGAAACGAGCAGTGCATAATGTGAAGAAAAATTAATCCAGTTAGCAAAGGAGGCAATATGGACCATCACAATACATTAGTAAATGCCTTGTATTAACTTTCTGTACATGATAAATGCCACTTAGGGTACTTTCACACTAGCGTTTTTCTTTTCCGGTGCCGAGTTCCGTCCTAGGGGCTCAATACCGGAAAAGAACTGATCATTTTTATCCTAATGCATTCTGAATGGAGAACAATCCGTTCACGATGCATCAGGATGTCTTCAGTTCAGTCACTGAACGGCGTCTTGGACGGAGGAAATACTGCAGCATGCTGCGGTATTATCTCTGTCCAAAACGCCTGATCAGTTGCTGGAATGCCGGATCCGGCATTAACTTACATTGACATGTATTAGTGCCGGACCCGGCATTAAGAAACACCTGAAGAACGAAAACTGTGAAAAAAAATACAAGATGGATCTGTCTATCCACATGACAAGCGGAGAGACGGATCCGTTATTGCAATGCATTTGTGAGACGGATCCGCATCACTGGCCTCAGGCTCGCAGTTAATTTTTACAGCCAGCAGGGGGGCGATCTTACATCAATTAGAGCTCTCCCCTGTCGGCTTTTACACTGCGTTGGATGGTTGTAGCACCCTGTTACAACGATGCCACACAGCCAGACCGCTTTGGCTGGTCTCAGGCGCACTTGCTGTGACCGCAGCTGTCTAATGATCGCAATGTAACCTGAGGCATTTATATGTGGGGTTACAGATAACATTTACCCACACACACACACGGATATCAAGCTTTCTCAAACCCCTGAAAAAAGCTGGTCACAAAGGCCCAAACAGGCCTGGTCATTAAGGATGTGGACTACAAGTCTCAGCAGACAGGATCTTAGCCACAGCAGAGCTGGAGGCTGCAGTCAATGTCCCCAAGACTCAGCACTGGAGGGGGCGTGGCCAGCCAGCTGAGTGACAGGAGGGAGGGGGCGGGGCCAAGGGTCAGTCAGCTGTGAGGTAAAGAAGGGAGGGCGGCCATGTCAGGACATTGTGAGAGAAATGAGACAAAACTGAGGTAATTCTGAGGTAAAAAGTGTCAGCAAATGGGAGGGGAAGATAAGTAACCTGAAGAGGGACCCCGACAGCCACAATTACTGCAGAAAACATGCAGAAATATAGACCCCAGCACTGACCTGTATGGGACATGTCCTCTCATAGGACATCTGGTTATGGTCTCTTTAGCCACTTCTCTAGGTGTCTTGGAGTCAGCAGACGCTTGGTGACAACCGCAAATAGCTGTCATTGCAGTACAGTAGTTGTCAGGACTCTCACACCGCAGCCTTGAGTTTGGTTCACCACAATCCACTGACAGCCTCGTCCACACGGAGGTTTATGTCAGCGGAATTTGTTGCGGCTTCTACGCCGAAAACCGGGGAAACCACCTCATTGTTTTCAATGGTAAGAAGGCAGTGCTATTCATGCAGCCCTCTGGTTTCTGGCAGAGGCAAAGCCCCCTGTGTGAACATACACATAAATGTGCCTCAGTGGGAAGGCCATGCTGTGTCAGTACACCGCAGGTTTTTCCATTGGATGCAGATTCAGCATCCGCCTCCGCGCTGCAGGACTAGGGAACCATTGGTTTCCCGCACTGTCATTCAGAGCTCTGAGGGGACGCCAATGTCATCTCGCCACCTGCGACGTTCTGCTAATGTCAGCCTCACTTGAGGATGTCCTGGGACCAGGGAAAAGTACAGAGCATGAGGTGACAGAGCATGGGGGCACAGTACATAGGGGCACAGAGCATGAGGTGACAGAGCATAAGTAGCACAGTACATGGGGACGCAGGACATAAGGGGCATAGAGTATGGCGGAACAGTATATAGGGCCATAAGCATGATGGCACAGAGCATGAGGGTAGAACAAAAGGTCACAGCATAAGTGGCACAGAAAATGAGGACACAAAGCATGAGACAATGTATGTGGGCACAGTGCATGTGGCACTATGTATGTATGTGGGCACAGTGCATGTGGCACTATGTATGTGGGCACAGTGCATGTGGCACTATGTATGTGGGCACAGTGCATGTGGCACTATGTATGTGGGCACAGTGCATGTGGCACTATGTATGTGGGCACAGTGCATGTGGCACTATGTATGTGGGCACAGTGCATGTGGCACTATGTATGTGGGCACAGTGCATGTGGCACTATGTATGTGGGCACAGTGCATGTGGCACTATGTATGTGGGCACAGTGCATGTGGCACTATGTATGTATGAGGGCACAGTGCATGTGGCACTATGTATGGGGGCAAAGAGCATGTGGCACTATGTATGTATGTGGGCACAGTGCATGTGGCACTATGTATGTATGTGGGCACAGTGCATGTGGCACTATGTATGTGGGCACAGAGCATGTGGCACTATGTATGTATGTGGGCACAGTGCATGTGGCACTATGTATGTATGTGGGCACAGTGCATGTGGCACTATGTATGTATGTGGGCACAGTGCATGTGGCACTATGTATGTATGTGGGCACAGTGCATGTGGCACTATGTATGTGGGCACAGAGCATGTGGCACTATGTATGGGGGCACAGAGAATGTGGCACTATGTATGGGGGCACAGAGAATGTGGCACTATGTATGGGGGCACAGAGCATGTGGCACTATGTATGGGGGCACAGAGAATGTGGCACTATGTATGGGGGCACAGAGAATGTGGCACTATGTATGGGGGCACAGAGAATGTGGCACTATGTATGGGGGCACAGAGAATGTGGCACTATCTATAGTGGGCACCATCAATAAGTGCACGTGGTATGTGGTTCATTTATTTTTATTTTTTTTGGGGGGTGGGGATATGTGACATGATCACAGTGTATGCTGCTATTGTCTTCAGGGCACAGCATGTGGCACTGATGGGTTTCTCTTGATAGGGTGCGTTGCATGAGCTGGTAAAGGAGGAACCTGGAGATGTTTAGGCAGCAAACTGCAGAGATGAATCACGTCTTGGACTATGGTGGGCTGAACCAGATGGAAAGAGAAAAACTCTGGAGGAGACGTCACCAGTAAGTCACTAAATGTAAATTGGTATTCTTCCACTGACAGCATCTGATTAGTGGTCACTCATACAGGGGGTTCAGACCTGAGCGTTCTGAAACGAGCGCTCTGTATGCGCGATTGTACGGGCGTTTACAATCGCGCATACAGAGACAGGCGTGCACACATTGTCGCGCGTTCCCGAATATCTATGTGCGGGAACGCGCGACAAACGCCCCAAAAAAAGCTCAAGAACTTGTTTGAGCGTCGGGCGTTTTACAGCGCGATCGTACGCGCTGTAAAACGCCCAGGTGAGAACCATTCCCATAGGGAATCATTGGTTTCTCCGTGTTGAGCGTTTTACAGCGCGTAGGAACGCGCTGTAAAACGCTCAGGTCTGAACTTAGGGATATGGTTGACAGCGTGATGATGGGGGGATGCCATTCTCTTTTGTGAAACAACAACTCCCAGCATACCATTACAACTTTTCACGACATACTGAGAGCTGTAGTTTCACACTGTACTGTGCTTGTTTCTGGTGCTGTATCTATGTAATGGGCTTGATTATGATACTGTATATCTGTAGCATGCTGTATTTATATAATGGGCTTGGTTCTGGTGCTGTATTTACTTAACCCGTTCGCTACCAGCGCCGTACATGTACGGCGCTGGAGCGATGTGCGAACATGGCACCTGCTCGCACGTGCAGCGGGCGTCATGGCCGGCAGTTCTCTGCTGTTTCACACAGCAGAGACCTGCGGCTAATTACCGTGATCGGCAATAATACTGATCGCAGTACAGTAATGAAATGCTTTAGATTCCGTGATCAAGTCAGATCATGGCACCTACATGCACAAAAACCCAGAAGCTCGCGCTTCCGAGCTTCCTACCGATGCACCGTGTGGCCAATTCGGTCATTGGTAGTTGGGCTGAACACTCTCAGCCTTGCTGATAAGGCTGAAAGTGTTTATGCTGCAATTCTTATATTGGCCCCCAGATGGCAGGCCAAGGATAAGATTACAGTCAACTTTGCTCTTGATCACAATTATATTTAAGTTAAAAAATATATAAAAATTTAAAATCAACCCCTTTTCCATATAATTTAAAAATAAATACCTAACTATATATATATATATATATATATATATATATATATATATTTTTTTTCTATTTTAATAGTATGGGCGATTTAATTCACAGTGATACCCATTGTGTGTGTGTGTGTATATACATACCATACACACACACCATGGGTATCACTGTGAATTAAATCGCCCATACTATTAAAATAGAAAAAAAATACCAATACGGCGAATGGCGCAACTGAAAAAAGGGTCAAAATAGCGTATTTGCCATTTTTTCTTTGCTTCTCTTACCCAAAAAAAGGTAATAAAATGTGATCAACAAGTGACGCACACTCCAAAATGGTATCAATAAAAAGGTACAGATTTTTCCGCAAAAAAATTAGCCCCTAAACAGATCAGTAGACATAAGTATAAAAAAAGTTATGGGGGTCAGAATATAGGGATGTAAAAATATATATATATATATATATATATATATATATATATATTATTTTTACATTTTTTTATGTCTAAATAAACTATACATATCGGGTATCTTTGTAATCGTACTGACCCAGAGAATGAAGTGCATGGGTCAATTTTGCCGTAAACGAAATGCAGTGGGAACAAAACCCGTAAAACGGTGGAGGGATTGCGTTTTTTGTTTTTTTTCTATTCCACCCTATTTGGAATAATTTTCTTGCTTCCCACTACATTTTATGCCATAATAATGGTGGCATTAGAAAGTACAACCTGTCCCACAAAAAATAAGCCCTAATACAGCTATGTGACGGGAAATATAAAAAAGTTATTGCTCATGGAAAATAGGGAAGAAAAATGAAAACGCAAAAACCTGAGGTAGCCAAGGGGTTAATGGGCTTGGTTCTGCTGCTGTATTTATGTATTGATCTTGGTTGTGGTGCTGAACCTATGGACAGAGCTTGGTTCTAGTACTGTATTTATGTAGCGAGTAGAGATGAGCGAATTTCATATTTTGAAATTCGTTCACGCTTCGTTTACCGGTAAAAGGTTAATTGCGTTATGGATTCCGTTACCACGGACCATAACGCAATTCTATGACGAAATTCATAACGGAAAACAGAATGCCTTTAGAGGCATTCCGTTATTCCTTCCGTCATAATAGAAGTCTATGGCCTGCACAACGGATCTGTCCCGTTTCCGTTATGCAGCAGAGGATGGACGGATCTGTTTTGCATCCCATAGACTTCTATTATGACGGAATGCCTCTAAAGGCATTCCGTTTTCAGTTATGCATTCAGTCATAGAATTGATAACGCAATTCTGCTTTTACCAGTAAAGAAGCATGAACGAATTTCAAAATATGAAATTCGCTAATCTCTAGTAATGTGCTTGGTTCTGGTGCTGTATTTATGTATTAATCTTGGTTCTGTATATATGTACCATGCTTGGCTCTGGTGCTGTATTTATGTTTGATCTGTGCCGCGTTCCAGCTCATTCACTCTCCAGCTGCGTTTGCAGATCTGGGGTTTTCCCGCATCAACATCTGTGGCCGATTCAGTGGCGACGTGTCGCCTACGTGTCACTTGACCCAATGACATCACGCTTGGATGACACATGACACGTCACCGCTGAGGCCAGTCATTGGTGCTGCGCCACGTGTCCTGCATCTAACTGGATGTTGATGAAGTGAGACCCAAGATCTGCAGTCGCAGTGGGGGAAGCCAACAGCAGGTGTCAGGTAAGTACGATTCCCTCTGCAGGGTCAGAAAGGTCCCCAGTGCTGAAAAACCCGATTCCAAGACATTCGATGCACATATGCCATAAATTTATGAAAGGTTTGAGTCCCACTTCTGCATTACCTGCACCTTTCCCAAAAACAAAAACACACTCTTTTGCAGCTGCAGTACCAGTCAGGCTGACTTCACGGATAACTAACTTCGTCTCATGTGAGCCCATACATTTTATACAGATCTCCGTACAGCATCAATTCAAAGTTTTGAACAAATCGACTTCGGGTATAACATCCGAATCTCGCTTTGCTCATCACTAGATGCTGTAGATAGAAAGATGGCCATGCATAAGCCGAGCATACTTACTAGATGTGTCCATTTTCAGAACTCCCATAGAAGTGAATAGAAAGAGTTGCACATGTGCCGCCACCTCTCCATTGACAGCAGGCAAGAGACACTGGTAGATATGCACTAACTGTCACAATGGAAATGACCCTTTAAAATTGAGACCCCATTTGCCACCTTTGATAATAGTCACCACGTAAATACAACTGTTTTCTGGAATGCAGAAAACTGCATGTGAATACACTCTTTGAGAAGAGGTTGATCCAATGAAACAAGTCCTTTAATAATCTTATAAATAGAACACAAAGTAAAAAAAAAAAAAAAAAAAAAAAAGGAACAAATGATATGCTATAAAGAAAGGGGGGAAAAAAACTATATAAAATATATTCACAGGCCACACAGTCTTTGTACATAGAGATTTGTATCTATCAAAGGGGCTATTCAGGAATTGATAATGATGACCTATTCTCAGGGTGGGAGCCACAGCGGTCACCAGAGCTCTGATAAGCACAGTCGGCTCCTGGCAGCTTTCCAAGCACAGCGCCGTCCATTGTGTAGTGGCCGTGCTTGGTGTTGCAGCTCAGCCCCATTGACTTGAATAGGGCTCAGCTGCAACTAGGGCTGTGTTGACATCACATGGCCTAGGAAGAGGCCACTGTGCTCACAGGGCTCTGGCCTTTTTTAAAAGCTGATCGGCGGGGAATATTGGCCCCCACTGATCTCATATTTATGACCTATCCTGAGGATGGCTCATCAATATCAATTCCCGGATAACCTCTTTAATTTCCAGGCACTTCTGCACCATCTATAGCTTCCAACGCATGTGTAGAGCGTTTTATCACTGGAATGAGATTTCCCCCAGAACTTTATTAACATTTCTGATAAGAGAGGCATTATGTTTCCAGATAGTCTTGTCTTCTATTAAAGAGGTCTTTGGTAATTTCTTCTGTAGAGGTCCTCTGCAGTGGTAAACCAGAGCTGTTTCCAATGAGACACTCCGGTAATCTCCGTAACATTTTAAAATGGAGTGAACCGACGTCTGTATGACCTTCCTGGGATCCACGATCATCTTCAGAGCATTGAAATAATCTGGTCTGTCTGGTTCCCGATAGATGTACTGGAGGATGTTATATCCCGGGACGTCTTTCCAGGAGGAAATATCAGAGAAGTGGACATCAATGGGCACAGTTTGAGGAAAAATATGATTTTCAAATAGGAAAATTCCAACATTTGGATTCTGTTGTTGAAGACTTTTCATCATGGCATCCCAAGTCGTGTGCGAGAACGGTAAAATGATCTCATCAATATCATTGAGTAGCACAAACCTAGTCCTGTACATATTCCTATAAATGCAGTCATTGAGTGTTGCCAACTGACCATAATACCCTATATCTTTGGGGTCAACTGAATGGTGCCATGCGGTGCCAGGCCTGAGGTAACGCTGGATCGGCCAGTCTACCACCTCAAGGATACCTCTTGCGATATAATACTGCATAGTTTTTTTCATCTGTGGGCTGCAGCTGTTAAGGTAGATCATGACCCGTTGTGCCCCCAGGATCTGGTACATCTCCATGGTCTGAATGAATTGTAAGACATTGCTGTAATTCCCAAACATGGTGGAAATGCAGACCGTGAACTCTGCAGAAAATGGTTTCACATCTTGGTTTTGTATTTGGAATAGAGGTAATTGGGTCATTTTTTGCGTTAGAGACGTATGGACAGATAAATACTCAGCAGGGCAGTTTGGTGGAGTCTCACATAAAAGGTCCGTTGTCACATAGGGAAAGTCAAAGCGATCGCTATGCATGTCTATGGACGCCTTGGAGATCTGCACGCTCTTGTCTGTAGGGCAGCAGAAATAGCAGTATAGTTCCTTTACCTCTTTATGGTGGATAATGCTGAGAATCCGCACCATAGACCGATGGTCATCTCTGTAGTCATAGTACGGCGAGATGATGAACGTCCGGTTGTCGTCCAGTGCTGTAATCGTATCGGTGCTGAGTTTGCCATTACAAGGGGCGTTCTCAATTTTCTTCTTTACAGGTGCAGTGATCGGCAATTTGCTTAGAACCCCCAGTAAAAAGATGAAAGTCGTTGCAACAGACATACAGAGTAGAAGCTTCTTTGGGCATTTGTACATTGCGGCAGGGTAACAGAAACTTTAGGAAAAAAGCAAAAAAAAACACACAGGATTAATATACATAATTATAACAAGAAATCAAGTCAAAATTATAGGAATCAAATTTTTACTTGTTTGGACAATTCTTTTTTTGTTAGAAGAGTCCCCAAGCAATAATCTAATCTCAATGTGGCCTGATTTCAGACCCCCAACAATCTGCTGTAATATGCCCTGTCAGCAAGTGTTCAAGTCTCCTGCAGCGCCACCACAGGAGAAATAAAGTATGAAACTGTTTTCGGGAAAATCAGTCAGCTGTCGGTCCTAAATGAGGGACTCCCCTCTATTAAAGCGGTTTTCTCAGTTTTTTTTATACTGATGACATATCCTTGGAATAGTTAATCATTATCTCAATGGTCAGGGTCCGACACCCGGGACCTCTGCCGATCAGCTGTCTGAGAAGGCCTCCTTTCAGCTCAAGGAAATACATTTTTTAGAGAATGACCCCTTAAAACTTACTATTTATAAAATCCTTTTATAAAAAACAGGTTAACTAGACAACAACTCACAGGGTAAGTGAACAATAATCAGTGTATTTACCGGATAGCTAGTGGGCCACCAGTAATTATAAAAGGTCAAAAAGAGGGAGGGCAAAGGACAAATAACAATGGGGCACAAAAATTTCCCCAGTGTAGCCCTGCTAAGTCCTCAGCCCTGGGATGACTCCTGATGGTGGGGCCTCCCCGTCCCCGTGCCTAACCTGGCTGGCCCTAAAAAAAGCCCTAATAGAAATTGGGTTTCCCTACTGCCCTGATGCGTTTGCCCCCCCCCAAACTGCCGGTGATCAATGTGTGTGTTCAGGCGCTACTAAAGATAAGATGCCAGGCACTGCTCACGCGCCCGTTACCCGACAGGCGGTACGCTCATATGGAAAATGCACCCTTAAAGAACCCCACCCCCACCACACCCCAAATCCCTCCACTAGCGGAGGGAAACGGGAGATAAAGAAGTGGAGGAGGGGGATAGAGGCCCACCCAAAATCCCCTCATATCAAAGTGTAGGCAGAGGGCTCTCTACTGGGTACTCATAAACTCCTTTGTTTAAAGTTTATTAAAGAGGATCGACATATCTCACATGGTGCACATATAAGGCAACACTTATCTTGAACTAATTGCTGTTGCGGGGCTAAGTATGAACTTTTAAACACAAAAGGGATGTGTCATTATGACATGATATATATGTCACAGACAAAATTCGATGCTTTCCACGTCGTTGACCAGTCTAGGGAATATGGTTACCCTTTCTTAAAGCACATTTAATCATAAAAACGGAGACCGGCCGGTCCATACATTTAAATAAAGCAGGTGAAATCAAGTCTTTCATTCAGGCCTAGTGGGGACTGGGACCTGAATTTATATATCCATTCGGATTCTCTTTGTAGGATTTTCCTGTCCCAGTCACCCCTTCTAGGAGACTGAGGAATTACCTCCAAAAATGAAAATGTCACTACTCTAGGGTTCCCTCCATGATGTTCATTAACATGTTCTTCTAAAGGGGTGCCCTTCTTTTTATCTACATCATTGACATGCTCACAAATTCTTCTCCTTACTTCCCTATTCCCTATATAATCTTTGGGGCAGGGACATTGACATATATAGATAACACGTTTTGTTTTGCAGTTTGCAAAATCCCGGACCGTGAATGTCCTGTTAGTTGCTGAGCATGTGATAGTTTTAGATCCAGATACAAAGTAACACGCTTTAAATGTGCCGCAGCGATAACTGCCAAGGGGTTTTCGGTAGGTACAGGCAAGTGCCTGGCGTTGTATAATGGCTGTGCACAAGGCGATCCCGTAGCCTTTTCTATAGGTAATACTGGGATATGGGGCAACAGAGTCCGTTAAGTCTGGGTCAATTAATAAAATGAGCCAGTACTTATTCAGGACCGCCCTCACCTCGGCATTAGTGGTGTCATATGTAGAGATGAGGCGGATAGGAGCCTGTCTTCTAACGGTCGTATTTTTTTAAATAAGAAGGGACGTCCTTTCTAGTGTCAGTGTCTGTTTAAAAGCGTGTCTGAGGATCTTGGGAGGGTATCCCCTCTCAGTTAACCTATTCCGTAGTTCTCCGGCCTCCTTATGGAAACTTAAGTCATCGGAACAGTTTCTCCGGACCCTAAGATACTGTCCTTTCGGGATGCCCCTTTTCAAGGCCGGGGGATGATGGCTGTCCCAATGGAGAATGCTGTTGGTCGCTGTTGATTTCCTAAAAAGGGTAGTGGTAAGTCTTTCACCAGTTTTAGATACTTTTACATCAAGAAAAGTAATAGATTGATCTTGTACTTCGTATGTAAATCTGAGCCCCACTTGGTTTACATTTAGTGAGTCGACAAACTTAGCAAACTCAGCCTTATTCCCGCTCCAGATTACAAAGATATTGTCTATATATCTGGTCCAGAATGATATCTTATCGTTCCACCAGGTATCCTGGTCCGGGAATACCACCTTGTCCTCCCACCAGCCCAGAAAGAGATTGGCATAGCTGGGCGCACAAGGGCTGCCCATAGCTGTCCCCTTGAGCTGGTGGTAGAAACGCTTGTTAAACAAAAATAAATTAGGAGTCAGGATAAACTCAAGAAGTGCGAGCACAAATCCGTTGTGATTCCACATCTATGCTGGTAAGCAAACACGAGGAATTAATGTCTAGCGTCTCGATTTTATTAAGAAAGTCCATTGTGTCGCTAGTGTAGGAGGGACGTGTGAGAATAAATTGTCTCAACTATCAATATATATGCCACTGTTCTGTGACCGTGACCCTACTCCAGACACTATTGGGCGACCCTTTAAGGGCGATGTCCCCTTATGGACTTTTAGCAGTCAGTAAAAGGTTGCAATTTGGAGTACCGTTGGAAGTAAAAAAGTTATATTTAGATTCGGTTATTACTTTATTCCTTCTGCCAGATAGGAGAATCGTTTTTAATTCAGCCAGAAAGTTAATCGGTGGGGTCCCACGGTAAGAGTTGATGCCCTTCTGGATCCCTCAGAATGCTCAGGCACATTTTGGTGTATATTTCATGATCTATTATTACCAAAATTACCCCCCTTATCGGCCGGTTTTATAACAACGGATATGTCCCATTCCAGGGTTTTTAGGGCCTCTAGTTACTTTATGGAAAGATTTTTATGATACTGTTGGCTGGCCCCAATTTTCTCAAGATCTAAAATCATTAGCCGTTGAAAAATGTCTATGAATTCATAGTTTGCGAGAGGGGGCATTTTGGTACTTTTGGGGCACAGATTGTAAAATTGGCCTTCGCCGGGGTTACGCGAGTCCTCTTCCCATAATTCCATAAGGATCTCCAAATCAGAAATCTCACTCTGTTCGATCCCTAATTTATCTAGGGATTGTCTGTTGGAATTATTGAAGAACTTTTTCCCACTTGAGTTTCCTGCAGAAAATATGTAAATCCTTTATCCAGGTAAATGGTCTAAACTCAGTGGTTGGGACGAAGGAAAGGCCCCTTTTTAATACACTTATTTCTGTCTCATCTAAAAAGCGTGAGGAGAGATTTATGATTTGTAGGCCATCGTTGGTATCCAGCTGTCTCCTCCCTTGTTCTGATCTCTCAGTTGGTTAGAATTTTGAACTTGTGTTAAAAAAGGGGACGGAACGATTGTATTACCAGACGATGCTACAAAAGAAGAGGAGGAGGGCACCTTATTGGCCCCCCTCCCCTCTGGCGATTGCCCATATCCCTTCCCCCTTTGCGTATTTTCTGCCTTTTTTTATATAAGAGGGTCACTTATTTCATCCTCCCTTATTAGTGGTTTGCTGAATTTCTGTATCGGAAAAATCTATATCCACAGAGAAAACCTCTGACGCAGAGGGAACATCCTTACTTTTACTTTCTAGCTGGTATGGTTTATTTTCTTTAAAGTCACTCGGGTCTCTAATAAATTGTCTATGTTTCCTTTCCTTAATGAGGCTCTGGAATCTCTCAACAGATGTTTGAAGGGATGAGTAACGTCTATTAAAGTCTGGGTAAGCCGTAATTTTAAGGGCAATCTACTTCAGTTCTTTTAATTTATCAGAGGTTCTCACAAAGAGATCTCTTTCTTCTTCCAACAGGATGTTCATGAGGTTCAAAGAGCTCTGTGTCAATTCCTTCTCCCACCTTTTAATAAAAGTGGGGAAGGGAATTCGGGGAGCAGGGGCTATATGGATCTGTAAACCCTTAGGTACAATTTGGTGTTCAAGGTAGCTCTCCAGGGATCTTATTTCCCACCAGGACTTTATGTTCTCTTTGTAATTGTAAATGCTAATTTACAGGTCACAGAGGAGGACAGGCCCGAAATCTCCTTGTCAGAGAAGATATATTTTGCCTCACTAATGAATGCTTCAGTAAACAGAGTCCCGTTTAAAAAACCTAGTTATTGTTATTAAAAAACAGATGCATATAGATACTTAAAGGTCAGGTGCAAGTGAAAACCAAAGAAAATAAATTTTTTAGGCCTCTTTCACACTTGCGTTGTCCGGATCAGTCGTGTACTCCATTTGCCGGAATTACACGCCGGATCCGGAAAAACGCAAGTGAACTGAAGGCATTTGAAGACGGATCCGTCTTCAAAATGCGTTCAGTGTTACTATGGCAGCCAGGACGCTATTAAAGTCCTGGTTGCCATAATAGTAGTGGGGAGCAGTATACTTACCGTCCGTGCGGCTCCTGGGGCGCTCCAGAATGACGTCAGAGCGCCCCATGCGCATGGATGACGTGTCCATGCGATCACGTCATCCATGCGCGTGGGGCGCCCTGACGTCACTCTGGAGCGGCCCGGGAGCCGCACGGACGGTAAGTATACTGCACCCCCGCTCCCCACTACACTTTACCACGGCTGCCAGGATTTTAGCGTCCTGGCAGCCATGGTAACCATTCAGAAAAAGCTAAACGTCGGATCCGGTAATGCGCCGAAACGAAGTTTAGCTTAAGGACGGATCCGGATTAATGCCTTTCAATGGGCATTAATTCCGGATCCGGCCTTGCGGCAAGTGTTCAGGATTTTTGGCCGGAGCAAAAAGCGCAGCATGCTGCAGTATTTTCTCCGGCCAAAAAACGTTCCGGTCCTGAACTGAAGACATCCTGAACGGATTTCTCTCCATTCAGAATGCATGGGGATAATCCTGATCGGGATTCTTCCAGCATAGAGCCCTGACGACGGAACTCTATGCCGGAACAAAAGAACGCAAGTGTGAAAGAGCCCTTAGAGAATGACTACTTAAAACTTACTATTTATTAAATACTTTTATAAAAAAATGGCTAACTATACAACAACTCACAGGATAAGTGAACAATAATCAGTGTATTTACCAGATAGCTAGTGGACCGCCAGTAATTATAAAAAGGTCAAAAAGAGGGAGGGCAAAGGACAAATAACAATGGGGCAGAAAAATTTCCCTAGTGTAGCCCTGCTAAGTCCTCAGCCCTGGGATGACTCCTTAAGGTGGAGCCTCCCCTTGCCTAACCTGGCTGTCCCTAAAAAAAAGCACTAATAGAAATTGGATTTTTTGATAAGAATAACTCCTTGCAGCTCACCCTAGTGAGATACAAAGCACAGCCAATACCCAGTGGACAGGACTGTGATAGGTAAGCTGCGAGGATGCCACGGTGCTCACCAGAGCTGGTTGTTGGACTCCTCGCTCTACCTGGCCTTGCTGTACTAAGTGGGCTTGTGAATAAGTGGAGTTTAAAGAACCAGAGTTTATGACAAGGAGCAAGAAACTAAGGTTTGATTGATTTTCCTTGATTCTAGCTAGTCCTCCAACTACAGCAGACAGGGTCTAATTCTAACTCATATTTAGGGTCTATTCACACGTCCGTATGCGTTTTTTCTGGATCCGCAAATTGCAGATCCGCAAAACACGGACACCAGCAATGTGCGTTCCGCATTTTGCGGACCACACATTGCTGGCACTTTCATAGAAAATGCCTTTTCTTGTCCGCAATTACATGTTCTATTTTTTTATCCGCAAATGCGGAGGCGGATAGCACATTCCGGCCCCATTGAAAATGAAGGGGTCCACACCCATTCCGCAAAATTGCGGAACAGATGCGGACCCATTTTGCAGACATGTGAATGGACCCTTACTGTTTTCCTTCTTTCTTTACTGTTCATCCCCATTTAAGTCCTTAAGGACCCAGGACGAGAATGCTAGTCCTAAAGGGCTGGTACTTTGCTCCCCAGGACGAGCATTCTCGTCCTGCGGTCCTTCTCTTCCCCCACGTGCGGTGCCGCGATCAGCGGCAGAGATCTGGCTGTTACTGACAGCCGGATCCCTGCTGCATCCACTAGTATCGGTGATAACGCCGATGCCGGTGGATTAACCCCTTATATGCCGCGGTCAGCGCTGACTGCGGCATATGGGAGGTTTGCGGTCTCTCACCTTAGCCATCGGCTAAAAAAAAAATAATAATAATTGTTACGTTTCAAGAAAAAAAAATAATGCGTCCTCCCAAAATAAAGTAAAAAAAAAAAATATAATAATATATATTTTTTTTAAATTAGTTAAAAAAAGAAAAGTAGACATATTCGGTATCTCCGCCTCTGTATTGACCAGCTCTATAAAAATATCACATTACCTAACCCCTCAGGTGAACATCTTAAAAAAATAAAAATAATGAAAACTGTGCTAAAAAAAAAAAAAAAAAAAAAAGAAGTTAATCAAAATGGCGTATGCCCCCGAAAAAATGGTTAGAAGCTTTTATACTAGGATCTAGGGGGAGGGTGGGGGGGGGGGGGTTTCATACTAATAAGGGGGTAGATAGTGTAGATAGAGAGTGGGATATAGAAGGGGACAGTTGGGATTTAGTGGGGGCTGGGGTTAGTGAGGAAAGTAGGGAGAAGACTGGGCAGAACTATACACCGATGAAAAATAGAACTGCTGGTAACAAGAACCTGTTACCTACAAACATCAACCAAGGTATTAGGTTGTAGTCATCTCCTGTTATACTTCTGCAGTAATGTGCTCTGAATTAGGGCTGGGACGATGGATAGGGGAGGGTAGTTATCCACCTAGGGCGCCACTTCATAATAGGGGGCGTATTCATGGCCGTCCAACTTCACAAGCCTCAGGCTGCTAGACCTCAAGCCTGTGGGGTGTTAGAACAGAGCAAGAAGCCGCAAGGACATTATTATATACAGGTCCTTCTCAAAAAATTAGCATATTGTGATAAAGTTCATTATTTTCTGTAATGTACTGATAAACATTAGACTTTCATATATTTTACATTCATTACACACAACTGAAGTAGTTCAAGCCTTTTATTGTTTTAATATTGATGATTTTGGCATACAGCTTATGAAAACCCAAATTTCCTATCTCAAAAAATTAGCATATTTCATCCGACCAATAAAAGAAAAGTGTTTTTAATACAAAAAAAGTCAACCTTCAAATAATGATGTTCAGTTATGCACTCAATACTTGGTCGGGAATCCTTTTGCAGAAATGACTGCTTCAATGCGGCGTGGCATGGAGGCAATCAGCCTGTGGCACTGCTGAGGTGTTATGGAGGCCCAGGATGCTTCGATAGCGGCCTTAAGCTCATCCAGAGTGTTGGGTCTTGCGTCTCTCAACTTTCTCTTCCCAATATCCCACAGATTCTCTATGGGGTTCAGGTCAGGAGAGTTGGCAGGCCAATTGAGCACAGTAATACCATGGTCAGTAAACCATTTACCAGTGGTTTTGGCACTGAGCAGGTGCCAGGTCGTGCTGAAAAATGAAATCTTCATCTCCATAAAGCTTTTCAGCAGATGGAAGCATGAAGTGCTCCAAAATCTCCTGATAGCTAGCTGCATTGACCCTGCCCTTGATAAAACACAGTGGACCAACACCAGCAGCTGACATAGCACCCCAGACCATCACTGACTGTGGGTACTTGACACTGGACTTCAGGCATTTTGGCATTTCCCTCTCCCCAGTCTTCCTCCAGACTCTGGCACCTTGATTTCCGAATGACATGCAAAATTTGCTTTCATCCGAAAAAAGTACTTTGGACCACTGTAGCCCAGGTCAGGCGCTTCTGCCGCTGTTTCTGGTTCAAAAGTGGCTTGACCTGGGGAATGTGGCACCTGTAGCCCATTTCCTGCACACGCCTGTACACGGTGGCTCTGGATGTTTCTACTCCAGACTCAGTCCACTGCTTCCGCAGGTCCCCCAAGGTCTGGAATCGGTCCTTCTCCACAATCTTCCTCAGGGTCCGGTCACCTCTTCTCGTTGTGCAGCGTTTTCTGCCACACTTTTTACTTCCCACAGACTTGCCACTGAGGTGCCTTGATACAGCACTCTGGGAACAGCCTATTCGTTCAGAAATTTCTTTGTGTCTTACCCTCTTGCTTGAGGGTGTCAATGATGGCCTTCTGGGCAGTCTTACCCATGATTGCGGTTTTCAGTAATGAACCAGGCTGGGAGTTTTTTAAAGCCTCAGGAATCTTTTGCAGGTGTTTAGAGTTAATTAGTTGATTCAGATGATTAGGTTAATAGCTCGTTTAGAGAACCTTTTCATGATATGCTAATTTTTTGAGATAGGAAATTTGGGTTTTCATGAGCTGTATGCCAAAATCATCAATATTAAAACAATAAAAGGCTTGAACTACTTCAGTTGGTGTGTAATGAATCTAAAATATATGAAAGTCTAATGTTTATCAGTACATTACAGAAAATAATGAACTTTATCACAATATGCTAATTTTTTGAGAAGGACCTGTATATATCTGGCACTACTGGGGAGGAATGGAGGAGCATTATATACATACTGGCACTATGAGGGGAAGCATTATATATCAGAACTAGTGGGGGGCACTATAGGGGGACTTTAGAGCCACTGGGAGCATTATGGTTATATTATTACTACTAGAATACTGTAGGGGCGTTATTATTTGACGCAATATGGTAGGGCATTGCTACTAATAGGGGCTATCTTGGGGAGTATTATCACTAATAGGGGCACCATTACTAATGAGGGAAGTCTGGGTGTATAGTATAGTATACAGTTTGTGGACATGGGGGAGGGGGAGCAGAACAGGCACAGTATTGAGGGTAGCTTCAAGAGGTTCTCCAGGTTTTTTTCATATTGATGACCTATCCTTAGGATAGGTCATCAATATTAAATCGGCGGGGGTCTGACACCCGGCACTCCTGACAATTAGCTGTTTGAGGAGACGGCATGTGCTGTGCTCACATGCCGTCTCCCTCCTCTCTTTCTGCTCTGCTGCTGTATGTCTATGGGACAGCAGCAGTGAACAGCACGTGCCGTCTACTCAAACAGCTGATCGGCGGTGTTGTCGGACTATGTTTTTAGCACATTATTACAAAATGTGGGTTCCCCCCCCTCTTTTGATTTTGCCCAGGGCCAAATTTTGTCTAAAACTGTCCCTGGGCCCTAGGTACCCCAGTCCGACACTGACAGGGTCAATAGTAAAGGCGGTGGCGTGTGCCTGTATGTGAGGAGTGATAAGTGTGAAAGAGGAAATTGTGGGTGAGGATGTGGAAACCTTATGAGTGTAAGTTCAAAGTGATATAAACACTGAAAAAATAATTACTTGGTGTAATCTATAGACCCCCTAGCATCACAGAGAATATAGAAATGCAACTGTATAACCAAATAGAGCAGGCAGTACAGGCTGGTACAGTGGTCATAATGGGAGATTTTAACTTCCCAGACATTGACTAGGGTCATGATTCTGCCTCAACTGCAAAGGGGAGAAGATTCCTCAACTTGCTACAGGACCACTTTATGGGCCAGTTTGTAGAAGCTCCCACTAGCGGCTATGCTCTGTTGGATCTGGTAATCTCTATTGACGCCGAGCTTGTTGAAAATGTTACTGTTCGAGAAACACTAGGTAATAGTGACCACAATATAATTATATTCCGCCTAAACTAGAAGAAGCAAACGCTGTCAGGCAGAGCAAAAACACTGAATTTTAAAAAGGCTAATTTCCCTGGGTTGAGGGCAGCATTTCAGAGCATAGACTGGGAGCAGCTAGTGTCACAAAATAATACTGAGGAAAAATGGGAGAGCTTTAAATCCATAATTGCACTAAAAAATTTATTCACTTAGGTAACAAGTATAAACGGTTAAAATTAAACTCCCCATGGCTTACAGCTACTGTAAAAAGGGCAATAAAAGACAAAAAAGGGCATCTAAAAAATACAAATCTGAGGGGTCAGCTGTAGCGTTTGAAGATTACAAAAGGGCTTAATAAAATCTGTAAAATTAGATAAAATTAGCAAAAATACAAAGCGAACAGCGGGTGGCAAAAGAGCAAAACAAATCCCCCAAAATTCTTTGAATATATAAATGCTAAAAAACCAAGGTCCGAGCAGGTAGGTCCCCTAAATAATGGTAAAGGGGGGGTAGTTACTGAAGCTAAGGAAAAGGCAGAGTTACAAAATGTTTTTTTTTAGCTCCGTTAATACAAAAGAAGAGTAAGGAGCTAATATCGGTGGTGCTGGGGCTGTTAGTACATCCAGTAATATACTCAAGTGGCTAACTGTAGATGTGGTCTAAGACAAGTTAAATAAGGTAAATGTGAACAAGGCTCCGGGTCGAGATGTATTATACCCAAGAGTTCTTAAAGAGCTCAGTCCAATCATTGCTGTGCCCCTGTTTATAATATTCAAAGATTCTCTAGGTACTGGTACAGTGCCAAGTGATTGGCGCAAGACAAATGTGGTGCCTATATTCAAAAGAGGCAGAAGGACCTTCTCCAGAGAGTTATGGTCAACAATTCCTATTCAGAATGGGCCCAGGTTATAAGTGGTGACCCCAAGGTTCAGTGCTGGGCCCTTTATTACTCAATTTATTTATTAATGATATCGAGGACGGGATTAATAGCCCATATCTATTTTTGCAGATAACACTAAACTATGTAGTACTGAGCAGTCTATGGAAGATGTCCATAAAATGCAAGCTGACAAACACACGGGGCCAGATTTATCATTAGCTCAAGTCAGAATAATGGAGTCACAAAAACTGCTCAAAAACGTTTTTCTTCTGCTCTGCACTATGCTCACCAGTTTTCTGAAAGTGGGCGTGTTTTCTTATGTAAATGAATCTCTAGACAGATTTACTATTGCGACCATTTAAAAAGTCGCTAAAAAGTCACACAAAAAAAAGCGCAATTTCACTCCAGTGAGGACCATGGACTAACTCAGTATACATATACAGTTCAAGAGGTCTAACAACATAACTTAAACATGAACAGCGTGCAAACAGACATCCCCTCCCCAGTGTCTTAATAAAAGAATAGTGAGAGAGTAGACACATGTGATGGGATTATCTCCTGAGTGTATCAGAGGGTGATCTACTCCTCTGCACCGGAGTCAGCTACTCCTCCGATCACTAAAACAATAGAACAAAAGGTACAAATGAACTAACACATTCCTTGGGAGCCTCAGCGCAGAGTTAACCCTTTTTGTGTTGCTGGGTTCACCCCTGTACCTTTAATGGGTAGTAGAATGATATGGCCTATAATACTCCACACATAAATCAGGGTTAATAGTTCCTTGTAACCCCAAGAGACTGAGGGTGGGTGGGATCTCCATAGTTCTGGGTCCATAGTCCATAGGAAGGAGGCTAGCCCTCAGGCCTCTCCAGCAGCCCCAGTGAAAGCTCAGTCCATCACAACACCTGCCCCTGCCCCCCATATCCTGTCCTATCTCATCTTCATAGAGGCCCTTCTGTCTCCTTTCCTCCCCCATGTATCCAGAGCTCCTGTCTCACCCTCCTATCTACTATTGCTGCCCTGCACAGACCTCCTACCCCTACTTCTTGTATTAATCCCCCTCAGAGCCCCTTTTACCTACTTGCTGTGTGCACCCTTCCTGTCTATCCAGGGCCTTGGGCCCCTGAGTAGTAAGAGGGTATATGTCTCGTCAAACTGCAAAGTGACAGGTACCACGCCCCCTTTTATACAGATACCCTGCCCCTTTTATATTGCTTGATATTAACCGCCTCCGGACCGCCTAACGCAGATCCGCGGTCCGGAGGCGGCAGCTCTGCGCAGAGTGACGCATATACGCGTCATCTCGCGAGAGCCGTGATTTCCTGTGGACGCGCGCACACAGGCGCGCGCGTTCACAGGATCGGAAGGTAAGAGACAGGATCTCCAGCCTGCCAGCGCCGATCGTTCGCTGGCAGGCTGGAGATGCGATTTTTTTAACCCCTAACAGGTATATTAGACGCTGTTTTGATAACAGCGTCTAATATACCTGCTACCTAGACCTCTGGTGGTCCCTTTTGCTTGGATCGACCACCAGAGGACACAGGTAGCTCAGTAAAGTACCACAAAACACCACTACACTACACCCCCCCTGTCACTTATTAACCCCTTATGAACCCCTGATCACCCCCCTGTCATTGATCACCCCCCTGTCAGGCTCCATTCAGACATCCGTATGATTTTTACGGATCCACGGATACATGGATCGGATCCGCAAAACACATACGGACGTCTGAATGGAGCCTTACAGGGGGGTGATCAATGACAGGGGGGTGATCCCCCATATAGATTCCCTGATCACCCCCCTGTCATTGATCACCCCCCTGTAAGGCTCCATTCAGACGTCCGTATGATTTTTACGGATCCACGGATACATGGATCGTATCCGCAAAACACATACGGACGTCTGAATGGAGTCTTACAGGGGGGTGATCACCCATATAGACTCCCTGATCACCCCCCTGTCATTGATCACCCCCCTGTAAGGCTCCATTTAGACATTTTTTTTGGCACAAGTTAGCGGAAATAGATATTTTATTTTTCTTACAAAGTCTCATATTCCACTAACTTGTGTCAAAAAATAAAATCTCACATGAACTCACCATACCCCTCACGGAATCCAAATGCGTAAAATTTTTTAGACATTTATATTCCAGACTTCACGCTTTAGAGCCCCTAAAATGCCAGGGCAGTATAAATACCCCACATGTGACCCCATTTCGGAAAGAAGACACCCCAAGGTATTCCGTGAGGGGCATATTGAGTCCATGAAAGATTGAAATTGTTGTCCCAAGTTAGCGGAAAGGGAGACTTTGTGAGAAAATACAAAAAAATAAAAATCAATTTCCGCTAACTTGTGCCAAAAAAAAAAAAAAATTCTATGAACTCGCCATGCCCCTCATCGAATACCTTGGGTTGTCTTCTTTCCAAAGTGGGGTCACATGTGGGGTATTTATACTGCCCTGGAATTTTAGGGGCCCGAAAGCGTGAGAAGAAGTCTGGGATCCAAATGTCTAAAAATGCCCTCCTAAAAGGAATTTGGGCCGCTTTGCGCATCTAGGCTGCAAAAAAGTGTCACACATGTGGTATCGCCGTACTCAGGAGAAGTTGGGGAATGTGTTTTGGGGTGTCATCTTACATATACCCATGCTGGGTGAGATAAATATCTTGGTCAAATGCCAACTTTGTATAAAAAAAATAGGAAAAGTTGTCTTTTGCCAAGATATTTCTCTCACCCAGCATGGGTATATGTAAAATGACACCCCAAAACACATTCCCCAACTTCTCCTGAGTACGGCGATACCACATGTGGGACACTTTTTTGCCGCCTAGGTGGGCAAAGGGGCACACATTCCAAAAGGCACCTTTAGGATTTCACAAGTCATTTTTTACACATTTTGATTTCAAACTACTTACCACACATTAGGGCCCCTAGAATGCCAGGGCAGTATAACTACCCCACAAGTGACCCCATTTTGGAAAGAAGACACCCCAAGGTATTCAGTGAGGGGCATGGCGAGTTCCTATAAATTTTTATTTTTTGTCACAAGTTAGCGGAAAAGGATGATTTAATTTTTTTTTTTCTTACAAAGTCTCATATTCCACTAACTTGTGACAAAATAAAAAATTCTAGGAACTCGCCATGCCCCTCACGGAATACCTTGGGGTGTCTTCTTTCCAAAATGGTGTCATTTGTGGGGTAGTTATACTGCCCTGGCAATTTAGGGGCCCTAATGTGTGCGAAGTAGTTTGAAATCAAAATCTGTAAAAAATGGCCTGTGAAATCCTAAAGGTGCTCTTTGGAATGTGGGCCCCTTTGCCCACCTAGGCTGCAAAAAAGTGTCACACATGTGGTATCGCCGTACTCAGGAGAAGTTGGGCAATGTGTTTTGGGGTGTCATTTTACATATACCCATGCTGGGTGAGATAAATATCTTGGTCAAATGCCAACTTTGTATAAAAAAATGGGAAAAGTTGTCTTTTGCCAAGATATTTCTCTCACCCAGCATGGGTATATGTAAAATGACACCCCAAAACACATTCCCCCAACTTCTCCTGAGTACGGCGATACCAGACGTGTGACACTTTTTTGCAGCCTAGGTGGGCAAAGGGGCCCACATTCCAAAGAGCACCTTTCGGGTTTCACAAGTAATTTTTTTTTACAGATTTTGATTTCAAATGACTTCTCACGCATCTGGGCCCCTAAAATGCCAGGGCAGTATAACTACCCCACAAATGACCCCATTTTGGAAAGAAGACACCCCAAGGTATTTTGTGATGGGCATAGTGAGTTCATGGAAGTTTTTATTTTTTGTCACAAGTTAGTGGAATATGAGACTTTGTAAGAGAAAATAAAAAAATAAAAGAATATCAGTTTTCCGCTAACTAAAAAGTTCTATGAACTCACTATGCCCATCAGTTAATACCTTAGGGTGTCTACTTTCCGAAATGGGGTCATTTGTGGGGTGTTTGTACTGTTTGGGCATTGTAGAACCTCAGGAAACATGACAGGTGCTCAGAAAGTCAGAGCTGCTTCAAAAGTAGTTTGTAAACGCTATAACTTTTACCCAAACCATTTTTTTTTTTACCCAAACATTTTTCTTTTAATCAAAGACATGTAGAACAATAAATTTAGCGAAAAATTTATATATGGATGTAGTTTTTTTTGCGAAATTTTACAACTGAAAGTGAAAAATGAAATTTTTTAGCAAAAAAATCGTTAAATTTCGATTAATAACAAAAAAAAAGTAAAAAATGTCAGCAGCAATGAAATACCACTAAATGAAAGCTCTATTAGTGAGAAGAAAAGGAGGTAAAATTAATTTGGGTGGTAAGTTTCATGACCGAGCAATAAACGGTGAAAGTAGTGTAGTGCAGAAGTGTAAAAAGTGGCCTGGTCATTAAGGGTGTTTCAGCTAGGGGGGTTGAAGTGGTTAAATTGATATTGCCTGATATTAAGTTTATAGTGCTTGATATTAAGTTTATATTGTGTGATATTACAAACCGGATTCCCAAAAAGTTGGGGCACTATGCAAATCGTGAATAAAAACTGAATGCAATGATGTGGAGATGGCAAATGTCAATATTTTTTTTGTAATAGAACGTAGATGACAGATCAAACGTTTAATCCGAGTAAATGTATCATTTTAAAGGAAAAATACGTTGATTCAAAATTTTACGGTGTCAACAAATCCCCAAAAAGTTGGGACAAGTAGCAATAAGAGGCTGGAAAAAGTTAATTTGAGCATAATGAAGAGCTGGAAGACCAATTAACACTAATTAGGTCAATTGGCAACATGATTGGGTATAAAAAGAGCTTCTCAGAGTGGCAGTGTCTCTCAGAAGCCAAGATGGGTAGAGGATCACCAATTCCCTGTCACGGACGGTGTACAGGAAACAAGGCAAAGCAACATGCATAAATGACTCGCTGGATCCAAAAGCTAAGGAACAAAAGGGAGACCCCTGCAGAAGACCTGGCACTTTCCCTGGCTGCTCAGCCTATGCAAAGATCCGAATGGTGGAAGTTTGCATATCCACGTACCTTGACTATATAACCCCTGAGCACCCTACAATAGTGAGGGGACACGACCACCGGCTCCCTACACAAGATACGGAGGGAGTCAGGGTCACCTGGGATCCAGCAAACAGAAAATAACAGATAAATGTTCAACACTTAACTTTGTACCAGACAGGAGAACAAGGTCAGCATGCACACACACTCCAGGAAGAAGTATAAGCTGCCCAGAAAAGCATTCTGGGGAGGAATTTAAAGGGAAGCAATTAGTCCAACACATGACAGCTGAGAGAGGCTAACGAGATGAGGAACTGAATACCACAACAAAGAAACTCAAGGAGGAGTTTCTGAAAGGCCTCTGTCAGAGCTTCTCAGCTGTCTGGTTGTGACAGTACCCCTCCCTCTACGAGTGGACTCCGGACACTCAGAACCCACCTTCTCAGGATGGGACCTATGGAAAGCCCTGATGAGACGAGAGGCCTTAATGTCCGTCACTGGGACCCACATCCTCTCCTCAGGACCATACCCCTCCCAATGAACAAGGTACTGAAGAGAACCGCGGACAAGACGAGAATCCACAATCCTAGAGACCTGAAATTCAAGATTCCCATCAACCATAATCGGAGGAGGAGGCAAAGGCGAGGGTACAATGGGTTGAACATAAGGTTTCAATAAGGACTTATGAAAAACATTATGGATCTTCCAAGTCTGAGGAAGATCAAGACGGTATGCAACAGGATTGATGACAGACAGGATTTTGTAAGGCCCAATAAACCTAGGACCCAACTTCCAGGAGGGAACCTTCAATTTGATATTCTTGGTAGACAACCACACCAGATCACCAACATTCAGGTCCGGACCAAGCACACGTCTCTTATCTGCCACACGCTTATATCTCTCACTCATGCTCTTTAGATTATCCTGAATCTTTTGCCAAATAGATGACAAAGACGAGGAGAATCTGTCCTCATCAGGTAAACCAGAAGACCCCTCTCCCGAGAAAGTCCCAAACTGCGGATGAAACCCATATGCACCAAAAAATGGTGACTTATCAGAGGACTCCTGACGACGGTTATTTAAAGCAAACTCAGCAAGGGACAAAAAAGAACACCAATCCTCTTGATTCTCCGCCACAAAACAGCGCAGATATGTCTCCAGATTCTGATTGACGCGCTCTGTCTGGCCATTCGACTGCGGGTGGAAAGCAGAAGAGAATGACAACCGAACCCCCAAGCGAGAACAGAAAGCCTTCCAGAATCTGGAAACAAACTGCGTGCCCCTATCAGAGACTATGTCTGAAGGAATACCGTGCAATTTGACAATGTGATCAATAAATGCCTGCGCCAGCGTCTTAGCATTGGGCAAACCAGGAAAAGGGATGAAATGCACCATTTTGCTAAAACGGTCCACCACCACCAGAATCACAGTCTTCCCCGAGGAACGAGGCAGGTCCGTTATGAAGTCCATGGACAGATGTGTCCAAAGACGGGAAGGAGTGGGTAAGGGAAGGAGAGGACCTGATGGCCGTGAATGAGGGACTTTGGCACGAGCGCAAGTCTCGCAGGCTGCCACAAAACCCTCAACCGACTTACGAAGCGCAGGCCACCAGAATCTCCGAGCGATGAGATCCAGTGTGGCTCTTACCCCCGGGTGCCCAGCAAGGACATAATCGTGGTGTTCTTTAAAAATCTTGTGTCTTAAAGCGAGAGGCACAAACAACCTCCCAGGAGGACAAAGATCAGGAGCCTCTGACTGGGCTGCCTGCACCTCTGCCTCCAATTCAGGAAAAAGAGCAGAGACCACCACACCTTTAGCCAGAATGGGACCCGGGTCTTCAAAATTCCCGCCTCCCGGAAAACAACGTGACAGGGCATCTGCCTTCACATTCTTAACTCCAGGGCGGAACGTGACAACAAAATTAAACCTAGAAAATAACAAAGACCATCTGGCCTGTCTCGGGTTCAGACGCTTGGCTGACACCAAGTAGGCCAGATTTTTATGGTCAGTAAATACGGTAATAGGGTGTCTGGCTCCCTCTAGCCAATGGCGCCATTCCTCAAAAGCCAACTTGATGGCCAACAATTCCCTATCTCCCACATCGTAATTTCTCTCTGCGGAGGAGAGTTTTCTTGAGAAAAAGGCACACGGTCGCCAATTGGCAGGAGAGGAACCCTGAGACAAGACCGCCCCCACACCCACCTCAGAAGCATCAACCTCAACTATGAAGGGTAAAGAAACATCAGGTTGCACCAAGATGGGAGCGGAAGCAAAACTCTTCTTGATATCAGAAAAAGCCTTACGCGCCTCTACTGACCAAGAAGAAAAATCTACCCCCTTTCTGGTCATATCAGTGAGTGGTTTAACAATAGAAGAATAATTCAAAATGAACTTCCTGTAATAATTGGCAAAGCCCAAAAAACGCATCAGCGCCTTCTGATTCTCAGGAAGCTCCCACTCAAGCACAGCGCGGACCTTCTCGGGATCCATGCGAAAACCAGAAGCGGAGAGAAGAAACCCCAGAAATTGAATTTCTGGAACCGCAAACACACATTTTTCCAGTTTCGCATATAATTTATTTTCCCGCAGGATGAGCAAGACCTGACGTAAATGTTCCTTATGAGTTTTGAAATCGGGAGAAAAAAATCAAAATGTCATCCAAATACACCAATACAAATTTTCCCATCAAATGATAAAAAATGCTGTTCACGAAATGCTGAAAAACGGCTGGGGCATTCATCAAACCAAAAGGCATAACCAAATTTTCAAAATGGCCCTCAGGGGTATTGAAGGCCGTCTTCCATTCGTCCCCTTCTCTGACCCTGACCAGGTTGTATGCCCCTCTTAGATCTAATTTGGAAAAGACTTTAGCCCCAACAACCTGGTTAAACAGGTCCGGGATCAGAGGAAGCGGATAAGGTTCACGAATTGTGATACTGTTCAGCTCCCTGAAATCCAGACAAGGTCTTAATGAACCATCTTTTTTCTTAACAAAGAAAAAACCAGCGGCAACAGGTGACTTCGAGGGTCGTATGTGTCCTTTTCTCAGACTCTCAGAGATATAAGCACGCATAGCGATCCTCTCAGGTTGGGAAAGATTGTATAAGCGAGATTTAGGCAGCTTGGCATCTGGGATGAGATTAATAGGGCAATCGTACTCCCTGTGCGGGGGCAAATCCTGAACTCCACTCTCAGAGAAGACATCCGAAAATTCAGAGAGAAAAGATGGTACAGTCTTAGTAGCAACCTCAGAAACAGATGTCATGAGGCAATTCTCTCTGCAAAAGTCACTCCAACCATTTATTTGCCTCGCTTGCCAATCAATGGTGGGGTTATGTTTAGTGAGCCAGGGTAGCCCCAACACTAGAGGGGTAGGCAAACCGCTAAGGACAAAACATGACACATCCTCAACATGAGCATCACTCACAATTAAACGGATATTGTGAACTATGCCCATTAATGATTTCTGAGAAAGTGGAGCGGAATCAATCGCAAAAACCGGAATATTCTTTCCCAAAGTGCACACCTTGAAACCATGAGCTATTGCGAATTAACTATCAATGAGATTGACCGCTGCTCCACTATCCACAAAAATCTCACAAAAAATGCCCTTGCTCTCTAGCGCCACCCTAGCAGGCAGGACAAAACGGGAACTACAAGCAAACAGAAAACCTTCAATTTCCGCCTCAACCCTGCCAATAGTAACAGACGGAACATTTTTAAAAGATTTTTTCCTCTTTGTTTCTTTATTATTCCCAGAGAACTGCCTGAATCTCCTAGAGGGACAAATATTTGCTAAATGATTAATACCTCCACAACAAAAACAAACCCTCCCATGCGGGCTGAATCTTCTATTGTCAGAAGCAATCAACCCCAGCTGCATGGGCTCCTGCTCAGAAGGGGCTGACAGCGACTGAGACCCCTGCGCACACAATGGGACCGCTGCACAGTCCTGGGACCGAGTATGACAGGAAGGAGAGATCTCTCCTCTCTCTCTAAGACGCCTGTCAATACGAACGACCTGAGACATAGCAGAGTCCAAAGAAATAGGCCTTTCATGAAAGGCAAATGCATCTTTCAATCCCTCTGAAAGACCATGGCAAAATTGACTTCGGAGTGCAGCATCATTCCAACTAGTATCAGCTGCCCATCTCCGAAATTCTGAGCAGTAAATCTCTGCGGATTGTTTACCCTGGCATAAGAGACGTAGTCTAGACTCCGCCAGAGCAATACGATCCGGATCATCATATATCTGACCCAGGGCTAAAAAGAATTCATCCACTGAACGGAGGGACCGTGCCCCCTCCGGCAGCGAAAAGGCCCAGGACTGAGCGTTACCCCTGAGCAGCGATATAATGATCCCCACCCTCCGTTCCTCATCACCAGAGGAAAGGGGAAGAAGGCGATAATGGAGTTTGCAAGCCTCTCTAAAGCGCACAAAATTCTCACTACCCCCGGAAAACGTATCCGGGAGCGAAATCTTAGGCTCAGAACAAACTCCATGAACGCCAGCTGAACCGGTCACTTGAAGCTGAGAAAAAGTCCTGCGGAGATCAGCTACCTCCAATGAAAGACCCTGAAGGCGTTCAGCCAAAAGTGAAACCGGATCCATGCTTGAGACGGTTATGGCGGCTTATAATGTCACGGACGGTGTACAGGAAACAAGGCAAAGCAACATGCATAAATGACTCGCTGGATCCAAAAACTAAGGAACAAAAGGGAGACCCCTGCAGAAGACTTGGCACTTTCCCTGGCTGCTCAGCCTATGCAAAGATCCAAATGGTGGAAGTTTGCATATCCACGTACCTTGACTTTATAACCCCTGAGCACCCTACAATAGTGAGGGGACACGACCACCGGCTCCCTACACAAGATACGGAGGGAGTCAGGGTCACCTGGGATCCAGCAAACAGAAAATAACAGATAAAATGTTCAACACTTAACTTTGTACCAGACAGGAGAACAAGGTCAGCATGCACACACACTCCAGGAAGAAGTATAAGCCGCCCAGAAAAGCATTCTGGGGAGGAATTTAAAGGGAAGCAATTAGTCCAACACATGACAGCTGAGAGAGGCTAACGAGATGAGGAACTGAATACCACAACAAAGAAACTCAAGGAGGAGTTTCTGAAAGGCCTCTGTCAGAGCTTCTCAGCTGTCTGGTTGTGACATTCCCACAATGTTGCGCAGAAAGATAGTGGAGCAATATCAGAAAGGTGTTACCCAGCGAAAAATTGTAAAGACTTTGCATCTATCATCATCAACTGTGCATAACATCATCCGAAGATTCAGAGAATCTGGAACAATCTCTGTGCGTAAGGGTCAAGGCCGTAAAACCATACTGGATGCCAGTGATCGCCGGGCCCTTAAACGACACTGCACCACAAACAGGAATGCTACTGTAAAGGAAATCACAGAATGGGCTCAGGAATACTTCCAGAAACCATTGTCAGTGAACACAATCCACCGTGCCATCCGCCGTTGCCAGCTGAAACTCTACAGTGCAAAGAAGAAGCCATTTCCACAAGCTCAGGCATTTTCACTGGGCCAGGGATCATTTAAAATGGAGTGTGGCAAAATGGAAGACTGTTCTGTGGTCAGACGAGTCACGATTCAAAGTTCTTTTTGGAAATCTGGGACGCCATGTCATCCCGACCAAAGAGGACAAGGACAACCCAAGTTGTTATCAATGCTCAGTGCAGAAGCCTGCATCTCTGATGGTATGGGGTTGCATGAGCGCGTGTGGCATGGGCAGCTTGCATGTCTGGAAAGGCACCATCAATGCAGAAAAATATATTCAGGTTCTAGAACAACATCTGCTCCCATCCAGACGTCATCTCTTTCAGGGAAGACCCTGCATTTTTCAACAAGATAATGCCAGACCACATTCTGCATCAATCACAACATCATGGCTGCGTAGGAGAAGGATCCGGGTACTGAAATGGCCAGTCTGCAGTCCAGATCTTTCACCTATAGAGAACATTTGGCGCATCATAAAGAGGAAGGTGCAACAAAGAAGGCCCAAGACGATGGAACAGTTAGAGGCCTGTATTAGACAAGAATGGGAGAGCATTCCTATTTCTAAACTTGAGAAACTGGTCTCCTCGGTCCCCAGACGTCTGTTGAGTGTTGTAAGAAGAAGGGGAGATGCCACACAGTGGTGAAAATGGCCTTGTCCCAACTTTTGGGGGATTTGTTGACACCATGAAATTCTGATTCAACATATTTTTCCCTTAAAATGGTACATTTTCTCAGTTTAAACTTTTGTTCCATGATTTATGTTCTGTAAACTGCTACAAGAGGACATAGTTTTAAATTAGAGGGGCAAAGGTTTAAAAGTAATATCAGGAAGTATTCCTTTACTGAGAGAGTAGTGGATGCATGGAATAGCCTTCCTGCAGAAGTGGCAGCTGCAAATACAGTGAAGGAGTTTAAGCATGCATGGGATAGGCATAAGGCCATCCTTCATATAAGATAGGGCCAGGGGCTATCCATAGTATTTAGTATATTGGGCAGACTAGATGGGCCAAATGGTTCTTATCTGCCGACACATTCTATGTTTCTATGTTTCTATTCTGAATAAAATATTAGAAGTTGGCACCTCCACATCATTGCATTCAGTATTTATTCACGATTTGTATAGTGTCACAAGTTTTTTGGAATCCGGTTTGTAATTTTATATTGCTTGATATTAGCCTGCCAGACATCCTTCACAGATTATTGCTAATGCCCTGCAGTTTACAAATGAAGACAAAAGCTTACTGTAAGCAGGATGTTGAGGTTTGAGAACTTCCTGACAGCTTACTACTGATTTTGAAATCTACCCCTCGATAAACCTGAAATTTGTAACCAAACGGGTTAGTTCATCATACAGCCTTCTATCTATTTATCAATTATCTTTCTATCTATAGTCTATCCATCCATTTTATCCAGACAACTGTATCTATCTATTTAATCTGTTACCTATCCAACTATCTATCTATGTATCTATACATCCATATACCCCATCTATCTAAATTCTATCTATCCATCTACCTATCTATACATCTGTTTTCTATCTACTTATCTATAGTCTATTTTTCTATCTATGTATCTATACAGCTATATACCCCATCTATCTAAATTCTATCTATCCATCTACCTATACATCTGTTTTCTATCTACTTATCTATAGTCTATTTTTCTATCTATGTATCTATACAGCCATATACCCCATCTATCTAAATTCTATCTATCAATGTATCTACTTATCTATCCTTCTATCTATGTACCCATCTACCTATCTTTCCATTTATCTATCTATACAGCCATATACCCCATCTATCTAAAGTCTATCTATCAATTTATCTACCTAACAATTATCTATCTATCTATAGGCTATCTTTCCATCTATCTGTTATCTATCTATCCATGTATCTATCTATCTATCTATCCATTTTTATCCAGACAACTGTCTATCATCTATCCATTTATCTATCCAACTATCTATCTATCCAGCTATCTGTTATACAACTATGTATCTATACATCCATATACCCCATCTATCTAAATTCTATCCATCAATCAATTATCTATCTATCTAGCCATCTACCTGTTTTCTATCTATCAATTTATCTACACATCTATCCTTCTATCTATCAACTATCTATCTATAGTCTATCTTTCCAGCTATCTGTTAGCTATCTATCTATCTATCTATCTATGAATAGTAAAGCAAAGAAGGCAGCACTCTAGATGACAATGAAAAAAGTGGATGGTTTATTCACTCATCAGCAACGTTTCATCTATCTCTATGGAGCCTTTTTCCAGCTGAGTAACATGTGCAAAATTACATCTATAAATAGTGCAGGTGATTAACAGGGTATAAATTGATACATCATATAATAAAGTGCAAATACATAAAAATTACATCCATATTGCAAATACAGTACATATATTATCGTGTTTCAATATAGCAGCAATATAAATATAGTGTTAAAAATTCCATAGTGCAATAAATATGATATAGAATCACAAAAGATACATAATTACTAATCAAGGGGTGACAGGTGAACAAGTGTGTTTAGCATAATAAGTAAATGAAAAAGTTAAAAACCTTTGAATGAATCACCTAGGGCAGAATGGACAATGTGGGAACTGTTGGCATCCGGAAAGGAAAACGGCGCATGCGCCGCTTCAACCGCTATCGCGAGATTCACAAAGGTGGTACGGAGCGTACAAACCACATCAAAGATGGCTGCTTCTGAACATTACGCTTGGGCGCATGCGCATGCCAATACAGACGCCCATGTAAATTCAACAGGATCTTATACATCGCCTGAGTCCCGCAGCATAAAGCAGATTAAGCTGATCCAAAAATCGGGGACCGGCGGGTCACCGTCGGTCACCAATAGGATATCTGTATCAGTGGGATAGCGTGGTGGTCATACCGAGAATATCCCACAGTCCAGAAAGTCAGCACATCCGCTCCATGTCACTCACAGCGGTAGAGTGGGCAGGATACACATTTGTATCCAAAGACCACTGTCCACTGTAGAGACACGGATCAAACTGCATCGGGGCTCATAGTATATCAGTTTTTTGTTTATAATAAACATGACAGCATCTCCCGTCTGGATAGATGCCACCCAAGTCCCAAAGGGGGCCAGAGTCGCACCATCACCCAGACAGGGGCTGTCCTCAATTATACATTATATATATTGCACAAAAACAGGGCAAAAGAAAAAGAAAAAAAGGGAGGGATCACCAACAAAGTTCCTACAGTCATCGCCATATGTGACCATTCGAATGTTGTATTTCAAAGTCATGTCCTATAAAAAAAGGGGAGGAAGAATTATTTATTATTGTTTAGCACATGTTGTCTTCCACATAAGTCATCAGACAAGGAGAGAGAAAATGCATGATCAATGTCTAGACAACCCTAAACTCCACATTTAAACCTTGTGGCCTTAAGGTACCAAGTGTGTAGATCCAGTACAGCTCACGTTTTTTTAAAATTTTTATACGGTCACCACCTCGCCTTGAGGGAGATATTTGTTCTAAGATTCTAAAACGTAAATCATTTTGTGTATGTTTAGCTTGAGTGAAATGTTTAGACACAGGGAGGTCCATTTTTTGTTTCCTAATAGAATAACGGTGTTGATTAAGGCGAGTTTTTACGTCCCATGTGGTCTCGCCAATGTATAGGAGACCACAGGGGCACGTCAACAAATAGATAACATAGGAAGAATCACATGTTAAATACTGTCTGATCTTAAACCTCTGTCCCGAAGTAGGGTGCACAAAAGAGTCACCTCTCAACATCAATTTACAGTTGATACAATTATAACTATATTGTATCTATATTGTATGTGAGGCATATATAATGGTGTGCAGCCATTTAGTTTTTTGTAATTCTGTTTGCTTCATGGATATGCACCTGTGATTCTGAAGGTTTTAGTCTAAATTTTCTTGCAATATATTGGGGATGGCAACCCTTTTAGACTGGACACGCCCATCTACCTGGGACTTCTCAGCAGAGTACTTTTGTAGCTGGTTCCTACACAGCCCTGAATATTGGAGGCTTTAGTAAGTACAAAGTGAGGCAGTATCTTTAGTGATAGGGACCCATCTGCGAAAGCCACCTTGACGCCTGGTAGGTGGGCCCGACACGTATGTGCGCTAAGAGCTTCCATCACCCATTTATAGTCGGTATTGTACCACTTTCATCTAGAATGACCCCCATTTCTTAGCTCTATTGTTTGCATATATAATGGTGTGCAGCCATTTTGTTTTTTGTATCTGTTTCTATACATCCATATACCTCATCTATCTAAATTCTATCAATTTATCTATCTATATTTCTATCTACATATCTATATATCAATTACCTATCTATTTATTCTGTCTATCTACAGACATTTCAGGACATGTCCTAATATAAAGTCTATACATATATCTATCCATCTATCTATGTATCTACCCATCTATCAATTATCTATCTACTTATTTATAGTCTATCTTTCCATCTATCTATTTATCTATCTAGCAATCCATTTTATCCAGACGTCTATCTATCTATCTATCTATCCATTTATATATCCAACTATCTATCTATCCAGCTGTTATCTATCTGTGTCTATACATCCATATACCCCATCTATCTAAATTCTATCTATCCATCTACTATCTATAGTCTATCTATCTATCTACCTGTTTTCTATTTATCAATTATCTAACTACTTATCTTTAGCCTATCTTTCCAGCTATCTATATTTATAGTGCTTGATATTACAATTTATATTGCTTGATATTAAATTTATAGTGGTTGATATTACAATTTTATATTGCTTGATATTAAATGTATATACTGTTGTGCACTGTCACAGATGTCCTAAGACATATCCTACACAACCAACCCCCAACACTCTTTGTCAATACACACCTTAGTATTTCTGTGCCAAGTATCCCCACCACTCTGTGGCAATACACACCGCAATGTTGCAAAGTTGTATTCATTTAAAATGTTTACACAAATACAAAATTTAAAAAATGTTCTATAATATGCTGTAAAAATGTCAAAATGATCAATTTATCCGTATATCTATCCCAATCTAACGTTTCAATAGATAAATATTTTATCTATCTACCCATCAATCTATATAACAATTTATCCATTTATCTATCTTTCTATCTATTTCTAACCATCTAGCTACTATAACATGGCTATCAAACATCTATTTATCTTTCTATCTATCCATCAATTTATCCATTTATCTATCTATATTTTTATCTATTTCTAACCATCTAGCAGGGGCGTACACAGAAATCATTGGGCCCCATAGCAAGAATTTAAATTGGGCCCCCATGTCCGTTCCTAGTCCCTCCCACTATGTGCCCTGGCTCCTCTCACTACGCTCCCTAACTACTCCCCTGCCCCACCTCATGCAGAAGTATTTTGTTCTACGAAATGGCAGTACTCATGCTGGAACCCAACAGACCCATTATAGAGAATGGGATCTGGTAGGTCCCGGCGGTGTTCAGCATATATTGACAAGAATCTGGTGCATTACATGATGTAATAGCACTCAACTTTCCTGCTGTCCAGCATTGCACTTGCGCAGAGACATGAGAAAAGTTTGATGAAGTGAGTGTCCCCCTCCCCCCATCTTCTGTGTCATGCAGGACAGCTGGGTGACACTGACATTACTCGCTATCCTGCATGATACATGTGCAGAGACATGAGTCTCTGGGAAAGCTAAGTGAACCCCTCCCCCTGCCTTTCCATGTTCTTATTATCTGCATTTATGCCTTGCACGATAGCAGGAAATCGGAGTGACATTACATGATGTAATAGCACCCAGCTTTTCTGCTGACCTGCATGGCACATGTGAAGAGACATGAGAACAGTCTGAGAAAGCTGAGTAACAACTCCCACCTCCCCTCATATCTTCTCATGCCTCTGCACTTGTGCCATGCAGGACATTAGGAAAGCTGAGTCACATGACATAATAGCACCCAGCTTTCCTCCTGTTCTGAATGGCATACGTGCAGAGGAATAGCCTGGGAAAGCTGAGTGACCCCCCACACACATACACCTCTGCACTGTCCTCACCTACAAGTGGTCACTTACTTCCTTACTGGTGGGGTTGTGGCAAGCCATAGGAATCAGACATGATGGAGCTAGCAGGCGGGAGGCGGAGCTAGCAGGCGGGGCTAGCAGATGGGAGACAGTTAGGAAGATAGATAGGGGCGGGGACTCTCCTCCACTGCGGGCCCCCCTTCCTCACGGGCCCCATTGCGGCTGCATGGTCTGCCTATATGGTAGGTATGCCACTGCCATCTAGCTACTATAATATGAATGGCTTTCTATCAAACATCTATTTATCTTTCTACCTATCTAACTGTCTGTCTTTTTATCTTTCTTTCTATTATCTATCCATCTTTCTATCTATTTTAGCTATCTATTTATCTAGCTTCTAATCTCTATCTAACATCCAATCTTTGTATCTATTTTCCTATCAATCTATCTTTATCTAACAATTTATCCATGTATCTGTCTTTCTATCTTTCTATCCATTTCTAACCTTCTATCAATCTATTTACCTTTCTATCAAACATCTATTTATCTTTCTATCTAACCGTCTATCTTGCCACTATCTTTCTAGCTATCACATATCTATTTATCTATCAATTTATCTATCTATTTATCTAACAATTTATCTAGACATCTATCTATCAATTTATCTATGAACAATCTAACTATCTACCAATCTATTTTATCTATCTATCCATTCTGTCTTTCTATCTATCTTTCTATCTATAACATATCTATTTATCAATCAACAACCTATCTATACAACTATTTATCTAGCTTCCAACAGCTATCAATTTGTCCATCCATCTATTTATGCATATATCTATGTATACGTATATCCATTTATAAAGCTTCTACTATCTTTCTAACTGCATATCTTTCTATCTAGCGATCTATCTATAACACGGCTATCTATCAAACATCTATTTATCTTTCTATCTAACTGTCTATCTTTCCACTATCTTTCTATCTATGACATATCTATTTATCTAACAATTTATCGATCAACAATCTATCTAAATATCTGCCATTTTATTTATCTAGCTTCTAATATCTATCTAACAGCCTATCTTTCCATCTATATAATCGACCTATTTATTTTAGCTGTCTTTCTATTATCTATCACATATCTATTTATCTATCCATTTATCGTTATATCTATCTTGCTAATAAGCCATCTATATATCTATCTGCCTATCTTTCCACTTTCTATCTATCCAGGTATCTAACAATTTAGCCATCTATCTATCAATCAAACTATCTATTTATCTAGTATCTGTCAGGTTTATTTGAAGTGCACAGTTTTCCCGAAGCTATTAAATCCCAGCAAGTTATTAAAACCCTATGAAGCCATTAATAAAAGCGTATGAATCGCACAAATCTCTTAGAATCTTTCAAAGATCTGGAGACCATTTTGTACAAACACCTGCCAAGTTTACACGTCCACAATGTATGGTCAGCCACTATCAGTTCTTATGGAGTCGTTGAACCTTATTCAGAGCAGTGCAAATATTTGGAATAATAAAATACGCTGTAAAAATTGGTGCAAATATTCTAAGAGATTTGTGCGATTCATACTCTTATTAATGGTTTCATAGGGTTTTAATAACTTGCTGGGATTTAATAGCTTTGGGAAAACTGTGTACTTCAAATAAACCTGATAGATACTAGATAAATAGATAGTTTGATAGATAGATAGCTAAATTGTTAGATAGCTGGATAGATAGAAAGTGGAAAGATAGGTGGTTTTAATATTTATTCTCATTTTTTGCAGTCATGCGATGAGGAAGTGGCCTGTTTGTGAAGAGAGAGCGGTGGAATGTGGGTCTACGGGATTGATATGGCGGTGGAACAATAACAAACAGTATATATCTGCAATAGCGAAACATTCTATTGTTTTTGTTGATCACTATGTTTTATCTTTATATATATATATTTACTTTTTTTTTTCTGTGGGCCATGACAATGGTCTGTCTGGTTATACATGATCTACATGGGGGTGACTGCTTGTGGCTGCATGGTGGCTCCCGTCTGGCGCGGCTTTATGAGAGTCTTCGGACTTATATGGCCACTGCTGGATGCATGGTTTGTTCTGTGACATCGGTGATCGAGTCTGATATGATAGGTTGGTGACACAATTAACTTTATTCAATATACTAGGGTGACTATCCCCGTAATCTAGAGGATGGTACCTCCTACTGATCAGGTTTGACATCCAGGAATGGCGGTCTCCTGACAGGGATGGTGCTCTGACTTGGGATCGTGTGTAACCAGCACATGATACACTAGTTGGACTCCCCGTATGACTAGGGGAATCATTAATAAGATTGATACTATATACTTTTTTTTTGCTATGATTAGCTGACAGTGCAATGATCATGAGTATGTCAGATGCACCCTGCAGAGAAACTGATAACTGTGGATGCAGATTTCCAACAGATCCATACGATAGGTGAGAGGCGGTACAGCCGCTAGTGACATCCACTACACTTTATGACATCCCCATGTAACTCTCAATTTTAGATTTGATTCCGATGCGCAGTATTGCCTGCTCCGCTGGAGGTCATACATTTTACTGTGTGCAGATGGGATTTGGAGCCATGGTTTACGCTCGGGCAGTTGCTCTCATGTGATTGGATGCCGAATTTCTATGGTGATGCGTGCGCTCCACAAGCTTTTGGAGCGCATGACATCTGACTTTTCTTTACTAGCAACGGTGGAGCGCATGACGTCGGACCACACAGGTGTCCGCATAATTAACATAGGAGTTACTATCACGTGATCGGATACACGATCACGTGATCGACATGCGCAGTTGATTGATCTGCACGCCGAAATCCATGTGGACCACCTCCATCGCCCGCTCTAGGACCTTCCTCATCTTGCTTGTTTTTAAGGTACACCTGCACCAAATATGTGATTAGGAAGTTATCCACAGATGTGTGAATTTATAATAAGGATGATTATACATTTGTATATGCATTTATGATTCTTTTATTTGACAATGATGCCTATAGCACGTCACTGTAATTCATGTTAATGCTATAGTCACGATATATCATGTATTTTGGTGGATTTTTTTTGTGATACTCTTTGGATTGATGTAATCAGCACTTTGATTGATTAATGGTGTGAAGCTGTATAAATATGCACATTGCACTAACAAATGTTGTCACTGCTTGAGAAAGATCCCAGGAAGCGGATCAAAACGTTGCGGGTCTGGTGAATAAAGTTTGATACTATTTTATGCCTTGGAGGTGCCGTGGAATTTTTCTTGCTTATTATCTGAAGCGGGATCGCCTTCACAGCCGCTGGCACTCCGCCTGTACTTGATATACAGCTGTGCTGCCCAATCTTTATACTTTTTCTAGATAGAAAGATAATTGATAGATAGAATTTAGATAGATGGGGGATATGGCTGTATAGATAGATAGATAACAGATAGATGGAAAGATAGACTATAGATAGGTAGATAGAAAGATAATTGATAAATAGATAGAAGGCTGTATGATGAACTAACCCGTTTGGTTACAAATATCAGGTTTAAATCGAGGGGTAGATTTCAAAATCAGTAGTAAGCTGTCAGGAAGCTCTCAAACCTCAACATCCTGCTTACAGAAGGCTTTTGTCTTCATTTGTAAACTGCCGGGCATTAGCAATAATCTGTGAAGGATGTCTGGTAGGCTAATATCAAGCACTATACATTTAATATCAAGCAATATAAAATTAATATCAAGCAATATCAATTTAATATCAAGCAATATAAAAGGGGCGGGGTATCTGTATAAAAGGGGGCGTGGTACCTGTCACTTTGCAGTTTGACGAAACATATACCCTCTTACTACTCCCCTGTCTCAGTCCTCTGCCTCTCATGGTGGCGTCTAAACCACATGCACCATAAGGACCTTCTAACGTTACAGGGTCATATGACTGTGCCCCCCACTCCGTACTGTGCCCCTTATACTCTGCATTGTGCCCTCTTACCGCACCCTGTACTGTGCCCTCTTATACCCTTTTATCCAGTCACTGCATAGCAGTGTTATCCAGTTACAGTATGGTGGTTTTATCCGATCACTGTATGGAAGTATCCAGTCACTGTATGGTGGTGTTATTCAATAGTATGGCAATAACTGTATCCCCTTCCCTGCCCACGCCACCTTTTTTAGACCTGACGTGAGTGGGGAAAAAGTTGCAGATTGCGGCACAAAGGACCTTTGCGCCACAATCTTTGTCAGAAATACTCCTAATATAAGCGTATTTCTGTTTAATAATTGACCCCATAATTATATTATTATTCTAGGGTAAGGCTAATATCTTTATAGTATATAGATTCTAATATATTATACTGTGATGTGAACCCACTAGGGGGATGGGGGGGGTTCGTACAAAAATTAGCTGTGGGGCCCAGTCAGTTCTAGCTAGTGAGGGCCTCCTACACAGTATAATGACCACGGTGCCCCCTCCATACAGTATATCCCCCAGTGTGGGGGCCACTGAGGGTCATTATTCTGAATGGAGGGCCACTGTGGGGTCATTATACTGTGTGAAAGGCCACTAGTGGTCATTATACTGTATGGGGGCCACTGGGGGTCATTATACGATGTGGGAGCCACAGGGGTACAAGTAAATGTAAAAAAAAAAAAAATGCCACAAGGGGGCCCACTGAGATTTATTGCCCAAGGGCCCACAATATAGGTAAAAGTGACGGCCTCTCTGGTGGCTGTGACTGCGGGAGCACACCTAGTCCAGCACTTTTTTCTATAGTGTGCAAGCACGGCCACTGCAGCTGGATTGCAGGGTAGTCATAACCATTGAAAAGTACGGTGTATAATGTGACGGAAAAATGAATATAGCAAGCAAAGGAAGCAATATGGAGAATCACAATACATTAGGAAGTGCCTTGAATTTACTTTGTCTACAGGAAAAAAATGCCATTTGCCGAGTTGAGAAAACCCCTTTAACGCCCAGCGGCGTACATGTACCCGCTGGGCGGGTCTTTAAAGATGGCGCCCGCTCCTGAGCACTGCGGGTGCCATAGCCACGGGTGTCCGCCTGCTTCTTATAGCAGACACCTGCGGCTCATGTCCGCAACCGGATCGCAGACATAAAACCCCTCAGATGCCGTTGTGTCGTGTGGCCCCTGAGGGGTTAATTGCTGCAGATCGCAGCGCCCTGTCAGAGGCCGGGTGCCGGCAATGTGTTTCTGCCGCCTGTGTTTGTAATGTATTAAACGTTAGTTATCATTGGTGGCGCAGTGCGCCCTCCCCTCATCTTCGTTCCCATTGGTGGCAGTAGCGGCACAGGGGGTAGGAAGAGACTGCTTTCTTTTCGCCTGTGCTGCTGAGGGAACATGGCTGTGCCGAGAGCAGCGCGATCCATTTTCTCTGATACTGGGCTCTGCAGTAGCACAGCCTAGTATCGATAAAAGGCAAATCCCAGTATCGTATCGATACCGGGACAAAAGTATCGATTGGGTATCGAAAATTCGATACCCAAAACAACCCTAGTCTAGAGGATCCCCTCCTTGGGGAAGGAAGCAGGCCTCGTCCCTGCCTGTAACTTCTAAATGGTTGCATGTCCCCTCCTGGGCTTGCATTGCCTAAAGCCAAGCTGAGTAAGCTTGAAGCCAGGAAGAAGTTCCTAGGGTTACAGAAGAGACAGACTACAGACAGCTAAGTTACAGTTACAGCAGAAGAGGAAAAGGTTCCTATTTAATCCAGCCAACATAGTCAAGCTGAGAGAGTACAGATGTAGCAGAACCGAGAGTGTTTGCCTGCCAGAACTTCATGCCAATACCTGCTGATAACCAAGATAAAGTTGGAAGATTGTTCCTTAATGACAGTCTATGCCAAGTAAAGCTGTGTTCAACGTTAATACAAGTCAATTTATTCTACAAAGTCCTCAACTATTTACCCGTTTTGCACTGCTTTGTCCAATTACGTCTGGGATACAAGGATATCCAGGTAGGAGCAGCATGACACGTGCATACAACACCTTCAGAGAGATTGGAGGCCACTCTAAACTACTCTGGCAATCCTACATGTCCTCGTTGCTTCAATGCAACTGGAGTCACAACAACTTGCTGTATCAGAGGGACATATATAGTAAAAACCTCTTAAAGGGTAAGGGATACCCCAGACGCTGGTAATACTACTAAGTCCCCGGCCTCATGAGGGAATCCTGGTAGTACCTATGGCGCTGCATTACCATATGAAAACAATTAAGAAACTGGAGGAAAAAAAACTGCAGCACAATACAAAATCAACAAAAATATGTTAAATCTGTATGTCTGGTCATGCCAGCGGGGTGTCTGGTATCCAAAGTCAAGATCAAGCATGCTTCTCTTAGATGTAGCTTGCACTCCCAGCCTCCACCTCTATTAGGTCTATTAAAGGGGTTTACTGACAGGATAGGTCATCAGTATCTGATCTGTGGGAATCCGACCCCCGGACCCCACAGATCAGCTGTTTGAGAAGGCAGTGGCGCTCGCAGTAGTGCTGCAGCCTTCACACAGCTTTTCCTAGGCTGTGTGATGAAAGATTAATCGGTCACATGGTCTAGATCTGTGGTGGCGAACCTATGGCACGGGTGCCAAAGGCGGCATCCAGAGCCCTCTCTATGGGCAGCCGCACCCTGAAAAAAGTCTATGGTGTACCAATATGCCTCATACTTTTCCTGCCATTCATCAGCGCAGGGTGCACCATGTACAGCACAGGCAGCACATTGAATGCAGTCAGGCTATTATAGCTAAATGATAAAGTACATTGAAGATATACTACAGGTCCTTCTCAAAAAATTAGCATATTGTGATAAAGTTCATTATTTTCGGTAATGTACTGATAAACATTAGACGTTCATATATTTTAGATTCATTACACACAACTGAAGTAGTTCAAGCCTTTTATTGTTTTAATATTGATGATTTTGGCATACAGCTCATGAAAACCCAAATTTCCTATCTAAAAATATTAGCATATTTCATCCGACCAATAAAAGAAAAGTGTTTTTAATACAAAAAAAGTCAACCTTCAAATAATTATGTTCAGTTATGCACTCAATACTTGGTCGGGAATCCTTTTGCAGAAATGACTGCTTCAATGCAGCGTGGCATGGAGGCAATCAGCCTGTGGCACTGCTGAGGTGTTATGGAGGCCCAGGATGCTTCGATAGCGGCCTTAAGCTCATCCAGAGTGTTGGGTCTTGCGTCTCTCAACTTTCTCTTCCCAATATCCCACAGATTCTCTATGGCAGGCCAATTGAGCACAGTAATACCATGGTCAGTAAACCATTTGCCAGTGGTTTTGGCGCTGTGAGCAGGTGCCAGGTCGTGCTGAAAAATTCATCTCCATAAAGCTTTTCAGCAGATGGAAGCATGAAGTGCTCCAAAATCTCCTGATAGCTAGCTGCATTGACCCTGCCCTTGATAAAACACAGTGGACCAACACCAGCAGCTGACATGGCACCCCAGACCATCACTGACTGTGGGTACTTGACACTGGACTTAAGGCATTTTGGCATTTCCCTCTCCCCAGTCTTCCTCCAGACTCTGGCACCTTGATTTCCGAATGACATGCAACAGTCCAGTGCTGCTTCTCTGTAGCCCAGGTCAGGCGCTTCTGCTGCTGTTTCTGGTTCAAAAGTGGCTTGACCTGGGGAATGTGGCACCTGTAGCCCATTTCCTGCACCCGCCTGTACACGGTGGCTCTGGATGTTTCTACTCCAGACTCAGTCCACTGCTTCCGCAGGTCCCCCAAGGTCTGGAATCGGTCCTTCTCCACAATCTTCCTCAGGGTCCGGTCACCTCTTCTCGTTGTGCAGCGTTTTCTGCCACACTTTTTCCTTCCCACAGACTTCCCACTGAGGTGCCTTGATACAGCACTCTGGGAACAGCCTATTCGTTCAGAAATTTCTTTCTGTGTCTTACCCTCTTGCTTGAGGGTGTCAATGATGGCCTTCTGGACAGCAGTCAGGTCGGCAGTCTTACCCATGATTGCGGTTTTGAGTAATGAACCAGGCTGGGAGTTTTTAAAAGCCTCAGGAATTTTTTGCAGGTGTTTAGAGTTAATTAGTTGATTCAGATGATTAGGTTAATAGCTCGTTTAGAGAACCTTTTCATGATATGCTAATTTTTTGAGATAGGAATTTTGGGTTTTCATGAGCTGTATGCCAAAATCATCAATATTAAAACAATAAAAGGCTTGAACTACTTCAGTTGGTGTGCAATGAATCTAAAATATATGAAAGTCTAATGTTTATCAGTACATTACAGAAAATAATGAACTTTATCACAATATGCTAATTTTTTGAGAAGGACCTGTATATAGGACTGCAGTATTCAGGGTAAATTGCTGTGTTGGCACTTTGTGATAAATAAGTGGGTCTTGGGTTGCAGTTTGGGCACTCGGTCTCTAAAAGGTTCGCCATCACTGGCCTAGATGCAGATCAGCCTCATAGAAGTGAATGTGCCTGAGCTGCATATACAATGGACAGCTCTGTGCTTGATAAGCTGTGAGAAGGCAGCAGCGCAGACAGGAGCGAGATGCCTTCTCAAACAGCTGATCGGTTAAGGTTATGGGTGTTAGACCTCCACTGATCAGATACTGATGACCAGGGGTGGACTGAGAACTTAAAGCTGCCCTGGAAAAAAAAAACTAAAAGTGGCCTTATGTTGTAGGGAGGTTCAAACTGACAGAAGCCGGAGCAACACTCTAGTGCAAAATACCATCCCAGCAGAACAAAATATGTCCCCACAATATATTTTCCCAAAAGCTGTCCCTCTGTGGTGGCCATCAATAGCTGCCATTTTTGCCCTCCTCCAATTGTCTCTGATTAAGATATGGAGCAGGGAGCTTAGGAGATGAGATGTGGGCCACAGCTGTTGAATTTCGAGGGCACTGTGTGGGGTAAATGAGTACCTGATTCTTACAGTGCTAGTTACCATTGAGAGCTCATTAACTATCTGGCCTTTGGCACAGAAGAGGGCTTGGGCGGCTCCTTGGCCATCAGCCAGTTTCTCTGCAAGGTCTATGGCCAATCTGCCCATGCTGATGACCTATCTAGGGGATAGGTCATCAGTAAAATAAAATCCTGGAAAACCCTTTTAACCTTTTTCAAGTCCATAACCTGCAAGGTATAAGTATTCCCATGATGTAAATTGGTAGAAACTGCATAAAGAGTGTGGTTGGATGGGTTAGCAATATGTGTAACGTGTTCAGCTACACATTTCTTGAGAGGCCTGATCTTACAACCTAAATATTGGACCCTACAAGAAACGCAAGAACTGCCACTTCAGAGACCAGACTATTTAAAAAGAGATTGGAAGAGGTAGATGCAGATCGCTCCTGGCTTAAAAGGGAAACTGATAGATCTGGAAGACAGGTCCCGTAGATATAATCTGAGATTAGTAGGTTTTCCAGAAGAGACAGAACAGTATAACCCTGCAAATTTTATTCCAAAATGGTTGGTTAATAATCTAGGGCCGGACCATGATGCATCTACTTTCTGCGTGGAAAGAGCCCACAGAATCCCCTCCAAGAAGCCTCCTCCAGGGGCTCCTGCTAGGGCAATTCTGGCAAAACTAGTTTGCTCCAAGGACCGGGACTGGGTACTTAGACGCAAAAGAGAAGTATTAGATACATACTTTGACGGTAATTTGATATCAATATATCCAGATTTTTCACGAGACCCCCAAATTAAAAGAAGATTTTTTTTATGTTAAAAAAAAAGATTAGCTGCAGCTAATATTAAGTATTCAATGATGTACCCAGCCAAACTGAAGGTGGTTCACAACGATTTGGTTCGTTTTTTCTCTACACAGGCGGACGCTGTTAAATGGCTGGCCACGGTGGGGTTATAAAGAAAATATGGCTGTGGGGAGGAGGGAGGTTAGGGGGGAGGTTTTGGTGGATTGGAAGAGGTTGATGGGTAAGGTGCTTTTCCTTATCCACCATGGATGGGGTGTTTTGGGGGTGGGTATAAGGGAGGGATTGGCTGTAGTCATTCGCTTTATAGGCTTAGGTATCTCTCTCCTAGATGGGGGACCAGGATAACCAGTTATCTACTGCCTATGCCACGTAATATTCTATTTTGGTGTGAGAGCGTTGGGAGACAGGGTGAAGAGGACGGTGGTGTTTGATCAGGTGGCCCGTCATCTACCGGCAACAGTAGACAGGCTCTACACATTGAAGAGAAAATGGGCTTCTCTTGAATACCATGCTTACTTCTCCTCTTATGCAAGAGGGGTCAGTGTGTATATTCACGGTGGGATGGAATTTCTACCGGTGGATAACATGATCGATAAAGAAGGGAAATTTGTCTTCTTGCATGGGTATTAAAAAGGGCAGGAGATTATAAATGGCGTTCATCTACATTCCTCCACCATATAAATCAACAGTTTTTTCTCTATTATCTAAATATCTTGCTACAAAAAACCCATGCCCGTTACTAGTAGCCGGAGATTTTAACTCTGCACCTGATCCTGGGCTGCATCGTTTCTCTACCTCGGCTGGGCGAGGTCGGACTGGATCTCCTTTGAGCTCTGTTTGCCAGGAGCTGGTGCTGGTGGATATCTGGCGCCACCTCTATGGCAACAGGAGAATTTATTCTTGCTTTAGCCAGTCCTATGGGTCAATGTCCCTTATTGATCTGGCTTTTGCAAGTCGCGATTTGTGTCATCAAATTGTGAAAATGAAATATGAACCTCATGGAATATCAGAACATTCTCCCATCCTGATATCGCTCAGAGAGGTGGATTCTCCAGCCTCAGGTAGAACTTTTAAATTGAACTCGCACTGGCTGGATGTGATAGGGGAGCAGGGTCAGATAGACCATGAAATACCTTGGTGCTGAAAAAGGATAAAGATGTATGCGATATGGGGTCATATAGACCCATATCGCTCCTAAATACAGATTACAAGATCTTCGCCAAAATATTGGCCAAAAGTTTGAAAAAAAAGGGTCATAGCCTCTCTGGTACATATCAACCAGACGGGATTCATTCCGGTCCGACAAATACAGATGAGTCTCTATAGGGTGTATTTGAACCTCTCGGTAGGGGGTAGTATAGACCACTCCGTGCTGTTTTTAGATGCCGCAAAGGCGTTTGACAGGATAGAGTGGGCTTTTTTTGTGGGCTACTATGTCTCATTTTGGAATGGGGACTGTATTCATAGAGATGACTCAAATGCTATACGAACAGCCAGTAGCGCATATAAACATCAACGGTATTTGTTCTGCCCCTATTATGATGCGTCGTGGGATGAGACAGGGATGCCCTCTCTCTCCCCCCCCTTCTCTTTACCCTATTTATTGAACCATTGGCTTGTAAGATCCGGGCTATTTGATTAATTGGTCCAAGTCATCGCTCCTCCCGCTTAACCGCAAGGCCGTAGATGAGGGGAGTGGAGTAAGGGTTTTTGCTCCGAATGAAACCCTGGACTATTTGGGAATTAAGATTGGTTTTCCTATAAAGAGGTTTTATGAGCTTAATTTAGTTCCGGTCTTGAACAAAGTAAAGTCCAAAATATGTGCTTGGCAGAAATTGATACTGGCACAGACGGATCGAATAGCGCTGGTCAAGATGATTATTTTGCCTATTGTGATGTACCCGATGTGTGCTTCCCCAGTTTGGATCGATGATATTATTATTATTATAATTTTTTTTACAGACTGGAGACTCTTATTAACAATCTAATATGGGGAAGGAAGAGGGTGAGGATAAAGCAAAGATATCTATGGCTGTCGGAATCAGATGGTGGGCTATTATTCCCTTTCTTTCACGGATATTAAATTATGTGCACAGGTTCAACGTTGTTGTAGTTTTACAGGATAGTTTTTTAGCACGATATTTGTCGCAGGTCTTGGAAAAACCAATAGAGAATATAGTCTGGTTATATGGGGGGGGGAGGAAGACTCTATTGATTCCTTGGACCCTACAGATGGTTTGGAATAAGCTCAAGAGGATTTTGAAAGTCTCCTCCCCTTTTGCTTTCACCCCTTTGTGGGAGAATAGGAATTTGACGGAATTCTTTAAAATCACAGATTTTGTTTACTGGTTACGTAGGGTCATCTCTTTGTATGTGGACATTTGAAATCTTATTCAGATTATAATCTTACAGACCAAAAGTTTGGACACACCTTAACACATGTGGAATTATATACATAACAAAAAAGTGTGAAACAACAGAAAATATGTCATATTCTAGGTTTGCTTTAATTACTGCTTTGCACACTCTTGGCATTCTCTTGATGAGCTTCAAGAGGTAGTCACCTGAAATGGTTTTCACTTCATAGGTGTGCCCTGTCAGGTTTAATAAGTGGGATTTCTTGCCTTATAAATGGGGTTGGGGCCATCAGTTGCGTTGTGGAGAAGTCAGGTGGATACACAGCTGATAGTCCTACTGAATAGACTGTTAGTCCATCATCACTCCCAGGCTGGGGACAGACCTGGTGCTCTGGCAAAGATATATCGATGATATATTCTTTGTCTGGCAGACAGGCCAACAAAATTTGGACCAATTTTTAATTGATATTAACAATAATAATTTTAACTTAAAATTTACCTCCATGACTAGCCAAATGAAACTTGAGTTTTTAGATTTACAGATTCAGATAGAGGATACAAAAATGAAATGTAGCACTTTTGTTAAACCTACAGCTCGTAACAGCTTTATACTGTACAACAGTTGTCATCTTCCAAAATGGCTCCTTAACATACCTCAAGGACAGTTTAGAAGGATAAAAAGAAATTGTACAATAGATCAACAATTTGAGGAGGAAGCAACCAAAATGAAACAACAATTCCTAGTAAAGAAGTGTATAAAAAACTTAAAAATAATAACTGCTGCACACATTCAATTGGAGGCTTTCAGTAAGGAAGAATCGTTATTAAAACTGCCCTGTAGGTTCGCTATACCATATGTCGCTGCATCCGTATCCCGCTTGTTTAATGGGACTAGTGAATCGCAGCCGTCTATGGTCGAGCGACCTATTTGTGGGGCTATTTGTATGGCTCCTTACAAATTGACAGTTACAAGCAGATGGTTATATAGATAGTCCCTGCGACAGATATATAGTATAGCTTTCAAGCAATAGCTCGCATTATATAATGCATCAGTCCTCTAGCGCAGTTTTCTTAAGCGCAGTTTTCTTAAGGCTCCGGGTGTATCACCCAAACAAAGTCAACAGTTCGGTAGAGTTTTTAAAGTCCCACCTGTGTAAGCACAGAGATATAGCGACGCTCCACGTATATTTCTATCAGTTGTGTGTATTACTCACTGCGTTCCGTATGGGTTCACTATGTGCGTCCCGTAGTCGGTTGTTAGCGTGGCGTCCCACGCTTCCACCTTTCTCCGGTATGTTTCTATTACTTCCGGCTCTGCTGAAGTCTCGCTTTTAGTCTCGCGAGAGTCTTGTGTCGGGTAATTCTTTCGTGAATCCCAATACGGTGTTCCGTGTATGTGAGTTCGCTGGAGTTCTTTCTGTCTTTATTTGAGATTATCAGTTGTCAATCCTTCTGTACATGGCCATGCACTGTCTCACAGGTAACACCCAGACGCGTTTCGAGATACTATCTCTTCATCAGTGGGTCGCCTGTGAGTTGTGGTTTCTTGGTTCTTATACTCTCCTCTTAATTGCTTGATTGATCACACTTGTTATCGCTGTGAAATCTAGTTCACAATTGGTTTGTCTTTTTCTCTGTAATTCTGTCATTTTCAGTTGTTCACCATCATTAAAGCTTTTATGCATCAGCTACTTTTTGAATGGTATCAATATCGTGCAATATAAAATAAAACATATAGTATAAAAAATATCATATAAAATGTAATATAAAAAATGTAACATAAAAAAGAAAGAAAATATAAGAATGCAATATAGAAAAAGAGATTTTTTTGCACATAGGTATATTTCTATTAGCAAGGGATTATCTGTCTGTCCTTGCTTTCCCATTACTATTTTCAATATATTGTTGTTTCTTTTTTATTCATCCTACAGTATTAGAATCTCATTCTATTCAAGACAGATTTCTCATGTATGTCTTTATTTACAGCTGTATGAGGTGATTCTACATTTTTATGGGGAGGCAGGTTTCACATAGTGCTATCTTTTATCTACGCATTCATTCATAACTATATGATGTAATCCTGCATTTTCATGGAGGGACCTTTATAGAGGGGCATCTTGAACAGAGGGTTTTTGTCTATGAAAATATCTGAAGTGTCTCCTCGAGACTCCATCTATATGTCGTAGATCATCCTCTCTATCTCACTTCTAGATATTACTATATAGTTCCCCTGTTTATCACCATATGTTCAGATCTGATGTATCTGTATTTTATATAAAACCAAAAATTTCTAGGTCTGAATTTAGTCCTGCAGGGAGAAGACTCCCAAAATCGTATATTCTCCTGGACTCTGCCCGTGACATTCTCATACATCAGATCTGAACATATGGTGATAAACAGGGGAACTATATAGTAATATCTAGAAGTGAGATAGAGAGGATGATCTACGACATATAGATGGAGTCTCGAGGAGACACTTCAGATATTTTCATAGACAAAAACCCTCTGTTCAAGATGCCCCTCTATAAAGGTCCCTCCATGAAAATGCAGGATTACATCATATAGTTATGAATGAATGCGTAGATAAAAGATAGCACTATGTGAAACCTGCCTCCCCATAAAAATGTAGAATCACCTCATACAGCTGTAAATAAAGACATACATGAGAAATCTGTCTTGAATAGAATGAGATTCTAATACTGTAGGATGAATAAAAAAGAAACAACAATATATTGAAAATAGTAATGGGAAAGCAAGGACAGACAGACAATCTCTTGCTAATAGAAATATACCTATGTGCAAAAATATTTTTCTATATTGCATTCTTGTATTTTCTTTTTTATGTTACAATTTTTATATCACATTTTATATGATATTTTTTATACTATATGTTTTATTTTATATTGTATAATATTGATACCATTCGAAAAGTAGCTGATGCATAAAAGCTTTAATGATGGTGAACAACTGAGGAAATGACAGAATTACAGAGAAAAAGACAAACCAATTGTGAACTAGACTTCACAGCGATAACAAGTGTGATCAATCAAGCAATTAAGAGGAGAGTATAAGAACCAAGAAACCACAACTCACAGGCGACCCACTGATGAAGAGATAGTATCTCGAAACGCGTCTGGGTGTTACCTGTGAGACAGTGCATGGCCATGTACAGAAGGATTGACAACTGATAATCTCAAATAAAGACAGAAAGAACTCCAGCGAACTCACATACACGGAACACCGTATTGGGATTCACGAAAGAATTACCCGACACAAGACTCTCGCGAGACTAAAAGCGAGACTTCAGCAGAGCCGGAAGTAATAGAAACATACCGGAGAAAGGTGGAAGCGTGGGACGCCACGCTAACAACCGACTACGGGACGCACATAGTGAACCCATACGGAACGCAGTGAGTAATACACACAACTGATAGAAATATACGTGGAGCGTCGCTATATCTCTGTGCTTACACAGGTGGGACTTTAAAAACTCTACCGAACTGTTGACTTTGTTTGGGTGATACACCCGGAGCCTTAAGAAAACTGCGCTTAAGAAAACTGCGCTAGAGGACTGATGCATTATATAATGCGAGCTATTGCTTGAAAGCTATACTATATATCTGTCGCAGGGACTATCTATATAACCATCTGCTTGTAACTGTCAATTTGTAAGGAGCCATACAAATAGCCCCACAAATAGGTCGCTCGACCATAGACGGCTGCGATTCACTAGTCCCATTAAACAAGCGGGATACGGATGCAGCGACATATGGTATAGCGAACCTACAGGGCAGTTTTAATAACGATTCTTCCTTACTGAAAGCCTCCAATTGAATGTGTGCAGCAGTTATTATTTTTAAGTTTTTTATATATTTTTTAGAAGTGCACAAAAAACATACTATTTAATAAAAGTTTTATAAGTTAAAACAATCCCACGTGTGTTCCAACTGTTTGAGTGCCGGTTCCATTCAACATTTATATATGCAGCACAGAATCAGGGGTGTGTCCTTTTGAACCTGTGCACCAACTGTGACAATTCAGAGTGAGCCATCTGCTTATTACCTATTGTGAACCTAGTAAAGAAGTACCCTTTAAAAGTGCTAGACAAAACTATTGATAAGGTCCGTAATATGGACAGGAGCTCCTTCTTTGATGACAATACTATACTCCAAAAAGGGAAAGGGGACGAACAGATTAGGATGATCTTGCCATATAATGAGCAATATGGAAAGATTCGCAAGATCATCAAGAAATACTGGCATATGGTCCGGAAGGACAAAATCATTGGGAGTATGATGCCAGAATATCCACTTACCGTATTTTTCGCCGTATAAGACGCACTTTTTCTTCCCCCAAAATGGGGGAGAAATGCCCCTGCGTCTTATACGGCGAATGCAGTCAGTTTTACATCGCTGGCAGCGATGTAAAGAGAGCGAGGACTCGGGGAGGGACTGGGAGGAGGAGCTGGGGCCGGCAATAGCGGCGGGGCGGTGCAGTCACTGTACTAAAGGCCCGCCCCGCCGCTCCGGTGTACTAATAAAATATGTCATATTCAATGAATGGTTATTAAATATGCCCCTTTATGCTTAATAGTACCTTAAATCCTTAGCGCTTCAGTAGTATGCAGGCTGGGCGGGCGGCAGCGTAACTCCCTGATGTCACGTGCCTGCGCCGCCTACTTTATGAATGAAGCAGGCGGCGCAGGCAAGTGACGTCAGTGAGTGACGCGCCGCGCCGGCTGCCCGGCCTGCCGGCATTGTACTGAAGCGCTTCGGATTTAAGGTACTTTTAGGAATAAAGAGGCATATTTAAAAACTATTAATTGAATAAGACATATGATATTAGTATACAGGAGCGGCGGGGGATCTGTGGATGGCACAGTTATGGGCTGGGAGGGTCTGTGGATGACACATGTATAACAGTGCCATCCACAGATCCCCCCCTGTAACAGTGAAAGCCACAGATCCCCCCATAACAGTGTCCGTCATCCACAGTTCCCCCCTAACAGTGTCCGTCATCCACAGTTCCCCCCTAACAGTGTCCGTCATCCACAGTTCCCCCCATAACAGTGTCCGTCATCCACAGTTCCCCCCATAACAGTGTCCGTCATCCACAGATCCCCCCATAAGTGTCCGTCATCCACAGATCCCCCCATAACAGTGTCAGTCATCCACAGATCCCCCCATAACAGTGTCCGTCATCTACAGATCCCCCCATAACAGTGTCCGTCATCCACAGATCCCCCCATAACAGTGTCCGTCATCCACAGATCCCCAGTAATAGTGCCATCCACAGACCACCTAGTTCCAAACCCACAGCACACCTTTTGGTTAAAAATATTTTTTTTCTTATTTTCCTCCCCAAAAACCTAGGTGCGTCTTATACGCCGGTGCGTCTTATACGGCGAAAAATACGGTATATCATTTACAAAAGCTCCAAATTTGGGCCTTAAAATAGCGCCAACAGTCAAACCTAAGAAAGGAGCCCAAACGTTACAAAAATGGGCCGACATCAAAGGTTTTTTTAGGTGTGGACAATGCAATAATTGTAAGTCAACATCCTTCCCTAAAAAAACAATGGAGATTGTCTCGACCTCAAACGGATTTAGACATAAGATTAAAGAGTTTTTGTCCTGTGATACAAGTGACGTTATATATGTCATTGAATGCCCTTGTAAATTACAATACATCGGGAGAACAAAGAGATTACTTAAGAAAAGGATAGCGGAGCATATTAGTAAAATCAAAAAGGGCTTCGAAAATCACTCCCTTTCAAGCCATTTTAAAGATGTACATCATCAGGATCCCTCAGGCCTTAAGTTTGCAGCCCTTGAAAAGATACATAGAGATTGGAGAGGAGGTGATTATATAGCCAAGATGTCAAGAGCAGAAACTCAAAAATTTTTCGAATTTGACACACTTCTTCCAATGGGATTAAATTCTGAATTTGAGCTGTTTGGCTTTCTATAGGGGAGAGCGCCATCGGCCGACTAGTGACCGTACCATATTTAAGGTGGCCGGTCCCTCTCTGCCGCTGACGCTCCCCCCAATATACTACAATAAGATCTGAATTCGAAATAGATAGCCACTACAAGGAGTTTTTTTTATATATAAGTATGAAATGTAACTTAGGACTACTTTTTAGGAGCCTGACATGGAGATTTTATGCTTTTTCTAACTTTTATATATTAAATGGTTTTAGGTAACCAGTTTTTTCCTCAAACATGAGTAAGGAAATATCAATCTTCGTACATTCACTATTACACATTTTATACGTTTTTATGGAATGTTTGCATGTATTTTGGGGAATTTTATGTTATTTATGTATTATATAACATGTTTTATCGTTTTTTAGTAAAAACGCATCGGAAACGCATCAAAACCGCATACGCGTTTTTTGTAGACCATGCGTTTTTTTTTTTTTTGTTTTTTTTTTGTTTTTTTTTTCAAAATCTCCTGCTCATTGTAACAAGGCTATATAACATAGCCCGACACGATGGTGACCTATTATTTGATATTTACATATTTTGGTAGATATGCATATGAGGGATCTATACAGTTATGAAATCTGGATTGTTTTGAATATAAACGCAATAAAAACGTAACAAAGACGCATCAATACCGCATATGCGGTTTCTTTATATTTGGTGTATCTTTGATATATACAATCCAGATCTATGCATATCTAATGAAAATTATGGAAAGGATTATGGAGGACTTTCTGGTGTATTTAATACTGATTTATTTGAAGAGATCCCAATATTGAGATCCACCACAGATTTTGAGGAGAACCTGATCCATTTCAGAATTTGAGGAATACTTGGTTCACTTCCAAGTTGGATTGATTACTGAAGTCCTCTATAAAAGGAGAGACATTAGGGAGGGGAGGTCAACCACTGAGGAAGGGGCCACTAAGAGCCCCGAAACGCGTCTGGTACTGGACCCCCCGATTGGACTTAAGGACCACTAACTCTTGCAGCTTCGACCCTTCTTGGAGAAAACACACTGAAGGTGGAACGTATACCTGCAGAGCTGTGGACTATAAAGATACTACTGGCGCCAGTAAGTGAGGAACTTTGATTGTTCAATTGAAAAACAGCTTGTTGAAAACTCTCTGTGAAATCTACTAGGAGTTATCAAAGACTATTCCATTGTGAAGTTGAGGCTCACACGTACAAGCGGAGATCATACCCTGACCATTACGCGGGACGCCGCGGATTGCTGATCTGAGCCGCCTAAGTACATTTATTATGTGAGTAGACTATAATACAACTGACAAATAATCTATTTGGAAATTAACGCTGTTACTTTGAACTGTGCGAACATATTTGAATTCAGGACTATTAGTCTCTGTAAAAGATCCTAGGATATCCGATTGACTATTTCATCCGCCCTTTTTGTATATGGCACACTTCTGATATTGGACTGAACATTTGGATAGTTTTGGATTGTTCTCATCCTCCATATATGCAAATTATTGGTCACATCCGATTTTTTTATATATATCAAATAGGTCCTTTTACCATTGTGTTACAGTGATTATATATTTTAGTCATTATAATCTATGTGTATGAATGTGTGTTAGAATATGTGTTTTTAATAATATAAGAATTGATTTTATTTAATAAAGTACCACGGCTACTAGATATAGTGAGTGCCCAGCCCTTTCTTTTGTAGAATTTGAATTATGGCAAGAAAAAAGCAGCTAAGTAAAGAAAAATGAGTGGCCATCATTACTTTAAGAAATGAAGGTCAGTCAGTCCGAAAAATTGGGAAAACTTTGAAAGTGTCCCCAAGTGCAGTCACAAAAACCATCAAGCGCTACAAAGAAACTGTCTCACATGCGGACTGCCCCAGGAAAGGAAGACCAAGAGTCACCTCTGCTGCGGAGGATAAGTTAATCCGAGTCACCAGCCTCAGATTAGAGACCAGGTCAATGTCACACAGAGTTCTAGCAGCAGACACATCTCTAGAACAACTGTTAAGAGGAGACTGTGTGAATCAGGCCTTCATGGTAGAATATCTGCTAGGAAACCACTGCTAAGGACAGGCAACAAGCAGAAGAGACTTGTTTGGGCTAAAGAACACAAGAAATGGACATTAGACCAGGGGAAATCTGTGCTTTGGTCTGACGAGTCCAAATTTGAGATCTTTGGTTCCAACCACAGTTTCTTTTTTCCGACGCAGAAAAGGTGAACGGATGGACTCTACATGCCTGGTTCCCACCGTGAAGCATGAAGGAGGAGGTGTGATGGTGTGGGGGTGCTTTGCTGGTGACACTGTTGGGGATTTATTCAAAATTGAAGGCATACTGAACCAGCATGGCTACCACAGCATCTTGCAGCTGGTTGACCCCAAACACACCTCTAGGCTGTGTAAGGGCTTTTTGATCATGAAGGAGAGTGATGGGGTGCTGCGCCAGATGACCTGGCCTCCACAGTCACCGGACCTGAACCCAATCAAGATGGTTTGGGGTGAGCTGGACCGCAGAGTGAAGGCAAAAGGGCCAACAAGTGCTAAGCATCTCTGGGAACTCCTTCAAGACGGTTGGAAGACCATTTCAGATGACTACCTCTAGAAGCTCATCAAGAGAATGCCAAGAGTGTGCAAAGCAGTAATCAAAGCAAAGGGTGGCCACTTTGAAGAACCTAGAATATGACATATTTTCAGTTGTTTCACACTTTTTTGTTATGTATATAATTCCACATGTGTTAATTCATAGTTTTGAGTGCGGAAAGAATACTATCATATTGATATGCTGAATAACCTTCTTACTTCTGTGAGTATAATAAAATTGAAAGTTTTTACTGTGTCGGAGGTACTCTCACTATTGTGTGATTTATGACATCTTGCAGAAAAGCCTTTAACGATCCAGCATAGATTTGCTGAGCTTCAATCTGGGTTGAAGCACACCACTATCCAACTAAAGGGTGTCTGTCTTGAGCCAGAGAAAGTGATTACCTGCATTCCTGGAAAAACGCCTTGTGTGAACAGGAGCAGCGCGGTCCCACTACATTAACACTTTGCATTTGTGAAGAACCCACTCCATTTCGGGAGACCAGCAGCGCAAGTACCGTTGAAACCTAGTGACTCATTTTATTTCATTTTATTGCATTTATATTTTTTTTACATGTCCGCAAAATGGGTCCGCATCCGTTCTGCAATTTTGCGGAACGGGTGCAAACCTATTCATTTTCAATAGGGCCGGAATGTGCTGTCCGCATCCGCATTTGTGGATCTGCATCCGCATTTGTGGTTCTGCATCCGCATTTTCGGATCCGCACTTCCGCATCCATGCTTCCGTTTCCGCAAAAAAAAAAAATAGAACATGTCCTATTCTTGTCCGCAATTGTGGACAAGATTAGGCATTTTCTATTATAGTGCCGTCGATGGGCGGTCCGCAAATTGCAGAATGCACCTTGCCGGTGTCCGTGTTTTGCGGATCTGCAAAACACTTACGGACGTGTGAATGAACCATAAGACTCACCTAGGATTTGGAGGGAAAAAAAAAAAAAAATCAGATCTCCATTCTTTATCAGACCGCAAAATCAGAGACCCTCCCAGCCTCAAATCAGATCCCCATCAGACTGCCCAGCCTCCATTAGTATCAATCACCCCCCCAATCTCAGATCAGACCCCCAATTAGACCCTATCAGCCTCAGATCGGGACCCCAGTCCCATCAGCATCAGATCGCACCCCCCAGACCCACTCAGCCTCAGACCAGATCCCCAGCTCCAATCAGCCTCAGATCAGACCCCCCAGCCCCAATCAGACCTTTTCCATCAGACCCCCAAATCAGATCTTCATTCTTCATCTGCCTCCAGCAGACTCAGATCAGACCCCCAGCCTCCATTATCCTCAATTCAGCCCCCATCTGCCTCAGATCAGACCCTCTAGCTCTAATCAGCCTCAGATCAGACCCTATCATTCTCAGATCGTACCCCCAGCCCCACTCAACCTCAGATCAGACCCCCAATCAGCGATTAGTCTAATTTATTTGCACATAAAAAATAAAAATAAAAGTCTCATCTCTGTGGAGAAAAGTTGCATGTCTCCAGGAAAGTGCGACTTTTAATGCAAAAAACTTGCACTTCACCACTGAAAACAAAGAAAATACACCAGCTCTGAAGTGATGTAGAAATCAGACTGTTTTGTGACAAATTCGCATCTACATAAATAGGTCAGAAAAAGGTTGCAAAGGTTAATAAACCTCTGAATGAGTCTAAGAACTAAAAATAGATAAATGAAGCGCAAAAGCCTCCAAAGCTGGTGTAATTTCAGTAGAAAATAAAGATAGTTTACAACAGCAATTTTTAGACTAAAAACAGGCTCAAACACTATAGTAAACGTGGCCCGTTGTTTTTCAAATGCAATGATAAACTCACATCTAACCGCAGAACACCAGTGTGTCATTTTCTACAGACACATTCATGGGAGAGATTTATCATAGTCACTAGGTATGAGCGATTCACATAAAACTTCGGTAGAATGCCGTATGGAGCGAGCGCTCCGTACAGTATTAAAATGTATTGGCTCCTGAGCCGAAGTTATTACTTTGCAAAGCCTTGCGAGAATTCGGGTAATAACTTCATTAATAAATTTCTACTGTAAAAAAACCTTTTACAAAACTCGGGTTCGGTTCCAAGTCGATTCGCTCCTCCCTTAGGCCAGGGCTACACTGCGACATTTTGTAGCGCGACTGATTGAGTTTAACTATTGAACTACAGCTGCAGTGATCAGGATTTCATTGAACGGACTTCAGCTCTAGTTCAATAGTTAAAATCAATCAGTCGCGCTACAAAATGTCACAGTGTAGCCCTGGCCTAATAGTCACCAATCAGATTCCGCCTTTCACTCTTCAGAGCTCCTTTGGAAAATAAAAGGTGTGATCTGATTGATTGTTAAAGGGAACCTGTCACCTGGATTTTGGGTATAGAGCTGAGGACATGGGTTGCTAGATGGCCGATAGCACATCCGCAATACCCAGTCCCCATAGCTCTGTGTGCTTTTATTGTGTATAAAAACCGATTTGATACATATGCAAATTAACCTGAGATGAGTCAGAGCTTGAAAATATGACTCTTCTCTGGTCACACAAGTAAGATATGACTCTTTTATGTTAATTTGCATATGTATCAAATCAGTTTTTATACACAATAAAAGCACACAGAGCTATGGGGACTGGCTATTGAGGATGTGCTAGTGGCCATCTAGCAACCCATGTCCTCAGGTCTATACCCAAAATCCCAGTGACAGGTTCCCTTTAAGGAAAACTAAGCCAGTTTTCCTTTAAACCAGTTTTGATAAATCTCCCCTATTTTTTACAACATAACTAGGGCCCCAGTTTGAGGTGCATCTTTTCTACCAGTTTTATCAGGATGGTGTTTTTTTTTTTTTTTTTATCCATTTCTGGTGCCGCTTAGAAAAAGCTGCATACAAAGAACTGTATCAACATACAAAAGCCTGATCTTTAGAAGGAGAAAGGTATATATATAGAAAAATCTCCTACCAGTGGGAGGCTGCTGCAATGGGATGTCAGGACCATGCTCACACACTGCACATCTCTTACATGAAGTATAAGATACAATGCAGAGAACAATAGTATTTTTATTACCATTGGCCTTACCAGACATAGCCAGGCTTCAGAAAAAAGTCTCCATTCAGAAGGTCCACCCTTGTAATGTGTCTCCTGGTTGTAATTGCAGATATTGCTGCACCTGGGAGGAGTAAGGATCACATGAGGGTCTCCTGCAAAACCTCCCTGACTGCTGGATGGAGCTCTGCGCTGACCAGGTATCTGCAAATCCTCAGTATTTTATTACACAAATGGAGTTTGTTATGTTGTAGCATCCTTACCATGTGATGGGCGTTACATTTGTAACCTAAGGCTACACATTTTTTTTACATTTCTTGCAATGATAGTTCCAACTGCAACATGCTGCAACTAGTCGCACAAAAATCCAACTTGGACGTTTTTTTTTTCCACAGCACAGCACACTGACTATCGTTACAAAAACCTTGCACAACTTTTCAGACACGTCGCCGTAGCCTTAGTATTATGGATGCTTGTGTTTTACCATGCACATTATAATGAAATAAAAGGTACATAAGGTTTTACCAGAAATTACCAAAATTAAGGCCCCTTTCACACAAGTGTGGTTTCTGCGCAGGTGCAATGCGTGAAGTGAACGCATAGCACCTGCACTGAATCCTGACCCATTCATTTCAATGGGTCTGTGCACATGAGTGTTTTTTTTTTTTTTCACACATCAGTTCTGCGTTGCGTGAGATTCGCAGCATGTTCTATATTCTGTTTTTCATGCAGCCCTGGCCCCATAGAAGTGAATGGGGCTTCAGTGAAGAACACATTACATCTGCGCAGAAACAACTTAAACACTGAACGCAAATGCAGACAAAACTGACTGAACTTGCTTGCAAAATGATGCAAGTTTTACTGAACGCACCCTGACGATGGGTTCAGACCTGAGCGTTTGCGATGGAGCACTCTGTATGCGCGATTGTACGGGCGTTTGCAATCGCGCATACAGAGACAAGCGAACGCCCAATGTCGCGCGTTCCCGCTGAAGTCTATGTACGGGAACTCGGGTCTGAACCCAGCCTTAACACTTCCTGAGCCAATTCTTATTGCTCATGTGAAAGAGGCCTACGGGGATCACTTACTAGGGCCAGTGTTTTTCGACTGTCTTTTACTCCCCTTTTGTGTTGACTTTCCTTCTGGAACATGAAAATAATTCATGAGGGGTGCGTGCACCTTTTTTTTTTTATTAGGTGCACCTTCAGCAGTTGGTGCACCTGGCAAAAACAAACCTACTTCAGCCCCCTGAGCACCTGTTTCCATGCATAAATGTTGGTCAATTTGCTTGGCCCGACACTCCTAAGTGTCGAACACAGTGAAAAAATGACCATGCAACAAATTATTGTCATACAGTTTTTTTTTTTTTTTGCTTTTGTTTTTTTTCGTTTTGCGCTCCCTGCCTTCCCAGAGCCATAACTTTTTTTCCTGTTCACATAGTCATATGAGGGCTTGATTTCTGCAGAACAAGTTGTACTTTCCAACGCCACCATTTAATATTGCATATGATGTATAGTGTTGAGCACGAATTTGCGAATTTATGGCGAATGTTCGGCCAAAAATTAGCAAAATATCGCTAATTCTAATATTGCCTATGCTGCTCATCGCTAATGATGTAGTGGGAAGCGCAAATTCCAAATGGGGTGAAATTGCAAAAAAAAAAAGAAGCAATTCCACCACGGTATGTCGTTTTATTTACGACATTCGATGTGCCATAAAACTGACTAGTTACTTTTATTCTACAGGTCCGTACGAATCCGGTGATACCTTTTTATATGTATAGTTTTTCTTGCGCTTTAAATAAAATAAAAATAAAAGTAGGAACTTTTTTTATTTTTTGGTCGCCATATTTTGACTCCTATAACTTTTTTGTAATTATGTGTACGGAGCTGTATGGGGGCTCATCTTTTGCGGAGCGATCTGAACTTTTCATTGATACCATTCTGGGGTGTGTATGACTTTTTGATCACTTTTTTTTTTTTTTTTTTTTATATAAAATGAAGCGACCATAAATGGCGAATAGCATTGGAGTCTATGAGAAAGTTGCTTGTTTCCTATGGAGCCCTATTACAGGCAAGGGCTCCATACAAAATACTATGCAGCAGCCTCCTCTCATTCACAAAGACAGGGGCTGCTGCGCACAAGCTCCGGCTCCTCCGATCGCCGCACGGAGGAGCTGTAGCACCACCAGAAGCGCGCGCTTTCGATTTTTAGCACGTTCAGATGCCGTAGTCAGGATTGACCACGGCATCTGAGGGGTTAGATGTCCGCGATCGGCATTACTGCTGGTTGCGGAGAAGAGCCGCGGGTGTCTGCTATAAGAAGCAGGCGGCTATGATGACTGCAGCGCTCAGGAGTGGGCGCCATCATTAAAGACCCAGCTAGCACCGTACTATTACGGCGCTGGTCGGGAAGGGGTTAAAAAAGGGCAAAAAGGGATCATGTGCCATTTTTACACACCGAAAACTGACTTTAAATTGTTAATAAATGACCCTATAAAACCCCTCGAATGCTTGGCATTCTTTCAGATGCAGTTTTTTTTTTAACAGCACCACACCTGTTAGGGCGGGTTCGCACTTGCGTTAGGGTATTCCGTTGAAAGAGACTATAACAGAATTCTTGGAGGAAATGCATAGCGGAAGCCTTTAGGGGCATTATGTTTTGATCCGTCATAATAGAAGTTTATGGGCAGAATAATGGATCCGTCTGGTTATGCAGGACGGAAAGCAAAGTCCTGTGGACAGGAAACCAGACGGATCTGTTAGGCTTACCCATAGACTCCTATTATGACGGATCAAAACGAAATGCCTCCTAAAGGCTTTCGCTATGCATTCCCTCCAAGAATTCTGTTATATTCTGTTATAACGGAATTCCCTAATGCAAGTGTGAACCCGCCCTTACGTGGCAATAAACCATTTAGGAAAGAAACAAATCAACTCCCCACTGAAAACAAAAAAACGAGGGTCAGATTTATCGAAACTGTTGCACAGGAAAATTGGCTTAATTGCCCATAGAAACCAATCAGATTTCACTTTTTATTTTCCAAAGGAGCTCTGAAAAATAAAATGTAGAAGCAGATTGGTTGCTATGGGCAACAGCACCAGTTTTCCTTTACACCAGTATGGTTAACTCTGCCCCAGTCTTGCTGAATCAGGAAGGCATTTATCAAAACTAGTTTAGGAAAAAAACTTTATTTTTCAAAAGCAACCTCAAAAATGAGCGCTGGAAACAGGTTTCTACAGGTGACAGCGCTGCTTTTGGCTTGCACAAGGTCTGTTAAATCTTTTATCGTTTTCTTCTAATCTGAGGTTTAGGGGCGGCTTTATCTGCAAGAACATGGACTAAGGCTGCAGGATAAGTGGTGTTTGCAAATTATTTGAATACAGTAGTTACCTTGTAGCCTGTCCTCATCAAATATTAGCTTCTTGTGCGGTCAGATTAAGGGACTGTTTACACTGGCAGATTTATTTGTGGTATATGAAAGCGCTGATTATCAGCACAAGCAGTCTTATCTAAACTTATTTTCCCCCATTTACATGGCGCAATCATCGGTACAGAATATGACTGATCATCAGTGCGTTGGTTCATTCTCTTCAGCAGCACATTCCAGACGATGATATTTATGCCCATAAAAAAGAGATGATCAAAGACAATGAACAACTTACTCTTTTATTGACTGATTTGCTGACCATATTTACAGGCTGCAATGATCGGACACGGGCATTCAAAAATTTCCTGTACAAATAGGCCATAATGTTTCGAAGTTTTCCATAGAGCATGTGCGTTTTTTAATTACATCTTTGCATAAATCTCATGTTAAAAGGGTTATCCCAATACAACGACTTATCCCCTATAACCTGTGTAGGAAAGTAATGTCTGATAAGTGGGGGTCCGGATCCGGAATGAATGCCCATTGAAAGGCATTGATCCGGATCCGGCCTTAAGCTAAACGTCGTTTCGGCACATTGTCGGATCCGACGTTTAGCTTTTTCTGAATGGTTACCATGGCTGCCGGGACGCTAAAGTCCTGGTTGCCATGGTAAAGTGTAGTGGGGAGCAGGGGAGCAGTATACTTACCGCCCGTGCGGCTCCCGGGGCGCTCCAGAGTGACGTCGGGGCGCCCCACGCGCATGGATGACGTGATCACATGGCACGTCATCCATGCGCATGGGGCACTCTGACGTCACTCTGGAGCGCCCCGGGAACCGCACGGACGGTAAGTATACTGCTCTCCCGCTCCCCACTACTACTATGGCAACCAGGACTTTAATAGCGTCCTGGCTGCCATAGTAACACTGAATGCATTTTGAAGACGGATCCGTCTTCAAATGCTTTCAGTACACTTGCGTTTTTCCGAATCCGGCGTGTAATTCCGGCAAGTGGAGTACACGCTGCATCCGGACAACGTGAAAGAGGCCTAGGTCAGTCCACTCAGTCACTACTTGTAAGTTGTACCTTATTATTATTAAGTTAACCTGCTACACACCGTCTCCACTAGGTCAGGCTCAGTCCAGTCTGTTCGGTATCGGTAGGGTAGGGCCACGCCACACACTGTCTGTTCTCTAGTCTGGGCCTGGCTGGCTTAAAGGGCTTCTGTCACCCCACTAAAGTCATATATATTTTTTTGCCAACTTAAATTCCTTATAATGCGATATATTAATATATAGTGCTCTTACTCATTTTGGTTGGGTAGTTTCTTCAAAAAACTGACTTTTATAATATGTAAATGAGCTCTCTACCAGTAGGTAGGACGGCCGCATCCTCCTTTCATAAAGACGCCCCCTCCTCATGTTGATTGACAGGGCCAGCGAACGTGCTCGTCTTCTGGCTGGCCCTGTCTGCATTCAAAATCTGGCGCCTGCGCTGTACCAGTCTTCAGTCGGCGGAGGCGCACTGAGAGGAGGACGCTCGCTCGGCCGCTCCTTCCTCAGTGCGCCTGTGCCGGGTGTAGATGTAACGTCATCGGCGCAGGCGCATTGAGGATGGAGCGGCCGAGCGAGCGTCCTCCTCTCAGTGCGCCTGCGCCGACTGAAGACCGGTACGGCACAGGCACCAGATTTTGAACGCAGACAGGGCCAGCCAGAAGACGAGCACGTTCGCTGGCCCTGTCAACCAACATGCGAAGGGGGCGTCTTTATGAAAGGAGGATGCGGCCGCCCTACTTGCTGGTAGAGAGCTCATTTACATATTATAAAAGTCAGTTTTTTGAAGAAACTACCCAACCAAAATGAGTAAGAGCACTATATATTAATATATCGCATTATAAGGAATTTAAGTTGGAAAAAATAAAAATATGACTTCAGCCCCGCTAGGTGAAACCCCCTTCATGACCAGAGCACTTTTTACACTTCGGCACTACACTACTTTCACCGTTTATCGCTCGGTCATGCAACTTACCATACAAATGAATTTTACCTCCTTTTCTTCTCACTAATAGAGCTTTCATTTGGTGGTATTTCATTGCTGCTGGCATTTTTACTTTTTTTGTTATTAATCAAAATGTAACGATTTTTTTGCAAAAAAATGACATTTTTCACTTTCAGCTGTAAAATTTTGCAAAAAAAACGACATCCATATATAAATTTTTCGCCAAATTTATTGTTCTACATGTCTTTGATAAAAAAAAAATGTTTGGGCAAAAAAAAAAATGGTTTGGGTAAAAGTTATAGCATTTACAAACTATGGTACAAAAATGTGAATTTCCGCTTTTTGAAACAGCTCTGACTTTCTGAGCACCTGTCATGATTCCTGAGGTTCTACAATGCCCAAACAGTAGAAAACCCCCACAAATGACCCCATTTCGGAAAGTAGACACCCTAAGGTATTCGCTGATGGGCATAGTGAGTTCATAGAACTTTTTATTTTTTGTCACAAGTTAGCGGAAAATGATGATGATTTTTTTATTTATTTTTTTTCTTACAAAGTCTCATATTCCACTAACTTGCGACAAAAAAAAAAAAATTCTAGGAACTCACCATGCCCCTCACAGAATACCTTGGGGTGTCTTCTTTCCAAAATGGGGTCACTTGTGGGGTAGTTATACTGCCCTGGCAATTTAGGGGCCCAAATGTGTGAGAAGAACTTTGCAATCAAAATGTGTAAAAAATGACCGGTGAAATCCAAAAGGTGCACTTTGGAATATGTGCCCCTTTGCCCACCTTGGCAGCAAAAAAGTGTGACACATCTGGTATCGCCGTACTCAGGAGAAGTTGGGGAATGTGTTTTGGGGTGTCATTTTACATATACCCATGCTGGGTGAGAAAAATATCTTGGTCAAATGCCAACTTTGTATAAAAAAATGGGAAAAGTTGTCTTTTGCCAAGATATTTTTCTCACCCAGCATGGGTATATGTAAAATGACACCCCAAAACACATTCCCCAACTTCTCCTGAGTACGGCGATACCAGATGTGTCGCACTTTTTTGCTGCCAAGGTGGGCAAAGGGGCACATATTCCAAAGTGCACCTTTCGGATTTTGCAGGCCACTTTTTACACATTTTGATTGCAAGGTACTTCTCACACATTTGGGCCCCTAAATTGCCAGGGCAGTATAACTACGCCACAAGTGACCCCATTTTGGAAAGAAGACACCCCAAGGTATTCCGTGAGGGGCACTGCGAGTTCCTAGAATTTTTTATTTTTTGTCACAAGTTAGCCCCTCACGGAATACCTTGGGGTGTCTTCTTTCCAAAATGGGGTCACTTGTGGCGTAGTTATACTGCCCTGGCAATTTAGGGGCCCAAATGTGTGAGAAGTACTTTGCAATCAAAATGTGTAAAAAATGGCCTGCGAAATCCGAAAGGTGCACTTTGGAATATGTGCCCCTTTGCCCACCTTGTCTGCAAAAAAGTGTCACACATCTGGTATCGCCGTACTCAGGAGAAGTTGGGGAATGTGTTTTGGGGTGTCATTTTACATATACCCATGCTGGGTGAGAGAAATATCCTGGCAAAAGACAACTTTTCCAATTTTTTTATACAAAGTTGGCATTTGATCAAGATGTTTATCTCACCCAGCATGGGTATATGTAAAATGACACCCCAAAACACATTGCCCAACTTCTCCTGAGTACGGCGATACCAGATGTGTGACACTTTTTTGCAGCCTAGATGCGCAAAGGGGCCCAAATTCCTTTTAGGAGGGCATTTTTAGACATTTGGATCCCAGACTTCTTCTCATGCTTTAGGGCCCCTAAAAAGCCAGGGCAGTATAAATACCCCACATGTGACCCCACTTTGGAAAGAAGACACCCCAAGGTATCCAATGAGGGGCCTGGCAAGTTCATAGAAATTTTTTTTTTTTGCATAAGTTAGCGGAAATTGAATTTTTTTTTTCTCACAAAGTCTCACTTTCCGCTAACTTAGGACAAAAATGTCAATCTTTCATGGACTCAATATGCCCCTCAGCAAATACCTTGGGGTGTCTTCTTTCCAAAATGGGGTCAGTTGTGGGGTGTTTGTACTGCCCTGGCATTTGAGGGTCTCCGCAATCATTACATGTATGGCCAGCATTAGGAGTTTCTGCTATTCTCCTTATATTGAGCATACAGGTAATGAGATTTTTTTTTCCGTTCAGCCTCTGGGCTGAAAGAAAAAAATGAACGGCACAGATTTCTTCATTCGCATCGATCAATGTGGATGAAAAAATCTCTGCCAAAAAAAAAAAATGGAGGGGAAAGGCGTCTGCCAGGACATAGGAGCTCCGCCCTACATCCATACCCACTTAGCTCGTATGCCCTGGCAAACCAGATTTCTCCATTCACATCAATCGATGTGGATGAATAAATCATTGCCGGGATTTTTTTTTTTTTTTTTTTTATAAATATATACAAAGTGTTTGCCAAAGCATAGGAACGCCGCCTCCTCCTCAGCTCGTATGCCTTGGCAAACGTATCTGTCACTGCAGAGGAGAAAATCCCGTCTTGCAGCGCCGCATACACCGACTTGCGTGTAATCTGACAGCAGCGCAATGCTTCTGTCAGAATGCACATCGGTGCTGCAGCTGGTCAATCGGTTGGTCCACCTGGAAGGTAAAAAAAGAAAAAAAAAAACCAGGCCGCAACGCAATAATTTTATTAACTTTGCAACAGAACATATAAACTTTAACTTTTTTAACTGAACATTAACGTGTTTGCTTACTGGTGTGTTTTTTTTTTTTGTTTTTTTTTGTTTTTTTACCTTTTATAGAACAAACCTCTCCTTCCCCATGGGTCAATGTGCAAAGCGCAAATCGCCCAAAGATGTGGCGAAGTGCGTTATGCACTTTGTCCCATGTGAAAGGAGACGTTTGCAGCAGCAGTGAGTGAATGGGCCCTAATAGCCCTGTGTGCTGTCCTGGTGAGATGATCCCTATGCTAATAGTGTACCTGTGAGTGGTACTTCCGGAAACACTCTCCAAAGCATAGGGCAGGGTGGTCCGGACAGTCAGGACAGAAATAGCGGGTGTCACGCCTTATTCCACTCCTGCTACAGACACAACATCTTTTTCGGGGTGACTGTTGGTTTGAGGTACCAGGAACGACATTGGGGAAATGTCGCTCGTGTAGACGGCTAACTACACTGGTGGATGGGGCCACGGAACCTCCTGGGTACAGGAGGTTCTCGATGATCTCTTCCTGAAATTTGAGGAAGGATCCAGTTCTCCCAGCCTTACTGTAGAGAACAAAACTATTGTACAGAGCCAATTGAATCAAATATACAGACACCTTCTTATACCAGCGTCTGGTGCGTCGGGAAACTAAATACGGAGACAACATCTGGTCATTGAAGTCCACCCCTCCCATGTGGAGGTTATAGTCGTGGACTGAAAGGGGCTTTTCAATGACACGGGTTGCTCGCTCAATTTGTATTGTCGTGTCTGCGTGAATGGAGGAGAGCATGTAAACGTCACGCTTGTCTCTCCATTTCACCGCGAGCAGTTCTTCATTACACAGTGCGGCCCTCTGCCCCCTTGCAAGACGGGTGGTAACGAGCCGTTGGGGGAAGCCTGCGCGACTAGTTCGCGCGGTACCACAGGCGCCAATCCGTTCTAGAAACAAATGCCTAAAGAGGGCCACACTTGTGTAAAAATTGTCCACATAAAGATGGTACCCCTTGCCGAATAAGGGTGACACCAAGTCCCAAACTGTCTTCCCACTGCTCCCCAGGTAGTCAGGGCAACCGACCGGCTCCAGGGTCTGATCTTTTCCCTCATAGACCCGAAATTTGTGGGTATAGCCTGTGGCCCTTTCACAGAGCTTATACAATTTGACCCCATACTGGGCGCGCTTGCTTGGGATGTATTGTTTGAAGCCAAGGCGCCCGGTAAAATGTATCAGGGACTCGTCTATGCAGATGTTTTGCTCTGGGGTATAAATATCTGCAAATTTCTGGTTGAAATGGTCTGAGGGGCCGAATTTTGTGGAGCCGGTCAAAAGCAGGGTGGCCCCTGGGACGGGAGGCGGTGTTGTCACTAAAGTGCAGGAACCGCAGGATGGCCTCAAAACGTGCCCTGGACATGGCAGCAGAGAACATGGGCATGTGATGAATCGGGTTCGTGGACCAATATGACCGCAATTCATGCTTTTTCGTCAGGCCCATGTTGAGGAGGAGGCCCAGAAAAGTTTTAAGTTCGGAAACTTGGACTGGTTTCCACCGGAAAGGCTGGGCATAAAAGCTTCCCGGGTTAGCGGTGATAAATTGTGTGGCATACCTGTTTGTTTCGGCCACAACTATGTCTAAGAGCTCCGCAGTCAAGAACAGCTCAAAAAATCCCAGGGCCGAACCGATCTGAGCTGTCTCAACCCGAACTCCAGACTGGGCAGTATGGGGCTCTACGGGCACGTCTTTGCGGTGGCTGCGACGGGGTCACTACTGCACGTGCCACCGTACCAGCTTCAACTGCCCTTCTGGTGCTCGCTACTTCACCAGGTTGTACGGCAGTGCTGGTACTAGGTCCAGGGAGGGCTGGGCTGCTGGTGTATGCCTCACCACGTAATCCGACAGCACCAGCCCCACTCTGCTGCTCTTGAAGCGGATCCTGCGCAACCTGCGGTCTAGCGACACGGGGCCGGGTACGCCTGGTGGTATCAGGGACCTCAGCCTCCTCGTCCGAACTTTGGGTCAGAGAGCCACTGCTTTCTACAGGTTCGTATTCTGACCCGCTGGATTCATCAGATGAGGGTTCCCACTCCTCATCCGACTGGGTCAGAAGCCTGTAGGCCTCTTCAGAGGAATACCCCCTGTTAGACATGTGGGCAACTAAATTTAGGGGTATTCCCTGAGACTACCCAAGAAAAAAAAAGCAAGCCTGTCTTACAAAGGGGAGGCTAGCGAAGTACCGGAGGCCGCTGCGGTTGATAAAAAATATCAAAACAGATTTTTTATCGCCGCAGTGCGTGTAAAGTGAATGTGCAGTGATCAAAAAAAAATATTTTTTTTGTCACTGCGGTGGGGCGGGTGTGGGCGAACGCACGTGTGGGCGACCGATCAGGCCTGATCGGGCAAACACTGCGTTTTGGGTGGAGGGCGAACTAAAGTGACACTAATACAATTATAGATCTGACCGTGATCAGTTTTGATCACTTCCAGATACTATAAAAGTACAAATGCTGATTAGCGATACGCTAATCAGCGAATAACGGACTGCGGTGCGGTGGGCTGGGCGCTAACTGATCGCTAAACTACCTAACCAAGGGACCTAAACTATACCTAAAACCTAACGGTCAATAACAGTGAAAAAAAAAAGTGACAGTTTGCACTGATCACTTTTTTCTTTTCACTTGTGATTGACAGGGGTGATCAAAGGGTTAATTGGGGTTCAGGGGGGTGATCAGGGGCTATAGTGTAGTGTTTGGTGTACTCACTGTGAAGCCTGCTCCTCTGCTGGATCCAACCGACGAAAAGAACCAGCAGAGGAGCAGGCAGCCATATAACGGATCATATTTACTAATATGATCTGCTATCTGGCACTTTGATTGGATTTTTTAAAAATCAGCAACCTGCCAGCCACGATCATTGGCTGGCAGGTTGCTGACGAAATACTTCTGTGCGAAATGCCGGCGCGAACTGCGCATGCGCGCATAGTCGCGTCATCTCGCGTCTCGCGAGATGACGCGTATATGCGTGACTGTGCGCAGCGCTGCCACCTCCGGAACGCACATGTGCGTTAGGCGGTCCGGAGGTGGTTAAGCAGCTGCTGCCAGTAGATGAATGAATCATTATCAGCTCGTCTCACTGCCACTGAGTCTGACTCAACTGGTCAGGTCCTGGGGGCGGGGGCGGGCGGAGCTGGGGGTGGAGCCGGGGACGCGGCGCTGCGGCGGTGGGTGGAGACTAGAGAGTGAGACCGCAACTGCACAGAGTCCGACACTCAGATCATCAGATGTGAAGAAAATGTCCGGTAGGGCTGCCTAGTGCCTACACAGTGCACAGCAGCGCAGCATACACCAACTATTACCAAAATGAATGGGGGGCACATGGGGGGGCACAGCTTGATGTAGGGGGGGCCGTGGCCCCCTCTGGCCCCCCCCCCCCCTGGCGACGCCACTGCTCCAGTCAGCTTCTTAAATCTATTGTTTTCTAACCCCTTAGTGACCAGCCTGTTCTGGGCCTTATTGACCAAGTGTTTTACTTCCTTTTTTTTTCTTTTTGTTCTAAGAGCTATAACTTTTTATAGTCTTATCCTGTCTGTAAAGCTGTATGAGGGCATCTTTTTTTGCGGTAAAAGTTGTAGTTTTTAATGGCACCATTTTGGGGTACACAACTTTCTGATTAACTTTTATTAACTCTTTCTGGGAGGGAGATGGAAAAAACAGCAATTCTGCCATTGCATTTTTATGTTACAAAATTTACGGCGTTCATTTTCCGGTATAAATAACATAATATCTTTATTCTCTGGGTCATTATGATTACAGTGATACCAAATACATTTTTTGTTTTTGTATGTTTTACAACTTTTTTGCAATAAAAAAAGAAAAAAATATTTTTGCATCGCTGCTTCCCAATACCCATAACTTTTTTTTTTTTTTTTCTATAGAGGCTTTATTTTTGTGGGACGACTTGTATTTTTTATTGGTTTCACTTTGGAGTAAATTATGCTTTTTAATCACTTAAGTTTTTTTGTGGTAACTAAAAATAAATTAGCAATTTATGTAATTTAAAAAAAAAAAATTTTTTTACGGCGTTCACCGTAGGGGTTAATTTATGTGATATTTATGTAGTCCAGGTTGTTACGGATGCGGCAATACCAAACATATGGGGGAGATTTTTATTTTATTTTTTGCAATTTTTTTTCATTGAGAAGCGTAAGAATGTGTGTTCGGGGTGCCGATGGGAGACCGCTCCCTCTGTCAGCACTTGACATGCAGTGGGCGCCATTGCCTGCAGCATGTAAAGTGTTGAACAGCCCGGATCGGAACTCCTGCCTGTCCGGGCTGTTAGAGTAGGGCCGCGGCTCTCATGTGAAAAAGCAGCGACCAGCCTTAGTGACTGCCGTAAAAACACGTATGGGTCACTAAGGGGTTAAAGGAGTTGTCCAAGTGTTTAATATTGATGGCCTATCCTCATGATAGGTCATGAATATCTAATTGGTAGGGGTCCGACTCCTGACAGTCTGCCGATCAGGCTATGGCGCACCCCCTGCGGCCTCTTTCTAGGCCTGTGGTGTCACTTTTTTGGTCACGTGGTCTAGGCGTAGATCTGTCCCATTCAAATGAATTGGGCTGAGCTATAATAACAAACACAGCTGCCATCCAATAGTTGGCACTGTGCTTGGTGAAGCTGTGAGGAGGCCATTGTACACACTGGAGAGCCGCAACCTCCTCAAACAGGTGACTGGCGAGGTGGCTGAGAGGTGAACCCCCTCTGATCTGATAGGTCATCACTATCGTGAGGACATCAACAACCAGAAAACCTCTTTAGATAATCCATACAACAGTATAGCCAGGGGTGGACTGGGAACTTAAAGTGGCCCTGGAAAATATATTAAAAGTTGCCCCGTCCGGTAGTCGGGTCCAAATTGATGGAAAGCATGGCCAGCAATACCATATAATAAACCAACCCAACAGAGCCAAGTACCACATTGCATCACAAAATCCTGCCACCAGGACAAAATACAGCCCCCAAAACTTCCACTGGCTGCCGCGAGGAGGGCTCAGATGGCCCCCTGGGAAATTTCTCTGTAAAGTCTATGGCCTATTCGCCCCTGGGTATAGCAGCATAAATATATTATCTCTAGTGATGAGCGAATCAAAGCTGACGAAGTGAAATTCGCCGTGAAGCTGAATTTCCTTGTGCTTCATGGTAACAAATCGATTTTCCCTGAAATGTTGTTAAAAAAATAAAATAAAATAATAATCTTGCTTGAAGATACCACTCAAAATCTTGTGCATTGTAAGGTACGATGTCACCACGCGCCGAGTGAGATTTTGCGCTGGATCTTCAAGCAAAATGTCTGCGGTGTGCCTCTTCATGATCAAATGGATGAGGTACCAAAGATTCAATTTTATATATATATATATATATATATATATATATATATATATATAATTTATTTTTTTAACCACTTCTGGACCAGGTCATTTGCCCCCTTCCTGACCAGGCCTAATTTTGCAAATCGGACATGTCACTTTATGTGGTAATCATTTTGGAATGCTTTTACTTATCCCAGCCATTCTGAGACAGTTTTCTCGTGACACATTGTTCATCATGTTAATGGTAAAATCTATATGTTTTACCTTTTTGTTTATAAAAAAAATCTAAAAGTTACTGAAAATTTTGAAAAATTTACCACTTTCTAAATTTGAATCTCTGCTTTTTAAGACAAAGTGATACCTCATAAAATACGTTCACCATATGTCTACTTTATGTTGGCATCATTTTGGTAATGTAATTTATTTTGTTTAGGACGTTAGAAGGTTTAGAATTTTAGAAGCAATTTCCAAAATCAACTTTTTTATGGACCAGTTTAGTTCTGAAGTCACTTTGAGGAGCTGCCATAATAGAAACCACCCATAAATTACCCTATTTTAGAAACTACACCCTCAAACTATTAAAAACTGGTTTTAGAAATGTTGTTAACCCTTTAAGTTTTACACAGGAATTAATATGTTTTTATTTAGAAGAGTACTGGATTAATTGGTAGAAAACTTGATTACTAGAATAATCAATAGCGGAGCCCTATCATGGAGAATGATGACTTCATGGACAACGCTCCAGAGCTCCTTTTCACTAAGAAGCCATCCTATATTGCTGCTTATAGACTTTACTGCTGTGAGTGGAAAATTGCTAAGATACCATCTACCCGTAAAGGAGCCCAGCACTGCCCCACATCCTTTAGAATCTCCTCCTTGCTCCACAACATCAGAAAGCTAGAGCGCCGTAATCTCGCGATGCGCAGTTCGTTCCTTGAGGTTGATGCCAGCACAGGGAAGGAACGCGATGATGACACTGCGCATGCGCTAGCTCGCGCATCGCGAATGCTGAACTCTTTCACGCTGGACTCATCTCAGGAACAGGACTCATCTCAGGTTAATTTGCATATGTATCAAATCTTCTTTTTTTTTTTTTTTTTTTTTTTTACACAAAAGTACAGAGAGCTATGGGGACTGGATATTGCAGATGTGCTAGCGGCCATCTAGCAACCCATGTCCTCAGTTCTATACACAAAATCCTGGTGACAGGTTCCCTTTAAATTTTATGCAGAAGAGAATGCATAGTTAATGTTCCAAGAGGTATTCCCATCTAGCACATTTATGGCATATTGATAGAATGTGGCATGAATGTCTGGTGCAATTCCCAACTCTGGGAGCTGCTCCTATCTCAAGAGCGGGATTCTGAAATGAATGGAGAGCATTGAATGGCCCTTCAATTTGCTATGGGCCTTCCAAAAATATCTTAGGGCTGGCTCAGGTATTTTCAGGAGTCCCATTACAGCGAATGGAGAGGAAGCTGTTTGAATGGTGCCATACCAAGCGCTGTGCAGAAATGCAGCACCAGAGCCAAGCGCTGTGCAGAAATGCAGCACCAGAGCCAAGCGCTGTGCAGAAATGCAGCACCAGAGCCAAGCGCTGTGCAGAAATGCAGCACCAGAGCCAAGCGCTGTGCAGAAATGCAGCACCAGAGCCAAGCGCTGTGCAGAAATACAACCAAGTATATTTAAACCACATTCGGTAGTTTCCTCCCGAACCGCCCGACCCTGGTGAATATTGCGCTCCGTTCAGCAGTTGAAGTAGACGAATTCCATACGAAATGCCAATAACTTTTTAAGATGATTCCCTTAATAAAGCATGCGGATCCCCAAACATCAGCCGAAGTCCAGAAGAAGGGTACAAATAGAAAACACGCTTTAATTAACACACACAGGCTTTTATGCAAGTCCCCATGCAAGGGGACATCCCACAGGGATGGACACAGTATAGCCAATCAAGTACAATGGAAACATACCACCCTTCCAGCATAAACATACAATGACCTCCCCTAGTCCTGGAGATAATCAGGCCTGATAAAGTAACAACTTGATTATCTCTAGGCAGAAAAGTCACAGTTTTCCCCAATATCTGGAACACCCCTTTATACATGAGGTACCCCCACACATCATATGTCCCCTGATAGCCCCGATCTGGGTGATCAACATATTCAAATTTTACCCCCGATCGGTTTAGGGGTTCTCAAAGAAACATGGAAGTCTTCTGTGACCGGTTCACCCTGGGTGGGCTGCCCAAAATAGTTCCATAAGTTTGGGTGTCTTTGCCGGTCACTTTAGAACAAGGGAAAAACTAATAAAGTACCGAATAGCGCTCATCTAGAAAATTTGGTACATATAGATCCAGCGTTCGGTAGTTACACCTACCGAATGGCATAGGAAGAAATATTGAAAGAAAAGAGGGGTTTCTTCACACTGCTCCCCTATAAGTCCATAGGTCGGAATACCCGCCTAGACCCTGTCTGGTTGGCTTGGGGATGTCCGAGAGTTATTTCAAGAGTCCAGTTTGGTCTGTCGGGACAGACCGTCCGCATTATCGTTTTGTTTGCCCGGACGGTATTGCATTGTAAAGTTGTAGGGCTGAATGGCTAGGCTCCACCGTAATAGCCTGGGGTTGTCACCAGCTCCCCGATTTAACCACACAAGGGGGTTGTGGTCGGTCATAAGGGTAAACGGCCTTCCATACAGATAGGGCTGAAGTTTCTTGAGTGCCCACACTAGGGCTAGACACTCTTTCTCCACGGTGGCATAGCTGACCTCTCTGGGCAAAAGTTTACGGCTGAGGTATGCCACTGGGTGTTCCATGCCGTCGTCCCCCACTTGGCTCAACACGGCTCCCGACCCAAACATGGAGGCATCTGCGTGGACAAGAAATTGTTTAGTGCGGTTGGGTGCTGCCAACACAGGAGCCTCGATTAATGCTGCTTTAAGTCTCTGGAAAGCGTCCGCGCACTCTGGGGTCCAGGTTACCCTTTTTGGTAAGGTCGGTGAGTGGTTTGGCCAGGGCGCTATACTCTGGGACAAATTTTCGGTAGTAACCGGCCATCCCTAAAAAGGCTAATACCTGGGTTTTGGTATGGGGTAGGGGCCAATTCGCTATGGCCTTTACTTTAGCCGGCTCTTGACGCTGCCTACCAGAACCTACCCTGTGGCCGAGATATTGCACCTCGGCCATGCCTACATGGCATTTGTCCGGTTTCAAGGTGAGACCTGCGAGATGAATTTGTTTGAGTACCCTGGACACGTGACCCAGGTGGTCCTCCCATGTTGTCACGGACGGTGTACAGAAAACAAGACAAAGCAACATGCATATATGACTGAGTGGATCCAAAGCTAAGGAACCAAAAGGGAGACCCCTGCACAAGACCTGAGACTATCCCTGGCTGCTCAGCCTATGCAAAGATCCGAAAGGTGGAGGTTTGCATATCCACGTACCTCGACTATATAACCCCTGAACACCCTACAATAGTGAGGGGACACGACCACCGGCTCCCTACTCCAGACACGGAGGGAGTCAGGGTCACCTGGGATCCAGCAAACAGAAAATAACAGATAAATGTTCAGCACTTAACTTTGTAGCAGACAGGAAAACAAGATCAGCATGCACACACACTCCAAGAGGAAGTATAAGCCGCCCAGCAATGCACCATGGGGAAGGATTTAAAGGGAAGCAATCAGTCCAACTCCATGACAGCTGAGAGAGGCTAACGAGATGAGGAACTGAACAGCACAACAAAGAGAACTCAAGGAGGAGGTTCTGAAAGGCCTCTGTCAGAGCTTCTCAGCTGTCTGGTTGTGACACATGTGCGGCTATAGATGGCAATATCATCTAGATACGCACATGCGAAGTCCTGAAACCCCTCCAAGAGCCTATCTGCCATCCTCTGAAAAGTAGCCGGGGCATTCTTCATCCCAAAGGGCATAACCTTGAACTGGTATAGCCCAAATGGAGTGACGAATGCCGACTTTGGGATGGCCGCAGGCTCCAAGGGGATTTGCCAATACCCCTTGCACAAGTCCAGGGTGGTCAAGTAATTCTCCCCAGCCATACGGTCTAATAGCTCATCTATTCTGGGCATGGGGTAGGCGTCAGTTATCGTGCGATCGTTGAGTCTCCGATAGTCTACACAGAAGCGCGTGGTGCCGTCGCGCTTCGGTACCAGTACCACCGGTGAAGCCCAAGGACATTATGAGGGTTCTATAACCCCTAACTTGAGCATCTCTCTTATTTCGGTGAGCATATTTTCACGTACTGCCTCAGGGATACGATATGGTTGCTGCCGTAACGGCGTTTCTCCCTGGGTTTCTACACTGTGTACAGCAGCGGAGGTATAGCCTGGTATGGCCAAAAACATTCTTTGGTATCCCTGAAGCAGTTGAAATGCCTCACCTTTCTCTAAGGGGTTTAGGTTCTGACCCCAGCTTACTTGGTCAATAGTACACGGGGAGGTGTCTAATAAATCAGGGAGGGGTAGTACCTCACTATCTTCAGAAGAGAGGGGGCACATATGGCACCTACATCTTCCGTTCTCTCAAAATAGGGCTTGAGCATGTTTACATGAAAAGCTTTAGTCAGCCTTTCATCTGAACATTTGCTCACAATATAGGTGGTATCGCTTATGCGCTCTACCACCTTAAAGGGTCCCTGCCAGGCTGCGTGCAGCTTGTCCTTTTTAGCGGGTCTCAGGGCCAACACTCTCTGCCCTATGTCTAGTACCCCATCTCTGGCTCCCCTATAGTACCACTTCCTCTGGCATTCCTGGGCCGCCCACAGGCTCCCCCGAACGGATTCGGTGAGAGCCCGCAATCGGTCCCAGAACTCCAGAACATACTGGACGACAGGTACTACCCCCTCATCCGTGTTGCCCTCCCAGTGCTCCCGTACGAGATCCAGGGGGCCCCGGACTTTTCTCCCGAACAGGAGTTCGAAGGGGGAAAACCCCGTGGATGCCTGGGGCACTTCGCAGTAGGAAAACAGAAGGTGGGGAAGATACTTTTCCCAATTCTTGTAGGACTTTGCGAAGGTCTTTAGCATCTGTTTGAGTGTGCCATTGAACCGTTCAGAGTCCATTGGTCTGGGGGTGATAGGGGGAGCTAAATAGGGGATTCACTCCACAGCTCTGCCACAATTGCTGTGTCAGGAGTGCCGTGAACTGAATTCTCCGATTGGACAAAATCTCCTGGGGAAAATATTTTAACCACTTCAACCCCGCTAGCTGAAACCCCCTTAATGACCAGGCCACTTTTTACACTTCTGCACTACACTACTTTCACCGTTTATTGCTCGGTCATGCAACTTACCACCCAAATGAATTTTACCTCCTTTTCTTCTCACTAATAGAGCTTTCATTTGATGGTATTTCATTGCTGCTGACATTTTTACTTTTTTTGTTATTAATCGAAATTTAACGATTTTTTTGCAAAAAAATGACATTTTTCACTTTCAGTTGTAAAATTTTGCAAAAAAAACGACATCCATATATAAATTTTTCGCTAAATTTATTGTTCTACATGTCTTTGATAAAAAAAAATGTTTGGGTAAAAAAAAAATGGTTTGGGTAAAAGTTATAGCGTTTACAAACTATGGTACAAAAATGTGAATTTCCGCTTTTTGAAGCAGCTCTGACTTTCTGAGCACCTGTCATGTTTCCTGAGGTTCTACAATGCCCAGACAGTACAAACACCCCACAAATGACCCCATTTCGGAAAGTAGACACCCTAAGGTATTCACTGATGGGCATAGTGAGTTCATATAACTTTTTATTTTTTGTCACAAGTTAGCGGAAATGATTTTTTTTTTCTTACAAAGTCACATATTCCACTAACTTGTGACAAAAAATAAAAACTTCCATGAACTCACTATGCCCATCACGAAATACCTTGGGGTGTCTTCTTTCCAAAATGGGGTCACTTGTGGGGTAGTTATACTGCCCTGGCATTTTAGGGGCCCAAATGCGTGAGAAGTAGTTTGAAATCAAAATCTGTAAAAAATGACCGGTGAAATCCAAAAGGTGATCTTTGGAATGTGTGCCCCTTTGCCCACCTAGGCTGCAAAAAAGTGTCACACATCTGGTATTGCCGTACTCAGGAGAAGTTGGGGAATGTGTTTTGGGGTATCCATTTACATATACCCATGCTGGGTGAGAGAAATATCTTGGCAAAAGACAACTTTTCCCATTTTTTTTATACAAAGTTGGCATTTGACCAAGATATTTATCTCACCCAGCATGGGTATATGTAAAATGACACCCCAAAACACATTCCCCAACTTCTCCTGAGTATTTTTTGTCACAAGTTAGCGGAAATCGCGTTCACAGGAAATCACGGCTCTCGCGAGATGACGTGTATATGCGTGACTCTGCGCAGAGCTGCCACCTCCGGGACGCGAATCTGCGTTAGGCGGTCCGGAGGTGGTTAACTAGGGCCTCCGCCACAGTCTCTGCCTCTATGTTTGCGAGAGCTACTGCTTCTGGGTATCTAGTGGCGTAGTCCACTACAGTGAGAATGAACTTTTTGTCGGACTGGCTGGGTCGGCTGAGGGGTCCTATTAAGTCCACCGCTACTCGGTGAAACGGTTCTTCTATAATGGGTAAAGGGTGGAGTTTGGCTTTCTGGTGGTCACCCCTTTTCCCTATCTTTTGACATATGTCACACGTCCTACAATAATACTTAAGATCTTGCGTGACCCTAGGCCAGAAGAACGTTTGGGTCAACCGGTCCCTTGTCTTTTTAACCCCTAGATGTCCTGCTAGGGGGATGTCATGACTGAGTTTTAATAACTCCGCCCAAAACTTACGGGGTACTATTAGCTGCCTTTTAGTGACCTGAGCGGCCTCGTGTCCCACCCCTCCTTTCACTCGGTACAATAACCCCTTATGCCATTCAAATCTTTCGTGGGTGCCTTCCCCCTGGGTAATGTCTACTGCCTTTCTGTACCCTTCTATTGTGGGGTCGGTTCTCTATTCCTGTTCAAAATCCTGTGGCGTATCCCAGAAAGGGGACAGGTGGTTGGGTAAAGGGGGTATTTCAACTCCTACCTGGCTTTCCTCAGAGTGCAGCGGTGCTTCCAGTCTGGCTTGAGCTCTGGTGGTAACCGGGTATGCTTCTGAAGTGGTGTCTCGTGATAGTTGGGAGGTTAAACAGCCTACATCCTTGCCCAGTAGGACTTCTGCCGGCATTTCCTGCATAATGCCAACCTCCAACTGTTTGGATCCAGAACCCCAGTCCACAAGGACACTGGCTGTAGGTAACTTGTGTATGGCGCCCCCAGCTACCCTTACAGCTACTGTGCGAGCTTGGGCCTTGACTGTGTGTGGTTGTACCACGGTTATAGTGGCCCCAGAGTCTCTCATAGCTCGTGTCCCCATGCCATCCACTGTAATCCATTGCCGGTGGTGGTCTCAGTTGTCACCTCCCGCTTGCACTGGATTAACCTTGTGTAGTACACTCCACTGCTCTTCTTGATTAGGGAAGTAGGTTGTACTTTCTTGCTGGACACAATGAGCGGCTGCCCTGGGTTGTTGTGGTGGTTGCCTTTCCCAGCCTCCCCGGTTCAAACGAGGGCACTGGTTTATGGGGGCCCTAGGGGCTGCAGATGTTGTTGGAGCCGGGAAGTTGGGCTTAAAAGTTGATCTGCTCACCCCCTGTTCCCTCCTCCTGTTGTCCTGGTATTCATCTGCTAGTCTGGCGGCTTCCTCCACCGTTTTAGGCTTTCTGTCCTTTACCCAATCTTTTATATCTTCTGCAGTGTGATTGAAAAATTGCTCCAATAGCAGGAGCTGTAAGACATCCTCCAGGATAGTTGCTTGGCAGCCCTGCATCCAATTACAGGCTGCCCTGTGTAGCCGAAAAGCCCATTCAGTGTGTTAATCTCTCCCGGTTTTCCGAAGTTCCCGAAACTTTTTCCGGTATGCCTCAGGGGTTACGGCATATCTGGCTAACAAAATGTATTTTATCTGGACATAATTATGTATGTCCCCATCAGGTACTGCTCGCAACGCCTCTACTGCTCTTCCTGACAACTTGCTGCTAAGTACTCCCGCCCATTATGTGGAGTCTAATCCTTCCAGCGCAGTCTAATCCCTCCAAAGTCTTGCAAATAACTGTCAATTTCCATTTCATTGTCATTAAAAGTTTTAAACGCTGCATAATTTACCTTCTTTGGTAGGTCATTGGTACTTCCCGGGGCGTGTAGCCAATCTCCCTGTGTCGGTCTGTCTCAGTCCTCTCGCTCTTTTTGCGATTGCCTGGCTTGTGCCATGACCTGCAGAACCGCCTCTGTTGATGGATTGGGTCCCAATACACTGAGCATCCATCTGATGTCCCTTCTGCATCGCGGTTTCTTCCTCGTGCTCCATTTCTGTATTGCTGGTTCCGTCACTCTGTATTAATTCTGCACTTAACGTGGCTTTTGTCTTGTTGCTTGCCACTACGCCTCCAGCTTCCAGTAAATCCTTTAGCGTGGTCCTCTCAAGTAGCTGGTATTGCTGAGCCATTCATTCCCTTGTTTGGTTCAGGACGTCCATTCGGGATTCGAATCCCTCTGCTTGCCACCAGTTGTAAGGAAACCAAGTATATTTAAACCACATTCAGTAGTTTCCTCCTGAACCGCCCGAGCCTGGTGAATATAGCGCTCCGTTCGGCAGTTGACAAGTAGACAAATTCCATACGAAATGCCAATAACTTTTTAAGATAAATCCCTTATTGAAGAATGCGGATCCCCAAACATCAGCCGAAGTCCAGAAGAAGGGTACAAATAGAAAACACGCTTTAAATAACACACACAGGCTTTTATGCAAGTCCCCATGCAAGGGGACATCCCACAGGGAGGGACACAGTATAGCCAATCAAGTACAATGGAAACATACCACCCTTCCAGCATAAACATACAATGACTTCCCCTAGTCCTGGAGATAATCAAGCCTGATAAAGTAACAACTTGATTATCTCTAGGCAGAAAAGTCACAGTTTTCCCCAATATCTGGAACACCCCTTTATACATGAGGTATCCCCACACATCATATGTCCACTGATAGCCCTGATCTGGGTGATCAACATATTCAAATTTTACCCCGATCGGTTTAGGGGTTCTCAAAGAAACATGGAAGTCTTCTGTGACCGGTTCACCCTGGGTGGGCTGCCCAAAATAGTTCCATAAGTTTGGGTGTCTTTGCCGGTCACTTTAGAACAAGGGAGAAACGAATAAAGTACCGAATAGCGCTCTTCTAGAAAATTCGGTACATATAGATCCAGCGTTCGGTAGTTACACCTAACGAATGGCATAGGAAGAAATATTGAAAGAAAAAGTGGATTTCTTCACACGCTGTACGTAGATGCAGCCCCAGAGCCAAGCGCTGTATGTAGATGCAGCCCCAGAGCCAAGCGCTGTACGTAGATGCAGCCCCAGAGCCAAGCGCTGTACGTAGATGCAGCCCCAGAGCCAAGCGCTGTACGTAGATGCAGCCCCAGAGCCAAGCGCTGTACGTAGATGCAGCCCCAGAGCCAAGCGCTGTACGTAGATGCAGCCCCAGAGCCAAGCGCTGTATGTAGATGCAGCCCCAGAGCCAAGCGCTGTACGTAGATGCAGCCCCAGAGCCAAGCGCTGTACGTAGATGCAGCCCCAGAGCCAAGCGCTGTACGTAGATGCAGCCCCAGAGCCAAGCGCTGTACGTAGATGCAGCCCCAGAGCCAAGCGCTGTACGTAGATGCAGCCCCAGAGCCAAGCGCTGTACGTAGATGCAGCCCCAGAGCCAAGCGCTGTACGTAGATGCAGCCCCAGAGCCAAGCGCTGTACGTAGATGCAGCCCCAGAGCCAAGCGCTGTACGTAGATGCAGCCCCAGAGCCAAGCGCTGTACGTAGATGCAGCCCCAGAGCCAAGCGCTGTACGTAGATGCAGCCCCAGAGCCAAGCGCTGTACGTAGATGCAGCCCCAGAGCCAAGCGCTGTACGTAGATGCAGCCCCAGAGCCAAGCGCTGTACGTAGATGCAGCCCCAGAGCCAAGCGCTGTACGTAGATAAGGTGGCTGGACAGTTCGGTTTTTTGGCTCCTGTCCTCTGTCTGGCGCAGGGCCTGGATGGATGCAGGGATGTTGTCACGGCGGACAGGATACAAGATGCACAGAAAATAAACAAACAAGTGTCTAGTCAAGAAGCTGGGGATAAAGGTCCCCTCCTGATAAATCTTTTCCAGCTTCCCCCTAGACTTCTATGCCCACGTTTAGACCCTGAAGATGGGAATAACGTGTCCTCGTGCCTGGGCTGAAGATACCCTAAGATGGTGAAAGGGGGAAAGAGGCAGCCTGCTCCCTCAGAACCAGGAGGGGCAGGCGTCTCTCTAACAGCCTAGACAGACCATCACAAGAAAACAAAAAACTACTTATATTTACTGTGGCAAACCTAGCCACTTCTGGACTATAATGTAAGAAGGTTGTCCGTACGTTTGAATGCAATATTTGGGAATGTGGTATTTTATATTGCTACTACTGCCCCTTTTAGACTGGGTAGCAGATTGCATTCAGGCTGTCCTACAGACTATGTATGTTATTATGTGTTCGGTTACATTGTATATGTGTATGCCAGGGTTCAAGTTAGTCCATTACGTTTGGTAATTGTATTTTGTGGATTACGTCTCAGACAATGCTTATTGTGTTGGTTAATTACGTCTCAGACAAGGCTCATTTGGTTTTGTGTATTGTGTTACAGACAGAGGGGAGGGGAGTTTGTGTACAATGGCATGGGGAACTGTATAAATATACAAGCTTGTGAATAAAGCGAGTAGTTGACTCCCAGACTGTGTTTCGTCCGGTTATTGGGAGGATTGGGAATATTGCCGTACTGTTCAGCGCTGACTGTGGATTTACCTGTTATACCAGCGGAGATCGTGGATTCTAATATTGCACTCCGCTACAATTGGTGGCAAGCGACGGGATCCAACCTTACAGCCGAAAAGCGGTGTTCGTGTAAATTGAAACTACCGAACAAGGAAAGTGAAGGACAATTCGTATGGAACAAAGGAACGAACAACGAGGTGAATGGAGATTGATTATGCTGCTTTGAAACGGCAGACATTGAAAGAGCTATTGGAAGCCAGGGGTAAAGTAGCCAGCAACAAACCCAAGGATGTACTAATTGCCGAGCTGATGGAGGGAGACAGAGCCCGCAGCGCTACACCCCCAGCAGCCATGGAGGAGACACTCTACCAGAGGGAAATGAGAACCAGGCTGGAATTTCTGCCACAGCCTATATCAGAGGCCATGATGCAAATGGTAATGGCAAATGTGCAGGAGTACGTGATGGCACACAGCCCACAGCATGCACCGTCCCAAGCGGAATCCACGACTGGGTCACTCTACAGCCAGGTAAAACCCATAATTCCCTATCATGCCTTTAAAGTATTTTGCGAGGAGAAGGATGAGATTGATGGGTTTTTACAGGATTTTGAAAGGCTGTGTGATTTACATGACTTGGAACGGGCAGTATGGGTCCCCTTGCTGGCAGGCAAGCTAGCAGGGCGGGCAGCAGAAGCATATCGCGCTGTACCCAGCGAGGACAGCAGAGATTATGAAAAAGTGAAGCGAGCGATATTAGAGAGGTATGCCATTACCCCAGAAGCATACCGGCGAAAATTTAGAAACCTGCGAAAACCAGAGAAAGATTCTCATGCTGAGTGGGCACACAAGCTGGACCAAGCATCACAAGGGTGGATACAAGCCAGCCAAGCCACTACTATGGAAGAATTGCGACAGTTAATGCTGTTGGAGCAATTCTTCAACGGTTTGTCTCCAGAGACACAAGAATGGGTGCGGGACAGGAAGCCTCTCACCCTAACAGAAGCGGCACGCTTAGCCGATCAGCATTTTGATGCGAGAAGGCATCAGGTAACCCTCCCCAAGAGTTACCCGCGACCCGCGGGGTCACCCAGCATTCCACCCCCCCACGCTCCCACTGCATCTCCTCTTCGCCCGTCCCCAGGGAACCTACCACCACCCTCCAGGTATAATGGACTGTGTCAATATCCAGTGCCACACCTGCAAACAGTGGGGGCATATGGCCCGTGAGTGCACCCAAAATCGAGGCAGACCCGCCTGGAACCAAGCTCGACCGAATCCGGCACCAAGGGCTGCTGCCCACCATTATCAGCGGGAGCCAGCTGCCCAAGAGATGTGGAGTGTGCAAGCCGAGGAACCTCTAGGGGTATTACACGAGGTGATGTCCGTTCGAGCCACCGACAACAGGCAGCACCATCGCCAGCTGGTGACCCTGGAAGGGAAGGAAGTACAAGGGCTCCGAGATTCCGGAGCCACGCTAACCTTGATCGCACCCCATCTGGTTCCAGGTTCCGCTCACACTGGCGGATCAGTGGCCGTAAGGGTGGCAGGGGGAGCAGTGTACCGACTACCCACTGCTAAAGTGCATTTGGATTGGGGTGCGGGAGAGGGGGTTGTGGAAGTGGGCATCATGCAAAATCTACCAGCAGATGTTGTACTGGGGAATGACTTGGGCCAGATGACCTCTGCTTTTGTACCCCAGGCTCCACACCAGGAAGCTCATCCAGTGACCACACGGCAGCAGGCTCGCATCACGGCTCCACTAGCACACTCTGAGGCTCAGGTAAAAGACCATGACCCCCACACGACACGTATGTCCTGGGATACCCCAACTACATTTGAGGCAGAGGTAAAGTCAGACCCCACACTACAGATATATAGGGACAGAGTACACACCGACCAGGCTGGGTTAGAGGGGGAGCGGTACACATGGGAGAAGGAGCTACTGTACCGTATTGCTGAAAGAGGAGTGGGGGGGTCAGTCACTGTGACCACCAAACAGTTATTGGTTCCCCAGAAATATCGGCAAGAGCTACTTAGGATTGCGCACGATATTCCCTTGTCTGGGCATCTAGGGATGACCCATACCCGATATAGGTTAACCCATGCATTTTTCTGGCCAGGGATTTCTAAAGATGTGAGGCAGTACTGCACATCCTGTGATATATGCCAGCGAGTAGGCAAGCGAGGTGACCGCCCCAAAGCTAAATTATGTCCCCTCCCTATTATTGCAGAACCTTTCAGTAGGGTGGCCGTCGACATAGTAGGGCCCCTACCCAAACCCAGCCCCTCTGGGAAAAGGTTTATCTTAACAGTAGTGGACTATGCCACACGATACCCTGAGGCCGTAGCCCTCACTAATATCCATGCTGAAACGGTGGCCGAGGCTTTAATGAAGATATTTTCCCGGGTAGGGTTTCCCCAAGAAATAATATCCGATAGGGGCACCCAATTCACTGCCGAGGTCACCCAACAACTGTGGAAGATATGTGGCATTAAGCCAATAATAAATTCTGCCTACCACCCCCAGTCCAATGGGCTATGCGAAAGATTTAATAGTACGCTGAAACAAATGCTCCGTATGTTTGGAGAAGCGCACAAAGACTGGGAACGGTTTTCACCCCACCTGCTCTTCGCATACAGGGAGGTACCCCAAGAATCGACAGGGTTTTCTCCTTTTGAATTACTGTTTGGAAGGAGGGTACGAGGGCCGTTAGACCTAATTAGGGAGCATTGGGAGGGTGAGAGTAGCCCAGATGGAACCCCTGTCGTATCTTACGTACTGGAGTTCCGGGACCGTCTGGAGGCGCTGACTCAGACTGTGCGCACCAACCTCCGGGCGGCCCAGCAGCGCCAGCGCCGATGGTACGATAGGGGAGCCAGAGACCGCAGCTTTCAAGTGGGGCAGAAGGTTTTGATTTTAAAACCCGTCCGCACAGACAAGCTGCAGGCCATTTGGCAAGGCCCGTACCAGGTGGTGGAACAGAGATGTGACACCACCTATGTGATTGGCCCCTGCTCAGGGGTAGGGAAGAGACGCATGCTCCATATAAACATGCTCAAACCCTACCATGAGAGGATAGAGGACGTGGCGGCGATATGCGCCTCAGCCTCTGAGGATCAGGAGAATCTGCCCCTACCTGACCTATTAGAACAGGAAGAACAGACAGAGCCCACCAAGGGGGTTCGGCTGGGGGAGCGGCTAAGCCCTCAGGAGCGTGCCCAGGTACAAGAGCTGATTGTAGCTAAAGGGGCTACCTTCTCCAATTTGCCTGGGTACACTCCGCTGGCCACCCACCGAGTCGAAACCCCGGGACAGCTACCTATGCGGCAGACTCCATATCGCGTCCCTGAAGCAGTCAGAACCCATATGAAAACTGAAATTGACGAGATGTTGCAGCTGGGGGTTATCGAACCTTCCGTTTCTGTGTCGACACGTTTCTGTGTCTACTACCGGAGGCTAAATGACAAAACAGTGTCTGATGCCTATCCGATGCCTCGGATAGACGAGCTGCTGGATAAGATGGCACGGGGCCAGTATCTCACTACCATAGATCTATGTAAGGGATACTGGCAGATTCCACTAGCCGAGGATGCCATCCCCAAGTCGGCGTTTGTCACCCCGTTTGGCCTGTATCAATTTCGGGTCATGCCATTCGGGATGAAAAACGCTCCGGAAACTTTTCAGCGGATGGTCGATCGGTTACTGGACGGATTCCAGGAATACGCCTGTGCCTACTTAGATGACATCGCTATCTTCAGCCAGACCTGGGCAGAGCACCTACAACACATAGGGGCCATCCTAGATCGTATTGGAGAGGCAGGATTAACGCTGAAACCCAGCAAGTGTCATATAGGGATGGCCGAAGTGCAGTACTTGGGCCACCGGGTGGGGAGCGGGCAACAGAAACCGGAACCAGCTAAAGTGGAAGCTGTAGCTAAATGGCCCACTCCTAGGACAAAAACCCAAGTGCTAGCGTTTCTGGGTACCGCGGGGTACTATAGAAAATTCGTGCCCAATTATAGCGCCCTGGCCAAACCCCTGACTGACTTGACGCGTAAGAATCTTCCTCGACAGGTTGTCTGGGCCCCAGAGTGTGATCAGGCATTCCAACAACTGAAGACTGCTCTAACTAATGCTCCTGTACTTGCTGCTCCTGATCCAACTAAAAGATTTCTTGTTCACACAGATGCTTCAATGTTTGGATTGGGAGCAGTGCTGAGCCAAGTTGGAGCCGATGGCGGAGAACACCCCGTAGCTTACTTGAGCCGAAAGTTATTGCCACGAGAAGTAAGCTACGCCGCCATTGAGAAGGAGTGCCTGGCCGTGGTGTGGGCCCTCAAAAAGTTACAGCCGTACTTATATGGACAACCTTTTTCCTTACTCACAGATCACAACTCGTTGGTGTGGCTAAACCGTGTGGCTGGAGACAATGCCCGGCTGCTGCGCTGGAGTCTGGCGCTGCAGCCATATGACTTTACCATCCACTACCGCCCAGGGAAACAAAACGGTAATGCTGACGGGTTATCCAGATAAACGGAACTGGAAAAGTGATCTGTGAGTACTCTCCCGGACATCCCCAAGCCGATCCGTTGGGTTCAGACTGTGTATGCCGGCTTGGTTCTGGGGGAGCATTGTGGCAAACCTAGCCACTTCTGGACTATAATGTAAGAAGGTTGTCCGTACGTTTGAATACAATATTTGGGAATGTGGTATTTTATATTGCTACTACTGCCCCTTTTAGACTGGGTAGCAGATTACATTCAGGCTGTCCTACAGACTATGTATGTTATTATGTGTTCGGTTACATTGTATATGTGTATGCCAGGGTTCAAGTTAGTCCATTACGTTTGGTAATTGTATTTTGTGGATTACGTCTCAGACAATGCTTATTGTGTTGGTTATTTACATCTCAGACAAGGCTCATTTGGTTTTGTGTATTGTGTTACAGACAGAGGGGAGGGGAGTTTGTGTACAATGGCATGGGGAACTGTATAAATATACAAGCTTGTGAATAAAGCGAGTAGTTGACTCCCAGACTGTGTTTCGTCCGGTTATTGGGAGGATTGGGAATATTGCCGTACTGTTCAGCGCTGACTGTGGATTTACCTGTTATACCAGCGGAGATTGTGGATTCTAATATTGCACTCCGCTACATTTACTGAGCAGGAACAGCAAATCCATCCATCCATCCATCCTTCCTTCCTTCCTCTGAGCCAGAAAGAAGCTATAACCCGCACAGGACACTGGGAGTGGGCATAATTTAAACTCAAACCAACGACCACACCCAGTGCACCTGAAGGGAGGCGGATATAGCTCAACTCCAAAACAAAACAAAAGGACTACACACGTGCTGCTAATCTGGCAGACCTCCGCACATAGCCTGAGCAGGGCATGACAGATCTCCACCCTTTCAGTAGCTCATGCTCAGACAGCAGCATTGTGCTGTCTGAGCATGAGCTGCAGCAACTGACTGAGGCTTGTCTCCCTCCAAAGCCTGCAGACATGGCTCTGTGTGGCTGACTGCGGGGGAGAGAAGCGCCCCGTCTAACCCCAGCTCACCTTCCCTTCAGAAACTTCTTCGTTCTCCTCCTCCCATTTTTTTTCCTGCCTGTGATTGGGACGTGGCTTCACATAACTGAGGCGTGGCTTATCCATCTGGGGGCATGGCCGGTGAAGTACAGCTTTCCGGGGTGAAGCCAGTGGCCACCCTATACCTAAATAGAGCAGCAGCACAGTACATAAATAGAGCACCAGAGCCAAGCTTGGTACATAAATACAGCACCAGAGCTAAGCCTGTTACATATACACAGCAGAGCCAAGCCTGGTACATATACGCAGCACAGCTCAAATACAGATATCATTTGAATAGTTAAGTTAGCCCTTGCCATATAAATATGAAAAGTGAAACTACAGGTCCAAGTATGGTTTTGTCAGGGATATAAAGCAAATGCTTTATATAAAAGATAGGCTCAAAGGAAACATTTCAAAGAGAATTGATCCTACAGGTGGACATATAAAACACCTCAAAAATAAGTAAAATAAGGTACAAGCTTCTATGCAAAAATATAAATGATTTATCATACAATAACTTAAAATACAATCAAAGCTTAATCAATAGAAAAAAAACAATAATATGCAATAATACACAGTTGTAAGCAGTGCCCTAAATTCCCCACTAGATGGCTCTAACACAAATACCAGTGTTCCTTATCACCTTTCAAACATAAAAATGTAATACCAGCGTCTCTACGACAATTATGAGATATACACTCAATAATGATAAGGACAGATACGAAGCCTTGCTCAGCTCAAACTATGACCAATCTCGGATATCGGGTAATATTGCTACACAACTTATAAATTATCAGGCCAAATATTGGCTATGGAATTGAATATTCCAATCATAGATTTTCTTCCGAAATCAATATTAGATCTTTTATTCAGTAATATGTATCTTTACTCAATAGTGATAATATTGATGTAGCACTTAACATTATACATCCGCACTAAAACGGGGATTTTCCTAAATATCAAGCCAATTAATTCAATCAATACTGCACATAATAAAGTTATACATTACCCAAGAGTGCAGTTGATATTCAGAGTCTAAGGGGACTTATTTCTGAAGTACGTTCTGATAATTTGAATTTTTCTCCTGGGGTCTCTCCTTTCTTTCTTTGTTTCTCTGTGTTATTTTTCTTTGTGTGTGTGTGGTTTATGATCACAAACTTTTCAGTTAGACACACCTTCCTAACTTGGAGTTTTCCAATCATTGTTGGTTAGGCGTGTACATATGATAATGACTATGATGTCACTATATTGCCCAAAATGCATTTCAACTGTTGGCGCAATGTTACCTATATATACCTAGGTAGCACTATTGCATAAGCTATTAGCATCATACTAGTAAGGGTTAAATGTCCAGGCCTGATCTCCTCTTACATTCCATACACATAACATAAGGAATCCTAAATCGGAGCTAATGGATTATCTTTGACACATGGACCAATTAAAACACAGACGTTTGGGTACCATTTCAGACATTTCCTACACTAATCAAATTTATGGTACCGATAAGAATATAATAGACCTTGTACTCTCACAGACATGTGTGTCTCCTCTGTTACTCCAATGGTTGATTGTTAGTTAAAATAACACTATCTCGCTAACAAAGTTTACCCTACACTGAAAATTCTTCTCACCATGCTTTAGCAGTGTATGCGTTCCTAGTGAGATAATAGATGCATTGACGTCCTTCATAATATTTAACAACATAGTACAATCCATGTTTCCTATTGGCTATCTTATACTAAAATTTAATGTTCATTATACATATACGTCACAGATTTTCAGCTTCATCAATAGACATTAAACCGTAGGGGTAATTAGCACCAGATGCATCTAGAAAATATCCTTATCTGTCATAAATCTATAAGGAGACAAGAATGACTCTTCTCAGACTGGTACATGTACAGAGAAGAAATTATATGAACTGTGTCCTCTCCTTGAACCTCTTTCGGCCTATTTTAAAATACATACACAATATGAATATAAATATATCAAATCCACTATAATTAGGATATTTTGATGTAATTGTTATACACCTATGAAAAGGCACAACAGCCTGAACAGGTGTAAAGGTATGTTGGGGGTTGTAGTTTGCCAAGACAGAATGCTACCACTCTGTGCCCTCTGAAAATAAAGCCCCACACAGGCAGTGCCCTTAATGGTAAAGCCACCCCCTAATTATATAGTGCCACACACTGTGCCCCATGTGTGTGTATATAGCCTATTGCTGTACCACTAGTCTGGGCCCCTTTATAGTGTGCCTTATGGTCTGACGACCCCCCCATAGTTTCCCTTATGTTAGAACCGTACTCGCCTGTCTCTGGTTCCGAGATGTCATGCAGATCTGTGCTCTTTTAGCCAGCCCTGAATCTGCGGAACGTCAACCATGGCACCTACGGTATATCACAAAAACAGTCCAAATGGTGGGACAGAGAACTACTGATTTTACCATTTGGTGCTTTTTTTGTGTGTGACGTATGTGGTGTGCGTGACCTTCCATAACAGGCCAGACCTGGATGGCATCTTGGGGCATGTGGTTATGGCACGGAGCACAGACCACAAGGCAGACTGGCATCTACAGAACATTGCAGCCTCACTGTGTGCCTGCATCGCAAAATAAGTACCAAATGGTGTCAGCACTGAAGTACATGCATAGCTCCCAACTTCTGAAAAGCCCAATGTGCTTTTGGCACTTTCAAAGAGAGACTTTGAGACCAGGGAACCAACAGGAGCTCGCTGCAGCCCCAATTGCAGCAGTACTGTGGAATGTGGACACCACATAGATGTCGCCGGTGTACGTGTATACCGATTTCTAAGCGCAATAGGTTCCCTTAACTTCGCTGCCTATTTGTTTCGTGAAACTGTAACAAAAAAGTCACAAAAAGTCATTTCAGTGCATTTAGAAAATTTTTAAAATTAACACGTCTGAAAGGTTATTTGCCCTTTAAGGTACTGCCATATAGATATATATATTAAGTAGTTAATTATAGCTAAAAAAAAACAAAATTAAAATCGTATGGGATACTAAAAACAAAATGCACAAATGCATTCACAGTAAATAAAGTTTATTAAATATGAATCCCGAAATATCAAATACAGTTGCAAGAAAAAGTATGTGGACCCTTTTGGAATGATATGGATTTCTGCACAAATTGGTCATAAAATGTGATCTGATCTTCATCTAAGTCACAACAATAGACAATAACAGTCTGCTTAAACTAATAACACACAAAGAATTAAATGTTACCATGTTTTTATTGAACACACCATGTAAATGTTCACATTGCAGGTGGAAAAGGTATGTGAACCTCTAGACTAATGACTTCTCCAAGATCTAATTGGTGTGACGTGTCAGCCAACTGGAGTCCAATCAATGAGATAAGATTGGAGGTGTTGGTTATGGTTACAGCTGCCCTGCCCTATAAAAAACACACACCAGTTCTGGGTTTGCTTTTCACAAGAGGCATTGTCTGATGTGAATTATGCCTTGCACAAAAGAGCTCTCAGAAAACCTTAGATTAAGAATTGTTGACTTGCATAAAGCTGGAAAGGGTTATAAAAGTATCTCCAAAAGCCTTGCTGTTCATCAGCCCACGGTAAGACAAATTGTCTATAAATGGAGAAAGTTCAGCACTGCTGCTACTCTCCCTAGAAGTGGCCCTCCTGTAAAGATGACTGCAAGAGCACAGCGCAGACTGCTCAATGAGGTGAAGGAGAATCCTAGAGTGTCAACTAAAGACTTACAAAAGTCTCTGGCATATGCTAACATCCCTGTTAGCAAATCTACAATACGTAAAACACTAAACAAGAATGGATTTCATGGGCGGATACCACAGAGGAAGCCACTGCTGTCCAAAAAAACCATTGCTGCACATTTACAGTTTGCACAAGAGCACCTGGATGTTCCGCAGCAGTACTGGCAAAATATTCTGTGGACAGATGAAACCAAAGTTTAGTTGTTTGGAAGAAACACACAACACTATGTATGAAGAAAAAGAGGCACAGCACACGAACATCAAAACTTCATCCCAACTGTGAAGTATGGTGGTGGGGCATCATGGTTTGGTGCTGCTTTGCTGCGTCAGGGCCTGGACGGATTGCTATCATCGAAGGTAAAATGAATTCCCAAGTTTATCAAGACATTTTGCAGGAGAACTTAAGGCCATCTGTCCACCAGCTGAAGCTCAACAGAAGATGGGTGTTGCAACAGGACAACGACCCAAAGCATAGAAGTAAATCAACCATAGAATGGCTTAAACAGAAGAAAATACGCCTTCTGGTGTGGCCCAGTCAGAGTCCTGACCTCAACCCGATGGAGATGCTGTGGCAGGACCTCAAGAAAGCGATTCACACCAGATATCCCAAGAATATTGCTGAACTGAAACAGTTCTGTAAAGAGGAATGGTCAAGAATTACTCCTGACCGTTGTGCACGTCTGATCTGCAACTACAGGAAACATTTGGTGGAAGTTATTGCTGCCAAAGGAGGTTCAACCAGTTATTAAATTTAAGGGTTCACATACTTTTTCTACCTGCACTGTGAATGTTTACATGGTGTGTTCGATAAAAACATGGTAACATTTAATTCTTTGTGTGTTATTAGTTTCAGCAGACTGTGATTGTCTATTGTTGTGACTTAGATGAAGATCAGATCACATTTTATGACCAATTTGTGCAGAAATCCATATCATTCCAAAGGGTTCACATACTTTTTCTTGCAACTGTAATTCACTGATATTTGGTGTTGTCACTTCTGTTATAATCTGTACAATACAGTTATAGCTTCCCTTACAATTATCAGTGTAATAAATAAAATTGGAATCATCAACATTTTTGTTTATTTTTGCCAAAATAGCAATTAATTAAAATGTGTTGCTAATGTGTATAATGTAGTGACAGAGAAGCTAAGGTAAATGGTTGTTCCAATATTAGAAAGAAAAAAAGGCTGTTTCTTCTAGAAACCGTACCTGTCCACAGGTTGTGTGCGGTATTGCCAAGCTGCAGTACCAGACACAACCCATGGACAGGGAAGAAGCTGTTTTTGGAAGAAAGCAGCCAATTTCTTATCCTAGACACCCCCTTTAAGTGTGATTTTATGTGATGCTATGGTGTGGTCTTTCAGAATCGCAGATTGTTACTGTAGTTGCAGTGTGATGCATGAGGTTTGAACTAGGCATATTCCTAGACAATTGGCTTTGCCCATCCACCACTGTGACCAGGAAGAAAGTGGAGGAGCCTGCAGCTCACAACAGCTGGAGTCCCGAAGGCTGCTGATCCCTGCTCTAGTCTCACATGCAGTAAGAAGAGACACTGTTGTAGTCAGGGGAGCACACAGGAATTTTGTCTAGGGGGTGTCCGAAAGGCAAAAAAAGTGGCATGTGTAGTGCGCTGTGCTAATTCAATTTTTCAAAGTCCCCTTTATATTTAAAAATGCAGGGAAGGGGTGTAGTGTGTTGCGCTGATTCTTTTACTTGGCAATTCTAAAAGCTCTGTAGGAAAATAATAATGCGGCGCGCCGCATTTTTTTTGGCCCGCCCATTATTAAAAGCCCCTCCTACATATAATAGGCCACTCCCAACAAACACTGTACAGCTGACATTCTATAGTTGCGGCCTGTCTCTACACATCATACGGAGAGACGGGGAGGTCTGTCCTGGCTGCACTGCCTGCTTCACATCATACAATAAACAGCAGGCTACAGCCAGGAAGCTCCCCCGCTCTCCTCCCTCCCCAGATCCTGCTTAAGGCCTGTGGTTTCCCCCCTCCATCTGCCACCCGCCCGTGGCCTGCTGCCCCTCTTGACCGTCCTCACCCAGCTTTGAATCATCCTTCTGCAAATAGCAGGGGGGGAGCCGGAGCATCTCCTCTCCTACATAGCACCTCATACCTCTTACATCCAGTGATGTCACCTTTGCTGTAGACGTTCTCTTTCCTCATCTTCTCCATTCAGACCAGACCGCCATGATGATTTTTCAGCCATCTCCCATCTTTGCAGAAGGATGTTCAGAAGATGTGAAGATGATGGAAATGTGTGAAACTAATGTCTGTTTGTTAATCTCTGCAGAGACGGGAGATGGCTGAAAAATCATCATGGCGGTCTGGTCTGAATGGAGAAGAGGAGAGAAAACGTCTACAACAAAGGTGACATCACTGGATGTAAGAGGTATGTGGCGCTATGTAGGAGAGGAGATGCTCCAGCTCCCCCCCTGCCATTTGCCGAAGGAGGATTCAGAGCTGGGTGAGGACGGCCAAGGGGGGCAGCAGGCCACGGGCGGGTGGCAGATGGTGGGGGGGAACCACAGGCCTTGAGCAGGATCTGGGGAGGGAGGAGAGCGGGGGAGCTTCCTAGCTGTAGCTACAGGCCCTCCCCTCTCCGGATGATGTGTAGAGACAGGCCTCAACAATAGAATGTCAGCTGTACAGTGTTTGTTGGGAGTGGCCTATTATATTTAGGAGGGGCTTTTAATAATGGGCGTGGCTAAAAATATACGCAACGCACAACACATTTTTCAACTCCTACAGGGCTTTTATAAAATGGCCAGGCAAAATAATAGGTGCAGCATGCTACACGCCCCACATTTTTAAATATCAAGGGGGCTTTGAAAAATGGGCAGGCAAAAGAATTGGCACAGCGTGCTACACGTGCCACATTTTTTGCCTTTCGGACCCCCCCTAGACAAAATTCCTGGGTTCTTCCCTGCATGTGACACTATGTATGGGGGCACAGAGCATATGGCACAGTATGGGGGCACGGGCTGTATGGCACCATCTATAGTGGGCACCATCATTAAGTGCACCGTGTATGTGGTTCATTATTTCATTATTTTCGGGGGGGGGGGGGGGGGGGGAGATATGTGACATGATCACAGTGTATGCTGCTGTTGTCTTCAGGGCACAGCATGTGGCACTGATGGATTTCTCTTCATAGGGTGCATTGCATGAGCTGGTAAAGGAGAAAGCTGGAGATATCTAGGCAGCAAACTGCAGAGATAATTCACGTCTTGGACTATGGTGGGCTGAACCAAAGTGAAAGAAAAGGAAAGAGAAAAACTCTGGAGGAGACGTCACCAGTAAGTCACTAAATGTAAATTGGTATTCTTTCACTGCCAGCATCTGATTAGTGGTCACTCATATGGTTGACAGCGTGATGATTGTGGAGCAACAACTCCCAGCATACCATTACAACTTTTCATGACATACTGAGAGCTGTGGTTTCACACTGTACTGTGCTTGTTTCTGGTGCTGTATTTATGTAGTGAACTTGGTTCTGGTGCTGTATTTATGTAATGGGCTTGGTTCTGGTGCTGTATTTATGTAATGGGCTTGGTTCTGGTGCTGTATTTATGTAATGGGCTTGGTTCTGGTGCTGTATTTATGTAATGAGCTTGGTTCTGGTGCTGTATTTATGTAATGAGCTTGGTTCTGGTGCTGTATTTATGTAATGAGCTTGGTTCTGGTGCTGTATTTATGTAATGGGCTTGGTTTTGAGGCTGTATTTATTTAATGGGCTTTCTTCTGGTGCTGCATTTATGTAATGGGCTTGGTTCTGGTGCCATATTTATGTAATGAGCTTGGTTCTGGTGCTGTATTTATGTAATGGGCTTGGTTTTGGGGCTGTATTTATGTAATGGGCTTGGTTCTGGTGCTGTATTTATGTAATGGGCTTGGTTCTGGTGCTGTATTTATGTAATGGGCTTGGTTCTGGTGCTGTATTTATGTAATGGGCTTGGTTTTGGGGCTGTATTTATGTAATGGGCTTGGTTCTGGTGCTGTATTTATGTAATGGGCTTGGTTCTGGTGCCGTATTTATGTATGGGGCTTTCTCCTGGTGCCGTATTTATGTAATGTGCTTGGTTCTACCACTGTATTTATGTAATGTGCTTGGTTCTACCACTGTATTTATGTACTGAGCTTGGTACTGATACTGTATATATGTAGCACGCTTGGCACTGGTGCTGTAGTTATATAATGAGCTTGGCACGGTGCTGTATTTATGTATGGGGCTTTCTTCTGGTGCTGTATTTATGTAATGGGCTTGGCACTGGTGCTGTATTTATATAATGAGCTTGGCTCTGGTGCTGTATTTATGTTATGTGTGTTACGATCAGTGGGTGGGATCCACTGGTCAAACTAGAGAGTGTGGATTCTTTGTGTCAACCAAGGGACAGCAGCCACTAACCTAGGGTGTTATTCAGCACTCTCACAGGAGACAGGACAGAACGCAGCAAGTGAGAAACTGAACCGCTACCAACAAGATAAGCTAATATGGTTGACAGCTGACCTCACAGAATGAGACAGCAGGTAACGCTCCAGTAGCTCACGTTGCAGTAAGAACCGCAGTACGTGTGAACTGAGTCCGGTAACAGACACGGTGGTGAGAAGTGGTATTGCAGAGAAGACTGGAGTAAAGGCAGCAGCTGATGATGATGATTATTCTCAGAGGCAGAATATGAAGCATGGTCAGATACAAGGTCAGAAGCCGGTATCCGGTAGTAGCGTGGTACAGAGGATCACAGAGGCTCAGGGTCAGACAGGTCCAGTAGTCGATGCAGGCAGCAGGCAAACAGAATGGTCAAACACAGAAGATCAGAACAGAACACCTTTGTCATTACTGATAGTAACTCAACGCTGAGAGGCAGAAACCACGCTCCCCTGGAAGCATAAATGACAGGAAGCGGCGGACGCGTACCCCTATGGGACGCCAGAATGGGATGGTGCACAAACTCTGTGTGGCTGGAGGAGGCGTCTGGCAGAGACAGCAGCGTCCAGCAAGGCAGGAGATTCTGGGGATATGACAGATGAGACAGCAGGAGGTATGGCAGAGGGCCCAGGCCCAACAATGTGCTTGGCCCTGGTGCTGTATTTATTTAATGAGCTTGCCTCTAATTCTGTATATACATAAAGTACTTGGTTCTGGTACTGTATTTATGTAATAAGCTTGGTTTTGGTGCTGTATTTATGTAATAATCTTGGTTCTGTATATACAGTTGCAAGAAAAAGTATGTGAACCCTTTTGGAATGATATGGATTTCTGCACAAATTGGTCATAAAATGCGATCTGATCTTCATCTAAGTCAAAACAATAGACAATCACAGTCTGCTTAAACTAATAACACACAAAGAATTAAATGTTACCATGTTTTTATTGAACACACTATGTAAATATTCACAGTGCAGGTAGAAAAAGTATGTGAACACTTGGATTTAATAGCTGGTTGAACCTCCTTTGGCAGCAATAACTTCAACCAAACGTTAATTGTCGTTGCAGATCAGACGTGCACAATGGTCAAGAATTACTCCTGACCGTTCTTTACAGAACTGTTTCAGTTCAGCAATATTCTTGGGATGTCTGCTGTGAATCGCTTTCTTGAGGTCATGCCACAGCATCTCAATCAGGTTGAGGTCAGGACTCTGACTGGGCCACTCCAGAAGGCATATTTTCTTCTGTTTAAGCCATTCTGTTGTTGATTTACTTCTATGCTTTGGGTCGTTGTCCTGTTGCAACACCCATCTTCTGTTGAGCTTCAGCTGGTGGACAGATGGCCTTAAGTTCTCCTGCAAAATGTCTTGATAAACTTGGGAATTCATTTTACCTTCGATGATAGCAATCCGTCCAGGCCCTGAGGCAGCAAAGCAGCCCCAAACCATGATGCCCCCACCACCATACTTCACAGTTGGGATGAGGTTTTGATGTTGGTATGTTGTGCCTCTTTTTTTCACTTCTTTTGGCAGTACTGCTGTGGAACATCCAGGTGCTCTTGTGCAAACTGTAAATGTGCAGCAATGTTTTTTTTGGACAGCAGTGGCTTCCTCTGTGGTATCCTCCCATGAAATCCATTCTTGTTTAGTGTTTTACGTATCGTAGATTCGCTAACAGGGATGTTAGCATATGCCAGAGACTTTTGTAAGTCTTTAGCTGACACTCTAGGATTCTCCTTCACCTCATTGAGCAGTCTGCGCTGTGCTCTTGCAGTCATCTTTACAGGACGGCCGCTCCTAGGGAGAGTAGCAGCAGTGCTGAACTTTCTCCATTTGTAGACAATCTGTCCTACTGTGGACTGATGAACAGCAAGGCTTTCGGAGATACTTTTATAACCCTTTCCATCTTTATGCAAGTCAACAGTTCTTAATCTTAGTTCTTCTAAGAGCTCTTTTGTGCGAGGCATCATTCACATCAGACAATGCTTCTTGTGAAAAGCAAACCCAGAACTGGTGTGTGTGTTTTTTTTTTTTTAAAGGGCAGGGGAGCTGTAACCAACACCTCCAATCTCATCTCATTGATTGGACTCCAGTTGGCTGACACCTCACTCCAATTAGCTCTTGGAGATGTCATTAGTCTAGGGGTTCACATACTTTTTCCACCTGCACTGTGAATGTTTACATGGTGTGTTCAATGAAATCATGGTACATTTAATTCTTTGTGTTATTAGTTTAAGCAGACTGTGATTGTCTATTGTTGTGATTTAGATCAAGGTCAGATAACATTTTATGACCAATTTGTGCAGAAATCCATATCATTCCAAAGGGTTCACATATTTTTTCTTGCAACTGTATGTACCATGCTTGACTCTGGTGCTGTATTTGTGTTTGACCTGTGCCGCGTTCCAGCTCATTCACTCTCCAGCTGCATCTGCAGATCTGGGCTCTCCCCAGATCAACATCTGTGGCCGATTCAGTGGCGACGCATCATGCATGGATGACACATGACACGTCACCGCTGAGGCCAGTCATTGGTGCTGCGGCCACGTGTCCGTCATCAAACTGGATGTTGATGAAGGGAGACCCAAGATCTGCAGTCGCAGTGGGGGAAGCCAACAGCAGGTGTCAGGTAAGTATGATTATCTCTGCAGGGTCAGAATGGTCCCCAGTGCTGAACAACCCGTTTATAGTGGTATTCCCAGACATTCATTAAACATATGCCATACATTTTTAAAAGGTTTGAGTCCCTCTTCTGCATTACATGCACCTTCCCAAAAAAATAAAAAATCTTTTGCAGTTGCATCCAAAGTCGCTTAGTTCGAAACTCCTGATTAATACTGTACAGAGATCCGTTATTGGCGAAGTCGGGCATGACTAAATTAAATTTGTTAGTTGATTTTTAAAGTGGAAAACCACTATAAAACTTGAAACCGAGCTCGCCTTCTGTTCTGAGGTACCAGTCAAGCGCGACTTGACGGATAACTAACTTCGTCTCATCGGAGCCCATACATTTTATACAGATATCAGTACAGCATTAATTCAAAGTTTTAAACAAATCGACTTCGGGTTAAGCATCTGATGCTCGCTTCGCTCATCACTAGATGCTGTAGAAAGACGCCTATGCATATGCCGAGCATACTTACTAGATGTGTCCATTTTCAGAACTCCCATAGAAGTGAATGGAAAGAGTTGCACATGTGCAGCCACCTCTCCATTGACAGCAGGCAAGAGACACTGGTAGATATGCTCTAACTGTCACAATGGAAATTACCCCTTAAAAAAAAAAAGTAACAAATGATATGCTATAGAAAAGAAAAACAACCAACCATATATAAAATATATTCACAGGCCACACAGACTTTGTACAGATTTGTATCTATTAAAGGGGCTATTCAGGAAATGATTATGATGACCTATTCTCAGGATGGGAGCCACAGCGGTCACCAGAGCTCTGATGAGCACAGTCTGCTCCTGGCAGCTTTCCAAGCACAGCGCCATCAATTGTGTAGTGGCCGTGCTTGGTGTTGCAGCTCAGCCCCATTGACTTGAATTTTTAACAGCTGATCGGCGGGGAATGTCAGACCCCACTGATCTCATATTTATGACCTATCCTGAGGATGGCTCATCAATATAAATTCCCGGATAACCTCTTTAATTTCCAGGCACTTCTGCACCATCTATAGCTTCAGACGCATGTGTAGAGCGTTTCATCACTGGAATGAGATTTCCCCCAGAACTTTATTAACATTTCTGATAAGAGAGGCATTATGTTTCCAGACAGTCTTGTCTTCTATTAATGAGGTCTTTGGTAATTTCTTCTGTAGAGGTCCTCTACAGTGGTAAACCAGAGCTGTTTCCATTGAGACACTCCGGTAATCTCCGTAACCTTTTAAAATGGAGTGAACCGACGTCTGTATGACCTTCCTGGGATCCACAATCATCTTCCGAGCATTGAAATAATCCAGTCTGTCTGGTTCCCGATAGACGTACTGGAGGATGTTATATCCCGGGACGTCTTTCCAGGAGGAAATATCAGAGAAGTGGACCTCAATGGGCACAGTTTGAGGAAAAATATGATTTTCAAATAGGAAAATTCCAACATTTGGATTCTGTTGTTGAAGGCTTTTCATCATTGCATCCCAAGTCGTGTGCGAGAACGGTAAAATGATCTCATCAATATCATTGAGCAGCACAAACCTAGTCCTGTACATATTCCTATAAATGCAGTCATTGAGTGTTGCCAACTGACCATAATACCCTATATCTTTGGGGTCAACTGAATGGTGCCATGCAGTGCCAGGCCTGAGGTAACGCTGGATCGGCCAGTCTACCACCTCTAGGATCCCTCTTGCGATATAATACTGCATAGTTGTTTTCATCTGTGGGCTGCAGCTGTTAAGGTAGATCATGACCCGTTGTGCCCCCAGGATCTGGTACATCTCCATGGTCTGAATGAATTGTAAGACATTGCTGTAATTCCCAAACATGGTGGAAATGCAGACTGTGAACTCTGCAGAAAATGCTTTCACATCTTGGTTTTGTATTCGGAATAGAGGTAATTGGGTAATTTTTAGATTTATAGACGTATGGACAGATAAATACTCAGCAGGGCAGTCTGGTGGCATCTTGCATAAAAGGTCTGTTGTCACATAGGGAAAGTCAAAGCGATCGCTATGCATGTCTATGGAAGCCTTGGAGATCTGCACGCTCTTGTCTGTAGGGCAACAGAAATAGCAGTATAGTTCCTTTACCTCTTCATGGTGGATAATGCTGAGAATCCGCACCATAGACCGATGGTCATCTCTGTTATCATAGTACGGCGAGATGATGAACGTCCGGTTGTCGTCCAGTGCTGTAATTGTATCGGTGCTGAGTTTTCCATTACAAGTGGCGTTCTCAATTTTCTTCTTTACAGGTGCAGTGATCGGCAATTTGCTTAGAACCCCCAGTAAAAAGATGAAAGTCGTTGCAACTGACATACAGAGTAGAAGCTTCTTTCGGTATTTGTACATTGCGGCAGGGTAACTTTAGGAAAAAAGCAAAAACAAAAAACAGGATTAGTAAAGATAATTATAACAAGAAATCAAGTCAAAATTATAGGAATCTCATTTTTACTTGTTTGGACAATTCTTTTTTTGTTAGAAGAGTCCCCAAGCAATAATCTAATCTCAATGTGCCCCGATTTTAGACCCCCAACAATCTGCTGTAATAAACCCCGTCAGCAAGTGTTCAAGTCTCCTGCAGCGCCACCACAGGAAAAATAAAGTATGAAACTGTTTTCAGGAAAATCGGTCAGCTGTCGGTCCTAAATGAGGGACTCCCCTCTATTAAACCAGTTTTCTGATTTATTTTTTTATGCTGATGACTTATCCTTGGAATAGTACATCAGTATCTCAACGGTCAGGGTCTGACACCGGGACCTCTGCCGATCAGCTGTTTGAGAAGGCCTCCTTTCAGCTCAAGAAAATACATTTTTTAGAGAATGACCCCTTAAAACTTACTATTTATTAAATCCTTTTATAAAAAAAACTGAAAAAGCAGGCTAACTATACAACAACTCAGAGGGTAAGGCTACATGCACACGACCGTGTGTGTTTTGCGGTCCGCAAAAAAAAGGATGCCGTTCCGATGTATAAAAATATCACATGAACTGACCCCTCAGGTGAACACCGAAAAAAATAAATAAAAAGAGTGTAAAAAAAGCAATTTTTAGTCATTTTACATCACATAAATTGCAACACCAAGTGATCAAAAAGGCGTATGCCCTGATTAATAGTACCAATAAAACAGTCACCTCATCCCACAAAAAATGAGCCTCTACCTAAGACAATCTGTTAAAAAATAAAAAAAGCTATCACTCAGACAATAGAGACACTAAAATGATTATTTTTTTGCTTCAAAACTACTATTATTGTGCTAAAGTGAAATAAATAAATAAGTAGACATATTGGGTATCGCCATGTCCGTAACAACCTGCTCTAAAAAAAATATATATATAATAATATTATTATTATTATTATCACATGACCTAAATCACTCAGGTGAACGCCGTAAAAAATAAAAATAGGGTGTCAAAAAAGCCTTTTTGTCACCTTACATCACAACAAGTGTAATACCAATTGATAAAAAAATTCATATGCACCCTAAAATAGTACCAATCAAACCGTCATCTCATATTGAAAAAAATGAGCCCCTACATAACACAGTCGCCCAAAATGTAAAAAAAACTATGGCTTGTAAAACTGAAACAAACAACCCAAAAAAGTTGTCATATTTGGTATTTTCGCGTCCGTAACAACCTGCTCTATAAAAATACCACATGATCTAACCTGAACACTGTAAATAACAAAAAATAAAAAATGGTGCCAAAACAGCTTTGTTACCTTGCCTTGCAAAAAGTGTAATATAGAGCAACCAAAAATCATATGTACCCTAAACTAGTACCAACAAAACTGACACCTTATCCCATAGTTTCCAAAATGAGATACATTTTTTTCTACTCTAGGGGTGCATCAGGGGGTCTTTAAATGGGACATGGCAACTTAAAATTATCCCAGTGAAATCTGCCTCCCAAAAACCATATGGCGATCCTTTCCTTCTGCGCCCTGCCGTGTGCCCGTACAGCAGTTTACGACCATATATGGGGTGTTTCTGTAAACTATGGAATCAGGGTAATAAATATTGAGTTTTGTTTGGCTGTTAATCCTTGCTTTGTTAGCGGATTTTTTTTTTATTAAAATGGAAAATCTGTTAAAGTGAAATTCTGAAATGTTATCTCCATTTTCCATTAATTATTGTGGATCACCTAAATGGTTAACAAAGTTTGTAAAATCAGTTTTTAATACCTTAAGGGGTATAGTTTCTAAAATAGGGCAATTTATGCGTGGTTTCTATTATGTAAGCCTCACAAAGTGACTTAGATCTGAACTGGTCCTTAAAAAGTGGGTTTTGGAAATTTTCTGAAAAATTTCAAGATTTGCTTCTAAGCTTTCTAACGTCCCAAACAAATAAAATGGCATGCACAAGATTATCCAAACATCAAGTAGTCATATGGGGAATGTAAAGTAATAACTATTTTTGGAGTTATTGCTATCTATTATAAAAGTAGAGAAATAGAAATGTAACATTTTTTACAAATTCTGGGTAAATTTGTTATTATTTTTAAATAAAAATGAAATATTTTGACTCTATTTTACCACTGTCATGAAGTACAATATGGGACAGAAAACAATCTCAGAATGGCCTGGATAAGTAAAAGTTTTAAAGTGATCACCACACAAAGTGTCACATGTCAGATTTGCAAAAAATGGACTGATCCTTAAGTTAAAAAATGGCACGGTCCTTAACCACCTCCGGACCGCCTAACGCACATGTGCGTTCCGGAGGTGGCAGGCTGGCGCACAGTCACGCATATACGCGTCATCTCGCGATACGCGAGATTTCCTGTGAACGCGCGCACACAGGCGCGCGCGCTCACAGGAACGGAAGGTAAGCGAGTGGATCTCCAGCATGCCAGCGGCGATCGTTCGCTGGCAGGCTGGAGATCCGAATTTTTTAACCCCTAACAGGTATATTAGACACTGTTTTCATAACAGTGTCTAATATACCTCCTACCTGGTCCTCTGGTGGTCCCTTTTGTTAGGATCGACCACCAGAGGACTCAGGTAGGTCAGTACAGTCGCACCAAACACCACACTACACTACACCCCCCCCCCCGTCACTTATTAACCCCTTATAAACCCCTGATCACCCATGATCACCCCATATAAACTCCCTGATCACCCCCCTGTCATTGATCACCGCCCTGTCATTGATCACCCCCCTGTCAGGCTCCGTTCAGACGTCCGTATGATTTTTACGGATCCACGGATACATGGATCGGATCCGCAAAACGCATACGGACGTCTAAATGGAGCCTTACAGGGGGGTGATCAATGACAGGCGGGTGATCACCCATATACACTCCCTGATCACCCCCTGTCATTGATCACCCCCCTGTCATTGATCACCCCCCTGTAAGGCTCCATTCAGACGTCCGCATGATTTTTACGGATCCATGGATACATGGATCGGATCCGCAAAACACATGCGGACGTCTGAATGGAGCCTTACAGGGGGGTGATCACCCATATACACTCCCTGATCACCCCCTGTCATTGATCACCCCCCTGTAAGGCTCCATTCAGACGTCCGCATGTTTTTTGTGGATCCGATCCATGTATCCATGGATCCGTAAAAAATCATGCGGATGTCTGAATGGAGCCTTACAGGGGGGGTGATCCGTGACAGGGGGGTGATCACCCTGATCACCCCCTGTCATTGATAACCCCCCTGTAAGGCTCCATTCAGACGTCCGCATGTTTTTTGTGGATCCGATCCATGTATCCATGGATCCGTAAAAAATCATGCGGATGTCTGAATGGAGCCTTACAGGGGGGGTGATCAGTGACAGGGGGGTGATCACCCTGATCACCCCCTGTCATTGATAACCCCCCTGTAAGGCTCCATTCAGACGTCCGCATGTTTTTTGTGGATCCGATCCATGTATCCATGGATCCGTAAAAAATCATGCGGATGTCTGAATGGAGCCTTACAGGGGGGGGGTGATCCGTGACAGGGGGGTGATCACCCTGATCACCCCCTGTCATTGATAACCCCCCTGTAAGGCTCCATACAGACGTCTGCATGTTTTTTGTGGATCCGATCCATGTATCCATGGATCCGTAAAAAATCATGCGGATGTCTGAATGGAGCCTTACAGGGGGGGTGATCAGTGACAGGGGGGTGATCACCCTGATCACCCCCTGTCATTGATAACCCCCCTGTAAGGCTCCATTCAGACGTCCGCATGTTTTTTGTGGATCCGATCCATGTATCCATGGATCCGTAAAAAATCATGCGGATGTCTGAATGGAGCCTTACAGGGGGGGTGATCAGTGACAGGGGGGTGATCACCCTGATCACCCCCTTTCATTGATCACCCCCCTGTAAGGCTCCATTCAGACGTCCGCATGTTTTTTGTGGATCCGATCCATGTATCCATGGATCCGTAAAAAATCATGCGTATGTCTGAATGGAGCCTTACAGGGGGGGTGATCAGTGACAGGGGGGTGATCACCCTGATCACCCCGTGTCATTGATAACCCCCCTGTAAGGCTCCATTCAGACGTCCGCATGTTTTTTGTGGATCCGATCCATGTATCCATGGATCCGTAAAAAATCATGCGGATGTCTGAATGGAGCCTTACAGGGGGGGTGATCAGTGACAGGGGGGTGATCACCCTGATCACCCCCTGTCATTGATAACCCCCCTGTAAGGCTCCATTCAGACGTCCGCATGTGTTTTGCGGATCCGATCCATGGATCCGTAAAAATTATACGGACGTCTGAATGGAGCCTTACCAGGGGGGTGATCAATGACAGGGGGGTGATCCGGGAGTCTATATGGGTGATTACCCCCCTGTCATTGATCACCCCCCTGTCATTGATCACCCCCCCTGTCATTGATCACCCCCCCCTGTAAGGCTCCATTCAGACATTTTTTTTGGCACAAGTTAGCGGAATTTTTTTTTTGTTTTTGTTTTTTCTTACTAAGTCTCATATTCTACTAACTTGTGTCAAAAAATAAAATCTCCCATGAACTCGCCATACCCCTCACGGAATCCAAATGCGTAAACATTTTTAGACATTTATATTCCAGACTTCTTCTCACGCTTTAGGGCCCCTAAAAAGCCAGGGCAGTATAAATACCCCACATGTGACCCCATTTCGGAAAGAAGACACCCCAAGGTATTCCGTGAGGGGCATATTGAGTCCATGAAAGATTGAAATTTTTGTCCTAAGTTAGCGGAAAGTGAGACTTTGTGAGAAAAAAACCAAAAAAATCAATTTCCGCTAACATATGCAAAAAATAAAAAATTTCTAGGAACTCGCCAGGCCCCTCATTGAATACCTTGGGGTGTCTTCTTTCCAAAGTGGGGTCACATGTGGGGTATTTATACTGCCCAGGCTTTTTAGGGGCCCGAAAGTGTGAGAAGAAGTCTGGGATCCAAATGTCTAAAAATGCCCTCCTAAAAGGAATTTGGGCCCCTTTGCGCATCTAGGCTGCAAAAAAGTGTCACACATCTGGTATCGCCGTACTCAGGAGAAGTTGGGGAATGTGTTTTGGGGTGTCATTTTACATATACCCATGCTGGGTGAGAAAAATATCTTGGTCAAATGCCAACTTTGTATAAAAAAATAGGAAAAGTTGTCTTTTGCCAAGATATTTCTCTCACCCAGCATGGGTATATGTAAAATGACACCCCAAAACACATTCCCCAACTTCTCCTGAGTACGGCGATACCACATGTGTGACACTTTTTTGCAGCCAAGGTGGGCAAAGGGGCACATATTCCAAAGTGCTCCTTTCGGATTTCGGATGCCATTTTTTACAGATTTTGATTGCAAGGTACTTCTCACACATTTGGGCCCCTAAATTGCCAGGGCAGTATAACTACGCCACAAGTGACCCCATTTTGGAAAGAAGACACCCCAAGGTATTCCGTGAGGGGCATGGCGAGTTCCTAGAATTTTTTATTTTTTGTCACAAGTTAGCGGAAAATGATGATTTTTCTTTTTTTTTCTTTTTTTCTTACAAAGTCTCATATTCCACTAACTTGCGACAAAAAAAAAAAAAATTCTAGGAACTCGCCATGCCCCTCACAGAATACCTTGGGGTGTCTTCTTTCCAAAATGGGGTCACTTGTGGCGTAGTTATACTGCCCTGGCAATTTAGGGGCCCAAATGTGTGAGAAGAACTTTGCAATCAAAATGTGTAAAAAATGACCGGTGAAATCCGAAAGGTGCACTTTGGAATATGTACCCCTTTGCCCACCTTGGCAGCAAAAAAGTGTCACACATCTGGTATCGCCGTACTCAGGAGAAGTTGGGGAATGTGTTTTGGGGTGTCATTTTACATATACCCATGCTGGGTGAGAAAAATATCTTGGTCAAATGCCAACTTTGTATAAAAAAATGGGAAAAGTTGTCTTTTGCCAAGATATTTCTCTCATCCAGCATGGGTATATGTAAAATGACACCCCAAAACACATTCCCCAACTTCTCCTGAGTACGGCGATACCAGATGTGTCACACTTTTTTGCTGCCAAGGTGGGCAAAGGGGCACATATTCCAAAGTGCACCTTTCAGATTTTGCAGGCCATTTTTTACAGATTTTGATTGCAAAGTTCTTCTCACACATTTGGGCCCCTAAATTGCCAGGGCACTATAACTACGCCACAAGTGACCCCATTTTGGAAAGAAGACACCCCAAGGTATTCCGTGAGGGGCATGGCGAGTTCCTAGAATTTTTTATTTTTTGTCGCAAGTTAGTGGAATATGAGACTTTGTAAGGAAAAAAGAGAAAAAAAAAAAATCATCATTTTCCGCTAACTTGTGACAAAAAATAAAAAATTCTAGGAACTCGCCATGCCCCTCACGGAATACCTTGGGGTGTCTTCTTTCCAAAATGGGGTCACTTGTGGCGTAGTTATACTGCCCTGGCAATTTAGGGGCCCAAATGTGTGAGAAGTACCTTGCAATCAAAATGTGTAAAAAATGGCCTGCAAAATCTGAAAGGTGCACTTTGGAATATGTGCCCCTTTGCCCACCTTGGCAGCAAAAAAGTGTGACACATCTGGTATCGCCGTACTCAGGAGAAGTTGGGGAATGTGTTTTGGGGTGTCATTTTACATATACCCATGCTGGATGAGAGAAATATCTTGGCAAAAGACAACTTTTCCCATTTTTTTATACAAAGTTGGCATTTGACCAAGATATTTTTCTCACCCAGCATGGGTATATGTAAAATGACACCCCAAAACACATTCCCCAACTTCTCCTGAGTACGGCGATACCAGATGTGTCACACTTTTTTGCTGCCAAGGTGGGCAAAGGGGCACATATTCCAAAGTGCACCTTTTGGATTTCACCGGTCATTTTTTACACATTTTGATTGCAAAGTTCTTCTCACACATTTGGGCCCCTAAATTGCCAGGGCAGTATAACTACGCCACAAGTGACCCCATTTTGGAAAGAAGACACCCCAAGGTATTCCGTGAGGGGCATGGCGAGTTCCTAGAATTTTTTATTTTTTGTCGCAAGTTAGTGGAATATGAGACTTTGTAAGAAAAATAAAAAAAATAAAAATCATCATCATTTTCCGCTAACTTGTGACAAAAAATAAAAAGTTCTATGAACTCACTATGCCCATCAGCGAATACCTTAGGGTGTCTACTTTCCGAAATGGGGTCATTTGTGGGGGTTTTCTACTGTTTGGGCATTGTAGAACCTCAGGAATCATGACAGGTGCTCAGAAAGTCAGAGCTGTTTCAAAAAGCGGAAATTCACATTTTTGTACCATAGTTTGTAAACGCTATAACTTTTACCCAAACCATTTTTTTTTTGCCCAAACATTTTTTTTTTATCAAAGACATGTAGAACAATAAATTTGGCGAAAAATTTATATATGGATGTCGTTTTTTTTGCAAAATTTTACAGCTGAAAGTGAAAAATGTCATTTTTTTGCTAAAAAATCGTTACATTTTGATTAATAACAAAAAAAGTAAAAATGTCAGCAGCAATAAAATACCACCAAATGAAAGCTCCATTAGTGAGAAGAAAAGGAGGTAAAATTCATTTGGGTGGTAAGTTGCATGACCGAGCGATAAACGGTGAAAGGAGTGTAGTGCCGAAGTGTAAAAAGTGCTCTGGTCATGAAGGGGGTTTCACCTAGCGGGGCTGAAGTGGTTAAGTGGTTAAACATGTGCTCCATGGCTCCATGGACAATGCTACTAAGACTACATGCACACAACCGTTGTGTGTTTTGCGGTCCGCACATGGCGGATCCGCAAAACATGGATGGCGTCCGTCCGCGTTCCGCAATTTGTGTAACGGCACGGACAGCCATTAATATACAGTCGGGTCCATAAATATTGGGACAGTGACACAATTCTAAAATTTTGGGCTCTATACACCACCACAATAGATTTGAAATCAAACTAATGAAATGAAACAAGATGTGCTTTACCTGCAGACTGTCAGCTGTAATGTGAGGGGATTTACATCCAAATCAGGTGAACGGTGTAGGAATTACAACACTTTGCATCTGTGCCTCCCACTTGTTAACGAACCAAAAGTAATGGGACAGAATAATAATCCTCATAAATCAAACTTTCACTTTTTTATATATGGTTGCAAATCCTTTGCAGTCAATTACAGCCTGAAGTCTGGAACACATAGACATCACCAGAAGCTGGGTTTCATCCCTGGTAATGCTCTGCCAGGCCTCTACTGCAACTGTCTTCAGTTCCTGCTTGTTCTTGGGGCATTTTCCCTTCAGTTTTGTCTTCAGCAAGTGAAATGCAGCTCAATCGGATTCAGGTCAGGTGATTGACTTGGCCATTGCATAACAGTCAGTGGAGTCGCCGGGGGGGGGCAGAAGGGGCTACGGTCCCCCCTACATCACGCTGTGCCCCCCCAAGTGAGCCGCCGCAGTCGGGCACAGGGAGATGAGCTCTGTAACAGATCTCCTGGCACCCCGACCCGGTACCTCCGTCGAATGATGCTCCTAGTGCTTCCTGAGGACTCCAAGCACTCCACTTGACACCGTAAGCACTGCAGACCCCACGAACCGCCGAAGCTTGGTTGAGGTCTCACGACTCCTACCCACCCTGGACCTACAACAAGGCTCCAGGCTCCAGTGGGTGAACCTCTCCTAAATCCAGAGAGCAGGAACAGCTCTTACAAGAGCTAGTAGTTACAGCCAGGGGAGTATAGCAAATCTTCAGCGTATAGCAATCCCCACACACATGAGACGAGGCTCTATGTTGAATGTAAAACAGCAACTCTTTATTTGGACACACAAGCATTGATTTATACACATTTTCCAACAAGGTTACCACCCACAGGGTTTTGTAAAAACAGCCAATACCCACGTACAATACACTCAGACACGCCCACACAAAATCATCCCCTCTGCCTGTGATACAATTACCCCACACTGGGTTGATGCAATCATCACAGGCAGGAGAATACACAATAGTCTTCTGTCCTGGAGACAACCGAGACGTAATTGAATTATCTCTCAGGACAAAGGGACATTGCCACTACACACAGAGAGACAATGGAAGAGACCTCACTACTCAACGTATACAATGTCCCACCTTTTACAATACAAAGACATTTAACATCCCAAAGTGGCACGAATTAGACCAGGGGTTCAAGTTAGTACAAGTCCTTTGAGAACAAAGGAGGCCTGGCTGATGAGAGGGCCCGTAATCCAGAGGCAGGAGGCGAGCAAACAGCCCCCTCCAAAACACCGTGGCGAAGTGGCTTTTGCCACAAGCGCTTCCATTGCGCTCATCTCCATAGTAATCTGCCTGTGCTGAGGCGGGGAAGGAGAGGGGGGGCGTGTTCCTTCCCCTTCCTCTGATAGGCTGCTGGCACTAGGCTGGCAGCCTATCGGAGGTCGGCGCAGGCGGCGCGATGACGTCACCGCGCTGCCTGAACCATACAGCGTGGGACACAGGCCAGAAGAGGCCTGCATCGCATCGCTGACATGGAGGTAATGTGTTTTTTTTTTTTTTACAATAGTTTTGCAGGCACATTAAGGGGGCTCCTGTTACTGGCACATGATGGGGGGCTTATTACTGGCACATGATGGGGTGGCTTAATACTGGCACATGATGGGGGGCTTATTACTGGCACTTGATGGGGGGGCTTATTACTGGCACATGATGGGGGGGCTTATTACTGGCACATGATGGGGGGCTTATTACTGGCACATGATGGGGGGCTTATTACTGGCACATGATGGGGGGCTTATTACTGGCACATGATGGGGGGCTTATTACTGGCACATGATGGGGGGGCTTATTACTGGCACATGATGGGGGGCTTATTACTGGCACATGATGAGGGGCTTATTACTGGCACATGATGGGCTCTTGTTACTGGCACGTGATGGGGGCTCTTGTTACTGGCACGTGATGGGGGCTCTTGTTACTGGCACGTGATGGGGCTCTTGTTACTGGCACGTGATGGGGGCTCTTGTTACTGGCACGTGATGGGGGCTCTTGTTACTGGCACGTGATGGGGGGCTCTTGTTACTGGCACGTGATGGGGGGCTCTTGTTACTGGCACGTGATGGGGGGCTCTTGTTACTGGCACGTGATGGGGGGCTCTTGTTACTGGCACGTGATGGGGGGCTCTTGTTACTGGCACGTGATGGGGGCTCTTGTTACTGGCACGTGATGGGGGGCTCTTGTTACTGGCACGTGATGGGGGGCTCTTGTTACTGGCACGTGATGGGGGGCTCTTGTTACTGGCACGTGATGGGGGGCTCTTGTTACTGGCACGTGATTGGGGGGCTCTTCTTACTGGCACGTTATTGGGGGCACTTATTACTGGCACGTTATTGGTGGGCACTATAGGGTCATCTACTGAGGCCACAAAGAAGGGGTATTTTATATGGGGGGCTCTGTACAGTAGCATTTTATACTGTGACACATTATGGTGGGTACTATGGGCAAGGGGGGGAGAGGAGTACTATGGAGTCATCTACAGGGGGCACCAAGAAGGGGTATTTTATATTTGCAAATTATGGGGGACACTGAGGGAATCTACTGGGGCACGATATATGGGGCATTTTATACTGGTACATGAAGGGAGGAGAGGAGCACTGTGGGGCCATTTACTGAGGGCACTATATAGGGGTATTTAATACTGGCACATTATGGGGGACATTAGCTCAACTGGGGGCATTACAAGGGGGTATTTTTTGCATTGTCACATTATAAGGTTTATTTCTCCCTCATGGTATGACCCCCTAGTAGCAGCACCAGCCTCTCCCTGCTCTGCTATCCCTCTGCCACTTCTCCAAATCCTTATTATGAAATCTTTCTCATTAGGATAAAACACATCAGCTCTGCCGAGCCTCCGGCCAAAGTGTTGAAGTGGTGTCTGAGATCCCCAAGGGCCAAGCCAAGTAATTGTAAGTTTTCATGTGAAATATGTTTGTTATACACATATAGCCTACACTGTGCCACACGATATACAGAATACCTCTACACTGTGCCACACAATATACAGTATACCTCTACACTGTGTAGTCTGTTCTATAAGCACCCTTGTTCTGTGGTGGCGGACAGAAAATAATCTGGAAGTGCCCCTCCCGAGACCAGGCTCTGGATCCGCCACTGGTCTGGACCGCTCACAGGAGTGTACATTTCTTCTAAACTGTAATCCGTATGCTCTGACCTGCAGAAATCAGCATTTGCTCTGTAACAACTAACAGGCAGTGCCTGTAGGCTGTAGCCTGGCTCTGTTACGGAAGCTAGCCGAGTGGTGTAAAGTTAAGGTACTAGTAGAGATGAGCTAACCCAAAAACAAAACCAATAACCCCAAAGAAAAGTGGGAGACACACATACAGTACAGACCAAAAGTTTGGACACACCTTTTCATTCAAAGAGTTTTCTTTATTTTCATGACTATGAAAATTGTAGATTCACACTGAAGGCATCAAAACTATGAATTAACACATGTGGAATTATATACATAAGTGTGAAACAACTGAAAATATGTCATATTCTAGGTTCTTCAAAGTAGCCACCTTTTGCTTTGATTACTGCTTTGCACACTTTTGGCATTCTCTTGATGAGCTTCAAGAGGTAGTCGCCTCTGTTAGAATTTGTATTATGGCAAGAAAAAAGCAGCTAACAGTCTATTCAGTAGGACTATCAGCTGTGTATCCACCTGACTTCTACACAACGCAACTGATGGTCCCAACCCCATTTATGAGGCAAGAAATCCCACTTATTAAACCCGACAGAGCACACCTGTGAAGTGAAGACCATTTCAGGTGACTACCTCTTGAAGCTCATCAAGAGAATGGCAAGAGTGTGCAAAGCAGTAATCAAAGCAAAAGGTGGCTACTTTGAAGAACCTAGAATATGACCTTTTCAGCTGTTTCACACTTTTTTGTTATGTATATAATTCCACATGTGTTAATTCATAGTTTTGATGCCTTCCGTGTGAATCTACAATTTTCTTAGTCATGAAAATAAAGAAAACTCTTTGAATGAGAAGGTGTGTCCAAACTTTTGGTCTGTACTGTATAAAATACATATTAAGACATAATCACATAACAAGCAATATATGAAACTTAAGGAACAAGTGTACAGGAGTGGGGGGAGACCTCATGTAAGGAGGTCAGATACAACCTCTCTCCCAAACACCCAGCTGGCAGGAAAAAAAGATGTCACAGCTCTAGGTATTGTGGGGATTCGCTTTGGTAGGCAGGGTAAGCGGACGCAGTACAGAGGCAAAAAACAAGGTTTAAATCAAAGTTCAGTGTTTATTCACACATAGCCAGAAAACAAGCCAAAAGAAAGTGTTCAGTCTTGGTGCCTGTTCACACCACACAAAGTTCACAGTGCAAAAAGACGTCACCTGGTCAGCAGATGATTTTCACCCAGAGTCCGCAGCAGTCTTTAGTGGCCTGTTTCCCCAGCCTATGGCTCACACAAACAGATCCCTCAGTGTCTCAAACCACAGACTCCTCAGCTCCTCTGTCATGGAGGATAATTCTCCACCTGAACATGCTGGCTGGGTTTTTTATATTCCAGCCAAAACCCGGCCTGGAACCGTGGGAAACAGCCACCCACCCTGCTCTTTGGCTGCTCCCAATAAGAACCGGCCCGGATTGGCTTTACAGCCATTCTAACAGTTGAAGTGTCAGATTGCACTACAGACCTGACACTTCAGGAAAAAACCCGGTTCTTACCTCACCGAGGCCAGGAACCTCGGTGACACGTATCTTCCGTCAAAGACGGCTCCTTGTTCCTTCTTACAGTATACATCAGCATGAAAATTGTGAGAACTGTAGGGTCACTCAAAGTAACATGTACTGGTATGTATGTTGCATGCACAGAAAGATAAATGAAAAAATTTACAAATAGCACAAGGCAAACTAGCCCACCCAAAAACTTGGGATGGCCGCATAAGGTATGCACATAGCCCCGGGTCCGATCACATGACACGCACGTCAGCCGGCCCTGAGACAGCCAGGTATAGGAGCGTCACTACAATGCCAGCCAGACAGCGAACCAGAGTGATGCGTATATGCCAGGTGGAGACAATGTATGGAGGACAGTGGAAAGATAACCACATATGAAGGACAATATATGGGGGGCACAAAGATAAAAATTGTCAATAGTCATCTCAATCGAACAGCATATCAGGGTAATATATACAGGCAGAGCAGCATAGTATAGAGCCCCCTATAGCCTTCACCATTAGCGATCTATGCACAACCCCATAAACAAACCCCTTCTATATTGCTATAGCACAAAAAAAAACACTGTATTGTGTAATATTGTAACTTTATAAAAATGGATCCATTGATCCATAAGTCAAAAATGGTAATAGAAACCTATGCCATCAGTGAGAACATGACCCTAGACCAAAAAAGTGATGAATACAAAAACTAATATATAAATAAAATCAAGCAGCAGTGAACATGTAATATTATAATAATCACAATATTTGCTAAAGTGAATACACTGAAAAATAAATAAATAAAATAAATACCCCTCACAACTAAGAAATAGGGATATGGATGCTGACGCATCAAAGGAAGGGGAATAACACCCCCCCCCCCCCCCACCACACAAACACGCACATACACACACACATACATATCCCTATAATGTGAATTCATGTAGTGGAAACATATTTCATGTACATAGATATGTGCCAAAGTAGTAATAATAAATAATTATGCATAATCATAATCCATATAAGTGATAAGATATGATGTTCATAAAAATTATGAACTCATATAAAGTGCACTGTGCAATGAAGCCCTGAGCCTCAGAGCCAAAACAAATACTACCCATACATTCAAGCTTAAAGTCACCTACTAATCTGGCCGCACAGATCAACCCATACAGAAAATAGAATACAGGACACAGCAATGTTTTGGAGTGAATATTCTGATGTTGGTAGACAGTATCTGTTGTTTCATAGGGCATATTCTATTCTGCATCATAACACAAAGAAAGCCTCCAAAAGGACCACACCATCGCAGCAATCAAGTATACTGTGAAAATACAGATAACATCAATGAATACATGATAAAAACAACGAAAATATAGTAAAATAAAAAGCACGATATATAGAAAGGACTTGAAGCTAGCCGTCTCATTGAGACCTTTTAGGGATCTCACTCTTAAGCAACACAATCCACTTCTCCAGCTGCAAAAGGCGTTTCTTGATATCTCCTCCACGGCACCCCAAAGACACCCTATCAATACCCATACATTGTAGCCCACGAGGGTCCCCCCTGTGGTGATCCCTAAAATGTAGGGCTATGGGTTGGAACTGGCTCCCCTCCTCTTGTGTAGTAGTGGCTGCCTGCCGGATTTTGCTTGCATGTTCAAAAATCCTAACACGCAACTCCCTGGTGGTCATCCCAACATACAGGAGCTTGCAAGGGCAGGTGATAAGATAAATCACAGAGGCAGTCCTGCATGTGATATGCTGCACAATTTGGTATTCACATCTGCCCTCGAAGTCCCCAAATGTAGAAGACCGGATCATATACCTACACGCCTGACAGTTATTACACGGATAGGAGCCCCACTTTGGCCCTTTGCTGCCAAAAATGCAAGATGGCTTAGGGGATACATAGTGGCTGCTGGTAAGCAAATCACCTAGATTTTTGGAGCGTTGCCATGTCACCTGGGGATAATCCTGAAGAGTTGCCCGCAGGTCACTATCAGAGAGCAGTATTGGCCAGTGTTTTGTTAGTATTTCGCGTATTTTGCGCCACTGCATGTTGAAAGGGGTAATAAAACGTCAACCAGTATTGTCAATTTTAGATATACTACTAGTTAGGAGGGAGTCCCTAATTTGCAGATTTGGCCCGTGTATAGCCCTTTTTGATGTCAGCCTGATTATAGGCCCTATTACGGAACCTCCTAGATAGCTCCCCAGATTGTGTCTCGAATTTTTGATCGCTGGAACAAACTCGTCGAAGGCACAAAAATTGCCCGACCGGAATGGCCCTCACTGTCTGCGGGTAATGTGCAGATTTCGCATGTAGCAAGGTGTTGGTGGAGGTGGGCTTTTCTGAATAGGTCCGTGGAGACCCGGCCGTCCCTCTCCCTGCAATGAGAATGTCCAAAAATTCCATCCTATCTTGGCTATAATGCCATGTGAGCCTAATATTAAGCGTGTTGTTATTAAGTTGCTGGAGGAAGGACAAGAGCCGACTCTCCGTGCCCTGCCAGATGAAAAGAACATTGTCGATATACCGCGACCACGAGACCACAGAGCCAGTAATCAGGGAGGTTCTGGACTATCTCTCTTTCCCACAGTCCGAGGAACAGGTTAGCATAAGAGGGCGCACAAGTCACCCCCATCGCTGTTCCCCAGAGCTGCAGGAAGAGGCGGTCCTTAAATGTGAAATAGTTATGTCTCAAATAAAGTCCAGAAGCTCAGTTACAAAAGCAATACTATCTAGATCTAAATCTGCCATACGTAAAAAGTATTGGCAGGCTCTGATCCCGTGGTCATGGCATATCGACGTGTAAAGGGCCTCAACATCACACGTCACAGAGGCTTCCTACCCCGGACACAATAGGGCGTCCGGGGGGGGGGGGGGTCTGTAACTGTTTGTTGATTTTGTGCAGCAAATACAGAGTGGGAGTTTAATGGGTAATCCACCACCAGGCCCTCCTTGAGTCGAGCTGGCAGAATGTTGTTTTCTACCCCAGAATCTAGAATACTATCTAGTTCAGCTTTAAATCGAACAGTGGGGTTACTCTCTAGACGTTTGTAGCAGTCCCTGTCTCCCAACTGTCTGAACGCTTCCTTCTCATACATCTGTGCAGGCCAGATCACAACATTTCCCCCTTTATCCGCTGGTTTGATAACAATATCTTTCAAACCACTGAGTTCTTTTATGGCCTGATGTTGATCATAGGTCAAATTCTTCTGGTCACGGTAGCAAGCCAGCTGTTCAAAATCATGTTTGACCAGCTTGACAAAAATATCAACATTGGGGCACAGATATTTTTGGGGGAAATGTTGTGACCGGCGGCACAGATGCATGGGTGTTTTATTGGCAGAGGGTGGTGGTTCTTGTTCATCTAACAGGGCCTGCAAATCACTAAGTGCCTGTTTCTCAGCCTCAGTAGTGAATTGTGTAGCACTATCACCCTTGCCAAAGTACTTTTTAAAGAGAAGCTTCCTACCAAAAAGCTCAAAGTCCTTCACTGTTGTAAAGTAATCAAACTTGCCCGATGGGGCAAAAGTCAATACCTTTTAGAAAGACCTGGACCTGTGTATCAGTGAGCCTATGTGTGGAGAGATTGATTACCTTTAGTTCTTCCTGTAACGTTTGCCCGTCGCCTCCGCATTTCGGGTTCTCCTTTTTGCTCTGGGGGTGCTTGGTGCGTGTTGGTATCCGACTCGATCTGTACCTCCCTCCAGCGCCCCCCGTATTCCTAAAAAAAGGATCTCCACATGTCTCGTCAAAGGTAATTGAAATTCCTGATAGGGACGCTGTCACCAACCCGCTCCTATCCCGCCTTTGTTGCCACCTGTGCATTCTATTGGACTGAAAATCCGTGAGATCACGCTGGAATTTCTTAGATTTTTGTTCCTGGATATTCCTTTCCCAGGTGTCTAGATCTGATCCTAATGAGATGTCAAAATTATCAAAGTCCTCTTTATTCAGAGACTCCTGCAATTTCGTCTTGACTATGTCAATTTCTTTTTCTGTCTGTTCAAGCGACCCGCGATTGAGCTCAATCAGCGTCCTGGAACATTTATTGAGGGAATCCTCCCACCTCTCTGTGAATGCCACGTCAGTGGTTTCAAGGGTGGGGAAGACCTGGATCCGTAGACCCCTGGGAATGATATTGCGACTCAAGTAGTTTTCCAAGGCCGCCTTGTTCCACCAAAGATTAAAGGGAACCTGTCACCAGGATTTTGGATATAGAGCTGAGGACATGGGTTGCTAGATGGCCGCTAGCACATCCGCAATATCCAGTCCCCATAGCTCTGTGTGCTTTTATGGTGTAAAAAAAAAAGATTTTATAGATATGCAAATTAACCTGAGATGAGTCAGGGACAGGACTCGTCTCAGGTTAATTTGCATATGTATCAAATCTGTTTTTTTTACACAATAAAAGCACACAGAGCTATGGGGACTGGGTATTGCGGATGTGCTAGTGGCCATCTATCAACCCATGTCCTCAGCTCTATACCCGAAATCCTGGTGACGGGTTCCCTTTAATACGCTTTTTGAGGAGATCCCTAATTTTTAGCTTCAAGTCCTTTACATTACATTCTTCTGAGTCAGCTCGAGTGCCTTCGCCAAATACGGAACCCAGTTTGGATATCCGTGCTACATCACAGTTTTTGTAGTCCATGAATCCTGAGAGTTTCTCTGTATTTAAACAAACAGTTAGACCAACCTATAAGAAAAAAAACTCGCATATAATGTGTAGATGACACTGGGGTCTGGTATAATATATTGAGCCAACCCAAAAACAAAACCAATAACCCCAAAGAAAAGTGGGAGACACATATAAAATATGTAATTTATTAAGACATAATCACATAAGAAACAATATATGAAACTTAAGGCACAAGTGTACAGGAGGGGGGGAGACCTCATGTAAGGAGGTTAGATACAACCTCTCTCCCAAACACCCAGCTGGCAGGGAAAAAAGATGTCACAGCCCTAGGTATACATCAGCATGAAAATTGTGAGAACTGTAGGTTCACTTAAAGTAACATGTACTGGTATGTATGTTGCATGCACAGAAAGATAAATGAAAAAATGTACAAATAGCACAAGGCAAACTAGCCCACCCAAAAACTTGGGATGGCCGCATAAGGTATGCACATAGCCATTAGACTGTACAATACAGAGGCAAGTGTGCCAAGTGCAGGTGGTAATATAGATATAAAAAGAAATGTAACAACTAACTGAGCAAAACAACAAAACATGTATTACCCATGATATGCTGGACCCAGAGCGTGACCAAAAGCTGCACCTCGACGTACGTTTCACCTGGAGAGGCTTCGTCAGGAGGTAAAGTAACAAACTGAGTTCGTCCTTAAATGGTGTGGTCCACAGCTGGCAGCTGATTAGCGCATCCGCCCAGTGTTGCAGGGATGACATCATAAAGACGCGCCACCCAGCTTACAGATTAAGGCGAGGCATGCCCACCGCATCACATGACCAGACCACGAGGAGGGATGGAGCCGGGGGTGTGTGGCTGCATGATGTCAGATGCGGCTCCCTCCCTCCTCCTGGTCTGGACATGTGACGCGGTGGGCGTGCCTCGCCTTGCTCTGTAAGCTGGGTGGCGCGTCTTTATGATGTCATCCATATCCTGCAGTAGAGATGAGCGGCCGCTTAATCCTGATTTAAAGTTACTGCAGGATATGGATTACAGTTTAGAAATGTCAAATGTACACTCCTGTGAGCGGCGGGGAGGAAGATCTGTGGATGACACTGTTATAGGGAGGGGGATCTGTGGATGACACTGTCATGGGGTGGATCTGTGGATGACACATATAGCATAAGATGCTATATACGGTATGTGTCATCCACAGACCCCCCCCTTTCCCCTCCATAGCAGTGTCATCCACAGATCCCCCTCCCTATAAAAGAGTCATCCACAGGCAACTAGGACATGTTGAAATCTGAGTGATTTATATATATATTTTTTTTAAACCACAGACAGCAGGACATTTCTTACCTGTTGCGGTTTTAGGTATTGGGTAAAGTATCGCAGCATTTCTAAGCTTACTTGTGTAAATGTATTGTTGTTATAGCTGCCCCCCCCCCCCCCAACTTTTGTCCTGGCCCCCAATTTGAAAGCTAGAGACGCTGCTGATAACATTCCACTTCTTTCCCTTAAAAAACTCTTTGGTTGCTTTTGCAGTATGCTTTGGGTCATTGTCCATCTGCACTGTGAAGCGCCGTCCAATGACTTCTGAAGCATTTGGCTTAATATGAGCAGATAATATTGCCCAAAACACTTTAGAATTCATCCTGCTGCTTTTGTCAGAAGTCACATCAACAATAAATGCAAGAGAACCAGTTCCATTGGCAGCCATACATGCCCACGCCATCACACTACCACCACCATGCTTCACTGATGAGGTGGTATGCTAAGGATCATGAGCAGTTCCTTTCCTTCTCCATACTCTTCTCTTCCCATCACTCTGGTACAAGTTGATATTGGTCTCATCTGTCCATAGGATGGTTTTCCAGAACTGTGAAGGCTTTTTTAGGTGTCGTTTGTCAAACTGTAATCTGGCCTTCCTGTTTTTGAGGCTCACCAATGGTTTCCATCTTGTGGTGAACCCTCTGTATTCACTCTGGTGAAGTCTTCTCTTGATTGTTGACTTTGATACACATACACCTACCTCCTGGAGAGTGTTCTTGATCTGGCCAACTGTTGTGAAGGGTGTTTTCTTTACCAGGGAAAGAATTCTTCAGTCATCCACCACAGTTGTTTTCCGTGGTCTTCCGGGTCTTTTGGTGTTGCTGAGCTCACCGGTGCATTCCTTCTTTTTAAAAATGTTCCAAACTGATGGATTTGTTTTGTTTTTTCAGCCTAATGATGGCTTGCTTCACTGATAGTGACAGCTCTTTGGATCTCATCTTGACAGTTGACAGGAACAGATTCCAAATGCAGATAGCAGACTGTAAATTAACTCTGGACCTTTTATCTGCTCATTGTAATTGGGATAATGATGGAATAATGCACACCTGGCCATGGAACAGCTGAGAAGCCAATTGTCCCATTACTTTTGATTCCTTAACAAGTGGGAGGCACATATGCAAACTGTTGTAATTCCTACACTGTTCACCTGATTTGGATTTAAATACCCTCAAATTAAAGCTGACAGTCTGCAGTTAAAGCACATCTTGTTAAGTTCATTTCAAATCTATTGTGGTGATGTATAGAGCCAAAAATGTTACAATTGTGTCGATGTCCCAATATTTATGGACCTGACTGTAACTGCCTGTTCTTGTCTGCAAAACGCTGACAAGAATAGGACTAGGACAGGTTATATATTTTTTTTTTGCGGACCACTGATCGGAGCAACGGATGCGGACAGCACACGGAGCTCGGATGAGGACCAAAACAACGGCCGTGTGCATGAGGCCTAAGTAATTGGCCTTGCAATGTATGTGTGTCTTAAAGAGCCATTTGAGGGTGAATACATTTGCACTAGATGCAATCATGTTGCATATTTGGAAGCCCAGATCTTGGATCTAAATAAGCAGCTTGAAATTCTTAGGGGCATTGCAAACCTGGAGAGAGGCTTAAGCTAGGGCTACATGACGACATGTGTCGAGTGATACTTAGGGCACAGCTACACTGCGACATTGATGTTGCACAACCATTTTTATAATGATAGTCTACGGTGTTGCACTGCGACATGCTGTGACTGCTTTGCCACAGTCACAGAAAATCCATTTTAAATAGTTTTTTTGCGACTGTCGTGTCGCAGTCGTAGCATGTCGCAGTGCGTCACCATAGACTATCATTATAAAAATTTGTTACGCAACATTACTGTGACAAAATGTCGTCATGTAGCCCTATCCTTAGACTCCACTGTGCAGGCACTGACTGGGATCGGTGAAATGGAGGTGGGAGGAGGAGGGCAAGATCAGGACTATCAGGTCAGCAGTTGGGTTAATGTAGGAAGAAGGGGTAGAGGGGAAAAGTGCCAGGGAGGCTAGTCCTGAGCTGGAACACCCTAGTAAATATGCCTGTTTGGCTGATATTAGGGATGAAAGCCCAGGGCCAGCAACACTGCAGCCGGGCGTTTTTCCTAGCAACCAGGAGGATGTCCCCTGCAGGAAGGATGATAAAAGGAGTGCAGCAAAGGCCAGACAGATGCTGGTGGTAGGGGACTCTATTATTAGGAGGACAGACAGGGTCATCTGTTGCCGAGACCGTGAATGCCGAACAGTGTGTTGTCTACCGGGTGCTCGGGTTCGGCATATTGCGGATCGGATTGACAGATTGCTGGGTGGGGATGGGGAAGACCCGGCGGTCATGGTACACATTGGCACCAATGACAAAGTCAGGGGGAGATGGAAGGTCCTTAAAAATTATTTTAGGGAACTAGGAGAGAAGCTCAAGTCCAGGACCTCCAAGGTAGTGTTTTCAGAAATACTACCAGTGCCACGAGCGTCACCAGAGAGACAATGGGAGTTAAATGAGTGGCTCAGAAGCTGGTACAGGAAGGAAGGGTTTGGGTTCATGGAGAACTGGGCCGACTTCTTGGTCGGTTACAGGCTCTACAGTAGGGATGGCTGCACCTTAATGGGGAGGGTGCAACTGCTCTGGGGAAAAAAAATGGTTAGACGGCTGGAGAAGCTTTTAAACTAGGATCTGGGGGGAGGGTGGGGGGTCATACTAACAAGGGGGTAGATGGTGTAGCTAGAGAGTGGGATATAGAAGGGAACAGTGGGGATTTAGTGGGGGCTGGGGTTAGTGAGGAAAGTAGGGAGAAGACTGGGCATAACTATACACAGATTAAAAATAGAACTGATGGTAACAAGAACCTGCTACATACAAACATTAACCAAGGTAACCCAAAAATCCTGGATATTCACTTTACAGGCAATAGTAACTTAAAATATATTTTCACAAATGTCCGAAGTCTAGATAGCAAAATGGGGGAGCGGGAGGCTATGGTACTAGAAGAACACATAGATATAGTTGGTGTGGCTAAACATGGTTGGATTCTTCGCATGACTGGGCTGTAAATATTGAGGGTTTTACACTACTTAGGAAAGACAGGGTCTAGGCTCGGACTGGCCCAAAGGGGTACAGGGGAATCCCCCGTTGGTCCCCTAGGAAAGGTGGGCCCATAGTCTCCCACCCCTGCACAAGTGGCACATAACACATTAGACTTACTGCACTGCATACATATCTTCAATGTACAGCACCTCCACCAGCCTATGTTCATATACAAAACTTGTTAGATAGCTTGCTGCATTTATAAGTGCAGCTGAGATATTCAGGAGACTAACTTAGATCTTTTCCACTGTAGATGAACTTCAGCTGTGTTTCTGGTGGATACTCAGACACTGTGCTTCAAACAGGTAAGGAATTTGTTAGACAGGTTCTTGCTATTGTCAGATTGCAAATGAGCATAGGTGATTAAGGTGTTAACTTTGTTGTTGGGGGGAGGAGCTTTTGTGGGAGTGTGTGAGTGTGTACATATAGCAACATAGTATTAGCTTGCCTAATTATAGCTTGATAAATTCATCTGAGATATTCAGTAGATACTCTGGATGTAATCTGGAGGTGGACACAATAAAAAAAAAAAGTCAGATTTGTTTGTTTAAAATCTTTTCCCTCTTTAAAATGGCAGACCTGGTTAAGTGCAGGAATTGTGCTTTTATTTCAGGTTCCACTCTTCGGAGGTTTGGATGCTGTCTGATCTGTAGACAGCTCTCCATAATGCAGCAGGAAATTGCATTTTTGAAATCTGTTAAACAAATTCAGGCTGGGAATGTTGCAATGCCACTGCCACAGAGGCCCCCTAGAAATGGAAGGTGGGTTACTGCAGGTTCTGGTAGACTGAGAGTTGTTGATAGAAGACATGCCCCACAGTCTGTGGCTCTCCATAATTCATTTGCAGCACTTTCAGAGCGCAAGAGCAACATAGAGGATGGCTCAGGCACAGTGGGTGAGGAACAATCATCTCCCATGCCTAAAGTATGCAATACTGCAGCCAAAGACAAAAAAGATAAAGTGAGGACTGATAGTAAGCAGCTGTTGGTGGGCGATTCTATCATAAGCGGTGTGAAGTTTGAGGAAAATGGTTTTGTGAAATGTCTCCCTGGTGCTACCACTAGCAGGGATAGACGACGTATCCTTAATATTGTTAGGCAATCAAAGCAGGAAAGGGAGGTGGATGTTATTGTCGATATTGGAACAAATGATCTGGCTTGCAATGAGGTTTCAAAGGTGAAGGAAGCTTTTCACACACTTGGAAATGATATACGGGAGGTTGCATCAACTGTTTCATTCTCTGAAGTTTTGCCTGTGCATAACCTTCAGCATGACAGGAAGATTCTCATTAAGGAATTCAAAGAATGGCTTGATGAATGGTGTCTGAACCAAGGGGTTTGGCTTTGTGTCTCATGTTAGCTCTCGTTGGAATGAAAAAGAACTGTACAAGAAAGATGGTTTGCATCTTTCTCTCAAGGGAACAAATGTCCTCAGTGAACAGTTCAAAGTATTTGCTAAGGAGCATTTAAATTAGGAAAGGGAGGGCAAAAGAGTGATAATCCAGCAGTCCGACTGCCCCCCCAGAACAATGCCAGTAGCACATAGGTTAAGAAATGACAAGCTCAGAGTCTTGTCTACAAATGCTCACAGTTTAGGGAATAAGATCAATGAACCCGAGTCTATAATGGCATCTGAGAATATAGATTTAGTGGCTGTTACTGAGACATGGTTCAATGGGAGTATTGACTGGGATATAACAATACCAGGGTTCTCTATATATAGGAAAGACAGAGAAGGCAAGAAAGGGGGAGGGGTGGCCCTGTATGTGAAAGATAGCATAAAATCGAATTTAATACAAGTTAGCGAGACCAATTTAGAGTCAGTTTGGGTTACCTTGCAGCTTGATAATCATAAGGTAACTCGTGTAGGTGTAATATATAGACCACCTAGCCAAGTCAAAGAATTAGATGATCTACTAGTTGAGGAAATAGCTAAAATGACATTGAAGGGGGAAGTTATCATTATGAGAGACTTTAATCTTCCTGATGTAAAACCAAAATAGCTTGTCCTGCCAGGAGTACAGATATTTTAAATTCCCTACTGGGATTATCTCTACAGCAAGTAGTTAAGGAGCCAACCCAGAAGGAGGCCATTTTAGATTTAGTATTCACAAATGGGAATTTGGTATCTGATATTACTGTAGGGGAAAGCTTGGGATCTAGTGATCACCAGTCAGTGTGGTTTACTATAAGTACAGTGACTGAGTCACACCACACAAAAACAAAAGTTTTAGATTTTAGAAAAACTGACCTTTCTAAAATTTAGATTAGTGGTATACGAGTCCCTATCAGATTGGAACAGTTTCAATGGAGTCCAGGAGAAATGGGACTACTTAAAAGTGGCACTATTGAAGGCAACAGATAATTGCATTAGGCTTGTCAGTAAAAGCAAAAAAAAAGGAAGAGACCACTGTAGTACTCAGCAGAAGTGGCCAAAATCGTTAAAAACCAAAATATAGCATTTAGTAATTATATAAAAAAAAAAAAAAAAAAGAGTATGACAGGCCAATTTATAAGATTAGGCAGAGAGAGGCCAAACAAGTTATAAGAGCTTCTAAAGCACAGGCAAAAGAGAAATTAGCCCAGTCAGTGAAAAAAGGCGATAAGACATTCTTCGGATACATACAGTACAGACCAAAAGTTTGGACACACCTTCTCATTCAAAGAGTTTTTTCTTTATTTTCATGACTATGAAAATTGTAGATTCACACTGAAGGCATCAAAACTATGAATTAACACATGTGGAATTATATACTTATCAAAAAAGTATGAAACAACTGAAAATATGTTATATTCTAGGTTCTTCAAAGTAGCCACCTTTTGCTTTGATTACTGCTTTGCACACTCTTGGCATTCTCTTGATGAGCTTCAAGAGGTAGTCACCTGAAATGGTTTTCACTTCACAGGTGTGCCCTGTCAGGTTTAATAAGTGGGATTTCTTGCATTATAAATGGGGTTGGGACCATAACTTGCATTGTGGAGAAGTCAGGTGGATACACAGCTGATAGTCCTACTAAATAGACTGTTAGAATTTGTATTATGGCAGGAAAAAAGCAGCTAAGTAAAGAAAAACAAGTGGTTATCATTACTTTAAGAAATGAAGGTCAGTCAGTCCGAAAAGTTGGGAAAACTTTGAAAGTGTCCCCAAGTGCAGTCACAAAAACCATCAAGCGCTACAAAAAAACTGGCTCACATGCGGACCGCCCCAGGAAAGGAAGACCAAGAGTCACCTCTGCTGCGGAGGAGAAGTTCATCCGAGTCACCAGCCTCAGAAATCGCAGGTTAACAGCAGCTCAGATTAGAGACCAGGTCAATGCCACACAGAGTTCTAGCAGCAGACACATCTCTAGAACAACTGTTAAGATGAGACTGTGTGAATCAGGCCTTCATGGTAGAATATCTGCTAGGAAACCACTGCTAAGGACAGGCAACAAGCAGAAGAGACTTGTTTGGGCTAAAGAACACAAGGAATGGACATTAGAGCAGTGGAAATCTGTGCTTTGGTCTGATGAGTCCAAATTTGAGATCTTTGGTTCCAACCATCGTGTCTTTGTGCGACGCAGAAAAGGTGAAAGGATGGCCTCTACATGCCTGGTTCCCACCGTGAAGCATGGAGCAGGAGGTGTGATGGTGTGGGGGTGCTTTGCTGGTGACACTGTTGGGGATTTATTCAAAATTGAAGGCATACTGAACCAGCATGGCTACCACAGCATCTTGCAGCGGCATGCTATTCCATCTGGTTTGCGTTTAGTTGGACTATCATTTATTTTTCAGCAGGACAATGACCCCAAACACACCTCCAGGCTGTGTAAGGGCTATTTGACCATAAAGGAGAGTGATGGGGTGCTGCGCCAGATGACCTGGCCTCCACAGTCACCGGACCTGAACCCAATCGAGATGGTTTGGGGTGAGCTGGACCACAGAGTGAAGGCAAAAGGGCCAACAAGTGCTAAGCATCTCTGGGAACTCCTTCCAGACTGTTGGAAGACCATTTCAGGTGACTACCTCTTGAAGCTAATCAAGAGAATGCCAAGAGTGTGCAAAGCAGTAATCAAAGCAAAAGATGGCTACTTTGAAGAACCTAGAATATGACATATTTTCAGTTGTTTCACACTTTTTTATGTATATAATTCCACATGTGTTAATTCATAGTTTTCATGCCTTCAGTGTGAATCTACAATTTTCATAGTCATGAAAATAAAGAAAACTCTTTGAATGAGAAGGTGTGTCCAAACTTTTGGTCTGTACTGTAAATGAAAAGGGGAAACTAAAACAAGGAATTACCAAATTAAAAACAAAAGAAAGAAGGTATATGGAAGAAGATAAAGAACTAGCTGACTGCCTCAATAAATACTTCTGTTCAGTTTTTACAAAGGAAAATGAAGGAAAAGGACCTCAGTTAGGAAGGAAGACTAATCTTTTGATACATGTGTCTTTACAGAGGAATAGGTTCTAAGTCAGCTGTCTAAAATTAATACAAATAAGTCACAAGGGCCTGATGGGATACACCCTGTCACGAACTATGGATCTGAGCGCTCCGGATCCCACAGCTGTGACGTAGTGGTCTGTGACGGAGTCTGCGCACACACAGAGACCTCACGTGACCGGGGTATTACCATTCGGCTAACACCCCCCACTACACTTCGGTAACTGCCACCACGTGGGTTCCCGGTCCACGAGCCGACTATCCGGGTCATTCACTATCACACAGATCAGTGGATGAACCGGATATCACTTACTGACCAACCGCAGTCAATCACCCCCAGCTACAATTCCTAAATGCAATTTAACAAACTACCTGGTAACGTCTCTTCAAAGGCAAGGTACGTTGTTCAGCAGCTTAGAATATGGAAGACTTGGCTATTTAGATTTTATAATCTTTAATAAGCAGTAAAAAGCAGTGCATACAAATCTAATGAAAATGACTATAAATCTACAGAATAATAATAACAATATAAATAATCACGACAGTTCAAATGAAAGGGAAAAAGATGAAAGAATACTTAGTTTCTCTGGAGGGTTTCAGATGGTCGTTCATATGTCCTTTTTGAATCCTTGCAAACCCCTTTTCAGTATGTATCAGGGGAGACCCTCAAAGTTCTTCTGATACAGGGATATGCCGTCAATGTCCAAATAAGTGTCTGGTGATGTTCCATGGGTCTCTCTCCTCTGTCCTTGTGCATGGATTTTTATGAACTCTCCCATGGGCAGGAGACTTACTCCTGTCAGCCAATGGCAGCAGAGTGACTGTGAAGCTTAGGGATTGGCCCCCAAGTGTTTTATGACCCCATCAAAGTTCAGTTCCTACAATGAGGATTATACTTAAGCCCATATCTCCTTGATACATCGGCATATTTTTATACAGAATACATATTTGCGATCCTTATTTATTTACCTACAGAATGAGACCACACACAGTAATGCTGGGACCTGTAGTTCTTCTACCACCCATAGGTCAGCTAAGGAATCACATCCTCTAGTCATATTTGATACCCAATTAACCACAATACTCTGTAGAGCCTGGATCTGGTGTCAGAAAGGGCATAAGTTGATTCATAAATGAAATATGAAAGTGGACTGGTTTTACACCCAGAGCTAATTAAGGGCTATTAGCTCTCCTCAAACCAGACCTGGAAATTAATGACGTCACGCTCCAGCCAGGCTTGACAGCGAGCTGATCTTATCTTAAGGGACAGGATGAGCTGGGCCTGGTATAGCTTTTATGACCTTTTATTGCTGGCCTTACAGAGTAGTGGTAATAAAAGTGTCCATCTATATCATAGGCGACCCAGGCTTCAGAAAGATGAGAGTTCACAGTTTTTTTTACATAGGCCAGAAGCATATAAGATGGCTACCCACAGGAATTATGTATGTATGCCGGCACACACCCAAAGCTATTAAAAGAGCTCAGCGGTGAATTAGCAAAACCATTAACAGATTTATTTAACCAATCACTGGTACCAGGAGTCGTCCCAGAAGATTGGAAATGTTGTGCCCATTCACAAGAAAGGTAGTAGGGAGTAATCGGGCAACTATAGGCCAGTAAGCTTGACATCAATAGTGGGGAAATTAATGGAAACCATACTTAAGGAGAGGATTGTGAAACATCTAAAATCCCATGAATTGAAAGATGAAAAACAGCTTTGGGTTACTTCAGGGAGATCATGTCAAACTAATCTTATTGCTTTTTTTGATTGGGTGACTTAAGTAATAGACGGTGGAGGTGCAGTAGACATCGCTTATCTAGACTTTAGTAAGGCTCTTGATACTGTCCCACATAGAAGGCTTATCAATAAATTGCAGTCTTTGTGCTTGGACTCCCATATTGTTGAATGGATTAGGCAGTGGCTGAGGGACAGACAACAGAGAGTTGTAGTCAATGGAGTATATTCAGACCATGGTCTTGTTACCAGTGGGGTACCTCGGGATCTGTTCTGGGACGCATGTTGTTTAATATCTTTATCAGCGAAATTGCAGAAGGCCTCGATGGTAAGGCGTGTCTTTTTGCTGATGACACAAAGATTTGTAACAGGGTTGATGTTCCTGGAGGGATACACCAAATGGAAAAGAATTTAGGAAAACTAGAGGAATGGTCAAAAATCTGGCAACTAAAATGTAATGTTAAGTGCAAGATAATGCACCTGGGGCGTAAAAACCCAAGAGCAGAATATAAAATCAGTGATACAGTCCTAACCTCAGTATCTGAGGAAAGGGATTTAGGGGTCATTATTTCAGAAGTCAAAAGGTAGGCAGACAATGTCATAGAGCAGCAGGAAATGCTAGCAGAATGCTTGGGTGTATAGGGAGAGGCATTACCAGTAGGTGCCTCATTTGGAGTATTGTGCGCAGTACTGGAGACCATATCTCCAGAAGGATATTGATACTTTGGAGAGAGTTCGGTGAAGAGCTACTAAATTAGTACATGGATTGCAGGATAAAAAACTTACAAGGAAAGATTAAAGGACCTTAACATGACAGAGGGGATATGATAGAAACGTTTAAATGCATAAAGGGAATAAACAAGGTAAAAGAGGAGAGAATATTTAAAAGAAGAAAAACTGCTACAAAAGGACATAGTTTTAAATTAGAGGGGCAAAGGTTTAAAAGTAATATTAGGAAGTATTACTTTACTGAGAGAGTAGTGGATGCATGGAATAGCCTTCTTGCAGAAGTGGTAGCTGCAAATACAGTGAAGGGGTTCAAGCATGCATGGGATAGGCATAAGGCCATCCTTCATATAAGATAGGGCCAGGGGCTATTCATAGAATTCAGTATATTGGGCAGACTAGATGGGCCAAATGGTTATTATCTGCCGACACATTCTATGTTTCCATATGTGTAATTTTTTTGGTAAATAAATTCCATTAATCCATTCACAATGTCATGCTTTTCCAGAGGTTTTTGTAAGATTATTGGGCAGTTTCTCTGCCTACAAGATATTATCACAGATGCTTGGTTTACTTTTGCAGTACTCAAAACTGAATTTGACTCAGCAGAGATCACATGCCTCTTCTTCACAGCAAAAATGTTAGAACATGAACAGAGTTGAGAAAAATACCTTAATCCTAACTTCTACAAACCTATGAATGCAAAATCAACCTAATCAAACTAATATGAAAAGCTGTTATTAAAAAAATCTTCATCTACTTGCATATTATAAGTTATACCAGCAAGAATTAGTCTTTATGTAGAAAACTATGATTTATAGGCATAAGGCCATCCCTTATATAAGATAGGGCCAGGGGCTATTCATAGTATTCAGTATATTGAGCAGACTAGATGGGCCAAATGGTTGTTATCTGCCGACACATTTTAGGTTTCTATTCTATGTTTCTATTTATTATATTTGAATGTATCCGTATGGTGGGCCCCCAAAATAAATTTTACTGGTGGGCCCTAGCAGGGCCGGCGTTAGGAGGGGGGCAAACTGGGCAATTGCCCAGGGCCCCTATTGTCTAAGGGGCCCCATGCTTCAGTGCTGCTGGTCAGATGAACATCCAAGGAAGCAAACTGGTGGACAGCTGAACAGCTGCACTTTACAATGCAGTGTAAGGTCTCCTCCCTCACATATAAGACAAATCAATACCCTTGTGCTGACAGGGCCTGCAATAATGTCAGATGCAGGAGATGGAGCTCAGCAGAGAAGAGGGGATGAAGGACCTGCGATGACCTCACCATCATGTGACCAGAACAGGAGGCGGAGCTCAGCAGTAAAGTAAAGTAATGAAGAAGACAACCAGCCATGCATGTGAAGAAGTATGGATTCAATGTAAGTGCAGGGGAAATGCTGAGAGTTTTAGTTCTCTCCTTTTATACCTCCTGTTATGCAATATCAGAGTACATTACAAGAGGAGGTATGAGGAGAGGACTACAACTTCCAGCATGCCCATCATGTTATGTAATATCAGAGTACATTACAAGAGTAGGTATAAGAGGAGAGGACTACAATTCTTAGCATGTCCATGCCATTATTATATAATATCAGGGTACCTTACAACACCCTGGATATGTAATGTACTCTGATATTACATAATAACAGCTTGAACATGCTGGGAGTTATAGTCCCATCCTCTTAAGCCTCATGCACACGTCCGTGGAACACAGACCGTGAGATATCGGCTTGATTCCTGCTGAGTGCAGGAGTGCACGGCGTCATTGGTTGCTATGACGATGTGCGCCCGCTGCTGTAGAGTAATACACATACAGTACAGACCAAAAGTTTGGACACACCTTCTCATTAAAAGAGTTTTCTTTATTTTCATGACTATGAAAATTGTAGATTCACACTGAAGGCATCAAAACTATGAATTAACACATGTGGAATTATATACATAACAAAAAAGTGTGAAACACCTGAAAATATGTCATATTCTAGGTTCTTCAAAGTAGACACCTTTTGCTTTGATTACTGCTTGGCACACTCTTGGCATTCTCTTGATAAGCTTCAAGAGGTAGTTACCTGAAATGGTCTTCCAACAGTCTTGAAGGAGTTCCCAGAGATGCTTAGCACTTGTTGGCCCTTTTGCCTTCACTCTGCGGTCCAGCTCACCCCAAACCATCTCGATTGGGTTCAGGTCCGGTGACTGTGGAGGCCAGGTCATCTGGCGCAGCACCCCTTCACTCTCCTTCATGGTCAAATAGCCCTTACACAGCCTGGAGGTGTGTTTGGGGTCATTGTCCTGTTAAAAAATAAATGATGGTCCAACTAAATGCAAACCGGATGGAATTGCATGCCGCTGCAAGATGCTGTGGTAGCCATGCTGGTTCAGTATGCCTTAATTTTGAATAAATCCCCAACAGTGTCACCAGCAAAGCACCCCCACACCATCACACCTCCTCCTCCATGCTTCACGGTGGGAACCAGGCATGTAGAGTCCATCCGTTCACCTTTTCTGCGTCGCACAAAGACACGGTGGTTGGAACCAAAGGATCTCAAATTTGGACTCATCAGACCAAAGCACAGATTTCCACTGCTCTAATGTCCATTCCTTGTGTTCTTTAGCCCAAACAAGTCTCTTCTGCTTGTTGCCTGTCCTTAGCAGTGGTTTCCTAGCAGATATTCTACCATGAAGACCTGATTCACACAGTCTCCTCTTAACAGTTGTTCTAGAGATGTGTCTGCTGCTAGAATTCTGTGTGGCATTGACCTGGTCTCTAATCTGAGCTGCTGGTAACCTGCGATTTCTGAAGGTTGGTGACTCGGATGAACTTCTCCTCCGCAGCAGAGGTGACTCTTGGTCTTCCTTTCCTGGGGAGGTCCGCATGTGAGCCAGTTTCTTTGTAGCGCTTGATGGTTTTTTTAACTGCACTTGTGGACACTTTCAAAGTTTTTCCAATTTTTTCGGACTGACTGACCTTCATTTCTTAAAGTAATGATGGCCACTCATTTTTCTTTACTTAGCTGCTTTTTTCTTGCCATAATACAAATTCTAACAGTCTATACAGTAGGACTATCAGCTGTGTATCCACCTGACTTCTCCACAATCCAACTGATGGTCCCAACCCCATTTATAAGGCAAGAAATCCCACTTATTAAACCTGACAGGGCACACCTGTGAAGTGAAAACTATTTCAGGTGACTACCTCTTGAAGCTCATCAAGAGAATGGCAAGAGTGTGCAAAGCAGTAATCAAAGCAAAAGGTGGCTACTTTGAAGAACCTAGAATATGACATATTTTCAGTTGTTTCACACTTTTTTGTTATGTATATAATTCCACATGTGTTAATTCATAGTTTTGATGCCTTCAGTGCGTATCTACAATTTTCATAGTCATGAAAATAAAGAAAACTCTTTGAATGAGAAGGTGTGTCCAAACTTTTGGTCTGTACTGTATATATATTGGCACTATGGGGGGAAGCATTATATATTGGAACTAGTGGGGGGGGGGCACTACAGGGAGACATTAGAGCCACTGAGAATTATGGTTTTATTACTACTAGAATACTGTAGGGGCGTTATTTGATGCAATATGGGGTGGCATTGCTACTAATGGGAGCTATCTTGGGGAGTATTATCACTATTAGGGGCAACATTGCTAATGAGGGCAGTCTGGGTGTATAGTATAGTGTTTGTGGACATGGGGGGAGAAGAACAGGCACAGTAGTGGGGGTAGCTTCAAAAGGTTCTCCGTGTTTTTTCATATTGATCCTTAGGATAGGTCATCAATATTAGATCGGCGGGGGTCTGACACCCGGCACTCTCGACAATCAGCTGTTTGAGGAGACGGCATGCGCTGTGTACACGTGCCGTCTCCCTCCTCTCTTTCTGCTCTGCTGCTGTATGTCTATGGGACAGCAGCAGTGAATAGCACGTGCCGTCTCCTCAAACAGCTGATCGGCTGTGTTGTGTCGGACTGTGTTTTTAGCACATTATTACAAAATGTGGGACCCCCTCCCCCCTTTTGATTTACCCAGGGCCACATTTTGTCTAAAACCCTCCCTGGGCCCTTGGAACCCCAGTCCGACACTGACAGGGTCAATAGTAAAGGCAGTGGCGTGTGCCTGTATGTGAGGAGTGATTAGTATGAAAGAGGAAATTGTGGGTGAGGATGTGGAAACCTTATGGGTGTAAGTTCAAAGTGATATAAAAACTGAAAAAATAATACTTGGTGTCATCTATAGACCCCCTAGCATCACAGAGAAGATAGAAATGCAACTGTATAACCAAATAGAGTGGCTACACAGGCTGGTACAGTGGTCATAATGGGAGATTTTAATTTCCCAGACATTGACTGGGGTCATGATTCTGCCTCAACCGCAAAGGGGAGAAGATTCCTCAACTTGCTACAGGACTACTTTATGGGCCAGTTTGTAGAAGCTCCCACTAGAGGTGATGCTCTGTTGGATCTGGTAATCTCTAATGATGCAGAACTTGTTGGAAATGTTATTGTTTGAGAAACACTAGGTAATAGTGACCACAATATAATTATATTCCCCCTAAACTATAAGAAGCAAACTTTGTCAGGCAGAGCAAAAACACTGAATTATAAAAAGGCTAATTTCCCTGGGTTGAGGGCAGCATTTCAGGGCATAGACTGGGGGCAGCTACTGACACATAATTATACTGAGGATAAATGGGAGAACTTCAAATCCACATTGAGTAATTGCAGTAGAAAAATTATTCATTTAGCTAACAAGTATAAACGGCTAAAATTAAACCCCCCATGGCTTACAACTACTGTAAAAAGGCATTAAAAAAAAAATACAAATCTGAGGGGTCAGCTGTAGCATTTGAAGATTACAAAGGGCTTAATAAAATCAGTAAAAGAAGATAAAATTATCAAAAATACAAAGCGAACAGTGGGTGGAAAAAGAGAGCAAAACAAATCCCCAAAAGTTCTTTAAATATATAAATGCTAAAAAACCAAGGTCCGAGCAGGTAGGTCCCCTAAATAATGGTAAGGGGGGGGGGGGGTAGTTACTGAAGATAAGGAAAAGGCAGAGTTACTAAATGTTTTTTTTTTTAGCTCTGTATATAAAAAAGAAGAGTAAGGAGCTGGTGCTGGGGATTTTAGTACATCCAGTAATATACTCAATTGGCTAACTGTAGATGTGGTCCAAGACAAGTTAAATAAAGTAAATGTGAACAAGGCTCCGGGTCGAGATGGATTACGCCCAAGAGTTCTTAAAGAGCTCAGTCCAATCATTGCTGTGCCCCTGATTCTCTAGCTACTGGTACAGTGCCAAGTGATTGGTGCAAGGCAAATGTGGTGCCCATATTCAAAAAAGGCAGAAGGACCTTGTCCAGAGAGTTATGGTCAATGATTCCTATTGAGACTGGTCCCGGGTTATAAGTGGTGTACCCCAAGGTTCAGTGCTGGGTCCTCTGTTATTTAATTTATTTATTAATGATATTGAGGACGGGATTAATAGCACCATTTCTATTTTTGCAGATGACACTAAGCTGTGTAGTACTGAGCAGTCTATGGAAGATGTCAGTAAAATACAAGCCGACTTGAACACTGATTGGGTGATTGGGCATCAACAGGGGCGTAACTACGATAGCGGCAGACCAGGCGACTGCTATGGGGCCCAGGGCAAGAGGGGGCCCAGTCTTAGTTGGGATTATCTCCTTTTCTACTGGAGGTGAAAATTTGTAGTATTTATGCCAATAGACAGCACTCCAATTGGTTGATGTGATAATTAGTGAATTTTATTCAGCCGGACATAATGATGCACAATGTACAATTATGGCAACGTTTTGGGCTAAATGGTAGCCCTTTATCAGGCCAGGATCTGACCACACACAAGGGAAGTGTCATGGAACCATGAACCAGACGTACAACAAGAGATAAGTGGAAATAAGAAGGCTTTATTGAAAATCAAGCTGTAAGCAAAAGTCCAAACGGATGGCTAAACCGAAGCAGGGTCTTGCGTAGACAGAGGTCAGGAACCAGAAGGGTGGTCAGACGAAGCCTGGATCAGGAACCAGCAGGGTAGTCAGACGAAGCCAGGATCAGGAACCAACGGGGTAGTCAGACGAGGCCAGGATCAGGAACCAGAAGCAGCAGCAGTCTTAGAAGCATGTGAACACAGGAGGACCAAGCAAGGAACTGAAGCCACAGACCTCCTATATATATGAGCTGGGCATCCAGCTCCTCCCAGTGGGAAGGAGAAGCCGCAGGGTGGGAGGCTACAAGAAACCCAGAAACCAAGATGGCCGCCAGCACATGTCAAACGAAGGAGAACAGTAAGAAGGTAAGACCATGACAGTACCTCCCCCTCAAGGGCCCCTCCTCCGCGGAGTAAGGAACGGTTTCTGAGGGAAGCGTGCGTGGAAGGCTCGGAGCAAAGCAGGAGCATGGACATCTGCGGAGGGAACCCAGGAACGCTCCTCTGGACCATAACCACGCCAATGGACCAAAAACTGCAACCGACCGCGGACCAGGCGTGAGTCCAGGATATTGCTCACCTCATATTCCTCACGATTGCCCACTTGGACCGGACGGGACCGAGGAAGTGAAACGATTACACACCAATGGCTTCAACAGGGAGACATGAAACACGTTGGAGATCCGCATGCCAGGAGGAAGCGCAAGGGCATAGGCTACCGGGTTTACCCTGCGAAGCACTCGGAAGGGACCAACAAAGCGAGGCGCCAGCTTGGGAGTGGGCACTCGAAGGTTGAGGTTGCGGGTGGACAACCATACACGGTCTCCGACCTGGTAGGAAGGAGCGGGCGCTCGTCTGCGATCAGCCTGGAGTCTCTGGCGCTGCGCAGAGACCTCAAGGGACCACTGGATCTGTACCCAAGAAGCACGTAGGACGGAAAGGTGATCCTCCACAGCCGGAATATCCTGGGGAGAGAATACCTCCGGTAACACGGCAGGTTGGAACCCATAATTGGCCATGAAGGGAGACGTCCCAGAGGAAGAGTTCACCGCCGTGTTCCTGGCAAACTCAGCCCAAGGCAGGAGGTCAACCCAATTGTCTTGGTGATCGGAGACATAGCAACGAAGGAATTGCTCCAAGGCCTGATTGGATCGTTCTGCGGCCCCATTGGACTGAGGGTGGTAGGCCGAGGAGAAAGAGAGATGAATCCCCAACTGGGAGCAAAAGGCGCGCCAGAACCTGGACACAAACTGACTCCCCCGATCCGACACAATCTCCTTGGGCAAACCGTGCAACCGGAAGACCTCCCTGGCGAAAATCGTGGCCAACTCTTGTGCAGAGGGTAACTTCTTGAGAGGAACACAGTGGCACATTTTGGAAAACCGATCCACAATCATGAGAATGGCCGTATGGCCTCGGGATGCAGGGAGGTCCACAATGAAATCCATCCCCAGGTGTGACCATGGGCACTCCCCGGTGGCTATGGGTTGCAAAAGGCCCAACGGAAGGTGCCGAGGGGACTTACTCTGGGCACAAACGGAGCATGCCGCTACATATGCGGCGATGTCGGAACGTAGAGAAGGCCACCAGAACAGACGTGAAACAGCCCAGGACAGCTGATTCTTTCCAGGATGCCCCGCGGCCTTGGAGTTATGGTAGGTTCGCAACAACCGAGTGCGCAACTCCTCAGGCACAAAACACCTGCCGTTGGGTCTCCCAGAGGGAGCACCAGATTGAGCCGCCAAAATCTGCTCACCCAGGGGAGAGGTCAGGCTGGTGCGAATGGCGGCCAGGATCTGATTCGGAGGTATGACCGAAGTCGGAATCGACTCCTCCCCGGACAGCTCGGAGTACTGCCGTGATAAGGCATCCGCTCTGATGTTCTTGGAACCGGGTAGGTAGGAGACCACGTAATTAAAACGTGACAAGAACAGAGCCCATCTGGCCTGACGTGGTGTCAATCTCTTGGCCTCAGAAGGTAGGTCAGATTCTTGTGGTCCGTCAGGATGAGAACCGGAACCACCGAACCCTCGAGCAAGTGCCTCCATTCTTTAAGGGCCTGCACGATGGCCAATAACTCCCTGTCACCAATCTGATAGTTGCACTCCGCGGAAGACAGTTTCCGGGAGTAAAACCCACAAGGAAGCAGAGGACCCTCTGGTGTTCTACGCTGAGACAGAAGGGCGCCTACTCCCGTCTCAGACGCGTCCACCTCGAGGACAAAGGGCAACCCAGGGTTGGGATGCGACAGAATCGGAGCCGACACAAAGGCGGACTTTAGAGCCTCAAAAGCTCGGATGGCCTCGAGCGGCCAGACCTGGAAAGTACTGCCCTTCCTGGTCAGATCCGTGAGAGGCTTGGCTAGCATAGAAAAGTCCCTGATGAACTTCCGATAATAATTGGCGAAGCCCAAAAAGCGCTGCAGGGCACGGAGACCACTGGGCTGGGGCCACTGTAAGACAGCCGAAACCTACTCAGGATCCATGGAGAACCCCTCAGCGGAAATGATGTAACCTAAGAAGGTTACCTGGGATCGGTGAAATTCGCATTTCTCAAGCTTACCGAACAGCCTGTTCTCTCGTAACCGTTGCAACACTCGTCTGACATCCATAATGTGGGCCTCCATGGATTCAGAATATACCAAGATGTCATCCAAATAGACCACCACACACTGCTGCAACAGGTCACGGAAAACATCGTTGATGAATTCCTGGAAGACTGCGGGCGCATTGCACAACCCAAAGGGCATAACCAAGGATTCATAATGACCGGTCCTGGTGTTAAACGCGGTCTTCCACTCATCGCCCGCCTTGATCCTTACCAGGTTATATGCCGCCCTCAGGTCGAGTTTGGTAAAGACCGTGGCCCCTTTGAGGCGATCGAACAGCTCGGAAATCAAGGGTATCGGGTAAGCGTTCTTGATCGTGATGCGATTGAGACCCCTGTAACCGATGCATGGCCTCAACTCACCGCCCTTCTTTTTCACAAAGAAAAATCCAGCCCCTGCCGGGGACGAGGATTTGCGAATGTGTCCGCGTGAAAGCGCCTCCCTCACGTACTCCTCCATGGCCTCATTCTCCGCTACCGACAGTGGATAGACTTTGCCACGAGGAGGAACGGCACCAGATTGTAACTCTATGGCACAATCGTATGGGCGGTGCGGAGGTAGGGCAACCGCGCGCACCTTATCGAATACATCCCGGTACTCTTCGTATTCAGGAGGCAACAGAGAGTCCGAGGAAGTACACAGCAACTTGACAGGCCCATGGATGCAACTAGCCCCACACTGCGGTGACCACGAGAGGATCTCGGCCGATCTCCAATCGAAAGTCGGATTATGCTTCTGGAGCCAGGGGTACCCCAAGACCACCGAGTAGTGTGGAGACGAAATCACCTGGAGACAGACCGACTCTCTGTGAACGGCACCAATGGCTATCCCCACTGGAAGGGTCTCATGAGTCACGTGTGGCGGCAGAAGGGGTCTGCCGTCTATCGCCTCAAGAGCCAGTGGGGAACCTCGAGGCTGCAGAGGAATGGAATTGGCGGCAGCGAACACTCTATCAATGAACAAACCACCAGCACCAGAGTCCACCAACGCCTGGGTCGTCACCGAGCCCCCGACCCAGGAGAGGACAACAGTGATCAGTGGTTTGTCAACACGGGAAACCGGGGACGAGGAGACTCCACCCAAGATCTGCCCCCGACAGGATCTCAGGTGCGAGCGTTTCCCGGACGGTTCGGGCATGCCAACCGAAAATGCCCACCGAGACCACAGTACATGCATCGGCCCTCGCGTCTCCGGAGTACCCTCTCCCCCTCGGACAGGCGAGCAAACCCCAGCTGCATGGGTTCACCCCCAGACAAGTCATCCCCAGGAGGCGTGGGAGGAGAGGGAGGCACGGGTGGGACAGCAAACGTAGGCGCCAATCTGTTAGAAGACCTCCGCAGGCTCTCCTTAAAGGAAGGTCTCTCCCTGAGTCTGGTGTCAATCAAAATCAGGAAAGAAATAAGAGACTCGAGCTCCACTGGTAGGTCCTTAGCTGCAACCTCATCCTTCAAGGCATCCGAGAGACCATGAGAGAAAGCAGCGACCAGAGCCTCATTATTCCAGCCCACCTCTGCTGCCAGGGTACGAAACTCAATGGCGTATTCAGCTACGGATCGTGAACCCTGTCTGATGGACATAAGGAGCTTCGCAGCAGAGGCAGCACGAGCCGGCACATCGAATACCTTCCGAAGAGAAGCAACAAAACCGGAAAACTCGGCAACCACCGGATTGTTGTTCTCCCATAAAGGGCTGGCCCAGGCCAAGGCCTTGTCCGAGAGCAGCGAGATCAAGAAGCCCACCTTTGATCTCTCAGTAGGAAAGGCATGTGGCAGCAACTCGAAATAAATGCCCACCTGGTTAAGGAAACCTCGGCACTGAGTTGGCTCTCCCCCAAAGCGCCGTGGAAGGGGGGCAGAACCGGTCATACCCCGAGACACCGCAGGCGCAGCAACAGGTGTCGGGGTAGACTCTGGCGCAACAACCGGAGCGGCAGTAGGAGCGGGCCCAGGAGCGACAACCGACCCATCGGCAACGGAAGCGAAATGAGCCGTGCGTTCAAGCAGGGTTTGCAACGCCACAGCGAACCGACCCAACAGGTGATCCTGCTGATCAAGTCTGGCAACCAGCGTAGGTAGCGAGGATGGCCCTGTACCGTCAAAATTCATGGCTTGGTCCTAATGTCATGGAACCATGAACCAGACGTACAACAAGAGATAAGTGGAAATAAGAAGGCTTTATTGAAAATCAAGCTGTAAGCAAAAGTCCAAACGGATGGCTAAACCGAAGCAGGGTCTTGCGTAGACAGAGGTCAGGAACCAGAAGGGTGGTCAGACGAAGCCTGGATCAGGAACCAGCAGGGTAATCAGGCGAAGCCAGGATCAGGAACCAACGGGGTAGTCAGACGAGGCCAGGATCAGGAACCAGAAGCAGCAGCAGTCTTAGAAGCATGTGAACACAGGAGGACCAAGCAAGGAACTGAAGCCACAGACCTCCTATATATATATGAGCTGGGCATCCAGCTCCTCCCAGTGGGAAGGAGAAGCCGCAGGGTGGGAGGCTACAAGAAACCCAGAAACCAAGATGGCCGCCAGCACATGTCAAACGAAGGAGAACAGTAAGAAGGTAAGACCATGACAGGAAGCCTTGGTGTGAAAACTTGGTCAGGACTCTTCCTTCCAAAAGGAACAACTTTTAGCAAACGAGGCAGTGGAAAAATGGCCCAAGGGTCATTAAAAAGGGTTTAGGCAGAAACCCTTCTGTCCTGTGTGGGGGGCCTGGTTTGATCCTTGCTATGGGGACCTTACTTCTCTATGTATGCCACTGGGCATCAACTTGGCAAACGAGGTTCAATGTGGATAAATGTAAAGTTATGCATTTTGGTAGTAATACTCTGTGCTTCATATGTCCTAGGACCTAGGGGATGTAACACTGGGAGAGTCACTTATAGAAAAGGATTTGGGTGTCCTTGTAGATGGTAGATTAAATAACAGTATACAATGTCAATCAGCTGCTTCTAAGGCCACCAAGATATTGTCATGCAATAAACAAGTCATGGGGCAGGGATGTACTATTACCACTTTACAAAGCGTTGGTGCGGCCTCATCTGGAATATGCAAAAAATACAGTGAAAAACTGTTCCATGTAAAATGCCCTCAAAAGACAGGGGGCACTGCCTCCGACTGGAGAAGAAAAGGTTCAGTCTCCAGAAACTTCAAAACTTCTTTACTGTAACTGTGAATCTGTGGAAAAGACACCTCAGGACGTGGTCACAGCAGGAACAGGGGACGGATTTAAAAAAAGGTTAGACAAAGTAAACATTAATGCTTATGAAAATGTGTAGAAATCTGAGTCTCCCTTCCTTCTGGGATTTGTGTCCCCACCTATCCCTTGGTTGAACTTGATGGACTTATGTTTTTTTTCAACCGTATCAACTATGCAGGCCCGGCGACAGAACCCAGCATACCTGGGCAAGTGTCGGGGCCCACTACTCCTGGGGAGCCCACTGAGCTGCTATGAGCACTTCCATCAATACAGATGGAAGCCATCATTGCTGGAGCGCAGGGAGCTGCGGTAATTTCATTCACTAACCGCAGGTCCAGGGGTGTAGCTATTGTGGAAGCCACTGCTTTGGGCCCTGAGGGCAGAAGGGGCCCAGGAGCAGTAGCAGGGCTGCAGCGTCAGACTGGAGCAAGGAGCATCAACAGCATGAGGAGGTGGCTGCTTCTGTCCCCCTTACAAGCTCCTGTGCTGCGGAGCTTCAGACACCCTCCCCCTCTTCACTCCGTCCAGCAGAGCAGGACATCTTGCCTGAGAAGCTTCAGACACACCCGCTCTGCACAGGACCTGCTGCCTGGGGAGAAGAGAGACCGCTCGGCTGAAGCAGTGTGAAGACAGTCTGTGAGTGAGTCTGCACTGTGACTGTCTCTTCTCTGTGGAACAGAAGGGATGGGGGAGTCAGGGAACTCTTCAAGCTGTTTCTGGATGCTGTAGACCAGCAGCTTCATGCTATTGAGTTGTTTTACTGCCTCATTAAGCAGTTTGCCTCCATGACACCTGTGACGGATTGCCTGCCACCCTGACTGGGTGCCTCCGTTGAACGATGCTCCTAGTGCTTGTCAAGGACCCTCAGCACCGCACTCGACACCATTACCACCGCAAACCCCACGAACTGCGTCAGCTTGGTTTGGGGTTTTGCCTTACTCCTCCCACCCTGGACCCAACTCCGGGCTCCAGCTTCCAGTAGGTGAACCTCTCCTTACTCCAGAGCGAAACAGGAACAGCTCTTACAAGAGGTAGGGATTATACTCTGGAGAGTATAATGATTATAGCAATCCCCAGAGTGTAGTTCTCCAATCCCCCAAACATGAGCCACGACTTCATGAAGGGTAGAACAGGACACTATAATTCCAGCCAGCACTCACAATGTATACAATTCCACAGACCAGAGGCACACCCCCTCTGCCTGTGCTGCAGTTAACTAAGACAATGGACTAACTCAGTATACATATACAGTTCAAGAGGTCTAACATAACTTAATCAAACATGAACAGCGTGCAAACAGACATCCCCCTCCCCAGTGTCTTAATTAAAGAATAGGGAGAGAGTAGACACATGCGATGGGATTATCTCCTGAGTGTATCAGAGGGTGATCTATTCCTCTACACCGGAGTCAGCTACTCCTCCGATCACTAACACAATAGAACAAAGGGACAAATTAACTAGCACATTCCTTGGGAGCCTCAGTGCAGAGTTAACCCTTTTTGTTGGGTTCACCCCTGCATCTTTAATGGGCAATAGAACGATACGGCCTATAATACTCCACACATAAATCAGGGTTAATAGTTCCTTGTAACCCCAAGAGACTGGGGGGGGACCTAAACTATCCTAAAACTGTAAGTCAATACCAGTGGGAAAAAAAAAAGTGACAGTTTACACTGATCACTTTTTTCCCTTTCACTAGTGATTGACAGGGGCAAGAAGGGGTGATCAAGGGGTTAATTGGGGTGATGGAGGGTGATCTGGGGGCTAAGTGTGGTGTTGGCGGGTACTCAGTGATGTGTGCTCCTCTGCTGGAACCAACCGACCAAAAGAAGGAGCAGAGGAGCACAGCAGCCATTTAACACATCATATTTACAAATATAATGTGTTACATGGCTTCTGATTAGTTTTTTTGAAAATCATCAACCTGCCAGCGACAATCATTGGGTGGTAGGTTGATGACGAACTTGTCTTTTAAATTTTGCTGGCCCACGATGCGCATGCGCGGGCCGGCTTTGCCTGAAATCTTGCGTCTCGCGAGAGGACGCACCGGCGCGTCCACCCAAAGTAACAGGACCGCCGCAAAGACGCAATCCTGCTTACCGCGGTCCTGGAGAGGTTAAAGCACAATGGAGATGACATTTCAAAATTTCACTTTTTTCCAATTTTTTATTTTAATCAATTTTTTTCCTGCAGCACATCAAGGGTTAACAAAAAAACATCTCAGTACTTATTATGATGATTCTGCAGTTTGCAGAGACACCCCACATATAGTTGTAAACTGCTGTATGGCGACACGGCAGGGCTCAGAAGGAAAGGAGCGCTGTATGGTTTTTGGAGGGAAGATTTTGCTGGAATGGTCTTTGGGCGCTGAGGTACCCCCATATTGAAAACCCAAAAAAAGTGAACCAACAGGCGTTTCATAGAATTAAGCTGTGAAAATGAAAAAAAAAAAATAATAATTATTATTATTTATTTATATTTTTTTACAAGAAAATGGTGCTGCAATTTTTCTAGAGATTTAAATTGTTATTTTATTTGTTTGTAACTCAACATTCTTTTAACCCCTTAAGGACACAGGGCGTACAGGTACGCCCTTGTGCCCTGGTACTTAAGGACACAGGGCGTACATGTACGCCCTGTGCATTTTCGATCACTGCCGTGCGGCTGGCAGTGATCGGAACCCGGTGCCTGCTCAAATCATTGAGCAGGCACCTAGGCTAAATGCGCGGGGGGGTCCCGTGACCCCCCCATGTCGGCGATCGCGGCAAACCGCAGGGCAATTCAGACCTGCGGTTTGCTGCGATTTCTGCAGTTTCTGATCCCCGCGGTCCCTGACCGCGGGGATCAGAAACTTTTGCATTCGTAAAATATAAATGTATCCCTCCCCCCTGCACCCCTGAGTTATTCGAGCACGGTGGGAGGTGCAGGGGGAGGGTTGCGGGCGGTGCGGGAGGCGGGCGGTGCGGTAGGCGGGATCGCGATCCCCCGCCCGCCTCCCATTGCGTAATCGTTGGCGTCTAGTGGGTATACCAGGGTGCCAGCACATTGCTGGCACCCTGGTATAAACGGCTGACATTGGTGATGCGATGTCAGCCGTTTAACCCTTTCCATACAGCGGTCCATACGGACCGCTGTATGGAAAAGGTTAACAGTAAGAGGGAGCTCCCTCCCTCTCCGATCGGGGGGCTGCTGTGCCTTTGCAGTCCCCCGAATGGAGAGGGAGAGAGCTTCCAGGCAGCCCCCCAAGCCCCGTCCTTACCCTTCCCCGTCTGCGCAGTTCTGGCCACTACTGAGCAGACGGGGAAGGTTCCCATGGCAACAGGACGCCTTCTCAGGCGTCCTGCTGTCCATGGTGCTGAACAGATCTGTGCTGAAAGCATAGATCTGTTCAGACAAAGTGTAAGTAAAATACAGTACAGTACAATATATACTGTACTGTATTATGCAGACATCAGACCCACTGGATCTTCAAGAACCAAGTGGGTCTGGGTCAAAAAAAAAGTGAAAAAAGTGAAAAATAAAGTAAAAATCAAAAAACACATTTATCACTGATTAAAAATGAAAAAAATAAAATTCCCTACACATGTTTGGTATCGCCGCGTCCGTAACGACCTGATCTATAAAACGGTAATGTTACTTTACCCGAACGGTGAACGCCATAAAAATAAAAAATTAAAAACTATGATGAAATTGGAATTTTGCCCACCTTACTTCCCAAAAAAGGTAATAAAAGTGATCAAAAAAGTCGCATCTACGCCAAAATTGTAACAATCAAACCGTTATCTCATCCCGCAAAAATCATACCCTACCCAAGATAATCGCCCAAAAACTGAAAAAGTTATGGCTCTTAGACTATGGAAACACTAAAACATGATTTCTTTTGTTTCAAAAATGAAATCATTGTGTAAAACTTACATAAATAAAAAAAAAGTATACATATTAGGTATCGCCGCGTCCGTATTGACCGGCTCTATAAAAATATCACATGAACTAACCCCTCAGATGACCACCGTAAAAAAATTAAAATAAAAACGGTGTAAAAAAAGCCATTTTTTGTCATCTTCCGTCACAAAAAGTGTAATAGCAAGCAATCAAAAAGTCATGTGCACCCCAAAATAGTGCCAATCAAACCGTCATCTCATCCCACAAAAAATGAGACCCTACTTAAGATAATCGCCCAAAAATTTAAAAAACTATGGCTCTTAGACTATGGAGACACTAAAACATTTTTTTTGTTTTAAAAATGAAATTATTGTGTAAAACGTACATAAATAAAAAAAATTGTATACATATTGGGTATCACCGCGTCCGTGACAACCTGCTCTTTAAAATTACGTCATGATCTAACCTGTCAGATGAATGGTGTAAATAACAAAAAAAAAAACGGTGCCAAAAAAGCAATTTCTTGTTACCTTGCCGCACAAAAAGTGTAATATAGAGCAACCAAAAATCATATGTACCCTAAACTTGTACCAACAAAACTGCCACCCTATCCCGTAGTTTCTAAAATGGGGTCACTTTTTTGGAGTTTCCTACTCTAGGGGTGCATCAGGGGGCTTCAAATGGGACATGGTGTCAAAAAAACCAGTCCAGCAAAATCTGCCTTCCAAAAACCGTATGGCATTCCTTTCCTTCTGCGCCCTGCCGTGTGACCGTACAGCAGTTTACGACCACATATGGGGTGTTTCTGTAAACTACAGAATCAGGGCCATAAATAACGAGTTTTGTTTGGCTGTTAACCCTTGCTTTGTAACTGGAAAAAAAATATTAAAATGGAAAATCTGCCAAAAAAGTGAAATTTTGAAATTGTATCTCTATTTTCCATTAAATCTTGTGCAACACCTAAAGGGTTAACAAAGTTTGTAAAATCAGTTTTGTATACCTTGAGGGGTGTAGTTTCTTAGATGGGGTCACTTTTATGGAGTTTCTACTCTAGGGGTGCATCAGGGAGGCTTCAAATGGGACATGGTGTCAAAAAAACTGTCCAGCAAAACATGCCTTCCAAAAACCAAACGGCGCACCTTTCACTCTACGCCCCGCTGTGTGGCCGTACAGTAGTTTACGGCCACATATGGCGTGTTTCTGTAAACGGCAGAGTCAGGGCAATAAAGATACAGTCTTGTTTGGCTGTTAACCCTTGCTTTGTTAGTGGAAAAAATGGGTTAAAATGGAAAATTAGGCAAAAAAATGAAATTCTCAAATTTTATCCCTATTTGCCAATAACTCTTGTGCAACACCTAAAGGGTTAACAAAGTTTGTAAAATCAGTTTTGAATACCTTGAGGGGTGTAGTTTCTTAGATGGGGTCACTTTTATGGAGTTTCTACTCTAGGGGTGCATCAGGGGGCTTCAAATGGGACATGGTGTCAAAAAACCAGTCCAGCAAAACCTGCCTTCCAAAAACCAAACGGCGCACCTTTCACTCTACGCCCCGCTGTGTGGCCGTACAGTAGTTTACGGCCACATATGGGGTGTTTACTGTAAACGGCAGAGTCAGGGCAATAAAGATACAGTCTTGTTTGGCTGTTAACCCTTGCTTTGTTAGTGGAAAAAATTGGTTAAAATGGAAAATTAGGCAATAAAATGAAATTCTCAAATTTCATCCCCATTTGCCAATAACTCTTGTGCAACACCTAAAGGGTTAACAAAGTTTGTAAAATCAGTTTTGAATACCTTGAGGGGTGTAGTTTATAGAATGGGGTCATTTTTGGGTGGTTTCTATTATGTAAGCCTCGCAAAGTGACTTCAGAGCTGTAGTGGTCCCTAAAAATTGGGTTTTTGTAAATTTCTGAAAAATTTCAAGATTTGCTTCTAAACTTCTAAGCCTTGTAACATCCCCAAAAAATAAAATATCATTCCCAAAATAATTCAAACATGAAGTAGACATATGGGGAATGTAAAGTCATCACAATTTTTAAGGGTATTACTATGTATTACAGAAGTAGAGAAACTGAAACTTTGAAATTTGCTAATTTTTCCCAATTTTTGGTAAATTTGACATTTTTTTATGCAAAAAAAAATATTTTTTTTAACTTTATTTTACCAGTGTCATGAAGTACAATATGTGACGAAAAAACAATCTCAGAATGGCCTGGATAAGTCAAAGCGTTTTAAAGTTATCATCACTTAAAGTGACACTGGTCAGACTTTCAAAAAATGGCCTGGTCCTAAGGTGTAAAAAGGCTGTGTCCCTAAGGGGTTAAAGAATGATCTCAATCCGTTCCATCAGTCTGATACCTAGGTAATCAAAACCCAGCTCAACTATCTCATATGGAAAATTATTTTCTATTTTTTTATTTTATTTTTATGGTAAACTATTGTTAGGTATTATTATTAATTTCGATTTACTTTAATTTACCTTATAGTATGATACCTGCAAATATTCATGAAGAATCAGATTTTAAAGGGGTTATTTATTTAGCGTCACCCAGGACTTCCCTGCAGGACGGATCCGTTTTGCAGCTCATAGACTTCTATTATGACGGAATAAATAGTGGAATGCCTCTAAAGGCATTCCGTTATGCTGTCCGTCATAGAATTGCGTCATGGTCCGTTGCAACGTAATCCATAACACAATTCACCTTTTACCACCAAACGAAGTGTGAACGAATTTCAAAATATGAAATTCGCTCATCTCTAAATAATCTATGTTCTATGTGTTGCATCTTGGGTCTGCTTTCTGGGCATAAAACCAAATTGATCTGATTTAAATCGGATCTCTTAGAACTGTCCTCATTCTGTCAGCTAATATGATATATTTATGTCAATGCTAATTAATGATATAGGTCTATAACTTGCTGGTGTTTAAAGATCCTTCTTAGGTTTAAGTATAGCAATTATTTTATTATGTATCATTTCTATTGGAGGTGTAATAGATTATAATAGTTATTTCATCACAAAGCACATTTTTTTTTTTTTTTGTAAGTACCGGGTGCAGTGACAGGGAGCTGCGATAGCGTAGCTCCCCATCATTGTACTCCACAGATGCTGTGTTCATACATGATTGCGGCATCTGAGAGTAAAAACGGTAAAATGAACAGAATTTTTTTTTTTTTTTTATCATGCTTATTGTCTTAATTTCCTTGTGACGAGCCGGCCAGTGTGGTGACATCATACATCACCACGCATGGGATTTCAGCCGAGATCTTCAATCAAGATGGCGGCGTCCGGGCAGTCGTAAGCAAGAGGAGGAGGTAAGTATGATTTTTTTTTTTTTTTTTGTTTGTTTGTTTGTTATTTACATTATTGCAGGTTAAATTGATTTTTCTACCACGAAACATGAGGAAATTCGTCTTTACGGCGAATTGAATTTATCTTGAAATTCGGATAGAATTCCACTTTGTTGGATGCGATTCGCTCGTCTCTACTGATAATATTCAGGAAAAGAGTCATCCGAACCCAGGGCTTTATTAATCCTAAATTTTGTTTAATTGCATTTTTTATTTTCTGTATTGAGATTGGGGAGTTAAACTTTTTGCCCATTTTTCAAGCGGGGTACTTTTATAGACTCCAAGAATTCATTAATCATAGGTGTAGTAGGTTGAATTGTCTTTGGGTCTCTATTTTAATGATATATATTCCCTGCAAATATTCTGCTATCGTGTCGGTGATCTGGACAGGGTCACAGACCACTTGGCCCCTTAAGTTACGAATTTTATCTATGTTATTATAGAGCCTCTGTTGTTTTACTTTGTGAGCTAGAAAACTAGCAATTCTGTTTCCCATTGCATAGAATAATGTTCTGAGACTACTGAAGAGCAGAATGAGGGTGAGGGTTGTAGTACTTCCAACTCAGAAAGATGTTTATTCTGTTACATTTGATCTGGTTACAGACTCCAACACCATTTCCATTCCACAGCACCAACATCTTCTGCCTTGCACCCACACCAAAAGCCAGAACACCAAACGCACCCCAACTACCATCAGGCAGGAACCCCAACATCAGGGTATGGCCCGGTGGGGGAAAAAAGGGTGCACACTCCTTTCACTGCCCTGGTGTGAGTAAAGTCACTGTGATCTTGCAGATCCTACTGTGCTGCAAAACCTTACCACAGGTGTTGTCACATATGTCTTGTTTTCATCTCTGTTAAGGAGAGCCAACTGCCTGATCTGGGGCAAATGTTGACTACAATGGTTTTTGTCCCTTGTAAATGCTGGAAAATTAAGAATTGCCCTTCAGGAGACTGTGCATAATCCGCTGAACCACAACTAGACTATCTAACAATTATCCTGAGACCAAAACTTACTGAATCCAAAAAGAACCCTAAAGAGAGACACCCGCTACACTGGAGAACATGAGAGATTGCGCAAACCCAAAAGAAGTCTGTGCTAGTCCAGCATGATATTCGGAGCCATCTGCTGCTGTAATTCCCATCATGCTGACGCTACCAAATAGGGTCCACTGACAGAGACATACTGAAGTAGGGCTGAAAAGATTACTCGAATCAATAGAGTAACTTAACGCAAAAAAAGTCCCCAGTGCAAATTTTTTTTGCATGGAGGATTCATTTATACTATGTCTCCACAGAGTGTGAGTGAAGCTCTTGATATTATTCACTGCTCCATGGTCTCCTGCCGGCCAGCACCGCGCTGCACTGTTCTCCTGAGGTACACACATTGTCGGGATGTAGTGCATGTAAGCACGCACTACGACCTGTCGCTGTGTGATGTCCGTTCCCAGTGCATCTTGTGAAGAAGAGAATGGAAGAACTATGGAGTGTCAGTGGCACCCCTATCGGGAAAGGTAAGTATTTTATTTGACTGGCGCTGTGGCTGGAGGCTGATGGCTAGGAGGGGGAGTGGGGGAACTGATGGCATGGCGGAGTTCATGGCACTGGGGGAGCTGATGGCATGGAGGGGGGCTGATGGTGCTGAGGACTGATTGTAGGGGGGAGGAGACTGATCGCATGGGGGGCTGATTTTAATTTTTTTTTTTTCTTTTTTTAGAAAATGTTCTTTTTAATATGTTTTTCTTTAGAAGATTACTGGATTAATTGGTAGAAAACTTGATTACTAGAATAATCAATAGCGGAGCCGTATCATGGAGAATGATGACTTCATGGACAACGCTCCAGAGCTCCTTTTCACTAAGAAGCTATCCTATATTGCTGCTTATAGACTTTACTGCTGTGAGTGGAAAATTGCTAAGATACCAACTTCCCGTAAAGGAGCCCAGCACTGCCCCACATCCTTTAGAATCTCCTCCTTGCTCCCCAACATCACAAAGCTAGAGCGCCGTAATCTCGCGATGCGCAGTTCGTTCCTTGAGGTTGATGCCAGCACAGGGAAGGAACGCAATGACGACACTGCGCATGCGCTAGCTCGCGCATCGCGAATGCTGCACTCTTTCACGCTGGACTCATCTCAGGAACAGGACTCATCTCGGGTTAATTTGCATATGTATCAAATCTTTTTTTTTTTTTTTACACAAAAGTACAGAGAGCTATGGGGACTGGATATTGTGGATGTGCTAAATCTGCAAAATCCTGGTGACAGGTTCCCTTTAAATTTTATGCAGAAGAGAATGCATAGTTAATGTTCAAAGAGGTATTCCCATCTAGCACATTTATGGCATATTGATAGAATGTGGCATGAATGTCTGGTGCAATTCCCAACTCTGGGAGCTGCTCCTATCTCAAGAGCGGGATTCTGAAATGAATGGAGAGCATTGAATGGCCCTTCAATTTGCTATGGGCCTTCCTAAAATATCTTAGGGCTGGCTCAGGTATTTTCAGAAGTCCCAATACAGCGAATGGAGAGGAAGCTGTTTGAGTGGTGCCATACCAAGTTCTGGTGCTCACTGCAGAAATGCAGCACCAGAGCCAAGCGCTGTGCAGAAATGCAGCACCAGAGCCAAGCGCTGTGCAGAAATGCAGCACCAGAGCCAAGCGCTGTGCAGAAATGCAGCACCAGAGCCAAGCGCTGTGCAGAAATGCAGCACCAGAGCCAAGCGCTGTGCAGAAATGCAGCACCAGAGCCAAGCGCTGTGCAGAAATGCAGCACCAGAGCCAAGCGCTGTGCAGAAATGCAGCACCAGAGCCAAGCGCTGTGCAGAAATGCAGCACCAGAGCCAAGCGCTGTGCAGAAATGCAACCCAGTATATTTAAACCACATTCAGTAGTTTCCTCCTGAACCGCCCGAGCCTGGTGAATATAGCACTCCGTTCGGCAGTTGACAAGTAGACAAATTCCATACAGAATGCCAATAACTTTTTAAGATAAATCCCTTATTAAAGCATGTGGATCCCCAAACATCAGCCGAAGTCCAGAAGAAGGGTACAAATAGAAAACACGCTTTAATTAACACACACAGGCTTTTATGCAAGTCCCCATGCAAGGGGACATCCCACAGGGAGGGACACAGTATAGCCAATCAAGTACAATGGAAACATACCACCCTTCCAGCATAAACATACAATGATTTCCCCTAGTCCTGGAGATAATCAAGCCTGATAAAGTAGCAACTTGATTATCTCTAGGCAGAAAAGTCACAGTTTTCCCCAATATCTGGAACACCCCTTTTCACATGAGGTATCCCCACACATCATATGTCCCCTGATAGCCCTGATCTGGGTGATCAACATATTCAAATTTTACCCCGATCGGTTTAGGGGTTCTCAAAGAAACATGGAAGTCTTCTGTGACCGGTTCACCCTGGGTGGGCTGCCCAAAATAGTTCCATAAGTTTGGGTGTCTTTGCCGGTCACTTTAGAACAAGGGAAAAACAAAGTAAGTACCAAATAGCGCTTTTCTAGAAAATTCGGTACATATAGATCCAGCGTTTGGTAGTTACACCTACCGAATGGCATAGGAAGAAATATTGAAAGAAAAAGGGGATTTCTTCACACGCTGTACGTAGATGCAGCCCCAGAGCAAAGCGCTGTATGTAGATGCAGCCCCAGAGCCAAGCGCTGTATGTAGATGCTGCAGCCCCAGAGCCAAGCGCTGTATGTAGATGCTGCAGCCCCAGAGCCAAGCGCTGTATGTAGATGCTGCAGCCCCAGAGCCAAGCGCTGTACGTAGATGCAGCCCCAGAGCCAAGCGCTGTACGTAGATAAGGTGGCTGGACAGTTCGGTTTTCTGGCTCCTGTCCTTGTCACGGCGGACAGGATACAAGATGCACAGAAAATAAACAAACAAGTGTCTAGTCAAGAAGCTGGGGATAAAGGTCCCCTCCTGACAAATCTTTTCCAGCTTCCCCTAGACTTTTATGCCCACGTTTAGACCCTGAAGGTGGGAATAACGTGTCCTCGTGCCTGGGCTGAAGATACCCTAAGATGGTGAAAGGGGGAAAGAGGCAGCCTGCTCCCTCAGAACCAGGAGGGGCAGGCGTCTCTCTAACAGCCTAGACAGACCATCACAAGAAAACAAAAAACTACTTATATTTACTGAGCAGGAACAGCAAATCCATCCATCCATCCTTCCTTCCTTCCTCTGAGCCAGACAGAAGCTATAACCCGCACAGGACACTGGGAGTGGGCATAATTTAAACTCAAACCAACGACCACACCCAGTGCACCTGAAGGGAGGCGGATATAGCTCAACTCCAAAACAAAACAAAAAGACTACACACGTGCTGCTAATCTGGCAGACCTCCGCACATAGCCTGAGCAGGGCATGACAGATGTCCACCCTTTCAGTAGCTCATGCTCAGACAGCAGCATTGTGCTGTCTGAGCATGAGCTGCAGCAACTGACTGAGGCTTGTCTCCCTCCAAAGCCTGCAGACATGGCTCTGTGTGGCTGACTGCGGGGGAGAGAAGCGCCCCGTCTAACCTCAGCTGACCTTCCCTTCAGAAACGTCTTTGTTCTCCTCCTCCCATTATTTTTCCTGCCTGTGATTGGGACGTGGCTTCACATAACTGAGGCATGGCTTATCCATCTGGGGGCATGGCCGGTGAAGTACAGCTTTCTGGGGTGAAGCCAGTGGCCACCCTATACCTAAATAGAGCAGCAGCACAGTACATAAATAGAGCACCAGAGCCAAGCCTGGTACATAAATACAGCACCAGAGCTAAGCCTGTTACATATACACAGCAGAGCCAAGCCTGGTACATATACGCAGCACAGCTCAAATACAGATATCATTTGAATAGTTAAGTTAGCCCTTGCCATATAAATATGAAAAGTGAAACTACAGGTCCAAGTATGGTTTTGTCAGGGATATAAAGCAAATGCTTTATATAAAAGATAGGCTCAAAGGAAACATTTCAAAGAGAATTGATCCTACAGGTGGACATATAAAACACCTCAAAAAAAGATAGTCGTTAATTTAATTATATTGTGCAATAAGTAAAATAAGGTACAAGCTTCTATGCAAAAATATAAATGATTTATCATACAATAACTTAAAATACAATCAAAGCTTAATCAATAGAAAAAAAATCAATAATATGCAATAATACACAGTTGTAAGCAGTGCCCTAAATTCCCCACTAGATGGCTCTAACACAAATACCAGTGTTCCTTATCACCTTTCAAACATAAAAATGTAATACCAGCGTCTCTATGACAATTATGAGATATACACTCAATAATGATAAGGACAGATACGAAGCCTTGCTCAGCTCAAACTATGACCAATCTCGGATATCGGGTAATATTGCTACACAACTTATAAATTATCAGGCCAGATATTGGCTATGGAATTGAATATTCCAATCATAGATTTTCTTCCGAAATCAATATTAGATCTTTTATTCAGTAATATGTATCTTTACTCAATAGTGATAATATTGATGTAGCACTTAACATTATACATCCGCACTAAAACGGGGATTTTCCTAAATATCAAGCCAATTAATTCAATCAATACTGCACATAATAAAGTTATACATTACCCAAGAGTGCAGTTGATATTCAGAGTCTAAGGGGACTCATTTCTGAAGTACGTTCTGATAATTTGAATTTTTCTCCTGGGGTCTCTCCTTTCTTTCTTTGTTTCTCTGTGTTATTTTTCTTTTGTGTGTGTGTGGTTTATGATCACAAACTTTTCAGTTAGACACACCTTCCTAACTTGGAGTTTTCTAATCATTGTTGGTTAGGCGTGTACATATGATAATGACTATGATGTCACTATATTGCCCAAAATGCATTTCAACTGTTGGCGCAATGTTACCTATATATACCTAGGTAGCACTATTGCATAAGCTATTAGCATCATACTAGTAAGGGTTAAATGTCCAGGCCTGATCTCCTCTTACATTCCATACACATAACATAAGGAATCCTAAATCGGAGCTAATGGATTATCTTTGACACATGGACCAATTAAAACACAGACGTTTGGGTACTATTTCAGACATTTCCTACACTAATCAAATTTATGGTACCGATAAGAATATAATAGACCTTGTACTCTCACAGACATGTGTGTCTCCTCTGTTACTCCAATGGTTGATTGTTAGTTAAAATAACACTATCTCGCTAACAAAGTTTACCCTACACTGAAAATTCTTCTCACCATGCTTTAGCAGTGTATGCGTTCCTAGTGAGAAATTTATAAGATAATAGATGCATTGACGTCCTTCATAATATTTAACAACATAGTACAATCCATGTTTCCTATTGGCTATCTTATACTAAAATTTAATGTTCATTATACATATACATCACAGATTTTCAGCTTCATCAATAGACATTAAACCGTAGGGGTAATTAGCACCAGATGCATCTAGAAAATATCCTTATCTGTCATAAATCTATAAGGAGACAAGAATGACTCTTCTCAGACTGGTACATGTACAGAGAAGAAATTATATGAACTGTGTCCTCTCCTTGAACCTCTTTCGGCCTATTTTAAAATACATACACAATATGAATATAAAACAATATGGCCTATTATATATCATATCCACTATAATTAGGATATTTTGATGTAATTGTTATACACCTATGAAAAGGCACAACAGCCTGAACAGGTGTAAAGGTATGTTGGGGGTTGTAGTTTGCCAAGACAGAATGCTACCACTCTGTGCCCTCTGAAAATAAAGCCCCACACAGGCAGTGCCCTTAATGGTAAAGCCACCACCTAATTATATAGTGCCACACACTGTGCCCCATGTGTGTGTATATAGCCTATTGCTGTATTACTAGTCTGGGCCCCTTTATAGTGTGCCTTATGGTCTGACGACCCCCCCCCCCCCCATAGTTTCCCTTATGTTAGAACCGTACTCGCCTGTCTCTGGTTCCGAGATGTCATGCAGATCTGTGCTCTTTTAGCCAGGCCTGAATCTGCGGAACGTCAACCATGGCACCTACAGTATATCACAAAAACACTCCAAATGGTGGGACAGAGAACTACTGATTTTACCATTTGGTGCTTTTTTTTTGTGACGTATGTGGTGTGCGTGACCTTCCATAACAGGCCAGACCTGGATGGCATCTTGGGGCGTGTGGTTATGGCACGGAGCACAGACCACAAGGCAGACTGGCATCTACAGAACATTGCAGCCGCACTGTGTGCCTGCATCGCAAAATAAGTACCAAATGGTGTCAGCACTGAAGTACATGCATAGCTCCCAACTTCTGAAAAGCCCAATGAGGGTCATACAGTGGCGGAGTGGCCATAGACCCTACCAGGAATGTTACTGGTGGACTGATGTCCATAAGGCGACCTTAGCCTTCCTCACTTCCACTGGCCAGGTACATACTACTGGGAGAACTATAGGGGTCATTATTAGAAGACGTTCAGGCAGCATGCTGAAGGTAGGGCTGGCTTGGTGCTGTGGCCCACATGTCTCCTCCTAAGTCCCTTGCTCCATATCTTAATAAGAGGCAGATGGCAGAACCTGGCAGCTATTGATGGCCACCACAGAGGGGCAGCTTCTGTGGAGATATTTTGTGCTGCACTTTGAAATTACTGACCCTGCCAACTTATATTGGCTCTATCTACTCATGTTGCCCCGTCTGCAATATTGGGGCCACTCAGTCCACCCTGGGGACCCATAATGCCCCTTCACAGTAGTTATGCCTGCTTAGTGCCCACTAACAGAGCACTGTTAGTGCCCCTATATACGTGTCATAGATAGGTAAATTAGATAGGCAGAAAGACATCCACTCACCAATAAATTAAACTCACCACGTGTAGACACCAGAAGCTTTCTTACTCATTCAGCCTGATCTTCAGGATGGCAGTGAAGAGAGAGGGAACAGGTCAGAAAGGGCTTCCTCACTTGCTAAATTGTTATTGTTACTGCGGAGTGCAGACAGCCAGGCGTGGGTATTGTAGTAGGCTGTGTCTCAGCCCGCATTGTTCTTCTTCTCCTCCTCTTGTATTCAGACTGCCTGCCTTATGTAGTGCTAGTGCCAGAGGAAAGAAAAGAGGAGAGGATGCAGGACCTAAATCTAAGTCCTGCTTGCACCTGTGATCCCAGGTAAGAACAGACTTGTATGGGCCACTCTGCCTCCCTTCAATTTGCTACCGCCACTGCTGGTTTCTCAGAGCTAAGTCGGGAGGAGATGCGAGATGCTGTAAACAGGAAGAGGTATTCTAACTGTGAAAGACCAGCACTTGGGGAAGATGTCTGCAACTTCTATGTGCTTCTCTCACCATATGCTGCCTACCTTTCCTCCCGGCCCTGGTTTGGCATCCCCCTTCAGGGGTCCAGGGTAAAGTGCTACCGTTCAGGTCGGACATACCTAAGGCCAGCTTTGCCTGTACACCTCAGTTGCAAATTATTACACTCCCAAAATCATTTCTGCCAGCCTCAGATTCTGCAGAGAAAGAGAGTACGAAAACGTTGGTACCTGGTCTATACCCATACAAAACTATCTGGGGAGATTTGCACTGTTTATTGTTGGAACTGTGTTCTGAGACTGTTGGAAGTACTACAACCCTCATTCTGTAAAGAGAGGCGTTTATTCTGTTATATCTGGCCTTATTACTGATTCCAACACCATTTGAAGTCCACAGCACCAACACCTCCTGTCTTTCACCCACACCAAAACCTACAACACTAAGGGCACCATCAGGCAGGGTCACCTACTTTAGGATGCACCCTCCTTTTATTGCCCTGGCCCTAGGCAAAGGTGCGAGGAAAGCCACGGAGATAGACTGTTGCAGTCAGAGCCACTGCCACTCCCATCCTCTGCCCCTGCTCCTCATGGGCTTTTGGCCAGTTTCCCCCTCCCATTTGTCAGTGACTTGAGTTGAACTTTATTGCATCGCTAGAGGGGAGCAATTGATTATTCCTTGCTAGTGATGTCCGGTTCATGAATCATCCATTTGAATCGATTCAGTTCACTGAACCGGAGGAGTCGATTCACCTGACTGAGCTGATCCGAGTGAAACAGCTCAGTCTGACCTAGCACACAGACAATAGCAGAGCCGCTGGCAGCAGGGAGGGGAGGGGCTCGGGAGGAGTGTAATCTGATCCTAGAGTGGAAGCTGCTTCTGCCAGCCCCTCCCCTACACGCCCACCAACCAATCAGAGCTGAGGCAAGGCAAGCACTAGCAGCTCTGAGTCTGAGTCACACACTGTACAGGAGGGAGTCTAAGAATCAAATGAGTCACAGGTTAAAAGAATCTAAAGATCCGACTGCAAGCAGTGTTTTGGTGTCCGCCTCCAGAGCGGAATGGAGGCAGAACGGAGCCAAACGGATGCATTCTGAATGGATCCTTATCCGTTCTGAATGCATTGGGGCAAAACTGATCTGTTTGGGGCCGCTTGTGAGATCCCTGAAACAGATCTCACAGGCGGACTCAGAAACGGCAGTGTGAGAATAGCCTATGCCGCATACTGAGCTGAGCTATTTCAAAGGCTCCAAATTATTTATTTTCATATTGATCCTTATGTTGTCTACTTGGCTAGGCAGCTCTATGTTGTGTGGTCTTTGCTCAGGGGTAAAATGCAAAGCTGTTTTCTGGACTATCCCACAGGGCCAGGATCCTCCATCACTTATTGTTATTAACCCCTCCCTTGCCAGCCCACCCAGCTCTATTTAGCTTTGTGTTCTGCTTTAAAAAAAATGTTTAGGCCATGAAGGGGTTAAGTGTTGGAGGGGGTGGGGGGTGTTATTGTGCATATTGTGTTTGGGATCCATTTAACAAGTTTGACCAGTTGGGTTTGAGAGTGGTTGAGTGTCATCCACAGATCCCCCATAACAGTTTGTCATTCACAGATCCCCCATAAGTTTGTCATCCACAGATCCCCCATAACAGTGTGTCACCCACAGATCCCCCATAACAGTGTGTCACCCACAGATCCCCCATAACAGTGTGTCACCCACAGATCCCCCATAACAGTGTGTCATCCACAGATCCCCCATAACAGTGTGTCATCCACAGATCCCCCCATAACAGTGTCATCCACAGATCCCCCCATAACAGTGTGTCATCCACAGATCTCCCCATAACAGTGTGTCATCCACAGATTCCCCCATAACAGTGTGTCATCCACAGATTCCCCCATAACAGTGTGTCATCCACAGATTCCCCCCATAACAGTGTCATCCACAGATTCCCCCCATAACAGTGTCATCCACAGATTCCCCCCATAACAGTGTCATCCACAGATTCCCCCCATAACAGCGTGTCATCCACAGATTCCCCCCATAACAGCGTGTCATCCACAGATTCCCCCCATAGCAGCGTGTCATCCACAGATTCCCCCCATAGCAGCGTGTCATCCACAGATTCCCCCCATAGCAGCGTGTCATCCACAGATTCCCCCCATAGCAGCGTGTCATCCACAGATTCCCCCCATAGCAGCGTGTCATCCACAGATTCCCCCCATAGCAGCGTGTCATCCACAGATTCCCCCCATAGCAGCGTGTCATCCACAGATTCCCCCCATAGCAGCGTGTCATCCACAGATTCCCCCCATAGCAGTGTGTCATCCACAGATTCCCCCCATAGCAGTGTGTCATCCACAGATTCCCCCCATAGCAGTGTGTCATCCACAGATTCCCCCCATAGCAGTGTGTCATCCACAGATTCCCCCCATAGCAGTGTGTCATCCACAGATTCCCCCCATAGCAGTGTGTCATCCACAGATTCCCCCCATAGCAGTGTGTCTTCCACAGATTCCCCCCATAGCAGTGTGTCATCCACAGATTCCCCCCATAGCAGTGTGTCATCCACAGATTCCCCCCATAGCAGTGTGTCATCCACAGATTCCCCCCATAGCAGTGTGTCATCCACAGATTCCCCCCATAGCAGTGTGTCATCCACAGATTCCCCCCATAGCAGTGTGTCATCCACAGATTCCCCCCATAACACTGTAACAGTAAACCTTGTGCTTTTAAGGTGTTTTTTCTTAAATGTGCCAGGGGAATATTGCTAGGGCAGATAAGAACAGGTAGTGTAGTTAGTGTTAGTGTAGGATCCTGCTTAACCGCCTCCGGACCGCCTAACGCAGATGTGCGGTCCGGAGGCGGCAGCGCTGCGCAGACTGACGCATATACGCGTCATCTCGCGAGACGCGAGATGACGCACTTTGCCGGCCCGCGCATGCGCAGTTCGGCCCGGCATTTTGTCAAGGGGGGTCGCGTCATCAGCTTGCCAGCCAATGATCGCGGCTGGCAAGCTGATGATTTTAAAAAAATCCAATGAGAAGCCAGATAACAGATCATATTAGTAAATATGATCTGTTATATGGCTGCCCTGCTCCTCTGCTGGTCCTTTTCGTCGGTTGGATCCAGCAGAGGAGCAGGCTTCACAGTGAGTAGCACCAACAGTACATGCTTAGCCCCAGATCACCCCCTGCACCCCAATTAACCCTTTGATCACCCCTGTCAATCACTAGTGAAAGGAAAAAAGTGATCAGTGCAAACTGTCACTTTTTTTTTTCACTGGTATTAACCGTTAGGTTTTAGGATAGTTTAGGCCCCTTGGTTAGGTACTTTAGGGATCGGTTAGCGCCCAGCCCAACAGTACATGCTTAGCCCCAGATCACCCCCTGCACCCCAATTAACCCTTTGATCACCCCTGTCAATCACTAGTGAAAGGAAAAAAGGTATCAGTGCAAACTGTCACTTTTTTTTTTCACTGGTATTGACCGTTAGGTTTTAGGATAGTTTAGGCCCCTTGGTTAGGTACTTTAGGGATCGGTTAGCGCCCAGCTCCCTCACGGATTCGCTGATTAGCGTATCGCTAATCAGCATAAGACAGGCTTGCTTTTTTTCTTGGGTAGTCTCAGGGAATACCCCTAAATTTTGTTGCCCAAATGTCAAACAGGGGGTATTCCTCTGAAGAGGGCTACAGGCTTCTGACCCAGTCGGATGAGGAATGGGAACCCTCATCTGATGAATCTAGCGGGTTAGAATACGAACCTGTAGAAAGCAGTGGCTCTCTGACCCAAAGTTCGGACGAGGAGGCTGAGGTCCCTGATAGCACCAGGCGTACCCGGCCCTGTGTCGCTAGACCACAGGTTGCGCAGGATCCGCTTCAAGAGCAGCAGAGTGGGGCTGGTGCTGTCGGATTACGTGGTGAGGCATACACCAGCAGCGCAGCCCTGCCTGGACCTAGTACCAGCACTGCCGTACAACCTGGTGAAGTGGCGAGCACCAGAAGGGCAGTTGAAGCTGGTACGGTGGCACGAGCAGTAGTGACCCCGTCGCAGCCACCGCAAAGACAGGCCCGTAGAGCCCCTAGAATCCCTGAGGTGCTGGCAAACCCTGATTGTCAGTCCCCAACTTCAGCCGCACCTGTAGTTTTGCCTTTCACTGCCCAGTCTGGAGTTCGGGTTGAGACAGCTCAGATCGGTTCGGCCCTGGGATTTTTTGAGCTGTTCTTGACTGCGGAGCTCTTAGACATAGTTGTGGCCGAAACAAACAGGTATGCCACACAATTTATCACCGCTAACCCGGGAAGCTTTTATGCCCAGCCTTTCCGGTGGAAACCAGTCCAAGTTTCCGAAATTAAAACTTTTCTGGGCCTTCTCCTCAACATGGGTCTAACTAAAAAGCATGAATTGCGGTCATATTGTACCACAAACCCAATTCATCACATGCCCATGTTCTCTGCTGCTATGTCCAGGGCACGTTTTGAGGCCATCCTGCGTTTCCTGCACTTTAGCGACAACACCGCCTCCCGTCCCAGAGGCCACCCTGCTTTTGACCGGCTCCACAAAATTCAGCCCCTCATAGACCATTTCAACCTGAAATTTGCAGATTTGTATACCCCAGAGCAAAAAATCTGCGTAGACTGGTCCCTGATACATTTTACCGGGCGCCTTGGCTTCAAACAATACATCCCAAGCAAGCGCGCCCGGTATGGGGTCAAATTGTATAAGCTCTGTGAAAGGGCCACAGGCTATACCCACAAATTTCGGATCTATGAGGGAAAAGATCAGACCCTGGAGCCGGTCGGTTGCCCTGACTACCTGGGGATCAGTGGGAAGACAGTCTGGGACTTGGTGTCACCCTTATTTGGCAAGGGGTACCATCTTTATGTGGACAATTTCTACACAAGTGTGGCCCTCTTCAGGCATTTGTTTCTAGAACAGATTGGCTGCTGTGGCACTGCGCGAACTAGTCGCGCGGGCTTCCCCCAACGGCTCTTTACCACCCGTCTTGCAAGGGGGGAGAGGGCTGCCTTGTGTAACAAAGAACTGCTCGCGGTGAAATGGAGAGACAAGCGTGACGTTTACATGCTCTCCTCCATTCACGCAGATACGACAATCCAAATTGAGCGAGCAACCAGTGTCATTGAAAAGCCCCTCTCAGTCCACGACTATAACCTCCACATGGGAGGGGTCGACTTCAATGACCAGATGTTGGCTCCGTATTTAGTTTCCTGACGCACCAGACGCTGGTATAAGAAGGTGTCTGTATATTTGATTCAATTGGCTGTATATAATAGTTTTGTTCTTGTTAAAGGGGATATTAATTATTGATATTTATGCAAATCTCGATAATTAATATTCATAAATAGACGTAATCGTCTTATGATGACTCCGCCTATTTAAGCCTTAAAGGGGTTGTCCCACTTCATAAAATAGCTTTTATCTAACCTATTTACCCCCAAACAACAAATCTTCCTATTCATCTTATAACCCAAAAGCTACCTTTCCTTCAAAAAATCTTGAAAAGCGATTCCATTGTTGATTTCTGTCTCCCTGGGATACGGCCACTTTCCTCCGGCCGAATCGCTGTGCCGCGCCTGCGCACAACGGCACTACAAATTATCGTGCCGCCTCTCCCTTCCTCTGAGTACGCGCACGTTCGCGCATGCGCTGTTTATCCCGTGTGTCGGAGATAGCGCAGCGCATGCGCGAACATCCGAACAGTTCGGGCGAGTCTGGGGAGCGAGAGGACGGACGTCGGAGGCTCTGGATATTTCATAAAAGGTAAGTATAAGATCTAGTGGCCCACTCACCACCGAATATTGAGTATTGGACAATAAAGGGGGCATTTTTAGTGACACATGTGGGCAACAATATAGGGTTTTTAGTGACACTGGGGGCAACTATCTGAATTTTAGGGACACAGGGGGCAACTCTATGAATTCTAGGGACACTGGGGGCAACAATATAGGGTTTTTAGTGACACTGGGGGCAACTATCTGAATTTTAGGGACACAGGGGGCAACTATATGAATTCTAGGGACACTGGGGGCAACAATATAGGAATTTTAGTGACACTGGGGGCAACTATATGATTATCAATATATGTCATATAAAGAATGGTGGAGAGATATTACAGGTGTAGGACTGACATAAAATGGATATGTAGCAGAGCTAGGTATGCGCTGGTACATTCTCAGTGATTGGTGAGGTGGGGATTATCAATATGTCATATAAAGAATGGTGAAGAGATAGGGTAATACACTGATATGTGGCCGAGTTCCATATAAGCTGGGTAATAGGTCAGTGATAATATCAGACACCGGTAAAGCTGGGTAATAAGTCTATAAGACTTATTACCCAGCTTTCCCGGTATCAGATATTATCACTGACTTATTACCCAGCTTTCCCGGTATCAGATATTATCACTGACTTCTGACTTATTACCCAGCTTTCCCGGTGTACAATATTATCACTGACTTATTACCCAGCTTTCCCGGTATCAGATATTATCACTGACTTATTACCCAGCTTTCCCGGTGTACAATATTATTACAGACTTATTACCCAGCTTTCCCGGTGTACAATATTATCACTGACTTATTACCCAGCTTTCCCGGTGTACAATATTATTGTACACCGGGAAAGCTGGGTAATAAGTCAGTGATATTACCCAGCTTTCCCGGTATCAGATATTATCACTGACTTATTACCCAGCTTTCCCGGTGTACAATAATATTGTACACCGGGAAAGCTGGGTAATAAGTCAGTGATAATATTGTACACCGGGAAAGCTGGGTAATAAGTCACTGATAATATTGTACACCGGGAAAGCTGGGTAATAAGTCAGTGATAATATCTGATACCGGGAAAGCTGGGTAATAAGTCAGTGATAATAGCTGATACCGGGAAAGCTGGGTAATAAGTCAGTGATAATATTGTACACCGGGAAAGCTGGGTAATAAGTCTGTAATAATATTGTACACCGGGAAAGCTGGGTAATAAGTCAGTGAATATATCTATCTATATCTAGCACAGATCATATGGCTACTAGCTAACATGCATTTGGGCTGTAGTGATTTATTGTTTTTGCTGCACAGAATGGGTTTGTAACACAGGTTTTATGTGTAAAAGTGTATTAGAATGCAGGACAGCCACAAGTTACTCCATTAGTTCACTAGCATTGGTCAGTGGTCACTGAGTGATTCCTCAGCAGGGGGATGGGCTTTACATACTCTGCAGGCTCCATGTGGATGACTCATCCACATGAACGAGCACGCAAGGACTGAGCTCTGAGGGTGAGTCATGAGGAGGCGTGGCCTTCACTCAACTGCCTGAGAACCAGGAAGTTATCAGGACATTTACTGCTGGTAAGATTGAAACAGCAAAGTGGGACAACCCCTTTAATGAATAACAAATCACTACTGATTGCCCTATACTAATCACTAAACTAGCTGCACGCGCCTTACTGACTACCCCTAGTAATCACACATTACACAATTGGTATAAATGACACAGTATTTATTACTAATACATTAGTAATACAATGCCAACAACACACTAACTATTGAGGCGATGCTTTACAACATTAAAGGAATTATTATGTTTATAACTATATATATCTATAACAAGTGGATAGATATATATTGTTATAACCGCGCACTACAATACAAATACACACACTAATACAATATACTAACACGGTTCTGACTACGCTAGCACAGTCCCAATTCCTCCCCAGTATCTAACTATAATACACATACATACCCTTTACCAGAGGCCCACCCAATCCTGTCAATATACTTTCCCTATGGGGAACAAGGGATAAATACAGACACTGCTGCTGCTGGGGTAAGCAGGGCAGCCGGAAAAGGGTATCAGGGGTAGCACTATACCAGGGAAGCGGGGAATATGAGGGATCCTTGGGGAACACAGAGGGTTAGGGGCTCGTTTGAACCAGGGGAATGCAGGGGATCGTTGGTGGTATAAGGGGTTAATTAGGGGAATGCAGGGGGGTATATGGCAGCAGGGGGGTGTAGAGCAGCAGGGGGGTGTAGAGCAGCAGGGGGGTGTAGAGCAGCAGGGGGGTGTAGAGTAGCAGGGGGGTATAGAGCAGGATACTTAGGGTTAATGCTCGTTGTCCAGGGGAGGCTCGTCCGTCCAGGGGGGCTCGTCAGTCCAGGGGATGATGTTACTGGCTGGTGTACTAACCTGACTGCTGAGCGGGGCGCCGCCGGTCTATTTAAACTTCGCGGCGCCCGCTCGCAGCCTCCCTATTGGCGCCATGCGCATGCGCACCGCAAGCCTCAATACGTGGGCCGGCGCGGTGATATGACGTCACCGCGCCGGCCCGAGGATCTCGGAGCGCGCTTCCCAGGGGGGGGATCCTTTGATCCTCCCGCCTGTGAAGCGGACGCTTACCTCCGGCGCTGTAATTACAGCGCCGGAGGTCAGCCACTCACAGGGGCATGGGAACTCTTTGTTCCCATGTCTCTGTGAGGCGTACCACCTCCGGCGCTGCCGGAGATGGTGACAAAGGGCAGAGGATCTTATTGATCCTCTGTCCTTTGTAGAGGCCGACGCTTGACCTAATTGTCCAACTGTCGGTCTCCTCCACTCCCCCTCCCCAGCATGTAGGATTCTAGGCCATATATGCTCATAGATGCTTGGGGCACATCTATGAGCATATATGGATTATAGGGTTGATTCAGGGGCATGTATACATCAAGGGGGCACATATCTGACAAGGGGGCACATATCTGACAAGGGGGCACATATCTGACAAGGGGGCACATATCTGACAAGGGCTAATATATATATGTATATATGTCACGGCATATATACATATATATATATATATAAATATGATCCTTCCCTCAACAGTTCTCTACAGTAAGGCTGGGAGAACAGGATCCTTCCTCAAATTTCAGGAAGAGATCATCGAGAACCTCCTGTATCCAGGGGGTTCCATGGCCCTATCCACCAGTGTAGTTAGCCGTCTACACGAGCGACATTTCCCCAATGTCGTTGCTGGTGCCTCAACCCAACCGTCACCCCGAAAAAGATGTTGTGTCTGTAGCAGGAGTGGAATAAGGCGTGACACCCGCTATTTCTGTCCTGACTGCCCTGACCACCCTGCCCTATGCGTAGGGGAGTGTTTCCGGAAGTACCACACACAGGTACACTTAGCATAGGGATCACATCTCACAGGACAGGCACACAGGGCTATTAGGGCCCATTCACACACAGCTGCTGCAAACCTCTCCTTTCACCTGGGACAAAGTGCATAATGCACTTCGCCACATCTTTGGGTGATTTGCACTTTGCACATTGTCCCATGGGGAAGGAGAGTTGTGCGCCCAAGGTTCAGGGCGCGGTCCGGGCTCCTGGCTTCCTGTGGATGAGCGCGGCATTTTCCAGTGTTGCTCCATGGGGAAGGAGAGGTTTGTCTTATAAAGGTAAAAAAAAAAAAAACACCAGTAAGCAAAAAAGTTAACGTTCAGTTCCAAAAGATAAATAAAGTTTATATGTTCTGTTCAAAGGTTATTATAAAGTTAATAAAATTTATTGCGTTGCGACCTGTTTTTTTTTTTTGTTTTTTTTTTACCTTCCAGGTGGACCAACCGATCGACTAGCTGCAGCACTGATGTGCATTCTGACAGTAGCATTGCGCTGCTGTCAGATTACACAAAAGTCGGTGTATGCGGCGCTGCAAGACGAGATTTCTCCTCTGCAGTAAAAGATACGTTTGCCAAGGCATATGAGCTGAGGAGGTGGCGGTGTTCATATGCTTTGGCAAACACTTTGTATATAAAAAAATAAAAATAAAAAATCCCGGCAATGATTTATTCATCCACATTGATTGATGTGAATGGAGAAATCAGGTTTTCCAGGGCATACGAGCTAAGTGGGTATGGATGTTGGGCGGAGCTCCTATGTCCTGGCAGACGCCTTTCCCCTCCTTTTTTTTTTTTTTGGGGCAGAGATTTTTTCATCCACATTGATCGATGCGAATGAATAAATCTGTGCCGTTCATTTTTTTCTTTCAGCCCAGAGGCTGAACGGAAAAAAATTAAATCTCATTACCTGTATGCTCAATATAAGGAGAATAGCAGAAACTCCTAATGCTGCCCATACATGTAATGATTGCAGAGACCCTCAAATGCCAGGGCAGTACAAACACCCCACAAATGACCCCATTTTGGAAAGAAGACACCCCAAGGTATTCGCTGAGGGGCATATTGAGTCCATGAAAGATTGAAATGTTTGTCCCAAGTTAGCGGAAAGTGAGACTCTGAGAAAAAACTAAAAAAATCAATTTCCGCTAACTTATGCCCCAAAAAAAAATTCTATGAACTCACCAGGCCCCTCATTGAATACCTTGGGGTGTCTTCTTTCCAAAATGGGGTCACATGTGGGGTATTTATACTGCCCTGGCTTTTTAGGGACCCTAAAGCGTGAGAAGAAGTCTGGGATCCAAATGTCTAAAAATGCCCTCCCTAAAAGGAATTTGGGCACCTTTGCGCATCTAGGCTGCAAAAAAGTGTCACACGTGGTATCGCCGTACTCAGGAGAAGTTGGTGAATGTGTTTTGGGGTGTCATTTTACATATACCCACGCTGGGTAAGATAAATATCTTGGTCAAATGCCACCTTTCCAAAAATTGGAAAAGTTGTTGTTTTCCGAGATATTTCTCTCACCCAGCATGGGTATATGTAAAATGACACACCAAAACACATTCCCTAACTTCTCCTGAGTATGGCGATACCACATGTGTGACACTTTTTTTGCAGCCTAGGTGGGTAAAAGGGCCCACATTCCAAAGAGCACCTTTCGGATTTCACAAGGCATTTTTTACAGATTTTGATTTCAAACTACTTTGCACGCATATGGCCCCTAAAATGCCAGGGCAGTATAACTAACCCACAAGTGACCCCATTTTGGAAATAAGACACCCCAAGGTATTCTGTGAGGGGCATGGCGAGTTCCTAGAATTTTTTATTTTTTGTCACAAGTTAGTGGAAAATGATGATTTTTTTTATTTATTTTTTATTACAAAGTCTCATATTCCACTAACTTGTGACAAAAAATAAAAACTTCCATGAACTCACTATGCCCCTCACGGAATATCTTGGGGTGTCTTCTTTCCAAAATGGGGTCACTTGTGGGGAAGTTATACTGCCCTGGCATTTTAGGGGCCCAAATGCGTGCAAAGTAGTTTGAAATCAAAATGTGTACAAAATGGCCTGTGAAATCCGAAAGGTGCTCTTTGGAATGTGGGCCCCTTTGCCCACCTAGGCTGCATAAAAGTGTCACACATGTGGTATTGCCGCACTCAGGAGAAGTTGGGGAATATGTTTTGGGGTGTCATTTTACATATACCCATGCTGGGTGAGAAAAATATCTTGGCAAAAGACAACTTTTCCCATTTATTTTTTTTTTATACAAAGTTGGCATTTGACCAAGATATTTATCTCACCCAGCATGGGTATATGTAAAATGACACCCCAAAACACATTCCCCAACTTCTCCTGAGTACGGCGATACCACATGTGTGACACTTTTTTGCAGCCTAGGTGGGCAAAGGGGCCCACATTCCAAAGAGCACCTTTCGGATTTCACAGGCCATTTTTTACAGATTTTGATTTCAAACTACTTTGCACACATTTGGGCCCTTAAAAAGCCAGGGCAGTATAACTACCCCACAAGTGACCCCATTTTGGAAAGAAGACACCCCAAGGTGGTATTACAGGATGGGCATAGTCAGTTCATGGAAGTTTTTATTTTTTGTCACAAGTTAGTGGAATATGAGACTTTGTAAGGAAAAAAAAAAATAATCATCATTTTCCACTAACTTGTGACAAAAAATATGCCCATCAGCGAATACCTTAGGGTGTCTACATTCCGAAATGGGGTCATTTGTGGGGTTTTCTACTGTCTGGGCATTGTAGAACCTCAGGAAACAGGACAGGTGCTCAGAAAGTCAGAGCTGCTTCAAAAAGCGGAAATGCACTTTGTACCATAGTTTGTAAATGCTATAACTTTTACCCAAACCATATTTTTTTTACCCAAACTTTTTTTTTGACAAAGACATGTAGAACAATAAATTTAGCGAAAAATTTATATATGGATGTCGTTTAAAAAAAAAAATTGCAACTGAAAGTGAAAAATGTCATTTTTTTGCAGAAATGTATGTAAATTTTGATTAATAACAAAAAAAAAAAAATGTCAGCAGCAATGAAATACCACCAAATGAAAGCTCTATTAGTGAGAAGAAAAGGAGGTAAAATTCATTTGGGTGGTAAGTTGCATGACCGAGCAATAAACGTTGAAAGTAGTGTAGTGCAGAAGTGTAAAAAGTGGCCTGGTCATTAAGGGTGTTTCAGCTAGGGGGGCTGAAGTGGTTAAACAGCAAAAGTAATGTCTGCAGACAAGTTTAATAAAAGTAAAAAATGATAAAGATAAAATGAAATAATAATCAAGATCCAAATAAAAGAAAGTACATATAAAAGTACGTAAAAACACACTCTGGGCTCATGCCCATGAATGTAAGGACGCCGTGCCTGTGCTGCGGACCACAAATGGCGGTCCGCAATGCACGGACACAGACCATGGGGCAGCTGCATGAGGATCGCGGACCCATTCACTTCAGCATGCGCTTCCTTCCTATATATTTTAGGTTTTAAAAATGTGTCTCTCAAAAGAAATTTCAATAGTTTTGGCAATATTTGGCTCAGTTGACAAAAAAGTTTGCCCACCACTGCCCTAGATGTTAGGCGTTCAGTTTTAAGGTATCTTGAGGTTACGAAAGATTTCCAGAGATCAAATAACCTTTTGGTCCTTTTCTCAGGTAAGTGTAAAGGTTTGAAATCCCTCAAGTCCTCCCTAGCTCGATGGATTAGGGACACCATCTCCCTTTGTTACGTGATCCAGGGCCTTCCCTGTCCCTCCAGTTTTAAAGCCCACTCGACTAGAGTCATGTCTTCCTCTCGGGCTGAGAGGGCCGGGCTTCTTTGGAGGACATTTGCAAAGCTGCTAAGTGGTCCAGCATACATACCTTTATTAGACACTGTAGATTCAACCTCTCTAGTAGCTCGGACCTGTCTTTTGGACGTAAAGTCCTTCAGGCAGTCGCGCCCCCCCCCCCCCCCAGTTCTATTATTTTGTATATCTCCTTGTGGGCCATCGTGGTGATGAGGTGGAAAGCCGGAATTAGACTTACTGGTAATTCAATTTCCATGAAATCACTACGACGGCACATATATTCCCTGCCCTAATTTTTTTGCTTTATGTTTCTGAGGTTATGAATTAATATCCTCTCAAGTTCTTTTTCTATCCACCACCTTTTTTATGTCTCTGTAATTTTGGACACACTGGTGTTGGTGGTGGGAGGGGGCAGGATTTAAACCCTGTCTCTGTTCCTGCCCCTACAGAGGTCAGGGGTCAATCTCCTTGTCGTGGTGATTTCGTGGAAACTGAATTACCGGTAAGTCTAATTCCGGCTTTTCTTTGTAAAGAAGAAAGACGGAACTCTTAGGCCATGTCTGGACTTCCGTGAGCTCTGACTCTTTGATTCCTGACTTGTTTAACCAGATTGTTGGTGCCAAGGTATTCTCCAAGTTGGACCTTAGGGGGGCATATAATCTGGTCAGGATCAAGGAAGGGGATGAATGGAAGATGGTGTTTAATACCCCTGAGTCTGGTCATGCTGTTTAGGTTAACTAATGCTCCAGCGGTTTTTCAGTATTTTGGTAATGATATCTTTCATCATCTGGTGGGGAGGTTTGTTGTTGTGTATATCGATGACATACTAATTTTTTTTCTCCAGATATGGAGACTCATCAGGATCATGTGAGACAGGTGTTACAGATCCTAAGAGAGAATAAATTGTATGCTAAGATGGAGAAGTGTGTATTTGCAGTTCAGAAAGTGCAATTCCTGGGTTACCTACTCTCATCTTCAGGTTTTCGTATGGATCCACAGAAGGTCCATGCTGTGTTGAACTGGGATCAACCCGAAAATCTGAAAGCGCTTATGCAGTTTTTGTGGTTCACCAACTACTACCGTAAATTCATTTTGAACTACTCGCATGTGGTCAAACCTTTAACGGACATGACAAGGAAAGGTTCAAATGTCTCAGTCTGGTCATGATTCGGCATTGCAAGCTTTTTGTGCAGTGAAGGAATGTTTTGCTTCTGCTCCTATACTGGTGCAACCAGATATGTCACAGCCATTCATTGTGGAGGTTGACACATCCGCGGTATGGTTAGGAGCAGTCTTGTCGCAGGGTCCTTCAGCTAGTGGCGCCTATGTGCATTCTTCTCTAAGAAACACTTGATTGCAGAAAGGAATTATGACGTGGGTAATAGAGAGTTGCTGGCCATTAAGTTGGCTTTTGAAGAGTGGCGTAATTGGTTGGAAGAAGCAATCCATCCCATTACTGTGCTTACTGACCACACAAACCTGGCTTGCCTGGAGTCGGCTAAACAACTGAACCAAAGGCAGGCCAGATGGTGGTTGTTTTTTGCCAGATTTAATTTCATTGTCGCCTATCGCCCTGGGGTTAAGAACGTCAAGGCTGATGCTTTGTCACGTAGCCTTTCCTGTCAGTGTGTTGCTCGTACACTCGCCGTATGGCTAGAACAATCGGAGCACCATATAGTTAATAAGGCTCCTCGGGAAGAGATCCTGGATAGTCGTCCCCCTTCTCAGGAAGGCCACCTACTTTCTTGCTGATGCAGAGTCTGTCAGGCTATCTGCCTGCACCTCGGTCCTCTCGAACACTATCAGAAGGGTTCTGTGGCTAAAAGCCTGGTCCGGTGATACCATCTCAAAAAACAGGCCAATATCCTTACCCTTTCACGGTCAGTACGTGTTCGGCTCCGATCTGGATAAGATCCTCGAGAATGCTACAGACCGTAAGAGGGGGTTTCTAGAGGACAAATCTAAAACTAGGAACCAGTTTTTTGGAGGCCCCAGCAAGATCCCAGGGCCGATAGGAAGGGCCGCGAGGGCCGGGGCTTTACGAGAGGCTGGAGGGGAAATAATTTTTTCCTCAATCCCAACAGGGGAGGTCTCTCTCCTTCTACGTCAAAGCAATTACTTCATCCCGGTTGGAAGAAGGCTCAGCTCCTTTCTAACTGCTTGGGAGAAGATCGTCAAAGATCCATATATTATAAGCATCGTAAGAAATGGATACACTATAGAATTGGATTCTTTTCCTTCAGAGGTTTGTTCTGACCAGGCTTCCCATGGCCCTCAAATCTATTACGCCTAGGGGCCATAGAGAAGGTCCCCAACGGAGAATTAGGGAGGGGCCACTACTCCTTTATTTCTGGAAATCGAATGGCAATTTTTGGACCATTATAAATTTAAAACCCCTGAACAAGCATATAACTTACCACAAGTTCAGGATAGAGACCGTCGAGTCGGCGGTAAAACTCATCAAAAGAAGTGCTATGATGGCTACAATAGACCTCAGGGACTCATATTTTCATATCTGATACTGGTTCTTTCCAGAAGATTCCTGAGGTTTGCGGTGGAGCAAGGGGGGTTCAAGTGCCTCCCGTTCGGCATATCATCTGCGCCCCTTATCTTTACCAAAGTTATGGCGGAGGTCGTGGCCTCCCTGAGCAAGGACTGGATAATAATTGTCCCTTACCTGGATGGCCTGCTGATAATAGTGGAGACCTCGGATCTCCTTCACAGGCACATTCAGGTGGTTCACTCGCGCCTCCAGGACTTAGGCTGGCTAGTCAACCATGAGAAGTCCAATCTGCTTCCAAACCATCGGAAAGTATACTTCACTTCACAAAGCAACCTCGTTGCTCAATAAGACAGGCCATGGAGATGGGTCACCTTACCTCCTGCATCCCCGTGGTATCCTGGGCTCAATTCCATATAAGACCCCTACAGAGGCTTGTCCTCAAACAGTGGAACAGGTCTCAACTAACCCTGAACCAAAGGATGTCAGTGTTCCAGGAGGTGAAAACTTCACTTGGTTGGTGGCTCAAGACCAAGAACCTCGAAACGGGAGTTCCTTGGAGGCAGGAGAAGGTGGTTTCTCTCATAACAGACGCCAGTTATCGAGGCTGGGGAGTTCTTACAGCTTTAGAAGCTTTTCAAGGGATCTGGGCCGGAGAACAGAGAAGGATGTCTTCCAACTACAGGGAGCTTCGGGCAATATGGGAGGGCCTCAAGTCAATCCAGGTCCAAGTCAGGAATCACCATGTCCTGGTCTATTTAGACAACTCCACATCCGTGGCATTTATCCAACATCAGGGAGGAACAAGACACGGTCACCTCCAGAAGCTCTCAAACCAGATCTTCCTTTGGGCAGAAAAGAATCTAAAATCCCTGGCAGCAGTACATCTGAAGGGTTCCCTGAATCTCCAGGCGCATTACCTCAGTCAGTGAAGTTTGGATCCAGTCGGCTTTCCAAGGAATCCCAGGATCGTGGGGGAATGCCGGTTTGGACCTGTTCGCCTCAGGGAAGAATCACAAGGTTCAGAATTACTTTTCTCTCAATCCAAGAGATCCATGTGTGGCAATAGACTCTTTCACTCAGGATTGGACGTCTGGTCTGGTCTATGCCTTCCCCCCCGATACCAATAATTCCAAGGTTGCTCCAAAAGTTCCATCCGAAAGGTGCAAGCTAATCCTGGTGGTCCCATTCTGACCCAGAAGGGGCTGGTTCAGGCTCCTGGGGTTCCTCAGCCTGGACAATCCTATCCGGTTCCTCCCGGAGGAGAGCCTTCTGATGCAGGGTCCTATCTCTCACCCCAATTCCAACCTCTTCAAACTGTCCGCCTGGATTCTGAGCCATCCCTCCTGTTAGGATTAGGTCTGCCTGAAAGGGTGGTCAGTACTCTTACTTAGCAGAAAATACAACACCTCTAAAGCATACCTCAAAGTCTGGAGGAAGTTCGCCTCCTGGGGCGGGGTTAGGTTTAATCAGTCCTCTCCCGATATTCCTCTTATCCTGGAATTCCTCCAGGATGGGTTGGATTTGGGCCTCACTCCTAACGCACTGAGAGTCCAAGTGTCTGCCTTGGGAGCCACTTGTGCAGCCTTTGCGAGGTCCCCTGGGTGGTGAGGTTTCTGAAGGCAGCAGATCGACTAAATCCCTGTATCAGGAATATGGTTGCACCCTGGAACCTGAACACCGTCCTGTCGGATGCACCATTTGAGCCCCTTCACTCCTTATCCATTAAATGGCTCAAGTTGAAAACCATTTTCTTAGTTGCCATCTCCTGTGCAAGGAGGTTCTGTGAGCTCCAGGCTCTGTCCATACAGGAGCCCTTCCTCAGAGTACTGGAAGATAAGCTCATTTTTAAGTTAGACCCTTGTTTTCTTCCCAAGGTGGTCTCTTCCTTTCATAGGTCGCAAGATATAGTCATCCCATCTTTTCTTCCTAACCCTAAAGACTAGCAGGAATCTAGATTCCATAATTTAGATGTTAGGCGTACTGTGCTTCATTATTTACATGCCACAGAAGAATGGCGTATTGAGAAAAAAGTTTTTGTCCAGTTTGCAGGCCCAAATAAAGGTAAAAAAAAAACAGCAAAAATCTCTATATCCCGCTGGATTAGGTGTGCCATCTCCGTGGCCTATAAAGCCTCCGGTAAGGAGGCTCCTCCAGCCCATTCAGTAAGGCTACTTTTACACTTGCGTTAGGAGCGGATCCGTCTGGTGTCTGCACAGACGGATCCGCTCCTATAATGCAGACAATGAGATCCGTTCAGAATGGATCCGTCTACATTATATATGTGGATCCATTTGAAATTGAGCCATACTGTGTCAACTTCAAACAGATCCGTCCTCATTGACTTACATTGTAAGTCTGGACGGATCCGTTTGCCTCCGCACGGCCAGGCGGACACCCGACCGCTGCAAGCAGCGTTCGGGTGTCCGCCTGCCGAGCGGAGGCCAAATGGTGCCAGACTTATGCATTCTGAGCGGATCAGCATCCACTCAGAATGCATTGGGGCAGTACGGATGCGTTCGGGGCCGCTTGTTAGAGCCTTCAAACGGAACTCACAAGCGGAGCCCCGAACGCTAGTGTGAAAGTAGCCTTAGATTGGTCTCTACTTCCTGGGCTGAGACTGCCTCTGCATCGTTAGAACAAATTTGCAGAGCAGCCACTTGGAAGAGGGCTAACACCTTTACCAAACATTATAGGGTTGACGTATTTGCCAATGAGGACTTGGCCTTTGGATGCAAGGTCCTAGGTGCTGTAGTGCCCCCCCCCCCCCAAGTTACTTTGATAGTTCCCAGGTTGTGCTGTCATGGAGACAACTAGGGAAATTATGTTTAATGTTGATAAGTGCAAGATAATGCACCTGGGAAAGGGGGGGGGAGTAAAAACCCAGGAGCAGAATATAAAATCAGTGATACATTCCTAACCTCAGTATCTGAGGAAAGGGATTTAGGGGTCATTATTTCAGAAGACTTAAAGGTAGGCAGACAATGTCATAGAGCAGCAGGAGATGCTAGCAGAATGCTTAGGTGTATAGGGAGAGGCATTACCAGTAGAAAGAGGGAGGTGGTCATGCCGCTCTACAGAGCACTAGTGAAACCTCATTTGGAGTATTGTGCGCAGTACTGGAGACCATATCTCCAGAAGGATATTGATACTTTGGAGAGAGTTCAGAGAAGAGCTACTAAACTAGTACATGGATTGCAGGATAAAACTTACCAGGAAAGATTAAAGGACCTTAACATGTATAGCTTGGAAGAAAGACGAGACAGAGGGGATATGATAGAAACTGCTAAATACATAAACGGATCCAACAAGGTAAAAGACGAGAGAATATTTAAAAGAAACTGCTACAAGAGGACATAGTTTTAAATTAGAGTTGCAAAGGTTTAAAAGTAATATCAGGAAGTATTACTTTACTGAGAGAGTAGTGGATGCATGGAATAGCCTTCCTGCAGAAGTGGTAGGTGCAAATACAGTGAAGGAGTTGAAGCATGCATGGGATAGGCATAAGGCCATCCTTCATATAAGATAGGGCCAGGGACTATTCATAGGATTCAGTATATTAGCCAGACTAGATGGGCCATGACTAGATGGGTTCTTATCTGATGACACATGTTTCTATAAGTATTACACTCACCGGTAATCCGGTTTCCTGGAAGTCCCTATGACAGCACACATATTTCCCACCCTTGTTTTTGTCAATAGATTAAATTGACTAGTTATGTTTTACCCCTTGTCCTGGTCCTGTTTTAATACACTGGCGATGAGGGGGGGGGGGGGGGGGTTAACCTCTCTGTGTGTTTTTTCCTGTCCTATCAGAGGAAGGCAATCTCAGGTTGTGCCGTCATGGAGACTTCCAGGAAACCAGATTACCCGTGAGTGTAATATATTATATATATACTGTATATATCTACTAAAACTCCCTATATCCCCCTGCACTGCCTGTAGGCTGCACCAGTAGTACAGGAGGAGAGCTCACTGAGAGCACTGGCCACACTGATCAGTGAGCAGGAATGAAGTGTATATATTGATGTATATTTAAACTAGTTATGACTGTATGGTCCCCACTATATGAGGAAGCGGTGAGAGTAGACACCCACCAGCTCCTAGCCCAGCTTGTCTCCCGATCATCCTAGTCAGCGCAGGAAGAAGGATGTACCTTAGCAGTGACTCTGAGGGATAGACTATCACTGGGATGGGAGAGTGTGTTCCTGCTAGTGGTTTCACTCCTTGTGTTCTGCAGCAGCATGTCCTCCAGGTCTGTCCCCAGCATACTTATCTAGCAGGCGCAGCAAGCAGCTCTCAGTCTCAGGACGGAGTCTAGCTTCTAAGATGGCGCCAACGCCGCCTCCACGTTATCTCTCCCTGTGCACTGCTGCTTCTCCTCTTCGGTCAGAAAAAGGAGGAGGCAGCAGTAGCGCGGGAATGCGGTAGGCGGCACCCCGATCGGCCGCACTGGAGGAAGTTTTGAAGAAGTCAGACTCATCATGAGTATGGGCAAGTGTGGGCATTTTTTGCAAGCACGGTGAGCGGCCGCTGAGCGGACTTATTAAACTTGTGAGAGGCCACTCACCCACGCAGCTTCGAGGGAACACAGGTTGTCACATGTGCATAATGGCATAATTTCTGTCACGACCCTTGGTCGTGGTCGTGACTCTTGTGGCCGCATGCAGTTGCCTGCGGTCTTGATGTGGTTGTCAATCACAGGTGAGGGCTATTGTATGTTGCCTCACCTGTGGTTGCCGCTGGCAACATTTGGTATGTGGCAGCAGAGCAGCCTGAGCGGTGCTAGGCAGCTTGCTGCAGTAGGCATGCGGTTGCACCTGGCAACCTCTCCGATAGGTGTGCCTTTTATCAGTGTGCACGGGGTGTTATATGTGTTGTGTGCACTTCCCCTTTAAGGTGATGTCTTCCCTTCCCTGGTGTTGGAAGGGTTAACTTCCTTCCTAGTGTGTGTGTGCACTGGGTGTGTCTGACTGTGGGTGTGGCTACTTGGCCCTATATACCCTCAGTGGAAGGCAGTAGTCAGAGAGGGTGCTTCAGCCATGCTTGCTGGAGACATCCTCCCGGTTACTTACCATCTGCCAGTGAGGGCCACCCTGGTGGTCATAAACTTTATGTCTGGTGTTAGTTTATGTGTTATTGCAGCATATGGTTTACTGGGTTCCCGTGTGATGTCAGTTGTGTGATGTGTCCTTGGTGTTGGTTGTGGATAACAGCACTTGCACGTGGGTTCCAGGTTGTGTGTCTGTGGCAGGTAAGTGTGGTACTAGTCTCACTTACCTGTCAATGCCATATGTCTGTTTATGTTCCCCTTTCTATGTAGCTTGGCCAGTGAGATTCCTGTTCCTCCGTACCTAGGAGGAACGGGTCGTCTTACCCTGCTCCTAGTCCAGGGTCACCCTGAGGGCGAGCAGGAATATCAGGTTCCAGAGTATGAGCCTTCCTACCTTCAGGGTTGGCTCATACGGATAGGAGACAGGGTCAGAATTAGGGATGTGTAGGAGGTGACCAGCTCCCTAATTCTCTGTCCTGGCCTTGCAGCGACTCCATCTGCTGATACCGCACGGCTGAGGGTTTTCCCCATCCTCAGCCGTGACAATTTCCCTATAATTAGTTGTATGTTTGTGCAGCGAGCCAGAAGAGAGGAGTGGTAGCAGTAATGATGGTTGCAGTACTTTTTTACTCTGACATTCCCCTTTGCCGTGCAGTAATGGTAAGGGTGCACCTGTTCTCCCCTTCGAGGAACATCCTGGTTCTGGGGCTCGTATCTGACCTAGTTTGAAGTGCTCTTGGTGTTAGTGATTGCTGTGAGGTACAAGGCTGAGTTTCCTAAAAACTTGAGTGCATGATGAAGCCAGGTTTCATGCAACAAATCCACTTCATTTTCTAAAGCAGTCCATAAGTGCTTCACATAAGTACCATACACATTAGATGCAGTCTTTACCACTGACATATACAAATCCCCTATGCTGTATATGGAAGATAGAGGGCTGAAGCCATTCTAATAGTCTGCACAGTCTTTCCAACTTTACCAAGGAGTGCAATTGATTGCTCCCCTTCTGGCTGTATGGTAGCTCTCTGGTATCCTCAGTCGAATGCAGTCTCTGAACAGAGGGTCCATACTGTCCTTTGGGTATGATGGGAAGCCTGAAGCTTGTTTGCTCCCACCAGATGCAGAGAAAGCTTTAGCCACCATGTAAATGCAGTGCTCTGGAGAAAGGATACTTTAAAGTCTGGACGCTTGTGGATATTTGCACCAATTTCGTTATGCAACTCTCTACTTTATTTCACCTTTAAAACAGGCATGCTCAACCTGTGGCCCTCCAGCTCTTGCAAAACTACAACTACCATCATTCCCGGACGGCCTACAGCTATCAGCCTACAGAAGGGCACAGTGGGAGTTGTAGTTTTACAAAAGCTGGAGGGCAGCAGGTTGAGCATCCCTGTCTTAAAGGGTTAACTTGCACTGACTTATACTGTTTAATACTGTGTAACTGCATTTTATGTTTGTGCAAATATTTGACAGGCACTCCTCCTTCTGTGTTGTATATGAGAATAATGATTATTTATTCAATACATAAATTCAATAAAATGTGCTTATAGCCTAAAAAAACAATAATTAAAAACTTAATATATTACATATAGGGCCCTGAGTATTATTCTTGCAATGTTTTGATGTATTGCTGCAAAAGGACAGTAATGTGCAAAGACTACTTCAGGAATATATCTAACATTGAAATTAAAACATAAAATACCATTTATATCTAAAAACTGACCAAATTTTTTTTATTATATGAACAATTCATAAATTGAGTTATAGCTCATATAGCTCGTGGTTGTGGAAAAGATGTTGGTCCGTTTGAGAAGGGTCAAATCATTGTCATGCATCAAGCAGAGAAAACATCTAAGGAGATTGCAGAAACTACTAAAATTGGGTTAAGAACTGTCCAACGCATTATTAAAAACTGGAAGGCTAGTGGGGACCCATCGTATTCGAGGAAGAAATGTGGCGGGGGAAAAATCCTGAATTTTAGTGATCGGCGATCACTTAAACGTTTGGTGAAATCAAATCGAAGAAAAACAACAGTAGAACTCAGGGCAATGTTTAATAGTGAAAGTAAGAGCATTTCCACACGCACAACGCGAAGGGAACTCAAGGGATTGGGACTGAACAGCTGTGTAGCCGTAAAAAAAACACTAATCAGTGAGGCAAACCAAAAAAAAAGGCTTCAATTTGCTAGGGAGCATAAAGATTGGATTCTAGAGCAATGGAAGAAGGTCATGTGGTCTGATGAGTCAAGATTTACCCTGTTCCAGAGTGATGGGCGCATCGGCGTAAGAAGAGAGACAGATGAAGTGATGCCCCCATCACGCCTAGTGCCTACTGTACCAGCCTGTGGGGGCAGTGCTATGATCTGGGGTTGCTACAGTTGGTCAGGTCTAGGTTCAGCAACAGTATGTGCTTTAAGAATGAGGTCAGCGGACTACCTGAACATACTGAATGACCAGGTTATTCCATCAATGGATTTTTCTTTTTTGTTCCCTAATGGCTCAGGCATATTCCAAGATGACAATGCCAGGATTCATCGGGCTAAAATTGTGAAAAAGTGGCTCAGGGAGCATGAGACATCATTTTCACACATTGATTGGCCACCACAGTGTCCAGACCTTAACCCCATTGAGAATCTTTGGGATGTGCTGGAGAAGGCTTTGCACAGCAGTTAGACTCTACCATCATCAATGCAAGATCTTGGCAGTGTATTATTATAATGCGTATAGCATAACTGAGGGTAGGTATAGCGAATAATGTTTCATCAGCATAGTGTCCAGTATATTCACAAATGCATAATCGTGGCGTCTTACCAAGTGCTCCCCCTCCTCCTCCTCCACTTGCTGGTCTCTAGATAAGTATCTCAATGCGGAGTTGTGCGGGACTATATTTAATTCCCCCCCTCCTCTTACCCGACTTGGGCTTGATCTCCTCTTGACGGGAAAAACTTACATGTGAGGCTGCACAGCAGCTTACAAATGGAGCAGTCCCTAACATGGATAGCTTGTGTACGGGCCACTGTGGAAAGGGTTAATGTATACTGAGAGATGTTTGGGACTTTCTAGCTAAGGCCTGTTTTGCAACGGCTTTAATGGTTCAGGCAGGGGAACAGCCTGCCGAATCCATACCTACTGCAGTCGTGCAATATCGGAAGTCCTTCCGGCCCCATTCACTATAATGGGGACCGGCGGAGATCCAGCTTCAGCACGTCAAATATGCCAAGAGGCGGCTGGACAAATACTGCTGCATGCTGTGCAAAATTAACAGCTTCTTATTATTAGGCTTTTTTCACACTGGCGTTTAATGGTTCCAGCAGCCTGTTGCAGCAGGGGAACAGCCTGCTGGAACCATTAACACCAGTGTGAAACATGTCTAATAATGAGAAGCTGGTAACTTTCCATAATTACCGTAAGGGTTAAAGAAGAGTGTGTTTTGGAAGGGAAAAGCCTGACTTATTTACCACCAAAACCAGACAGACTGGCCTTTTTGGATGTCTGGTTTAGCTCTGTTATATCTGGAAACCTGTTTTTGTCTGGTTAAAACTGCTGTTATTTGCCATTTATTGAAGCGCTAATACAAGTCTATTAGAGACTGCCTTGGCAGCAATCCGCACCCTGCAATCGTATCGTGAGGAGGTTGAGATACGATGCCTTCTCTCTCTGTTTACCCATTAGATGTGGCTGTCAGCATTGACCATGGCATCCAATATTGGCGTTTCCTGTAAATTTTGATTTTATTGAGAGATTATATTTTTTTTCCCGAAGTTAAAAGTATAACAGACATGTAAATACAGGAAATACAACCAAAGTTCTTCACAGACAAGCATTAAGTCATTGTCTGATATATTTTGTAACAAAATTACAACAAGATCAGTGTGGTATACATATAATCCTGTTAAAACATTAAAAAACATCTTTATCACATCTCAAGATTATAAATTCTAGTTGACCACACCAAGTAGTGGTGGTCCTTATAGAATTCAACAGAAATGTAAGGATATAAAGAGTCCATTATAAAAAGACCTGTAACAAAAAAACGTTGAACAGCACATCACATTTAGTTTATCTGACAAACTATTTAGCATATATGAATCCTGTCAAAACAGGAAGGATTCCTTTTTTTTCTTTTTGGATAACCAAGCTGTTATTCTAAATAGCCATACAAGATGGTGATCTATATAATGCTCTACAGGAGTGTAGAGGTGAATAAAGTCCCTGTAGAAAAACTTGCAGAAAGACTTAGCCTTTCACAGTTATTGTAAATACTTTACAAGTGATGTATGTGTAAAATAACCTGGTTGGAGGTCATATGGAGGAAGGTAGAGAAGTAAGAGAAGGGGGGAGGAGAGGGAGGGAGAGAGAACAAGAACAATGAACAAAACAAAACAAAGTCACATGTTTTTTGTTATGATTTAAAATCTGTCTACGGGATTATCCTGTCACTCTAGATGTTTACTTTATCAGATGGAATATAATCAATCCATTTAGACCAGATCCTGAGGTACTTGTTATAATTCCCAAGAGACGACCATTTAATTTTTTCAAAGCTGTTCGTTAGGTTAATGTCTGTCAACCAATCTTTAATGGTCGGGGTTTCTTCAGTCATCCAGTACTTTGGAATCAGAGCTTTGAAGGTGGTGATAAGAAAAGGAAAAAAGTCTATCCCTTAGTATTAAACTGTTTGTGTTGTATATTCCTAGTAGAATAAGGTCTCTATCAACCTTAATAGTGGATATATTTCTGACAGTACCAACTTAATTTTTTCCCACAAAAGAGCAATTTTTACACCGTTAACCCATATGTGGGAATAGGTACCATCCGGTCCCCCGCACCTCCAGAAACTGGCATGAATGTTCGCATTAATTCTATTTAGTAGAGTAGGAGTTCTAGACCATCTTGATACCACCTTAAAGTGTACCTCTTGGAGTCTCACTGAGGTAACCTTAGGTATTGACGAATGTAGTATCATCTGTATTTCATTACCGTTGAAAGATTTTTTTTTTAAGCTCTTTGGCCCAGCTGTTGAGGTATGGAGGTGGGGTGGAAACCTCATTGGAAATCACATAAATTAAGGAGATGCCATGTGCAAGTGGATGTCTGGATCAAGCTAGTTTAATGAGTCCCTTTATAGTTTAAGGGTTGGGTTGTGTATCTTGAGAGAGACTGAATATGTTTCAGCAATTGGGAATATTCTTTGTGCGTAAGTAGTGGGAGTGAGTGAGAGTTTTTAAAGGCCTCAAATTCTGGCAAAGTATCCCTTTCAAGGACATCTTTCAGCATTATGTCGTTATCTGATTTGGTGGTGTTTAGGTCAGCTTTAATATTCACTAGTAAAGGGAGAACATTTTGAGTGCATTTCTTTTTGGGTAGAGGCAATCTTGACACCTAAGTATTTAAAATGGGTGGAGGATGGATCTAGGCAAGCCAGTGTCTTTATATTATTCCATATGTGGTCCTCAATGTTTACATTGAAAATTGTAGATTTTTTTAGATTTACTTTAAAGTAAGAGAGGTTACCGTATGAATCCAGTTCTTTTAATATATTATGGATTTAAATAAGCGCATCCGTGACATAGAAAAGAATATCATCCGCGTAGGCAGCTGTCTTGTGGGAGATGTTTCAAGACCGTGGATATTTTTATTTTGTCTGATTTTGGCCAGGAAAGGTTCTAGTGAAATGATAAAAAGGAGGGGTGATAACGGACAACCCTGCCTTGTGCCGTTACGGATATAGAAGGGCTTTGAAAAAGTACCATTAACAGTTACTGAAGCTGTGGGATTAGTATATAATGCCTTAACTTTTTGAATGAAGGTTTCAGGGAGACCAAACCTGGTCAGAGAGGCTATAAGAAAATTCCAATTTAGGCGATCGAACGCCTTTTCCGCGTCTGTTTGAAATCAGAGCAGTTGGAATGTGATATTTTTTGCTATATTCAATAGCGAATAAGGTTTTCATGATGTTATCCTTGGCCTCTCTGCCGGAGGTGAATCCCACTTGCTCTAAATTAATATCAGGCAAAACTTTCTGAAGTCAATTAGCAACTACTTTTGTGAATTTTTTTTTACGTGTAAATCATTGTTTAACAAAGCGATCGGTCGGTAATTAGGGCACAATGTGGCATCCTTCTCTTCTTTAGGTATTACAGTGATGTTTGCCGAAAGTGCCTCAGGTCTAAAACCTAAGTCGTATCCAATGTGGTTGAAATATTTAGTTAAGTGGGGCGACAGAATCTTTTTATATTGCTTGTAATAAGTTAGACTGAAACCGTCGGGTCCGGGGCATTTTCCATTAGGGAGTGTATTTATGACTTCTTCTATTTCTTCTTGGTTTATGGGGGCAGAGAGTGAAGCCTTTTGTGAGTTGTTAAGGCTAGGCAGTTTTATTTTATCAAGATAGTTGTTAATATCTTGGACTGAAAGAGTATTAACTAAAAGGTTAGTTTCAATGTTGTATAGTTTCTCATAATAGTTACGAAATGTGTCAGCTATCTTTCCTGGTGTAAGCTCAAGTTTTCCTTTTATCGTTTAAAATTTTGTGAACTAGTGTTTTATGTCTCTGCTTCTGCACGAATTTTGCTAGTTCTCTGCCACACTTATTGGCACTTAGGAAGTGTTTGTATTTCTGGTATTAAAGATATCTCTCTGAGTTTTGGTTAAGGGTTTCCTTGAGATCATTTCAGAGCATTAACAGTTCCTTCTCTATATCCCTAGAGCATGAAATTTTATGTGACTTTTCTAATGTACATATTTTGTCTGTTAAAGCCTCTATTTTGAGTCTTCTTTCCTTTTTATTCCTAGAACCTAATTGCATAAGATGTCCTATGATTACTGTTTTGTGAGTTTCCCAGAGTGTTGACCAGTTAACTTCATTAGGTTTATTTTCTTCGAAGAAATATTTTATCTGGGAAGCGATATAGTTTATATCCACATCTAGTTTCAGTAAGGAGTCGTTCAATCTCCAGGTAAACCTCCTATATGAGTCCTGCGTTATATTAAGTTTAACAATTAAAGGTGCATGGTCTAAAAGTATGAATGAGTCATATTGTGCTTTTCAGACGTATTCTAAATTATTTTGTTGTATGTAGATATGGTCTATTCTTGAGTATTGGTTAAGGGCGGAGGAGAAGTGGGAATAGTCCCTCTCACCAGGGTTATCATATCTCCAGATGTCTACGAGTTGCCTTTCATGGAGCATATTTTTAATGGTTCTAATCCTTTTGTAAGGAAGAGAGGTCTTTCCCCTAGAAGTGTCAATAGAGGGTTCTAGAGAAATATTAAAATCCCCCCTATGATGAGAATTCCTTCCTGGAATGTATTAATAATGTTGGAAACAAATTTCAGGAAACCTGTTTGGTTAGTTTTTGGAACATATAAATTTACAATAGTGATAAGTTTGCCGTCCAGGCGGCCTTTGATGCAAATGTATATCCCGTCTCCATCTATGTTTCAACAAAGTTTTTAGTTTTTTGTGGATCAAAATCGAAACTCCTTTTCTCCTTCTAAGGGGTGTGTTGGAGTTGTACCAGTGTGTGTATAAAGTTTTTTTTTATTTGGGGAGTATATGTTTTTTTTAAATGCGTTTCTTGAATGAGTGCGATTCCCACCTTTTCTTTCTTTATGTAGCCCAGGATCTGAGTCCTTTTCTGTGGTATGTTCAGACCGTTAACGTTGTAGGATGCGATTATCAAATCCTGCATGGTAGTGAACATAGTGAAGGCATAGAGTTTAAGCATGTGACATAGATCAATAAATCAACCGTTAAGACGAAACAAGGAAGAACATAACATAGTTTTGGTTGCTTAGGGCTGTACATCTCGTAAACGAGCCTAAGTGTGTTGAACTAAGTCTCCAGCAACACGTGGGCTAGCCCTTGGAGCCCAATGGGTGCTGGGTTGAATAAAGACTTGTAAAGAGGGGGTCCTCGGGGGAAGAGGACAAGCCCCTCAGGTAGTTAGCCCAGGGTTAACTGGATGAGGGCAGAGGGGCCAGACGTAACTTTAGTGAGTAAAAGAACAAGGTAAGTAACAAGAAGACCTATAAGTCCCCGGCGCCTTATTGTGCGCCTGCTATTTTAAGACTGATGAGAAAAAGTATTGGGCAAGTGCCTTAGAAAACTGATACTGGCAAAATTCTACACAACAATGCAATAACGCATAGATATATATAACCTGTCAAGAAATAACAAGGAGAGGATACTTATGAATATGCATAATATAATCAGTCCCCGACCATCATTCTCTGGTTCTTTGCTGGGGTCTTGGGGGATGTTTTCTCTGCTGCTCTGTGCCTTTTTGGTTGCGTCGGTGTCACTGTGTTCCAAGAGTCACAAACTGGTAGAGCTGGAAATGGGAGATCACCTTCTTCCAAAAGAGTCCAGTCTTTTAGTTGAATGTCTGTAATATCTAGATTATTGAAGATTGGCGTGAGGTCTTCTGGTGTCCTTATTGTGTAGGATCTGCCCTGATGAGTGATCAGGAGGCTAACTGTAAATAGCCATCGATATTTAATACTTTTATTCCTCAGCTCTCTTGTCAGAGGTTGAAGCTGACCTCTGAACTGTAATGTGAACCGTGAGATGTCTTGGAATAGGGAAATCTCGCTGTCTTCCCACACAATTTGTAGCTGTTCTAGCCTTTTGGAGGATGCTTTCCTTCGTTCTAAAGCTCTGAAGACAGCAGAGAACATCTCTAGGAGTATCTGTTTGAATATGCTTAGGTCTGTACACTCTGTGGGCTCTTTCGATGTGTAGCTCCATGTTCTCGTCTTGTTGGGCTTAGATAGTGGATACCCCCTATAAATTACCCTATTGTAGAAACTACACCCCTAAAGTTACTTTAAAAGTGCTTTTACAAACTTTGTTAACCCTTTAGGTGTTCCACAAGATTTAATGGAAAATGGAGAACAAAATTTCACATTTTTGGCAGATTTTCCATTTTAATCCATTTTTTTCTTTAATACATCGAGGGATAACAGCCAAACAAAACTCAAAATGTATTACCCTGATTCTGTGGTTTACAGAAACACCCCACATGTGGTTGTCAACTGATGTAAGGGCACACGCAGAAGAAAAGGAGTACCATATGGTTTTTGGAAGGCAGATTTTGCTGAACTGGTTTTTAGATTCCATGTCCCATTTGAAGCCCCTCTGATGCACCCTTACAATAGAAACTCCCAAAAAGTGACCCCATTTTGGAAACTAGGGGATAAGGTGCCAGTTTTATTGGTACTATTTTGGGGTACATATGATTTTTAATTGCTCTATATTATGTTTTTTGTGAGGCAAGGTAACCAAATAATGGCTGTTTTGGCACAGGGTAGATCATGTGCTATTTTTATAGAGCAGGTTGTTATGGATGCAATGATATCAAATATGTCTACTTTTTTTGTTTCAGTTTTACATAATAAACCATTTTTGAAAAAAAAAAGTTTTTGTGTCTCCATTTTCTGAACGCCATATTTTTATTTTTTTTCTGACGATCGTCTTGTGCAGGGGCTTGTTTTTTGCAGGAAGAGTTGACGTTTTTATTGGTACAATTTTTGGGTACCTGTGATTTTTTTTTTTGATAATTCATTTTAACACTTTATTGGGCAAGGTGACCAAAAAATTGGTTGTTTTAGCACAGTTTTTATTTATTTATTTTTACAGCGTTAACCTGAGGGGTTAGGTCATGTGACATTTTTATAGAGCAGATCATTCCGGACGTGGTGATGCCTAATATGTATACTTTTTCTTATTTATTTAAGTTTTACACAATAAAAGCTTTTTTTGAAACAAAAAAATGTTTTAGTGTCCCCGTAGTCTGAGAGCCATAGCTTTTTTATTTTTTGACTGATTGTCTTAGTTAGGGTCTCCTTTTTTTGCGGGATAAGGTGACCGTTTAATTGGTACTATTTTGGGGGGCATACGCCTTTTTAATCGCTTGGTGTTGCACTTCGTGATGCTAGGTGACAAAAAATGCCTTTTTTGGCACAGTATATATATCTACCGAGGGGTTAGGTCATGTGATATTTTTATAGAGCTGGCTGTTACAGACGTGGCGATGCCTAATATGTATACTTTTTTATTTTTTATTTCACTTTAACACAATAATATTTTTGAAACAAAAAAATAATTTTAATTATCTTTTTTTTTTTTTTTCGAGCGATTTTCTTATGTAATGGCTTATTTTTTGCAGGATTACGTGATGGTTTTTTTGGTACCATTTTGTAAGACATATGCCTTTTTGATCACTTGGTGTTGCACTTTTTGTGATGTAAGGTGACAAAAATGGCTTTTTTAGACACCGTTTTTATTTTTTATGGTGTTTATCGGACTGGGTGGATCATGTGATATATTTATAGAACCGACCGTCACAGACGGCAATACCAAATAGGTCTATTTTATTTTATTTTGTTCTATTTTTAACATTTTTTTTTATTTTTTATTCCTTACTTGGGGAATTGTATTTTATTTTTTTACATGTGAAACCTTGTTTTTATTTTTTTATTTTGCATTTTGCGTCCCCCATAAGGTCATACAAGACCTCTGGGTCACATTTAACTTCACTTTTTATTTATTTTATATTTTTCCACAATTGATTTCTCCTGACATAGTAGCCCCAGTAGCCCAGGCCTACAATACACCCCCTCCCCCCCCCCCCCAGAGAGGCTGTACAGCAGAATACAGCGCTGTACAGCCTCAGTGCAGGGCTCATCGAGGTCTGTAGAAGACCCAACAGCTCCTGCACTCTCCTGATCTGTATACACAGCGCTTGGTAAGCGCTGTGTATACAGCGATCTAGAAGGCAGGGACACCTGGGAACTGTCCCTGCCTTCTCTCTGGGTTGCCCTGCTGTCACTGACAGCGGGCAACCCGCTCGGCAGCTGCACGATTAGCGTGCAGCTGCCATTTCTGAATGGACGTTCAGAAACGTTCATTCAGAGATAGAGATCCACCTCCCGGACGTTTAAAGAAACCGGGCAGACGGGAGGTGGTTAAAATAAGTCGTACCAAATGCTTTACCTCATGCGCAACCATCAATAAAGTTTTCATTTTACACTGTTTCCTCCTCTCCATATATTATCACACAATATGTGGACTGCTTCTCTAGCGATACTCGACACTACTAGCGCTAACGATTATCACTAGCGGGGAATCTAATACATGATTATGTCCTCAGAAAAATTCTAATTTTCTGGGTCTTGGAACGCAGCGACACAAAAACTGATTTTGTAAAAACAATTGTTTTTGTTATGAAAGTAATTTTGTAAATTTGCCGTCATCGTAATCGTACATAGTCACACAGTGAAAGCTATAAGAATAAATCACACAAAATATAAAAATTTATGTTTGTTTTTCGTCATAGCTAAATTGATAAAAAAAAAAAAAGATATGACCTCTGGAACAGAAAGGGGGTGAAATGTTACTGGCCCTGAAGGCTAATAATTAGATGTCACTAAGGGGTTAACTGCAATCCAGTAACTGAACTGTACGCGGACTATGTTTACTTCAAAATCTAAAATAAGAAAGCAACATTTTTGGGAGGGTTTTTCCAGTTTTACTGCGACTGTTGAGGGGGTTAAAGGGGTTATGCGATCCCTGAAATGCCCCCCCCCCCCTCGTATGTCCGCGCCCCTCACACACAGTGTACTTAGCTGGTTCCTTGGCACTGGCGTCACTTCTGAAGCTCGCACGTCTGCCGCTACTTCTCCACTTGCGCGGATGTGGGGGGGGGGCAGGCAGTGACGTGGACGAGCCTCACTAGCATCACGGGTGAAGCAAGGGAGGCTTGTCCATGTCCCCGCCTGTCGATGGTTAAAGCCCCCTCTCCTGGCGCCAGATGTTTTCAGCGGCGCACGCAGAGAAGCAGCAGCGGCTGTCCAGCGACTAGGAGCGATGCGGGTGCCACTGCAACGAAGCCACCAATTCCCAGGGCCCCTTTTGTAATGGTGGCGATAAGTAGGTGTAGGAATGGCCGAGTGGTATAGGGTGGCCTAAAATGTCCCTTCTAGTGTGAGTGAGTGTCACGGTGCTCCTATCTGGATACAGTTGGACCCCACGCGTTGGCTCCGAAGCAGACAAATAGGGGGGAATAGTTGAGGAATTGGAAGAAATAATTGAGTCCAGACCTTGTGATGAAGATGAGTAGCAGCTTTAGGGCTCATGCACACGACCATATGCCCAGCGAGACATATGGTCCGTGAGCGAGCCATATGTCCCGGAGCGGCATACATCGTGCGCACGGGAGTGCACAGCTTGATAGGTTACTATGATACTGTACGCATTGGGCTGCCTGTGGGACTATTGTCCTGCACTCATAAGATCATATGAGTGCAGGACAATAGTCCCGCAGGCGGCCCGATGCGCACAGTATCATAGTAACATATGATGCTGTGCGCACAATGTATGCCACTCCAGGACTTAAGGCCTGCTCACAGACTGTATGTCTCGGAAGGCATACGGTCGTGTGCATGAACCCTTTCTTTGACAAACTTTCATCAGACACAATCTTCAAACTTTGTATTGGTCCCAGCAGGCTTTGGCATTAAAACTCTGGCAGGCAAACTCAACCCTAGTACATCAATTGCTCTCTTGCTATGCTGTGCTGACAGGCTTGCTGTACAACTTATCTTCTTTATGCTGCAACTTCTCTCTTTGTAGTTTGTCTCTTAATTATGCCAGGGAACTCTCATCTTGGCTCCTGAGGCTCTAAGCTGTGGCCTGCACATCCAGCAGAGCTGAAGGTGCTCTGAATGGCTTGGCTTGGCCTGGGCACGTCCAGCAGAGACGTACCCAGCACACCTTCCTTCCCCTAGCAGGAAGTAGGACTCGCCCACTTCTCTCCAGAGGGGTGGTTAGAATGGAATGGAAGGTTCCATTCTATCCAAGTACAGCTCTGCTGTGTTTGCTGCCACCTGCTGGTGAACCAGGCATATTTCATGAACATAACAGTTGCAAACAGATTAGGAATGCACATTGTGGAGGACATTCAGGTTAGACCAATAAAGACAGTAGCAAGGTGCAAAAGTGGTATAACCACTCTGGGGTGTTACAAGTGCAGCTTGTGGAAAACTGCAGCGATAACATTCATTGCTTTTCAACAAGCAGCAGTTGTTCTCAATCCTGTCGTTTGTGCGGTTTCATGAGTTATCGCCAGTTCTTTTTTAGTTTTCCTTCAGGATGCCTATTGTGAAAGACGTAGTGGATTCCAGGGTCCTAATGATCCTGAAAGGAGACCTTATTATGGAACTGCATTGTGATGAATTACTAGCTGATTATTATGCCCTCCAACGATCCGGCAGATTGTTCCGGCACAGAGCAGCCTGCCGGATCTCGCAGGATATGGAGTTGCTGAATCCTCTACTTCACCGCCAGAACCCCATTGACTGCAATGAGGTCCAGCGCTGATCCATTTGATAAATGCTGAATTTCGGCCGGACAAAAACCGAGATGTAAAAGCAGGCTACCTTGGTGAGAAATAATCACTCTCAAGAGGTGCACTGGGCATATGACGGCCCAAAGACTACATGGGAAAGTCAACTTTGCAATTCGGAGTGCTACACGTGCTTTGTGCCATGTAAATGAAGTTTGTTTCTATAACGTTTGAGTTGTATTTCACAAGAGTTTACATTTATTAACCTCATTGACACAAGCCATTTTCCATTTCAGAAACGTGCCCTGCTGCTAGATAGGACTCTAGGTATTCCTGCATATGAACTCGCCTACCTTTTGGGGTCTGTTTATACTGGTAGTCAGTCAGGATTTTGGTTAGGGTTTTCACTAGGAGGTGTCATCTCATCTTCCTTCCCTAGTTCTCAGGCGGTGTGGTGTTTCCCTCCCACACTGAAGCGTGACATAAAGAGAGTGCATTTTTTGACTGTCACTATAACCTTGTGCGGCCCCATAGAAATGAATGGGTCTGCAATTCCGTTCCGCAAAATGCGGAACGAAATTGCGGACGTTTGAATGGACCCTTATAGTGTCAATAAACAATCTATCTAGGGGTGATAGCTGAATGCTCATCCTTTCACCCCTTTTCTATAAAGAAATATGATTCCCCCATATATGCCAATTAGAAAGTAACAATGGACTCATACGTGAAGCTTTATTCCATTGGCATCTGTTTCAGATTTTGTCAAAAAATACGGGACAAAATGGCACAGCAAGCTGCACTATTTTTGTATGGTAAAATGACAGGTATGTTAATGGAAACCAGATCCCGTTAGGTCAGTGGGTTCTGTCAGATGGCGTTCGTTTCTGTCATTTGAGGGCAGCGCTGCATCTGTTATTTTTATTCTTCTGCTCCTGTAATGGAGCAGAATAGTAGAAACAAAAATGCCAATGTGAGCCCAGCCTTACCCCTTCCTTGGAATCGTGCACAGTATCACAAGGACAGGAGGATCTGTGCCTCTACTCCTCTCCTTGCAGCTTGTCAGCACTTCCCTCACTGCCCCTCTCCTCGTCCTCCATGCTGGTCAGCTGGGGGGGCTGCTTTAACCTGGAATATCTCATACTGCATAGAAGCTAGAGCTATGAGCCAAACAAATCTAAGCTTATACCTGTAGATCTCACTCAAACCCTGATTTCTAAGGCCTCTTTCACACGGGCGTTGCGGGAAAAGGTGTGGGTGCGTTGCGGGAACATGCACGATTTTTCCGCGCGAGTGCAAAACATTGTAATGCGTGGTTATAAGGGAAAATAATAGCATTCTGGATACAGAATGCATAGTACAATAGCACTGGAGGGGTTAAAAAAATAAAAAAATAATTTAACTCACCTTAATCCACTTGATCGCGCAGCCCGGCTTCTCTTCGGTCTTCTTATTTGCTGTGTGCAGGAAAAGGACCTGTGGTGACGTCACTCCGGTCATCACATGGTCCCTCACATGATCTTTTACCATGGTGATGGATCATGTGATGACCGGAGTGACCTCACCACAGGTCCTTTTCCTGCACGCAAATAAGAAGACAGAAGAGAAGCCGGGCTGCGCGATCAAGTGAATTAAGGTGAGTTAAAACATTTTTTTTTTTAACCCCTCCAGAGCTATTGTACTATGCATTCTGTATTCAGAATGCTATTATTTTCCCTTATAACCATGTTATAAGGGGAAAAAAAATGATCCCAATCGTCTCCTAGCAACCGTGCGTGAAAATCGCACTGTATCCGCACTTGCTTGATTTTTACTCAGCCCCATTCACTTCTATGGGGCCTGCGTTGCGTGAAAAACAGACAAAATAGAGCCTGCTGCGATTTTCATGCAACGCACAAGTGATGCGTGAAAATCACCGCTCAGGCGTGGCCTGGGCGTCTGCAAGAATAGCCGCTTGAACACCGAGCTCCGCCGCCTGCACTTTGAAAAGGAGATTTTTATGCTTCCTTATCGCAGCACATGGGGAGAAGATTGCACCTTAAGCAGCTATCTGGTCGCATGGACTCCATGGAAGAAGAACATGATGCGCAGAAGTGTCGCTAATCTACAATCTATCATAACCTCTCAATCCCAAATCATCAGGGAGAATACTCGACATCTGGAAGATTTGGTCAATAGGGGGCGCAGAAATAATATTCGCATTAGAGGCCTGGCCAAGTCTGAGGCGGATGAAAACCTACCAGACATGCTGTCGGACCTCTTTAATGCTATTTTGGGGTCTCAGCCGCCGCAAGTCATCAAGTTAGACCGGGCCCATAGGGCGCTTCTCCCCAAGTCTTCTGCTGTGCAACCGCGGGATGTGATCTGCTGTGTACATGATTTTCAGCTAAAGGAGAATATAATTGCCAAAGCCAGATCCATGAAATCTTTTGATTTTCACGGTCAAACCGTCCAATTATACCTCTCCTGGTGGACACTTCAGAAACGTAGAGTTCTACAGCCTTTATTGAGTCTCCTGAGGGATAAGAAGATTCCATATAGATGGGGATTTCCGTTTGCCCTAATAGCGTCTAAAAATGGCAGGACATCTATCCTGCGTCAGCATGCAGACCTCCCAGCCTTCTGCTCAGCCTTGGACGTTGAGATGCCTCCTATTGCGGACTGGGAAATACAAGATCTGAATCCTGCTCTGGAACCAGTCTGGCAGACTGTACGACAGAAGAGACGAAGATCACCTCCACAGGACGTCCCGTCTAACATGGAACCCTGTGATGCACCCCCTTAAGTAATGTACTGCATAGTGCTATATGTTGCACATCTCCTGTTTTTATTGTCCGCTATTATGCAGCGTTTTTGCTCTCTTTTTTTCAGAAACCATGTTTGGTGCTCCAAGATTCTGTTTGGTTTCCTTGCTGATATTGTTGCTCTGTTTATTATTTAGCTGTTCTCCGCAGGTGGCGTTTTTGAGGACGCCCGGTCACACCTTATTACATGGGATGAGTGCTTTAACCTTCTCTTTATCCCCTCTTTTTTTCTGGGATTATGAGATGGTTTCAGTTTGAGGCAGATTATTTTCGCTATGTTTCACTGATCCCTGTCTGGACAATATGGTCCAATGTTATGACAATCTTGTGGTTATGTATTTTAACCATGTAATGTTTGTGTTTTCCCTTTCTTCCCTTTTGTGTTTTCCCTTTATGTTCTTTACAGCTAGGTGTCCTAGATATCGCCGTCCCTTACTGTGCAAGGTGGTGATTATACATGTGATGAGATCAGGGGCATAGCTATAGGGGGTGCAGAGGTAGCAGTCGCTACCGGGCCCAGGAGCCTGAGGGGGCCCAAAGACCCTTGTGGTGCATAAGAAGACACTAGTATTATAGAAAGTGCATGCTGGTCAAGTTACACCTCTGGCTCAAGGGGGTGCCGTTTCAATTTTTGCCTCGGGCAGCACGAAGGCCTTGTGCTTCCTGCCCCTGGACACAAAGCACTGAGGGAAGGGGGGCCCCAAGGTGAACTCTTGCACCAGGGCCCATGAGCCATTAGCTACGCCCCTGGATGAGATCTCTACAGAACAACCTGAACATAGCAAGTATCCTTCTTCAATCCTACTCATTATGGTCAAGTGTATGTCATTAAATGTGAAAGGCCTTAATTGTAACACTAAAAGGCGATTAGCGCTTAATGAGTGTAGGTTGCAAAAAGCGGATATAGTCTTTCTTCAGGAGACCCATTTTGATCAGCAGGGTACTTTTAAATTTGCACAGAGGTAATTTCCTCAGGTATATTCTGCAACTTCGGGGAGAAAAGTGGCATGTGTAGCTATTCTCTTAGCCGCTCATTGTCCACTACATGTAGAGTCTTGCATTTCTGATGTGGAGGGGAGGTATGTTATACTTAAGGCTACTCTCAACGGTCAACCGCTTATCCTATGTAACTTATACTCACCGAATTCGGCCCAAATCCCTTTTTTGAATAAAGCGTTTTTGAAACTGTCCCAGTACCTCCCTGCCCCTATGATTGTGGGAGGAGACTTCAACATTTCCTTCTCTGAACATATGGATAGATTGCCCCCAAATAGCTCTTCACCCTCGTGTAAAAAATGTAGACTTTCATGTCTTTTTCGACGTCTAATTCGGCGCTATGCGTTTTATGATCTCTGGAGGGTCAATTATCCCTCTGCAAAATCATACACTTTTTTCTCTCACCCACCTAGCACCCACTCTCGAATCGACTATTTCTTTGGAAATGTCCCAGTCCTTCGAATGTTAAATTATGCTGACCTAGGCCATATAACATGGTCGGACCACGCTCCAATTACTATCACCCTTAAAACTTCGGGCTATCACACGAGAATGTGCCATTGGCGCCTGAATGAGACTTTTTTAAAGTAGTTTGCCACTTAGACAAGAGCTCCGGGATAGCATAGCAGAATATTTTACTTTCAATCAGTCTTCTGTCTCCTCGATTTCCACGTTATGGGAAGCACACAAAGCGGTTTTCAGGGGCAACTGTATTGCTATGGGTTCTAAGCTAAAGAAGGATCGCAACCAGCAACAGGCCATACTCACTGCACAACTTAGGGACTTGGAAAATAAGTTGGGCTCGCGCCGCTCACGACATTTGCTCCGCCGTATAGTGGTTCTTAGGGCTAGACTGTGGGACATAATGTGCCGTAAGACTGAAAAGCTTTTATTATAGTCAAGGCAAAGATTTTATGCATGGGGCAATAAATCTCACACCCTTTTGGTACGTCAGCTGCGCGAGTCCAACATGGTGGGTAACCCGACGACTATGAGGGCAGCTGATGGAACATTGATATATGATCCTGCAGCTATTTTGGAACTTTTTCAAAAGTTTTATAAATCGCTTTACTCCATCCCACAACAGACGCCAGTGGATCATGAAAAGCGTCAGCGCCTTTTTGATAACTTCCTGTCGCAATGCAAACTCCCTAGGCTGCCAGATGAGGCTATTTCTTCATTGAATGCTCCTATTACGCCAGAGGAGTTGCAAGAGATGCTGAAGCAACTTCCTAATAAGTCCCCTGGACCTGATGGTCTGCCATATGTGTACTATAAAACCTTCTCAGATATCCTCCTACCCCAAATGTTATTATTTAATTCCTTTTTGCAGGGCTCCCCAATACCTTCCTCACTTTCACACTCTTATATAACAGTAATTCCGAAGCCTGGAAAGGACCCACTAGAATGCGCCAACTATAGGCCCATAGCCCTTCTTAATTCGGACCTCAAAATATTCACCAAAACTTTAGCCAACCGACTCTCCATTTGGCTTCCCCATTTAATACACAAAGATCAGGTGGGTTTTGTCAGGGACCATCGGGGGGGAGACAATACCAGGCGGACTATTGATTTAGTAGAGATCGTTAATAAGCGCAACGACACAGCTTTATTGCTTAGTCTTTGATCGCTTAAATTGGCCATTTATGTTCTCTGCCCTCGGGGCCTTTGGCATAACCGGTCCAATCCTTAATGCCCTGAAAGTCCTATACGCCCAGCCCACGGCTACAGTAAAAATGTCCCATGCACACTCTTCGACCTTTCCCATATACAATGGTACACGCCAGGGTTGCCCATTATCCCCATAAATTTTTGTCCTCTGTATTGAGCCCCTTGCAGCAGCCATTAGGGCTCACTCTGATATCCATGGAGTGATGGTGAATAAGGTGGAGTTTAAACTGTCCTTGTTTGCCAACGATATTTTGCTCACATTGACAAACGCACATATTTCACTTCCTAATCTCTTTCGTCTACCGGAGACCTATGGTAGGCTGTCGGGATACAGGGTCAATACGGCTAAGACAGAAGCTCTACCTCTTAATTATCCCCCTCATAGTTTAAATAGGCTGAAAGCGAACTTCGGCTTTCGATGGCAAGATACAACATTGCGCTATCTTGGGATTAATCTAACTCCGTCATATGGTTCACTGTATGTTCAAAACTTCCCAAACACATTTCGTGAACTTAGGGCCCTTTTAAATAAGTGGATGTCTCTTCCCATATCCTTACTAGGTCGCATAGCTGCGGTCAAAATGACCATTTTGCCCAAGCTATTATATTTGTTTGAGACCCTACCGGTCCCTGTTCCTCTAAAGGAATTACGGGCCTTTCAGGCAGGCATGCTGAAGTTCATATGGAATGGGAAAAGACACCGGATAGCGTGTGCAACTCTTATGGCACTTAAATCTCAGGGGGTTTTGGCAGCTCCAGATATCACGAGATATTATTGGGCCACACATCTTAGAAGGCTTCCAGCCTGGACTACTTTATATGCCTACTCCAGATGGCTAGAAATTGAGAAACTATGGATAGCCCCTATACACCCCAACTCACTTTTATGGACGCCACTGCCGGCCACTTTGATGCCGGAGATGCTATACCCAATGACCCATACTTATAATATTTGGCGAAGCTGTAATCGCAAATTTTCCTTAGCTCCTGAAAAATCCTCAATGACTTCCTTTTTATTTAATCCCTTGTTCCCGGTGGGTATGCAAACCTCTTTTTTAGGCCCTGGTTCTCCAATAAATTATTTCACTTTGTGGATATAACAGATCATAAAACGCTCCGCTTACTGCCGCTAGATAGATTAAAGATGTCCTTCCAGTTGCCAGAATCCTCTGGATACCAATATTTGCAACTACAACATTTGTTTTTTGGCCTCTTTAAGTCTTCAAGCGTTTCCATCCCCTCATCATTTGAGAAACTATGTAAGCTATCGAACACTACTAGGGGTCTCATATCAGAGATATATTGTATTTTGTCGTCTTCAACTATAAAACACTCTTTTATATGGCTAAATGGGAATTGATCCTTGACCGCCCTGTTTCATCTGCAGAATGGGGACTGATATGGGATAGGACAGCAAAGACCTCCTCTTGCATTACACATAGGGAAAATTCTTATAAGATACTAATGTTTTGGTATTACACCCCAAAATTACTGAGACACCTTAACCCTAATATCTCGAATAGATGTTGGAGATGTGCTACAGGGAAAGGATCTCACATATTTTTGGGGAATGCCCTTTGATTCGGCCTTATTGGCAAATGGTACAGGAGGTTCTTTTCGGTCTTCTTAATATCAGATTCCCACTTGATCCCTTTTTTTATTTGTTAAATATGCCGCCGGTATCATTGAGGAAACATTTCTTGCTTCTTACCTTACAGATTTTGACTGCAGCCAGACGTCTTATAGCTAGATTCTGGAAGAAAACAATCTCGCCTACCCAGCTAGACCTTTTCCCAAATATTATTGAGGTAAGGAGAATGGAATATCTATCAGCTAGCTTGACTAACAGTATAGATAGGTTTAACAAAACCTGGCAGTTGTGGGATGATTTCCATGAGCCTAGTTTGTAGAACCTATGGTGCCTAGTCCTGATTACCTTTCCTTATGTGTTGTGTGTCTGTCGATACCCCTGTCGTTCTCTTACTGCTCATATTTTTATGTTTCCTATTTTACTCCTCACTTTTTTTTCTGTGGGAGATTGGATGGATAGCTGTTAAATTGTATACCTTAGGCATATGGTATTCTGTATGTTTAGTTTAGTGCTACTGCTACCTTTAACATTCTCCGTCCATATCCTTAATGATTGAATATGCTACCTTTCAATTGTGCTTTTATTCGCTCATGTCTTCTATATTCTGTGAACAATGATAACAAATGTTTATCTGTGATTACTTACTATTTTGTAAAAGGGGATAAGTGATGTTACTTCAATAAAAATAAACAGACAATAAAAATAAAATAAAATGAAAATCACCCGTCATGTGCACAGCCCCATAGAAATTAATGGGTCCTGATTCAGTGTGGGTGCAATGCGTTCAACTCGCGCATTGCACCCGCGCGGAAAACTTGCCCGTGTGAAACTGGCCTAAGATTTTCATTTTGGACTGCATGGTGACTAGTCTTAAAAATTTGATTCTTAGCTTTAAAACAAGACCAGGAACATGTTTTAGCTGCTATACAGCCTTACATAGAACCCTTAGTAGCAAGTGTAAAAATTGCTAGCATATAATGTAGCTGGTAAAAATTAAATACCAACATCAGCCTCCTGCTAGTAACACCAGCTGTGCTGATGATCTACTGGCCCACCTATTAGTTACATTTGCAGTGAGCTCACAGGGGAAAGGCCGATGGAAAGTAAGTGGTAGTTGTGGCACTACTAGGAGTGGTTGTGGTTTTCTCCAAAGGAAAAAGCACCTTCTTGCGAAAAAACGCATCAGAAACGCATCTGCGTTTTTTTGAGAGAAGCTATACACTGGATTTTTGATAATAAAGTGAAAAATGCTTTAAACGTAATGTTGGTAAAATAATATACTGATCCAGTGCGGGTTTTAAAGATGGACCATTGTTCTGGATGACCATATAAAAAAGGGAGATAATGAACTAGCAGGTAGCCACTGATGGAGTAAGGTTATGCTCCGAATATCGTCTGATTTGATACCTGCAAATTCGGTCTATTCCCATCTAATATCCATGGATAAATAATATGAGCTAACTGCAGCAAGCCTATATACCAGTGGCGCTCTGAAATCTATAACCCCTCTCCCAGTGTCTTACTGTGGGAGAAAAAAGTGCAGATACACGTGACAGCTTGACTTCTGAACCACTTAGTCCCGTGAGACGCCGGGTGCGAACCTCTAGGAGCGGCGCAGTTGGAGTATACTGTATTGTCTGCATCTTGGGGTCCATTCACACGTCCGCAATTCTGTTCCGCATTTTGCAGAATGGAATTGCGGACCCGTTCATTTCTATGGGACCGCACGATGTGCTGCCCGGATCTGGAAATGCGGACCCGCACTTCCGGGTCCGCATTTCCGTTCCCGAAAAAAAAAAAATAGAACATGTCTTATTCTTGTCCACAGTTGCGGAAAAGATTAGGCATATTCTATTAGGGTCCATTCACACATCTGTGTGTGTTTTGCAAATCCACGGATCCGCAAAACACGGACACTGGCAATGTGCGTTCCGCATTTTGTGGACCACATATCGCCGGCACTATAATAGAATATGCCTAATCTTGTCCATAATTGCGGACAAGAATAGGACATGTTCTATTTTTTTCATGAACGGAAATGCGGACCCGGAAGTGCAGGTCCGCATTTCCGGATCCGGGCAGCACATCATGCGGCCCCATAGAAATGAATGGGTACGCAATTCATTGCGGACGTGTGAATGGACCCTTATAGTGCATGCGATGTGCAGTCCGCGGAACGCACATTGCCAGTGTCTGTGTTTTGTGGATCTGCGGATCCGTGGATCCGCAAAACACTCAAGGATTTGAGAATATACCCTTACTCTACAGGAAAGAGGTAAAAACTTCATACCCAGCCTGACACGTGGGACGCCACGTGGGACGCCACGAAGTAACGGCGGGTAGTATTCTTACTGACTATCATTAACCGGAATTATTAATGTAAGTGACATTCTACTAATAACCAATGCGCCAAAAAGACGTTCCTACTGGAGTTAAGTATACCCATTATGGGTTACAAATTATGCTGTATCAACATGAAGGAGTAACTTTTGGATGGTTTCAAAGTTCATTTAATTACAGTGGAAGTCTTTTTGGGGGATGATTAACACTATGTGGACATTTCAACTATTCTAATATTTTTAGATTTTCCTCAGCGCTGGGGCTCCTTCCAGTTTGGTTGTTGGACATTAGGATATGCTGATGAACATTCAATCTTAAGTTTTGCTTCATATCCTGACATAACATTAGGAAGTATATGTAATATATGTGTATATTAGATGACAGACAGACAGACAGACATATAACCAACATTTAGTGATCACGACTTTACTGTCAGTCAACCGTCTGCTGGTACACTTAATTTTGTTAGACAAGACTATACAAGTTTTTAATTTTTAATTTTCTCAAATTTTCACTTTTTAAGAGTTTTTATGTGTACACGTGTATTTAGTAGATGGAATAAATATCAATTTGCTGCTTACAGTCTGCGGGTGGTCTGCCGTCACTAGTTTAATTTTCCCAATAGTTGTGTATAGGCAGTGGCAATGATGGTGGTAGTAGTAGTCCTCCCTGAGTCTTACTCTTACTCTTACATTTTCCCAAAGAACCACAGGTATTCAATTCTGTTTCCATTAACACTTTCTGTAGTTCCCAGTTGCAGAGCACAGATCTTAGATCTGAATGGCCAGTCCAACTCAAAGCATGGTTGGCATTGAAGCAATAAACCCTTTCCACAAGCAGTAAAGTCTTCTTGCCATAATTGTGCGGTACCTTACTGTCTGAATGCAGTGCACAGTCTTGATGGTTCTACACTTTCAAAGATGTCCATTATCTTTCTCTCGGTTGAGTTGTTGTCTGGCAGCTTTTCTGATTGCAGATTATTTTATTTATTGCACTCATAGATACGTATATAGTCCACAATAGATTATAGATAATAGTAACTAATGACCAGATGTCTATGTATTGGTTAGACCAAATTTTCTCCTTAGTGTCCATGTCCAAGTGCCCCCCAAAGGAGACAGGCCGCAAAATAGCGATTCTTTATGATCACCTGCCCTAGGCGGGGCAGCAGGAGGGAGCTTACCTGCAGCAGCATTAATCCCGTCCAAATGAGACAATAAAGATTTAAGTACCGGGACCAACTGAGGACCCGAAGAGGCCCCCCAAGCCCCCGTAAAATTCAACTTACCGGTAGTAGAAGGACCTGGAGGTTCCACTGTAGCGATTGGAGGATTCGGATCCTGAACCGCGCTGGCCCGGCTGGCCCCGCAAGAAGACCGTGCAGCTGATGAATGGGCTCCCCTTCTGCGTCGTGAATGAGACCTGCCAGCGGTATCGCTGCAGGAGCTGACCTCCGTTGACTGTGGGACCGCCGCGCAGACCGTGACTGATGACGGGAACAACGTGGATGACAAGCTGCCGACCTGCGCCGATAACGGCGGTCGGATACATCAGGAGAGTTTGAAGATGAGCGCCTTCTGGAATTGGGGCGTTCCCCCATATGCGCAATAGGTGCACAGACCCCAGTAGGGGGCCCTAAATGTGCCATAAGCGATGAGGAAGTGGTGGGATTGGCTACAATAAAGTCAGGCAGCGTGGCCTGGGTGAGATTGGGGGGGTGGGTTGGAAGGGGCATTAGTGCAACTGTTGGCACTCCCAGGAGCCTGTACCTCGGTAGAGGGGGCATCCCTGGGCTCATCTGCAGATAACACATTTGAATTTCTATTGCCCATTATTCCTGGGCTGACAGTCTGCAGCAGGGAGCTGAGGAGGTTGCCTGCCAGGGAGCGGGAAACTGCTGAGGTCTGGAGGGTGGCGGAGCCACAGACCACACTGCCGAAAGCACTGACTGCACTCCGGCCAGCACTCTGGAGACATCGCTACCCCGCTCATTAACACAGGTGAGCGCAGCTGTATGCTGCGCTCCAGGGACCTGGGATGCCTGGGCACTTAGTGCCAGAGCCGGAGTGGGAGGCATTAGCTCAGGCAAGGGGACAGAGGAAGCTCGGGGTTAATGAAAGAAGCAGGGGGCAGGAGACCAGAACGTGCAGCAGGCTGAGCTGATAACACTCCTGCACACAGGCTGGTGTCTTCACCTATTACCCTGCTCCCCCAAGGGAGGGCGGGAGCGAGCACTAAACCAGCTATGTTGCTTCAGCAGGAAGACAGTGGGATTTAACTCCCAAACTGCCAGGCAGTGTCTGCAGTCCGGCACGCCTGTGTTATACACTGTGGCGCTAGTAGATCCACCTTTCTTCAGATCTGGACTCCCTGGAGGAGTTATAGGCAATTCTCTCGGTATTAAATTCTGATTTATCTTTCAACTTATCTACCTGTGTCACGGCGCCCATGCACTAGAACTTATAAAGCTCATAATACACTAAATGTTCCTAGCTATGCATGCCTTACTTTTATCTCCAGTTTTACAGTTGATTGTATCTGTTTATTGCCTGACCTGACTGGCTTAGGCTACTTTCACACTAGCGTTCGTCGGTCCGCTCGTGAGCTCCGTTTGAAGGAGCTCACGAGCGGACCCGAACGCAGCCGTCCAGCCCTGATGCAGTCTGAATGGAGCGGATCCGCTCAGACTGCATCAGTCTGGCGGCGTTCAGCCTCCGCTCCGCTCGCCTCCGCACGGACAGGCGGACAGCTGAACGCTGCTTGCAGCGTTCGGGTGTCCGCCTGGCCGTGCGGAGGCGTGCGGATCCGTGCGGATCCGTCCAGACTTATAATGTAAGTCAATGGGGACGGATCCGTTTGAAGATGCCACAATATGGCTCAATCTTCAGGCGGATCCGTCCCCCATTGACTTTACATTGAAAGTCTGGACGGATCCGTACGAGGCTATTTTCACACTTAGCTGTTATATGCGAAAATAATGCAGACGGATCCGTTCTGAACGGAGCCTCCGTCTGCATTATTATGATCGGATCCGTTCAGAACGGATCCGATCGAACGCTAGTGTGAAAGTAGCCTTACACTGGTCACTCTATGTATTTGCCATTTTCGCTTGTAATTGTACTTTTCATATTCATATTTGTGATGTGTAACTGCACTGTCTATGGCTATTTACAAACGTATGATAAAACAATAAAAATTGTTAATACCCCCAAAAAAGTGTCATACTTTTCTTTGTATCTAAATCAAACAAAAAATTCTGGTATTGTGACAACTCTAGTCAGTTAAGTCCGTGTCATGTAAGTATGTAAAGTGTGAAACTACAGCTCCCAGCATGGCCTGAACAGGCGTAGAGGTATGCTGGGAGTTGTAGTTTCAGTCCTCGCTTTGTAAATCATACAAGTGACTACAGCTCTGATCAGACACGGTCACTGTCAGAACAAACATTTACATTTTGCGGCTTACAGGTGACGTCTCCTGCAGATTTATTTTCTTTCCTTTTCTTTCTATTCAGTTCAGACAACTGTGATGACTTCTTTCTGCTATGACTAGCCTCTGCAGAATTTGCCACCCAGATGTCTTCAGCTCTCCGCTTTACCAACACATCCAACACACCCTATGCAAACAAAAACTCCTCTTAGTGCCCCGAATATAATAGCAACATACACTTACCTTGCCCCTGAATACAGTCATATCACATATTATGCTCCCTGAAAATAAAGTGCTACACACAGTGCCCTTAAAGGGGTTGTGTCACTTCAGCAAATGCCATTTATCATGCAGGTAAAGTCCATATTGCAGTTAAGGCATTTACTAATGTATTGTGATTGTCCATGTTTCCTCCTGTGCTGGCTGGATTCATTTTCCCGTCACATTATACACGGCTCGCTTCCATGGTTATGACCACCCTGAAATCCAGCAGAAGTTGCCATGCTTCCACACTATAGGAAAGTGCCGGCCTCTCTGGTGGCCTGATGGTTGGAGCGAGCTTAGGGCGGCACTTTTTCCTATAGTGTGCGAGCACAACCACCGCTGCTGGATTGCATGGTGGTCATAACCATGGAAATAAGCAGTGTATAATCTGATGGGAAAAATGAATCCAGTCAGCAAAGGAGGCAATATGGACAATCGCAATACATCAGTAAGGGTCTTGTATTAACTTTCTCTACCTGATGAATGCCATTTGCTGAAGTGAGACAACCCTTTAATGGTGCCCCCTTATACAGTGCTACACACCCGATCCCCACTGTATATATAGCCTCATTCTGTGCCCACTGTAAATTGTGCCACAGACATGGTGTCAGGTTCTGTGCCTGTAAAAGGGAATATTAATAATTAATATTATTAAATGGGCATAACCAGCTATTGCTGATTCCGCCTATTTCCTAACTTTCTGTGCCTTTTTCCGGAACTGTGTGCGCTGGATTATGGCGGCGACAAAGACTAAAAACTGTAAACACTCATACACACCATAACAATAGCACCCTTCCAAAACTAGCTATAAGCTGTCCCTACAGGGTAAAAAGGTTTAAATATAATAATGGCAATGTAGGGGTTAACAGTCTATATCACATACCCTGTTAATCCAGTGGCAGTGCAGGGAAGGTGTTAAATGCTGTGATGCAGGGACAGGGTAATGCTGGGGTATGGCAAGGTGGGGGTTTATATAGGGATTGGTGGCAGTGGTATATAGGGATTAGTGGCAGTGGGATATAGGGAAAGGGTTAATGCATTAGTAGAAGTGGGATATAGAGAGAGGGTTAATGCATCAATGCAGGGGTTCAGGGGTTAATATAATAATGCTCGTTGGTCTAGGGGGGCAGGGAAAGGGTTACTCAGCCATCCAGGGGTTAATGCTAGTCTCCAGGGGTTAATGCTTGTTTTCCAGGGGTTGATTCTTGCTTCTCAGTGGGGCTGCTTGGCTCAACTCATGTCCACTCTTCTAGGTGCAAAGTCCTTCTTCTGCTTGTGGTGATGAGCCGCCCCCCCAGTCCTAAATGCTGGACTATTTATCGATCGTAAGTAGGGGGAAGGTGTTTAGCAATGGGGCAAAGGTATCGATATCCATCCTATGCTATAAAAAAACAGGTTTAGCATGTCACCAACAGCTTGTTTGGGGTCTGCACAAAAGAGGTCTAGATACTGATCAGCTGTTATAAACCTTAACAATGCGAGCCACGGCCCACAGGCTATCAACACCAGCGTTTATGGAAACATGGGCCTGTATCAACCAGTGGGATGAAGAGTCTACAGTGCCTCATATACTGTATAGTGCCAGGATCTTTGCCCCTTTCTATACAGTGCCAGGATCTGTGCCCCCCTATATATACGGTTTCTTGCTCTGTGGCTCCTTAACCACTTCAGCCCCGCTAGGTGAAACCCCCTTCATGACCAGAGCACTTTTTACACTTCGGCACTACACTCCTTTCACCGTTTATCGCTCGGTCATGCAACTTACCACCCAAATGAATTTTACCTCCTTTTCTTCTCACTAATGGAGCTTTCATTTGGTGGTATTTTATTGCTGCTGACATTTTTACTTTTTTTGTTATTAGTCAAAATGTAACGATTTTTTTGCAAAAAAATGACATTTTTCACTTTCAGCTGTAAAATTTTGCAAAAAAAACGACATCCATATATAAATTTTTCGCCAAATTTATTGTTCTACATGTCTTTGATAAAAAAAAAATGTTTGGGCAAAAAAAAAAAAAGGTTTGGGTAAAAGTTATAGCATTTACAAACTATGGTACAAAAATGTGAATTTCCGCTTTTTGAAACAGCTCTGACTTTCTGAGCACCTGTCATGATTCCTGAGGTTCTACAATGCCCAAACAGTAGAAAACCCCCACAAATGACCCCATTTCGGAAAGTAGACACCCTAAGGTATTCGCTGATGGGCATAGTGAGTTCATAGAACTTTTTATTTTTTGTCACAAGTTAGCGGAAAATGATGATGATTTTATTTATTTATTTTTTTCTTACAAAGTCTCATATTCCACTAACTTGCGACAAAAAATAAAAAATTCTAGGAACTCGCCATGCCCCTCACGGAATACCTTGGGGTGTCTTCTTTCCAAAATGGGGTCACTTGTGGCGTAGTTATACTGCCCTTGCAATTTAGGGGCCCAAATGTGTGAGAAGAACTTTGCAATCAAAATGTGTAAAAAATGACCGGTGAAATCCAAAAGGTGCACTTTGGAATATGTGCCCCTTTGCCCAGCTTGGCAGCAAAAAAGTGTCACACATCTGGTATCGCCGTACTCAGGAGAAGTTGGGGAATGTGTTTTGGGGTGTCATTTTACATATACCCATGCTGGGTGAGAAAAATATCTTGGTCAAATGCCAACTTTGTATAAAAAAATGGGAAAAGTTGTCTTTTGCCAAGATATTTCTCTCATCCAGCATGGGTATATGTAAAATGACACCCCAAAACACATTCCCCAACTTCTCCTGAGTACGGCGATACCAGATGTGTCACACTTTTTTGCTGCCAAGGTGGGCAAAGGGGCACATATTCCAAAGTGCACCTTTCGGATTTTGCAGGGCATTTTTTACACATTTTGATTGCAAAGTTCTTCTCACACATTTGGGCCCCTAAATTGCCAGGGCAGTATAACTACGCCACAAGTGACCCCATTTTGGAAAGAAGACACCCCAAGGTATTCCGTGAGGGGCATGGCGAGTTCCTAGAATTTTTTATTTTTTGTCGCAGGTTAGTGGAATATGAGACTTTGTAAGGAAAAAAGAAAAAAAAAGAAAAATCATCATTTTCCGCTAACTTGTGACAAAAAATAAAAAATTCTAGGAACTCGCCGTGCCCCTCACGGAATACCTTGGGGTGTCTTCTTTCCAAAATGGGGTCACTTGTGGCGTAGTTATACTGCCCTGGCAATTTAGGGGCCCAAATGTGTAAGAAGTACCTTGCAATCAAAATGTGTAAAAAATGGCCTGCGAAATCCGAAAGGTGCCCCTTTGCCCACCTTGGCTGCAAAAAAGTGTCACACATCTGGTATCGCCGTACTCAGGAGAAGTTGGGTAATGTGTTTTGGGGGGTCATTTTACATATACCCATGCTGGGTGAGAGAAATATCTTGGCAAAAGACAACTTTTCCCATTTTTTTATACAAAGTTGGCATTTGACCAAGATATTTTTCTCACCCAGCATGGGTATATGTAAAATGACACCCCAAAACACATTCCCCAACTTCTCCTGAGTACGGCGATACCACATGTGTGACACTTTTTTGCAGCCTAGATGCGCAAAGGGGCCCAAATTCCTTTTAGGAGGGCATTTTTAGACATTTGGATCCCAGACTTCTTCTCACACTTTCGGGCCCCTAAAAAGCCAGGGCAGTATAAATACCCCACATGTGACCCCACTTTGGAAAGAAGACACCCCAAGGTATTCAATGAGGGGCATGGCGAGTTCCTAGAATTTTTTTTTTTTTTGCATAAGTTAGCGGATATTGATTTTTTTTTTGTTTTTTTTCTCACAAAGTCTCACTTTCCGCTAACTTAGGACAAAAATTTCAATCTTTCATGGACTCAATATGCCCCTCACGGAATACCTTGGGGTGTCTTCTTTCCGAAATGGGGTCACATGTGGGGTATTTATACTGCCCTGGCTTTTTAGGGGCCCTAAAGCGTGAGAAGAAGTCTGGAATATAAATGTCTAAAAATGTTTACGCATTTGGATTCCGTGAGGGGTATGGTGCGTCCATGTGAGATTTTATTTTTTGACACAAGTTAGTAGAATATGAGACTTAGTAAGAAAAAACAAAAACAAACAAAAAATTTCCGCTAACTTGTGCCAAAAAAAATGTCTGAATGGAGCCTTACCAGGGGGGGGGGTGATCAATGACAGGGGGGTGATCAATGACAGGGGGTGATCACCCATATAGACTCCCTGATCACCCCCCTGTCATTGATCACCCCCCCTGTAAGGCTCCATTCAGACATCCGCATGATTTTTTACGGATCCATGGATACATGGATCGGATCCACAAAACGCATGCGGACGTCTGAATGGAGCCTTACAGGGGGGTTATCAATGACAGGGGGTGATCAGGGTAATCAGGGTGATCACCCCCCTGTCACTGATCACCCCCCCTGTAAGGCTCCATTCAGACATCCGCATGATTTTTTACGGATCCATGGATACATGGATCGGATCCACAAAACGCATGCGGACGTCTGAATGGAGCCTTACAGGGGGGTTATCAATGACAGGGGGTGATCAGGGTAATCAGGGTGATCACCCCCCTGTCACTGATCACCCCCCCTGTAAGGCTCCATTCAGACATCCGCATGATTTTTTACGGATCCATGGATACATGGATCGGATCCACAGAACGCATGCGGACGTCTGAATGGAGCCTTACAGGGGGGTTATCAATGACAGGGGGTGATCAGGGTAATCAGGGTGATCACCCCCCTGTCACTGATCACCCCCCCTGTAAGGCTCCATTCAGACATCCGCATGATTTTTTACGGATCCATGGATACATGGATCGGATCCACAGAACGCATGCGGACGTCTGAATGGAGCCTTACAGGGGGGTTATCAATGACAGGGGGTGATCAGGGTAATCAGGGTGATCACCCCCCTGTCACTGATCACCCCCCCTGTAAGGCTCCATTCAGACATCCGCATGATTTTTTACGGATCCATGGATACATGGATCGGATCCACAGAACGCATGCGGACGTCTGAATGGAGCCTTACAGGGGGGTTATCAATGACAGGGGGTGATCAGGGTAATCAGGGTGATCACCCCCCTGTCACTGATCACCCCCCCTGTAAGGCTCCATTCAGACATCCGCATGATTTTTTACGGATCCATGGATACATGGATCGGATCCACAAAACGCATGCGGACGTCTGAATGGAGCCTTACAGGGGGGTTATCAATGACAGGGGGGTGATCAGGGAGTGTATATGGGTGATCACCCGCCTGTCATTGATCACCCCCTGTAAGGCTCCATTCAGACGTCCGCATGTGTTTTGCGGATCCGATCCATGTATCCATGGATCTGTAAAAATCATGCGGACGTCTGAATGGAGCCTTACAGGGGAGTGATCAATGACAGGGGGGTGATCAATGACAGGGGGTGATCAGGGAGTGTATATGGGTGATCACCCGCCTGTCATTGATCACCCCCCTGTAAGGCTCCATTCAGACGTCCGTATGCTTTTTGCGGATCCGATCCATGTATCCGTGGATCCGTAAAAATCATACGGACGTCTGAACGGAGCCTGACAGGGGGGTGATCAATGACAGGGCGGTGATCAATGACAGGGGGGTGATCAGGGAGTTTATATGGGGTGATCATGGGTGATCAGGGGTTTATAAGGGGTTAATAAGTGACGGGGGGGGTGTAGTGTAGTGTGGTGTTTGGTGCTACTGTACTGACCTACCTGAGTCCTCTGGTGGTCGATCCTAACAAAAGGGACCACCAGAGGACCAGGTAGGAGGTATATTAGACGCTGTTATGAAAACAGCGTCTAATATACCTGTTAGGGGTTAAAAAATTCGGATCTCCAGCCTGCCAGCGAGCGATCGCCGCTGGCAGGCTGGAGATCCACTCGCTTACCTTCCGTTCCTGTGAGCGCGCGCGCCTGTGTGCGCGCGTTCACAGGAAATCTCGGCTCTCGCGGGAGGACGCGTATATGCGTCCACCCAGAAGAGCAGGACCGCCGGCAGGACGCAATCCTGCGTACGGCGGTCCTGAGGTAGTTAATATGGTGTCAGATTCTTTGCCATTTTATATTGTGCCAGGATCTGTGACCCCGTCATATAATACCTCTTCCTCTGTACACTGTTGTGCCTCATGATCTGTGCCCTCCTATAATTTGCCTCATGATCTCTGTCCCCCTATAGTTTTCCTTGTGGTCCATGCCCACCTTTAGTTTGCCTCATAGTCTGTGCCCCCCTTTAAATTGACTCTTGCTAGGCCTGCATCTGAAGTGAAGACCATTGGGCATGTTACCTGCATCACAAAAAGGCTCCAAAAAGTGGGCAGGGAACTACTGGTTACCTGTCCCACCATTTGGCATTCTTTTGTAATGTATGTGGGGTGCATGACTTTCCACACTGGTAAACATAGGGGGGCAAAGACCATGAGGCAAACTATAGGGGGGCACAGACCGTGAGGAAAACCTAAGGGGGGCACACATCATGAGCCAAACTGGCATTTGCAGAACATTGCAGCAGTGTGCACCTGCATCATAACATAAATACTTAAATGGTGTCTGTCCTGAGGAACATGCATACCTTCCAATTTTTTAAAAGCTAAATGAGGCCCCTTCTCGTCTTTTATGATTCTACTATAGAGTGAAAGAGCTGTCTCTTTTTACACAGTCTTCTGATTCCACATAGATTGCCAAAGAACCTGTTCTGTTACACGCTGAAACAAGTAGTGGCCCCATGTCTCCCCAGTGGAGAAAGTGTCTGCGGTAGGTTTTTGTTGACATCAGTATGTATTTTTCCCTTCTGATCTGCCAGAAGAACAACCCCAAAAAACAGATCTTGTCTTTTGAGCATCCGACTTCACACAGTCCGTATTTGGTCAGTGATTAATCGGTATTGGTAAGGCCAAAAAAGCAGGAGTGGGTCCAAAACATAGATGACATGTGATGGAAATATTTGCATGTCTTCTGCGCTTTGGACCCACTCCTGCTTTTGGCTTACAAATAATGATCAAATCTTAAAGACCATGTGATAGAGGCCTCATGCTCAATTTGTATGATTTTTGGCCATTTGGCTCTGAAATCCATTTTATTCAGATGGAAAAGAAGTGCTGCATGCAGGACTTTAATGACCTCTATCACACAGTCAGTATTTGGTCAGTTTTTTGCATCAGTATTTGATCAGTATTGGTAGGCCAAAAACAGGAGTTGGTCCATAACAGAGATAATGTGCTTTGGCTTCCAATCGTGATCAAATTCTGTTGCAAAATACTGACTGTGTGATAGAGGCCTTATGAATGCTCCAAAGACAGGATTTGTTGTGTTTTTCATTTCAGTTCTTCTGACAGATCAGAAGAAGGGTAAAATAAACGGTGATGTCAACAAGGCGAAACAGGGACACTAGTGAACCAGTCACAGTGGCGAGGGTGGCAAAAGCATGAGAAGTCAACACAGTGGCCCAGTCACCATCTCTGATGTCACACTACTGGCTGGGCAGGAAATCTTGTCCAGGATAAACTTGGCCAGTTGCGGCCACAAATTAAGTTTGGCTCCCCCGGTAGTCCAAGGAGATCTTGGATCTGGGATGGCAGGGTACACTCCAAGTATGCCACCACCTGCTGGTTCAGGTACTGCTCCATGTCCTACTGTTGCTGCTGGGTGGTTTCTTCAGTAGCCATTAGAGACTCAAGAGTTGCTGCTGATGGAGCTGGTGCTGCTCCTGCCACCCACCTCCCCCCAGCAGTCATGACAGTGGAGCATGAGCGCAGGGGGCCCCCCCGCGGTCAGACCTTCGTGAGGATAGGTGATGGTACACAAATGCATTGGGAACACTACACATTCTATTTCAAATCAAAACATGAAGAAAAATATATCAAATTTGTGTTTTTCCTCAAAAAAATACCTGAAGAAAAGTGAATATAGCAGTGTTTTGTATTCTTCTTTACAAACTCAAACATTCACTATCTAAACTGGAAAATGTTTGAAAATTTTGCTTTCCTTTGAATCACGTCACTAATATTCAGTTGTATAACCGCTGTTTCTGGGAACTGCTGGACGTCTGTGTGGCTCGGAGTCAACCAACCTCTGGCCCCTGTGAACAGGTATTCCAGCCCAGGATGATTGGACTACATTCCACAGTTCTTCTCTAATTCTTGGATTTGCCTCAGAAACTGCATTTTTGATGTCACCCCACAGGTTTTCTATTGGATTAAGATCCAGGGATTGGGCTGGCCTCTCCATAACATCAATCTTGTTGGTCTGGAACCAAGATGTTGCCCGTTTACTGGTGTGTTTGGGGTCATTGTCTTGTTGGAACACCCATTTCAAGGGCATTTCCTCTTCAGCATAAGGCAGCATGACCTCTTCAAGTTTTCTGATGTATTAAAACTGATCCATGATCCCTGGTCTGCGATAAATAGGCCCAACACCATAGTATGATGCTTGCGCCACCATGCTTCATTGTCTTCACAAGGTACTGTGGCTTTAATTCAGTGTTTGGGGGTCGTCTGACAAACTGTCTCCGGCCACTATACCCAAAAAGAACAATCTTAATTCCATCAGTCCACAGAATGTCTCTTTAGGCCGTCAATGTGCTCTTTGGCAAATTGTAACCCCTCAGCACATTTCTTTTTTTCAACAGTGGGACTTTGCGGGGGCTTCTTGCAGATAGCTTGGCTTCCCATAGGTGTCTTCTAATTGTAACAGGACTCACAGGTAACTTTAGACCTTCTTTGATCTTCCTGGAGCTGATTGTTGGCTGAGTCTTTCTATCCATTCAAATGGTAGTTTTTTGCTTTCTTCCACGTCTTTCAGGTTTTGGTTGCCATTTTAACCACCTCCGGACCGCCTAACGCAGATGTGCGGTCCGGAGGTGGCGGCCCTGCGCAGAGTCACGCATATACGCGTCATCTCGCGAGGGCCGGGATTTCCTGTGAACGCGCGCACACAGGCGCGCGCGCTCACAGGAACGGAAGGTAAGCGAGTGGATCTCCAGCCTGCCAGCAGCGATCGCTCGCTGGCAGGCTGGAGATCCGAATTTTTTAACCCCTAACAGGTATATTAGACGCTGTTTTCATAACAGCGTCTAATATACCTCCTACCTGGTCCTCTGGTGGTCCCTTTTGTTAGGATCGACCACCAGAGGACTCAGGTAGGTCAGTACAGTCGCACCAAACACCACACTACACTACACCCCCCCCCGTCACTTATTAACCCCTTATAAACCCCTGATCACCCATGATCACCCCATATAAACTCCCTGATCACCCCCCTGTCATTGATCACCGCCCTGTCATTGATCACCCCCCTGTCAGGCTCCGTTCAGACGTCCGTATGATTTTTACGGATCCACGGATACATGGATCGGATCCGCAAAAAGCATACGGACGTCTGAATGGAGCCTTACAAGGGGGTGATCAATGACAGGCGGGTGATCACCCATATACACTCCCTGATCACCCCCTGTCATTGATCACCCCCCTGTAAGGCTCCATTCAGACGTCCGCATGATTTTTACGGATCCATGGATACATGGATCGGATCCGCAAAACACATGCGGACGTCTGAATGGAGCCTTACAGGGGGTGATCAATGACAGGCGGGTGATCACCCATATACACTCCCTGATCACCCCCCTGTCATTGATAACCCCCCTGTAAGGCTCCATTCAGACGTCCGCATGTGTTTTGTGGATCCGATCCATGTATCCATGGATCCGTAAAAATCATGCGGACGTCTGAATGGAGCCTTACAGGGGGGTGATCAATGACAGGCGGGTGATCACCCATATACACTCCCTGATCACCCCCCTGTCATTGATCACCCCCCTGTAAGGCTCCATTCAGACGTCCGCATGATTTTTACGGATCCATGGATACATGGATCGGATCCGCAAAACACATGCGGACTTCTGAATGGAGCCTTACAGGGGGTGATCAATGACAGGCGGGTGATCACCCATATACACTCCCTGATCACCCCCCTGTCATTGATCACCCCCCTGTAAGGCTCCATTCAGACGTCCGCATGTGTTTTGTGGATCCGATCCATGGATCCGTAAAAATCATGCGGATGTCTGAATGGAGCCTTACAGGGGGGGGTGATCAGTGACAGGGGGGTGATCACCCTGATTACCCCCTGTCATTGATAACCCCCCTGAAAGGCTCCATTCAGACGTCCGCATGTGTTTTGTGGATCCGATCCATGTATCCATGGATCCGTAAAAAATCATGCGGATGTCTGAATGGAGCCTTACAGGGGGGGTGATCAGTGACAGGGGGGTGATCACCCTGATCACCCCCTGTCATTGATAACCCCCCTGTAAGGCTCCATTCAGACGTCCGCATGTGTTTTGTGGATCCGATCCATAGATCCGTAAAAAATCATGCGGATGTCTGAATGGATCCTTACAGGGGGGGTGATCAGTGACAGGGGGGTGATCACCCTGATCACCCCCTGTCATTGATAACCCCCCTGTAAGGCTCCATTCAGACGTCCGCATGTGTTTTGTGGATCCGATCCATGTATCCATGGATCCGTAAAAAATCATGCGGATGTCTGAATGGATCCTTACAGGGGGGGTGATCAGTGACAGGGGGGTGATCACCCTGATCACCCCCTGTCATTGACAACCCCCCTGTAAGGCTCCATTCAGACGTCCGCATGTGTTTTGTGGATCCGATCCATGTATCCATGGATCCGTAAAAAATCATGCGGATGTCTGAATGGATCCTTACAGGGGGGGTGATCAGTGACAGGGGGGGTGATCACCCTGATCACCCCCTGTCATTGATAACCCCCCTGTAAGGCTCCATTCAGACGTCCGCATGTGTTTTGTGGATCCGATCCATGGATCCGTAAAAAATCATGCGGATGTCTGAATGGATCCTTACAGGGGGGGTGATCAGTGACAGAGGGGTGATCACCCTGATCACCCCCTGACATTGATAACCCCCCTGTAAGGCTCCATTCAGACGTCCGCATGTGTTTTGCGGATCCGATCCATGGATCCGTAAAAATTATGCGGACGTCTGAATGGAGCCTTACAGGGGGGTGATCAATGACAGGGGGGTGATCAGGGAGTCTATATGGGTGATCACCCCCCTGTCATTGATCACCCCCCTGTCATTGATCACCCCCCTGTCATTGATCACCCCCCCCTGGTAAGGCTCCATTCAGACATTTTTTTTGGCACAAGTTAGCGGAAATTTTTTGTTTGTTTTTGTTTTTGTTTTTTCTTACAAAGTCTCATATTCTACTAACTTGTGTCAAAAAATAAAATCTCACATGGACTCGCCATACCCCTCACGGAATCCAAATGCGTAAACATTTTTAGACATTTATATTCCAGACTTCTTCTCACGCTTTAGGGCCCCTAAAAAGCCAGGGCAGTATAAATACCCCACATGTGACCCCATTTCGGAAAGAAGACACCCCAAGGTATTCCGTGAGGGGCATATTGAGTCCATGAAAGATTGAAATTTTTGTCCTAAGTTAGCAGAAAGTGAGACTTTGTGAGAAAAAAACAAAAAAAAATCAATATCCGCTAACTTATGCAAAAAAAAAAAAATTCTAGGAACTCGCCATGCCCCTCATTGAATACCTTGGGGTGTCTTCTTTCCAAAGTGGGGTCACATGTGGGGTATTTATACTGCCCTGGCTTTTTAGGGGCCCGAAAGTGTGAGAAGAAGTCTGGGATCCAAATGTCTAAAAATGCCCTCCTAAAAGGAATTTGGGCCCCTTTGCGCATCTAGGCTGCAAAAAGGTGTCACACATGTGGTATCGCCGTACTCAGGAGAAGTTGGGGAATGTGTTTTGGGGGGTCATTTTACATATACCCATGCTGGGTGAGATAAATATCTTGGTCAAATGCCAACTTTGTATAAAAAAATGGGAAAAGTTGTCTTTTGCCAAGATATTTCTCTCACCCAGCATGGGTATATGTAAAATGACCCCCCAAAACACATTGCCCAACTTCTCCTGAGTACGGCGATACCACATGTGTGACACTTTTTTGCAGCCAAGGTGGGCAAAGGGGCACATATTCCAAAGTGCACCTTTCGGATTTCGCAGGCCATTTTTTACACATTTTGATTGCAAGGTACTTCTTACACATTTGGGCCCCTAAATTGCCAGGGCAGTATAACTACGCCACAAGTGACCCCATTTTGGAAAGAAGACACCCCAAGGTATTCCGTGAGGGGCACGGCGAGTTCCTAGAATTTTTTATTTTTTGTCACAAGTTAGCGGAAAATGATGATTTTTCTTTTTTTTTCTTTTTTCCTTACAAAGTCTCATATTCCACTAACTTGCGACAAAAAAAAAAAAATTCTAGGAACTCGCCATGCCCCTCACGGAATACCTTGGGGTGTCTTCTTTCCAAAATGGGGTCACTTGTGGCGTAGTTATACTGCCCTGGCAATTTGGGGGCCCAAATGTGTGAGAAGAACTTTGCAATCAAAATGTGTAAAAAATGCCCTGCAAAATCCGAAAGGTGCACTTTGGAATATGTGCCCCTTTGCCCACCTTGGCAGCAAAAAAGTGTGACACATCTGGTATCGCCGTACTCAGGAGAAGTTGGGCAATGTGTTTTGGGGTGTCATTTTACATATACCCATGCTGGGTGAGAAAAATATCTTGGTCAAATGCCAACTTTGTATAAAAAAATTGGAAAAGTTGTCTTTTGCCAAGATATTTCTCTCACCCAGCATGGGTATATGTAAAATGACACCCCAAAACACATTCCCCAACTTCTCCTGAGTACGGCGATACCAGATGTGTCACACTTTTTTGATGCCAAGGTGGGCAAAGGGGCACATATTCCAAAGTGCACCTTTCGGATTTCACCGGTCATTTTTTACAGATTTTGATTGCAAAGTACTTCTCACACATATGGGCCCCTAAATTGCCAGGGCAGTATAACTACGCCACAAGTGACCCCATTTTGGAAAGAAGACACCCCAAGGTATTCCGTGAGGGGCATGGCGAGTTCCTAGAATTTTTTATTTTTTGTCGCAAGTTAGTGGAATATGAGACTTTGTAAGGAAAAAAGAGAAAGAAAAAAAAATAATCATTTTCCGCTAACTTGTGACAAAAAATAAAAAATTCTAGGAACTCGCCATGCCCCTCACGGAATACCTTGGGGTGTCTTCTTTCCAAAATGGGGTCACTTGTGGCGTAGTTATACTGCCCTGGCAATTTAGGGGCCCAAATGTGAGAGAAGTACCTTGCAATCAAAATGTGTAAAAAATGGCCTGCAAAATCTGAAAGGTGCACTTTGGAATATGTGCCCCTTTGCCCACCTTGGCAGCAAAAAAGTGTGACACATCTGGTATCGCCGTACTCAGGAGAAGTTGGGCAATGTGTTTTGGGGTGTCATTTTACATATACCCATGCTGGATGAGAGAAATATCTTGGCAAAAGACAACTTTTCCCATTTTTTTATACAAAGTTGGCATTTGACCAAGATATTTTTCTCACCCAGCATGGGTATATGTAAAATGACACCCCAAAACACATTCCCCAACTTCTCCTGAGTACGGCGATACCAGATGTGTCACACTTTTTTGCTGCCAAGGTGGGCAAAGGGGCACATATTCCAAAGTGCACCTTTCAGATTTTGCAGGCCATTTTTTACACATTTTGATTGCAAGGTACTTCTCACACATTTGGGCCCCTAAATTGCCAGGGCAGTATAACTACGCCACAAGTGACCCCATTTTGGAAAGAAGACACCCCAAGGTATTTTGTGAGGGGCATGGCGAGTTCCTAGAATTTTTTATTTTTTGTCGCAAGTTAGTGGAATATGAGACTTTGTAAGAAAAAAAATAAAAAATAAAATCATCATCATTTTCCGCTAACTTGTGACAAAAAATAAAAAGTTCTATGAACTCACTATGCCCATCAGCGAATACCTTAGGGTGTCTACTTTCCGAAATGGGGTCATTTGTGGGGTGTTTCTACTGTTTGGGCATTGTAGAACCTCAGGAAACATGACAGGTGCTCAGAAAGTCAGAGCTGTTTCAAAAAGCGGAAATTCACATTTTTGTACCATAGTTTGTAAATGCTATAACTTTTACCCAAACAATTTTTTTTTTGCCCAAACATTTTTTTTTTATCAAAGACATGTAGAACAATAAATTTGTCGAAAAATTTATATATGGATGTCGTTTTTTTTGCAAAATTTTACAGCTGAAAGTGAAAAATGTCATTTTTTTGCAAAAAAATCGTTACATTTTGATTAATAACAAAAAAAGTAAAAATGTCAGCAGCAATGAAATACCACCAAATGAAAGCTCTATTAGTGAGAAGAAAAGGAGGTAAAATTCATTTGGGTGGTAAGTTGCATGACCGAGCGATAAACGGTGAAAGGAGTGTAGTGCCGAAGTGTAAAAAGTGCTCTGGTCATGAAGGGGGTTTCACCTAGCGGGGCTGAAGTGGTTAAAGCATTTGCGATCATTTTAGCTGAGCAGCCTATCATTTCCTGCACTTCTTTATGTGTTTTCCCCTCTCCAATCAACTTTTTAATCAAGCTACACTGTTCTTCTAAACAATGTCTGGAACGACCCATTTTCCTCAGAATTTCAGAGAGAAATGCACTGTAACCAGCATGTACAACATTTGCTGCCTTCCTTCCTTAAGTAAGGCCAATAGTTACCACCTGTTTTTCAAAGAATAAATGACCTCACTCATTGGACTCCACACTGCTATTATTTTGAACATGCTTCTTTCAATAAGTGATTGAATTACAGATAATCAGCAGCATGCATGTCATGACTGTTGGATTTCTATTACTCTACTACACCTGCTAGTAAATTATTTGCCATGTAGAAATATAATTTCTACCAAAAACTGTGATTGATCAGATTAGTGATGTCTGACTGCTATTATTTTGAACACAACTGTATGTATGGACAGCAGAACATATCTCCCAATAACTATCTGTAATAGTTTTATATATATATATATATATATATATATATATATATATATATAACTATCTAATGTAGTGTGGAGAGCACAGCAATGACACTGCTGTCTCTCAGAACTTTAAAACACTGTAGAAAATGACTGCTGGGGAGGTTCTTATATAGTAAGGGGTAGGCAACTTTCCTATTGGTTGGGATGTTGCTAAGCAAGAAGCAGGGAGGGATCATGTGTTCAGATGGGAAAAAAAAATAGAATATTCGAAAAAAACAAATATATATCTCTATATTCAAAATATTCACGAATTCTCGAAGTGCTGATATTCGCGATTAATATTCGCGTCCAACACTACTCTATAGTAGTTTCATCATTCTCAACAGGTGTAAAAAAGCCCCCAAAGGGCTCAGGTGGCCATTAAATGTAGGCACCATGTCTCCTGGCCAGTCAGATTTATTACCATCTGCTCCAGGACGTGAAGGAGTGGAATTACATCATTCGTCCTATTGACAGCACCATGGACCTCACTAAAAGCATTCTACAGATGTGGCATATGCCGTAACTGTAGACTAAGTTTGAGAGAGAAACAATGTGTTTGAATGGAAGATTAAGAAAACTCTATCATGTAACAGCGAGGCGGTTATCTATATTTTGGGATGCCCCTGCGCAAAGCAGTATATAGGATGTACAGGAAGAACTCTGAAAGTCAGAATATATAAAAAAAAAGGTTATGAAAAACACACATTGTCCAACCATTGAGTGCACCATGCAAATGATCCAGCAGGATTGAGGTTTGCAGCTATCCAATCTGTGAAAAAAGACTTTAGAGTGGGGGGGGGGGGGGGGACTTCATTTCCAGGATGTCAAGACACGAATAACAAAAGATCTGAGTTTGGTTCTCTGTTGCTATCACGGGAGTTCTTGGTCTTGTTGTTCGCCGTGACACGTTAGCCATGCATGCATGCGTGTTGTGTTGCAGCATGTGTGCACTGCTACCTTTCTTTGTTCCTTTCCAGTCTGGTGTGAGTGAAGTTAAGGTGTGGATCTAGGTGTGTCCTGGGTGTGACCTCAAGGCCCTACTTATTCTGGTGCTGTGAGCCTGAGGTCAGTTGTACTCCTGCCTTGGTTGGTGATGGAGCTTTACTCCTGTCTGGATATTCCATCTGTCCAGTGTGAGGGCCACCTAGTTAGACATGCTGTCATTATGGGGAAACTCCTGTCACGGTCTGGTTGCTGTACGCCGTGACATGTTAGCCCTGCATGCTGTTGCCAGGGCCAACGTGTTGTTTAGTCTGCATGTTTGTGCACTGCCCCTTATATCTTAGTTCCTTCCCTGTCTGGGGCTGGAGGGGTTAACTACCTGGCTGGGTGTGGCCCCTAGGTTTATTTAGCACAAAGACACGGTGGTTGGAACTAAAGATCTCAAATTTGGACTCATCAGACCAAAGCACAGATTTCCACTGGTCTAATGTCCATTCCTTGTGTTCTTTAGCCCAAACAAGTCTCTTCTGCTTGTTGCCTGTCCTTAGCAGTGGTTTCCTAGCAGATATTCTACCATGAAGGCCTGAATTACACAGTCTCCTCTTAACAGTTGTTCTAGAGATGTGTCTTTTTATTTTTTTTATTTTATTATAATCAAAAATCATAACTTACACATATCATTTCAACACTCTTGGTTCAATATCCACAAAAAATAGTTACATTTTCATTTTCTCCAGAACAGGCTGCTTTTTCTGTACATACAAAATTATTTTTACTTCCCCTTCTACCCACCCACTACCCTCGTGGGGGAGGGAGAGGGGAGGGACGTAAAACGAAAAAAAGAAAAAAAGAAAGAGAAAAAAAAAAATATATATATAATTTGATATTAAATTTTCCGACACTCCAGCCCTAAAGTATCCAACTCTTCCAAACTTCATCAATACTTTTGGGTTTTTTATTATGGCCCTCCCTCACCCGTTCTTCTTTAATCAGGTTGTCCACTGCTTTTCTCCATTGTCCCACTGTTGAAAAGTCCACCCCTACCCATTTCTTAAGTATAAGGAGTCTAGCTTGGAACAGCACCTTACAGAGAACCGTTCGTATATCTCTATTTAAGTTCAAATGTTCGGTTGCCCCTAGTATGCAAATCACAGGATCTTCAGATATTTGAACCTTCAAAATTGAATTGACAGTCTCTACTATTTCTGTCCAATATCTGACCAATCTTGGGCATCTCCAAAAACAGTGTATTAAATCGGCACTCTCTCTCTCCCACATTTTATACATTTATCCGAGACTCTCAGACCCATTTTTTTCAATATCCAGAGATGTGTCTGCTGCTAGAACTCTGTGTGGCATTGACCTGGTCTCTAATCTGAGCTGCTGTTAACCTGCGATTTCTGAGGCTGGTGACTCGGATGAACTTATCCTCCGCAGCAGAGGTGACTCTTGGTCTTCCTTTTTCTGGGGCGGTCCGCATGTGAGCCAGTTTCTTTGTAGCGCTTGATGACCTCTTGAAGCTCATCAAGAGAATGCCAAGAGTGTGCAAAGCAGTAATCAAAGCAAAAGGTGGCTACTTTGAAGAACCTAGAATATGACATATTTTCAGTTGTTTCACACTTTTTTGTTATGTATATAATTCCACATGTGTTAATTCATAGTTTTGATGCCTTCAGTGTGAATCTACAATTTTCATAGTCATGAAAATAAAGAAAACTCTTTGAATGAGAAGGTGTGTCCAAACTTTTGGTCTGTACTGTGTGTGTGTGTGTGTGTATATATGTGTGTGTATGTGTGTGTGTATATATATATATATATATATATATTATAGTTTTTTATGTAGATAATTTTAGTTGAGATATTTGAACTATAAAATGAATGTAACAATGAGAAAATAAGAGAATGTATATCATGAGATAAAAATACCATACCATAGTCCAGTCCAGGTTTGTTGAAAATGTTGCTTTGCTAGTGGCTCCATATAAGGAGCAATAGGTCCCCTAATATTAGAATATACGTTCCACTGAGGAAGAAGCTTATAGTTTCGAAACACGTCTGAAGAAATAATACAGTGCGATATCGTTATTCTCAAAACCACTGCGATTTGAAATGAGGATTCAATCCACACCGCTACAGCAAACACGAGGAGCGGCGTTCGGAAATTAAGATCCTGCATGCACCACGGGTGATGCCGGTATGAACACGGACTGCAAATCTTAGCCGTCAACAACCAACCGTGAGGATCGCAACAAAGCCAAACCAGGTTCATACTAGGTGTCTACACCAAACACATCTAATACTGCTTGAGACAGTACAGTGGAGCAGACAGACCTTGGTACTGGTAAGAAGCACTACAGAGCGATCCACACTACATATTTAAAGCGAAGCCTTTCCTCTGCTGCAGTCAACAATTGCAACATATCCATCCTGCTACATTGACTATTCTTTACTGCTACAAAAAAGTGTTCTATATTGACTGTGCCATACTGAAGAACGTGATATCTTATGAACTAATATGGCCAGGAATAAATAATACATATAGAGATCAAGTAAAGATTAACATTGAAGCAGAGACCATATACCGCACTGTGTGAATTGGTTTTAGTCCTGTTTGCATAAGCTCCACAATCGGGTGTCAAAAGGGAGCAAGACTTTAACTATTTTGTATGAATTAGAAGGTTTTAGACATTTTATATGATACACATTTTGTGAATCGTTTAATAAATTTTATTAAATAGTATTTTTGTATTTTGAATCTGTGAGCCGGCCATTGTTTTCTTGGTCGATGGTGCCGAGCTGTTCCTCCCAGTGTGACTCTATTCTCGCAGGCTTGGCCCGGTACAGAACAGTGCGACACAGTCATGCTCTGCATATGTGGTATGCTGGAGGACCAATCTGAACTGTGCATACAGTGGAGGCTGAGGACAAGGTGGAGGATGAGGTGGCATTGCCATCACCTCACCAAGTTGCTGGTGGGCCCGGGCCAGAACCACATTTACTCAGTTGGCCGTAAAGGACATATATTGTCCTTAACCATAGTCACAGCTCCACACGTCAGCGCTGACGTGAACTGTACCAGACACCGACAGGCTCAAGGACAGGCCCACCTTCTGCTGTACGTACGTATGCAGAGCTGATACAGCTTTTTTAGAAAAGTAGTGACTCCTTTGCAGGACCAGTAGATGATGGGAAGGAACCCTGACTGCTGGAGAAGGTGTGGGGGCCGCTGGAAGATGCATCAGGCTGTACCACTACATTAGTGCCACGGTTTTCCCAGGCCACTTTATGGTGATGCTCCATGTGTTGACCAAGGGCTGTGGAGTCAACATTGGCACCCAGGACGCGCTTCACCTTCTGCACATAGATCCTACATGCTGCCATGATGATGAAAAATTCCCATACTGGTAAAAATGACTTTTTACCTCCTATGAAGCCGTGCACTGCTAGTTGTTTCCGGACAGGTAGGCTCCAAAGTAGTAGACAGTCTACCCTCGGCACATTTGGCTCCAGATCTCACACTACTTCCATTCTGCTGGCTCAGCGGAATGCTGCCACCCTGCCGCTGTCTCAAAGACAAGCTGCCACCCCTCTTCACCCAGTTCCCATGTGCGATCGGCTATATTATCATCCACTACTGTCTGCTCATCACTTATGTCACCCTCACCAGTCTCATGTCCGCGTCTCTGACCACTCGCAACACCTGCTCCCATGCGATTCATCGCCGCTACTTGCACTCCTACAGGAGGAAGTAACATACATCTCCTCCAAATCTTGGCTGGGCAGTAGCTGCTGACTGTCCTCAGTAATATCTTCCTCACTGAAAAGCGGATCGTGGCCGGTGGCATACATCACTTGCCTGGCAGAAGGAGCAGAAAAGGAAAGAGGCAGGTACAGGACAGGTGAGGGCACAGCGCTTGTTCCTGAGCCAACTAAGTGTGGTGTCAGACTTCTGGCTCTGGTTATCTGATATCAGTTGAGATGATTTTGAAGACAGGTTATTCACCCCAATATGAGGATCAAGGCCTAATGGAATTATTTATCTATGAAATATCAGTTACATTACACAGGTTATTCACCCCAGTTTGAGAATCAAGGCCTAATGGAATTGTTTATCAGTTTATCTTTATAGTAGAGAAGTTATTCACCCCAATATGAGAATCAAGGCCTGATGGAATAATCTATGAAAGGAGGTAGACATCCCAATAACAGCTATATTACACAGGTTATTCACCACAATTTGAGAATCAAGGCGTAATAAATTACATTGATCTGGGCCCTACAAAGGGGATTGATGCAAACTGCACTGTCTCCTATGGATTCCTTCAGCTCACAGAGCCTGCCATGTGCTTTAGTCTCCCTATGCTTTCCCTATGCCCTCCCTAGTGTCTGAAAAGTCTCCCTATGATCTCCCTACACTGTCACTATCCCAGATTATACTAATAAAAGCTTTGTAAAAACACTTTCTCTAGCACTTGTCACGTTTCTACTTATGCTCAGTTGACCGTAAAATAGCGGAGACCGGGCAGGATGAGGCTTTTTATAGGACTGTGATATCACAGGGGCTGGCTATCTACTGATTGGCCGGCTGTATGGCATTATGGATTACATCTCATTCCCGGGCTTCTTACTTTCACTTTGTAACATGTGCAGTAGCCATTATAGAAAAAAATCTGATTTGTTAACACAAAGCCAGAGGAAACTTGGATTTGTGGCAAATCAAATTTTTCCTGAAATTCAGAGCGAATTCCACTTTATCTTTGATTGGATTCACTACTTATATCATTCCCTGGAGGAGGGGTTGGGGAGATTTTTAAGGCGACTGAAATTGATCTGGAGGTTTGTCATCTGGTGGACGTGGACTAGTTGGTTAAGCGCTGATTTTCTCACTCCTTTCCTGGAAAAAAAAATGATGTGTGACAGAGAGCTAGTAAGCTGTCTGATCAGTGGAGGAGGTAGGTAACATGCACAGAAGTCCATGCTAGCCTCCCCCTAGGGTCATATGAGAGTATTGTTTTTTTTTTCTCTCCTCCCTGTAACCTATCAGCTCCTCCCACTGTCCCCCCACCTCCTCACAGCCAGCAAAAGGCGGAGGGCTGCGTTAACCCTTCATAGTTCGGGCTTTGAAGAACCTAGAGATGTGAACCTGGTCTTGTGTGAAGGCTGACTATCCAATCAATCAGGATCACAGCACCAGATTTCTAAAGGCTATATCTCCCAATGTAGTAGAGATAATGCTCAATCCTGGCCTTGTTTCAAAGCTTAGATTGTCTGCTTTCAAACAAGATCTGGCTCACATCTCTAACCTCTACAGAGCCCAAGAAATGAAGATTTAAATCAGCCCACTCCCTCCTTCCCCCTCACCCTGCTGCCAAACCTCTGCTCAGGTTGAACTGTTCTTTTTCTGCGGTCTTTTTCTCAAAGCCCGCCTAAAGCACAACTGTTAGGGAGATATAGTGTGCATCTATTTGTATCAATTTGTTCTCTACAAGTACTATGTGGTAAGTTTGTTGGCAAAAGTATTTGGCAAGAGGAGTGGATTGAAACTCCTAGGCCTCCAATGCAAAGTTTAACCTAGGGTTAACGCTGTCTTTAGCACCATGACTTTGTAACTCATTATATTGGGAAATTAAAGCTATCTTTACGCAAAATAAACTGGTTTTGGTAGATGATGGCATAGGGGTAAAATTCGAATACTCCTGTTTGGCTGAGAGCTACAATGTCATGATGGTGGGCAGAGGGCCTTATGACAATGATGCATTCATTTATGTGAAATAAGTTGATCCACCTTAGTTGTAACGTGTGAGTCCTCTGTCTCTCTTAGTATTTCTCTACTTTGTAACCCTGGAACACATCTACAGTATATCGGCACAGATCGCAATGATGGACCAGTATAATCAACATATCAGGAAAGTTCTTTCCCCTTCACATTTTAAACCTCAATAAAAATCTTCTTTGTAAACAAAATATATTATTCTATATAAAAACGCTTCATTTTAATTTTTGAAAACGTACACAAATAAATCTGTATGGACAGAATTTGAATACATTTCTTTGCGGGAATACATTTTAAATATTAAGCATTTCTATCAATCAGAAATAGCCAGCATAGAAATCCTTTTTCACCCAAAATCAATAGATTTCAAATTATGAGAGTTAGACCTTATTCACACATCAGTGTTTCAGTCTGTGATTTTCATGTGTGATTGCAAGCCAAAACCAGGAGTGGAGGCTTCAAACAAGGCCTAACCTTACAAAAATAATACTCGCGGAAGAGGGGGCATCCTTTGCTTGCCACCCAGGGTCCAATTTTCTATAAACCTGGCCCTGGTTTCTGGCCATCATTTCTATATGCCATGGATTTACTGATAATTTTTTTTAACCTTGAGTAGAAATATGTTTTTGTGTTTCAGTGTGTGATGATATTAGGCTTAGCACTCGGTTAACATTCCTAATCAACGAAACATTGTATTTCCAAATTGTCCTGTTGTTGATTAGTAATGACCTTTTGAGGTTTGGTTGATGAGGCCCCTTGCAGTGATGAACAAGGGCAGTCTGTAGGGGAACTTTTAGTGATTTCCCAAAACTTTTTAAAACGCAATGAACTGAAGTCTGGATAACTTTTCGTGGATCTACAATCATCTTCCGATGGTTGAATAAAATCGGTCTGTCTGGTTCTCTGTGGACATGATTTAGTAAGTTGAAGTCTGGTACTTTTTTCCATGATGAAACATTTGGAAAATTTCCATCAGTCACTGCAGTTTGAGGGAAATTATGGCTTTCAAACAAGAAAACTCCCACATTGGGGTTTTCTCGTTGAAGCTTTTCCATCATACTGTCCCATGTCATGTGCTTAAACGGTAAAATGATCTCATCCAGGTCATTGAGTAGAACGTACTTACTTTTGTACATGTTTCTATAAAGGCAGTCATTCAGCGTCGAGAGTTGCCCATAGTAGCCAATGTCTTTGTCATCACTGGCTTCATAATACCAGTTGCTAGATGGCCTTAAGTATTTTTCAATGGGCCACGGTATGACTTCCACTGTACCTTCTTTGCTGTAATAGTCCAAGATTTTTTTTACCTGCTGGCTGCAGTCTTTACCATAGATGGTAACCCTTTGCGCCCCTAGTAATTTGTACATCTCGATGGTCTGAATGAACTGTAAAGCATTGCTGTAATTTCGATGCATGGTGGAAATGCAGACCGTGAAATCTGCAGAGAACGGCTGCCGCTCACGATTTCGAATTTCAAACCTGGGCAGCGTTGCAACGTCTCCACCTGAAGTCGAGTCAAGATACATATGAGTTGCTTGACATTCTGGTGGCTCATAACAGTTTATATCAGCTAGGCCGAAGGGAAAGCCAAAGCGATCTGAGTGGATGTCGATCATTGCCTCAGTTAAGGTCAAATGTTTCTGCCCGTAGCAACAAAAATAACAGAAGAGGTTTGTAACTTCTGTATGGACGATTCCTAAAACTCGGACCAGGTTTTCTTCTCGGTTGTCGTAATAAGGGGCGATGATGAACGTTTTGTTACCTTTTGAGAGGTGTGATTGTATCCTTGGCTACATTGCTGCTATTGTAGTCCGCCAAGAAGATGACTTTGTAATGCACTCTCTTCCGTAGGTTAATCCTAATATAGAGTGCCACATAGAGGAATACTAGCAAGCAGACCAACAGGAAGATGCGTTGCAGTGAAGACATAATCTTACTGGCTTACTGGTTGGATGTCTGCCGAACAAAAATCCTGCATTATTAATGTAAGAGCATGGCCACATCAATTTACACCCCTGCATGCAAGCCGGAGCTTGTATGCAGCAGCCCTTGTCGTAGAGAATGACAGGAGGCTACTGCATAGTGTTTCCTATGGAGCCCTAGTCTGTAACAGGGCTCCATAGGAAACTAGTACATTTCTCACAGACTACAATGCTATGCAATGTGTTGGAGTTTATGAGAATAGAAATCTAATGATTGCCTGTTATAGTTCCCTATGGGAACTATAAAAAAAAAAGTGCAAAAAATGAAATAAATTTTTTTGTAAAAAAAAAAAAATGCCCTTTCCCCTAAATAAAAATAAATAAAAACAAATACACATTATGTTTAGAAGTTTTCCATAGAGCATGTGCTTATTTCATTACATCTTTGCATGAATCTCATGTTAAAAGGGTTATCCCAATACAATGACTTATCCCCTATAACCTGTGTAGGAAAGTAATGTCTGATAAGTGGGGGTCCAAATGCTGAGTCCTCAACCAATCACAAGAACAGGGGCCATCTTCCCCCGTTTGCAACAGCAGACCCGCATGCATGTCTGTCACACCATTCAGCTGTATTGGAGTGCTGGAGACAGCTGAGTGCAAGTGCTAGGCTATCGGTGGCAGTCCAAGAGAGTTGAATGGTGTCTGTTGCTCCATTCTAACAAGGGAACACAGTCGGACCCCCACCAATCAGACACTTGAAGGGGTTACCCAATTTCAGAAACACCCCCCCATGTGCCGGGCCCCGCACCGTCGCTGCTGCTTCTCCCTGCACACCGATGAAAACATCCGGGGGGGAGCAGCCAATGGCAGGCAGGGACGGGGACGAGCCTCCCTAGTATTGCAGGTGACTCTAGGGAGGCTAGTCTCCGTCCCCACCTGCTATTGGCTGCTCACCCCACCCGACACGGATGTTTTCATCGGTGTGCAGGAAGAAGCAGCAGCGGCGGTGCGGGGACCAGGAGCGACACGGGGAGCCAGGTAAGAATATTACCTGTGGAGGGGCCTGGCACATGGGGGGATGTTTCTGAAATCTGATAACCTGTTTAAGCACTGATTTATTTTTATATTTTTTTAAGGAGGAGGTTTGCAATTTAAAATAAGGCACTGTGCGCCAAGAACAAATCTACTCTTAACAACCACGGGCGAATCTAAATTCCAGTCGGTCGAGGGGAATAACGAAAACAAGAGGGGTGGGGGCCCACAATAGGGTAGTATGTTCAATACAAAATAAATTGATTGAAAGATAAAGGTGCTCACCCTTTAGGGTTGTGCTAAAAATAGGCACAACTCTATTGTAGACTTGTAGATATATAGACCTTTAGGATCCAGGAATGCAGCCACATAAGAAGTATCTTTGGGATCGGATGCCTAATCCCCCAAAGGGTGCTTGTAGTAAAGGAAGTTCTGGTCAGGCGCAAAATCACTGGTTCAAGCAGGTCTCTGTAGGTGAATCTTCTTTATTTACATAAAAAACATATGTACATAGAACAACGCGTTTCGGGGCTCAAAGTGTCCACTTCATCAAGGTAATAGGTGATTACCTATTAACCTCATGAAGGGGGACACTTTCAGCCCTGAAACGCGTTGTTCTATGTACATATGTTTGTTATGTAAATAAAGAAGATTCACCTACAGAGACCTGCTGTAATTACCGGCGTCACGCAACGGGAAGGAAAAGGGAAGGCCCTGCCCAAGGGATAGGGAAAGGTGGTGACCCCTGACTCACCTTGCGGCTGGCACCTGACTGCCCTGAAAAGGAAAACACCAAGGAGAGGACGGACAATACAGACAAACATAGAATCCCAGGTGGGCGACAACAGCAGACCACAAATGCCCAACAGGGATCCGGAGGGTAACGTTCTGGAACAACAACCAGGGAACGCAGCCACACAGCTCCAGTGGGTCAGTACAGAAGTCCAGGCAGGAAGCTCTATATCTGGCAACCAGAGAAGTGTGAGAGGGGAATATAAGGAGGTTGGGAGTGCTGGACAAGGAACAGCTGAGGAGAAGGAGCTACGGATCCCTGAGTGAGCCAAAAAGGGTTGCAAAGCAAACCCAGAAAGCTACCATAAAGAAACAGCCCTATCTTACTACATAGAGCGCGCAGCCAACCAACCGCTGTGACTTCCTGACCCCGGGTATAACGGAGTCAGGCGTGGTTCTTGACACCCTCGTGACACCTGCTTGAACCAGTGATTTTGCGCCTGACCAGAACTTCTTTTACTACAAGAACAAATCTACGGCAGCTCAGAGCTGCTGTAGATTTCAGTCATTATTTACGCCAGTTTGTCATAAATAACTATGAATTAGATGGGGCCGATGTTCCCACTCTCTCAACGCCCTCATCCATCTGCATAAAATGGAAATTGCCACTAGAAAAGTCATAAATGCATTGAAAAGTTGCAAATCCAGTGGATTCACAACTTTTCTACTCCAATAAGAGGCGTAAGGGGAATGTTACATTCCACCCTTGCTGTATACCCTAACCTAAAAGCAAGAATAAGTTGTTGCAATGGCACAACCCCTTTAATGATGTTGACCCATCATGTAAATTATTTTCCTTATGCATCCTCACCTTTTATGACACGTTCTATAAATGTGCATTGCAAACAGTGAAATCTGCACAAACAATTGACCTGCTCCCGATTTCAAATTCTGTACGGCAGGTCAATTTCCACACATAAGAATACACAAAGTGTACATGAGATTTGTTAGATTTTTTTTCTCGCTGATATAGTTTTAGGCCTTATGCCCATGGCCGTTGCCAGCTGTGGCCAGTATTGCGGCACGCAAACAGCGGGGCAATATACGGGCACCAGCCATGTGCTCACCGCATCACAGATGCCGACCCATTCACTTGAATGGGCCTGCAATCCTGAGCTGCGGAATGGAGGCACGGAACCCCATGGAAGCGCTACAGAGTGCTTCCATGGGGTTCCTCTTCGTGCCTCCCCACCACAAAAAAATACAACTTCAAGTTGAATGGGTCTGAATCCGTCGTGGCAGCCGCACGGATAGTGCCCGCATGAAACGGCCGAGCAACTGACATGTGCATGAGGCCTTACTCTGAGGTATTTCTGCATGAAAATCCTCAAGTACCTTTATGGTATGTTCACGTGGCAGATACTGACACTATCAAATTCTGTTCATTGGCCTTAAACCACAGTGCTGCCTCCCATTGCAAACAATTAGGGTATGGCTATACAACGTCATTTGTTGTAGCAATGTCGCGTAACTTTATTTTGTAGTCAATAGTGTCACACAGCAGCGGTCACACACAAATCCAACTCGCACCAGCTAGCGCATGTGCAGTTCGTTCCCTGAGGCTGATGCCGGCACTCACATGTGGCATACTAGTGCATGCGCGAGATTACAGCGCTTCGACTCATTGACGTTGGGGGAGCAAGGAGGAGATTCGTAGGATGTGGGTGGTGCTGGGCTCCTTCACAGTGGGTGTGGCTAGGCTCCTGAAATGTTGGTAACAGCCCCTTGGGCTCCTTACTATTTTACTGAATAAAAGCACTCACAGCTATGGGAAATGTATATTGTGGACGTGCTAGTGGTGATCTAGCATTGCATGTCTTCCACTCTATGGGCTCAAACTAGCTGACAGAATCCCTTTAAATTGTGCCATTAGAAAGTACAAATTGGCCTGCCAAAAACAAGTCCTTATACATCTATGAACAGAAAAATAAAAAACTATGGTTCTTGGAAGGCAGGGAGTAAAAAAAAATATGAAAATGGCTGCATCAGGAAGTGGTTAATGTGTAAAATGTAGCAAACTCTGAGTTTCTCCATATCCATATTTGTACTAACCCACGGAATTAGATTAAAATGTCATTTTTGGATTGTTACGCAAAAGGCCTCTTTCACATGGTCAGTATTTGTAAGCCAAAACCAGGAGTGGGTGCAAAACTCACAAAAAGCACAAATATTTCTATGATACCTTTTCTTTGTAGGCTCCACTCCTCCTTGTTCTGCCTTACAAATACTGACCGTGTGAAAGAGGCCATACAGCCATTTTTTGAAAATCTGACCAGTGTCACTTTATGTGGTGATAAAACGCTTTTGACTTATCCAGGCCATTCTGAGATAGTTTTTTGTCACATATTGTACTTCATGACACTGGTAAAATGGAGTAAAAAAAAAAGTTTCATTTTTATTTATAAAAAAATAACAAATTTACCAAAATTTTGTAAAAATTTGCAAATTTCCAAGTTTCAATTTCTCTACTTCTATAATACATAGTAATACCTACAAAAATAGTTCTTACATTACATTCCCCATATGTCTACTTAATGTTTAGATCATTTTGGGAATGCCATTTTAGTTTTTGAGGACGTTGCAAGGCTTAGAAGTTTAGAAGCAAATTTTGAAATGTTTCTGAAATTTCCAAAAACCCAATATTTAGGGACCAGTTCAGGTCTGAAGTCACTTTGTGAGGCTTACATAATAGAAACCACCCAAAAATTACCCCATTCTAGAAACTACACCCCTCAAGGTATTTAAAACAGATTTTACACACTTTGTTAACGCTTTAGGTGTTGCATAAGAGTTAATGGCAAATAAAGATGAAATTTGAGAATTTAAATTTTTGGGCAAATTTTCCATTTTAATCCATTTTTTCCAGTAACAAAGCAAGGGTTAACAGCCAAACAAAAAGCTATATTTATTGCCCCAATTCTGTAGTTTGCAGAAACACCCCATATGTGGCCGTAAACTAATGTACGGGCACACAGTAGGGCGTAGAGGGAAAGGTGTGCCCTGTGGTTTTTGGAAGGCAGATTTTGCTGGACTGGTTTATTTACACCATGTCCCATTTAAAGCCCCCCTGATGCACCCCTAGAGCAGAAACTCCATAAAAGTGACCCCATTTTGGAAACTACGGGATAAGGTGGCAGTTTTGTTGGGACTATTTTAGGGTACATATGATTTTTGGTTGCTCTATATTACAAACCGGATTGCAAAAATTTGGGACACTATACAAATCGTGAATAAAAACTGAATGCAATGATGTGGAGGTGCCAACTTCTAATATTTTATTCAGAATAGAACATAAATCACAGAACAAAAGTTTAAACTGAGAAAATGTACCATTTTAAGGGGAAAATATGTTGAATCAGAATTTCATGGTGTCAACAAATCCCCAAAAAGTTGGTACAAGGCCATTTTCACCACTGTGTGGCATCTCCCCTTCTTCTTACAACACTCAACAGACGTCTGGGGACCGAGGAGACCAGTTTCTCAAGTTTAGAAATAGGAATGCTCTCCCATTCTTGTCTAATGCAGGCCTCTAACTGTTCAATCGTCTTGGACTTTCTTCGTTGCACCTTCCTCTTTATGATGCGCCAAATGTTCTCTATAGGTAAAAGATCTGGACTGCAGACTGGCCATTTCAGTACCCGTATCCTTCTCCTACACAGCCATGATGTTGTGATTGATGCAGAATGTGGTCTGGCATTATCTTGTTGAAAAATGCAGGGCCTTCCCTGAAAGAGATGACGTCTGGATGGGAGCATATGTTGTTCTAGAACCTGAATATATTTTTCTGCATTGATGGTGCCTTTCCAGACATGCAAGCTGCCCATGCCACACGCACTCATGCAACCCCATACCATCAGAGATGCAGGCTTCTGAACTGAGCGTTGATAACAACTTGGGTTGTCCTTGTCCTCTTTGGTCCGGATGACATGGCGTCCCAGATTTCCAAAAAGAACTTTGAATCGTGACTCGTCTGACCACAGAACAGTCTTCCATTTTGCCACACTCCATTTTAAATGATCCCTGGCCCAGTGAAAACGCCTGAGCTTGTGGATCTTGCTTTGAAATGGCTTCTTCTTTGCACTGTAGAGTTTCAGCTGGCAACGGCGGATGGCACGGTGGATTGTGTTCACTGACAATGGTTTCTGGAAGTATTCCTGAGCCCATTCTGTGATTTCCTTTACAGTAGCATTCCTGTTTGTAGTGCAGTGTCGTTTAAGGGCCCGGAGATCACTGGTATCCAGTATGGTTTTACGGCCTTGACCCTTACGCACAGAGATTGTTCCAGATTCTCTGAATCTTCGGATGATGTTATGCACAGTTGATGATGATAGATGCAAAGGCTTTGCAATTTTTCGCTGGGTAACACCTTTCTAATACTGCTCCACTATCTTTCTGCGCAACATTGTGGGAATTGGTGATCCTCTACCCATCTTGGCTTCTGAGAGACACTGCCACTCTGAGAAGCTCTTTTTATACCCAATCATGTTGCCAATTGACCTAATTAGTGTTAATTGGTCTTCCAGCTCTTCGTTAAGCTCAAATTTACTTTTTTCAACCTCTTATCGCTACTTGTCCCAACTTTTTGGGGATTTGTTGACACCGTGAAAATTTGAATCAACGTATTTTTCCTTTGAAATGAAACATTTACTCGGATTAAACCTTTGATCTATGTTCTATTACAAATAAAATATTGACATTTGCCATCTCCACATCATTGCATTCAGTTTTTATTCACAATTTGTTTAGTGTCCCAACTTTTTGGGAATCCGGTTTGTACATTTTTGTGAGGCAAGGTTACCAAAAATCGAATTTCTAAAATTTCATCTCCACTTGCCATAAACTGTTGAGGAACAACTAAAGGGTTAATAAAGTTATGTTAAATCAGTTTTGAATACCTTGAGGAGTTTAATTTCTTAGATGGGGTCGCTTTTATGGAGTTTCTACTCTAGGGGTGCATCAGGGGTTCTTCAAATGGCCCAAAAAAAAGGCCATCAAAATCTGCCTGTCACGGCTGAGGATGGGGAAAACCCTCAGCCGTGCGGTATCAGCAGATGGATGGTCAGAGCATGGCCAGGACAGGAATAAGGGAGAAGGTCACCTCCTACACGTCTCTCTAATTCTGACCCTGTCTCCTATCCGTATGAGCCAATCCTGAAGGTAGGAGGGCTCATACTCCGGAACCTGATATTCCTGCTCGCCCTCAGGGTGGCCCTGGACTAGGAGCAGGGTAAGACGACCCGTTCCTCCTAGACACGGAGGAACAGGAGTCTCACTGGCCAAGCTACATAGAAAGGGGAACATAGACAGACATATGGCAATGACGGGTAAGTGAGACTAGTACCACACTTACCTGCCACAGACACACAACCTGGAACCCACGTGCAAGTGCTGCTATCCACAACAAACACAAAGGACACAGCACACAACAGACATCACACGGGAACCCAGTAAACCATATGCTGCAATAACAGATAAACCATAAAAACATAAACTAACACCAGACATAACGTTTATGACCACCAGGGTGGCCCTCACTGGCAGATGGTAAATAACCAGGAGGCTGTCTCCAGCAAGCATGGCTGAAGAACCCCCACTGACTACTGCTATTCACTGAGGCTTTATAGGGCAAAGTAGCCACACCCACAGTCAGACACACCCAGTGCACACACACACTAGGAAGGAAGTTAACCCTTCCAACACCAGGGAAGGGAAGACATCAACTTAAAGGGGACGTGCACACAACACATGTAACACCCCATGCACACTGATAAAAGGCACACCTATAAAGAGAGGTTGCCAGGAGCAACCGCATGCCTATTGCAGCAAGCTGCCACAAACACAATGTTGCCAGCGGCAACCACAGGTGAGGCAACATACTATAGCCCTCACCTGTGATTGACAACAAAACCAAGACCGCAGGCAACTGCATGCGGTTACAGGAGTCACGACCATGACCAAGGGTCGTGACACTGCCTTCCAGAAACCATACAGCGTTACTTTCCTTCTGCGCCCTGCCGTTTGGTCTCTTCTCAGCTCCCAGACACAAAAGGAGGAGAAGAGGAGCGCTGCAATAATTTAAATGGCCCGCCCGCCCCTGCAGCCAATGAGAGCCGATCCTGAGAGGTGTGGTCACCATCACCTCTCAGGATCGCAGGATGGTGATTGGTGGTGTATTATGATATTATTAACAAACAAAAAATCCCGCAGGAGGTTACCACGCTAATTTTTGATAAACAGAAAATATTTAAATGGTCTCTTGGACCTGAAGCGTGTGTCTGCAACCTCTCTGATAATATAACTTAAACTAAATCTAATAATAATTCTTTATTGAAATCCTTAGATTACACAATTGTATAATGTACACTTAGGGACAAACATTTAAAACTATCAGGTCTGGGTAGATTCCAGGGTGAATAAATCTGCTGCTGATGCGTGTTTCACATGTGTATTCATATCCTCCCCATTGGGGGAAGGAGACCGCACTCTGATACTTTAATGATAGGTATGTTTGAATCTACCCTTCCTGCCTAAAAGCTATAGACCTGCTTCCTGTATTATGACACCACCGATCACCATCCTGTTCCGGGTTACCGAATAACCCGGAAACGCAGCAAATCACAGGTCTGAATTGACCTGCGATCGCCAAAACACGAGGGGGGGGGGGGCGCATTGTCCCAGTGTGCCTGCTAAATGATTTCAGCAGGCTCCCAGTTCCAATCACTGCCTGCCGCGCGGCGGAGATCGGAACTACACATGAAGTACCGGGACATCATGCCATACCGGTACGTCATGTGTCCGCAAGAGGTTAAGGGTCCATTCACACGTCCGTAAAATAGGTTGCATCCGTTCTGTAATATTGCAGAATGGGTGCGTAGCCATTCATTTTCAATGGGGCTGCAAAAGATGCAGACAGCACAGTGTGCTGTCCTCATCTGGAATTCCGTTCCGCAGCCCCTCAAAAAATAGAACATGTCCTATTCTTGTCCACAGACACGGACAAGAAAAGGCATTTCTATTATAATGCCGGCCATGTGGGATTTGCAAAATGTGGAACACACATGGCCGGTGTCCGTTTTTTCAGGATCGCAAAACAGTTGCGGACGTGTGAATGGACCCTAACTGTACTACAATATAGTGTTCAAAAAAGCATAGGATCCAGCTTCCAATAAAAAACTGTAACTTTTGTATTGCGGTAAAATCCAAATACGTAACACATACACAGTCTACACATTTCGGACCATTCTATAAGGACTGGAATAGAATTGTCCGAAACATGTGGACTGTGTATGTGTTACGTCTTTGGATTTTACCGCAATACAAATAAAGTTACAGCTTTTTATTGGACCCTATGCTTTTTTGGATTGAGTGGTTTTACAGCCAAGTCCAGGCTGAGTCCGTGTCTCCATAAGAACACAGGTGAGAGATGCTGCCTTTTTGTATTTTTGGAATTTCCAATATGGTGTTGTTACAAAATACAACTTGCCCCATAGTAAAAAAAAAATAAACAAAAAAAAACACACACACATAAATGGCGTAAAAAAATGTAAAAATGTATGGCTTTTAAAATATAGAGATGAAGAAACCCTGCCATGTCCTGAAGTCCAAAGCCAACTGCGTCCCTAAGAAGTTTAAGGGGTTGGCCACTTTGTTAGCACTTATTACAACTGTAAAGAAAGTAGGTAGATACCGTATTTTTCGCCCTGTAAGGCTACTTTCACACTTGCGCTTGATCGGATCCGTTCTGAACGGATCCGATCATATTAATGCAGACGGAGGCTCCGTTCAGTACGGATCCGTCTGCATTAATAACTTTAAAAAAATTCGCAAGTGCGCAAGTAGCCTGCGCGGATCCGTTCAGACTTTCAATGTAAAGTCAATGGGGGACGGATCCGCTTGAAGATTGAGCCATATGGTGACATCTTCAAGCGGATCCGTTCCCATTGACTTACATTGTAAGTCTGAACGGATCCGCACGCCTCCGCACGGCCAGGCGGACACCCGAACGCTGCAAGCAGCGTTCAGCTGTCCCCCTGTCCGTGCGGAGGCGAGCGGAGCGGAGGCTGAACGCCGCCAGACTGATGCAGTCTGAGCGGATCCGCATCCATTCAGACTGCATCAGGGCTGGACGGAGGCGTTCGGGTCCGCTCGTGAGCTCCTTCAAACGGAGCTCACGAGCGGACCGACGAACGCTAGTGTGAAAGTAGCCTAAGACGCACCGGCCCATAAGACGCACCTAGGTTTTTGAGGAGGAAAATAAGAAAAAAATAATTTTGAATCAAAAGGTGTGCTTTTGAACTAATGGTGGTCTGTGGATGGCACTGTTATGGGGGCATCTGTGGATGACACATATATAGCATCCCATCTAATGTGTCATCCACAGATCCCCGATAACAGTGTCCCTGTGTAGTGAATGGGAGCCGGCATCTGGTTTTGTAATGGCAGCGGGGCCCGGTGCAGTCACTGTATTTTACTACACCAGGCCCCGCCCACTGTAGTATAATCATATCTAACTTGTAGGTATTGTTAAACTATTCAAATCATCTGAAATCGTAGCAGACAGGAGGCTGGGCGGGCGCTAGCAGCGTGACCCACTAGATCACGCACCTGCGCCGCCTGCTTCATTCATAAAGTAGGCGGAGCAGGCGTGTGACGTAGTGAGTTACCCTGCCGGCCTCCGGACTGCCAAGAAGTTAGTAGTAAGTAGTACAAGCGCTGGATTTCAGATGATTTAAATAGTTTAACAATACCTACAGGTTGGATATGATTATACTACAGTGAGCGGGGCCCAGTGTAGTAGAATACAGTGACTGCACCGGGCCCTGCTGCCATTACAGAATCAGATGCTGGCCCCCAGCCCCTCCTCCTTCTCAGCCTATACACCCGACGGTCGCAGCATTCGCCCCACCCATAAGACGCACTGCTATTTCCCCCCCCACGCACACTTTTGGGGGGGGGAGTGCATCTTATAGGGCGAAAAATACGGTATTACTTACTAATATATCTTATGCTGTATACTGCATATACTGATATGTGACCCCCCATACAGTGATGTGAACCCCACCACCACTATATATAGAGATGTGTGACCCTCTGTATGCAGTGATATGTGACCCCCCACTACCACTGTATACTGTATATAGAGATGTGTGACCCTCTGTATACAGTGATATGTGACCCCCTGCCCTGGAGAATCTCATTATTATGATTATACACAGTGTACAGGGAAGGGGGTTTCTCTATATACAGTGTACAGGTAGGACACATACAACTGTATAGGACACATATATACTGTTTTATAAGGTACCTGTGTACACTGGTAATGTGTGACCCCTGTATATACTGATGTCTGACCCCCACCGCTGTATATAGAGATCCGTGACCCCCTCTACACTGTATACAGTGATGTGTCACCCCCACCAACTCTGTATACTGTATATAGAGATCCTTGACCCTCTCTACTGTATATAGAGATCCTTGACCCTCTCTACACTGTATACAGTGATGTGAGACCCCCTTTATACTGTATATACAGATGTGTGACCTCCTGTACATTGTATATACAGATGTGTGACCCCCCCTGTACACTGTATACAGGTTCTTCTAAAAAAATTAGCATATTGTGATTAAGTTCATTATTTTCTGTAATGTACTGATAAACATTAGACTTTCATATATTTTAAAAACTACAGGTTGTGAGACGCACAGGGCTGTGGAAAAATATGGAGAAGGTGCTCACAGTAAAGAGGATCCGTCCTTCCTCTAATGGGGGATAAATAAAATTTAAAAAATACTGGGCACTCTCACTTATGTAGAACCATACAGTTTATTACAGTACATATAATCATAAACGCACAATCGCAATAATATAAAATTAGATAGTAAATAAAATAGTCAATGAAAAACTCCTAAAATCACTAGAATAAAATGGATCCAAAAAATGGTGAGGAAAAGTTAGTCCATATGTATCAGACTGGTAGTGGGTGGTCCTCGATAATTAAAGATGGGATTTAGTGTCCTGTATATTCAGTCCCACTTTTAAAGAAAAGTAAAGATGCTACGGTTTGTAGACATTCACTTGAGTGGGTCTATTTGCGGCGTCCCGCTGGTACTCACTGCGCAGTGAAATCTTGTGTAGATCTTCAGCTTGTAATCCAGAAGTTACTCCTGTCCGCTCCTGTCGACACCGGATGCTGCTGTAACTTGCTTGCCCGTGTTGAGTCCTTTAGCCGCCGCTCCGTAGTATCAAAGAGCCGGCAGACAATGAAGCTTATACTCACTCATTTCATTGACTATTTTATTTACTATCTAATTTTATATTATTGCGATTGTGCGTTTATGATTATATGTACTGTAATAAACTGTATGGTTCTACATAAGTGAGAGTGCCCAGTATTTTTTAAATTTCATATATTTTAGATTCATTACACACCAACTAAAGTAGTTCAAGCCTTTTATTGTTTTAATATTGATGATTTTGGCATACAGCTCATGAAAACCCAAATTTCCTATCTAAAAAAATTAGCATATTTCATCCGACCAATAAAAGAAAAGTGTTTTTAATACAAAAAAAGTCAACCTTCAAATAATTATGTTCAGTTCTGCACTTAATACTTGGTCGGGAATCCTTTTGCAGAAATGACTGCTTCAATGCGGCGTGGCATGGAGGCAATCAGCCTGTGGCACTGCTGAGGTGTTATGGAGGCCCAGGATGCTTCGATAGCGGCCTTAAGCTCATCCAGAGTGTTGGGTCTTGCGTCTCTCAACTTTCTCTTCCCAATATCCCACAGATTCTCCATGGGGTTCAGGTCAGGAGAGTTGGCAGGCCAATTGAGCACAGTAATACCATGGTCAGTAAACCATTTACCAGTGGTTTTGGCCCTGTGAGCAGGTGCCAGGTCGTGCTGAAAAATGAAATCTTCATCTCCATAAAGCTTTTCAGCAGATGGAAGCATGAAGTGCTCCAAAATCTCCTGATAGCTAGCTGCATTGACCCTGCCCTTGATAAAACACAGTGGACCAACACCAGCAGCTGACATGGCACCCCAGACCATCACTGACTGTGGGTACTTGACACTGGACTTCAGGCATTTTGGCATTTCCCTCTCCCCAGGCTTCCTCCAGACTCTGGCACCTTGATTTCCGAATGACATGCAAAATTTGCTTTCATCTGAAAAAAAGTACTTTGGACCACTGAGCAACAGTCCAGTGCTGCTTCTCTGTAGCCCAGGTCAGGCGCTTCTGCCGCTGTTTCTGGTTCAAAAGTGGCTTGACCTGGGGAATGCGGCACCTGTAGCCCATTTCCTGCACACGCCTGTACACGGTGGCTCTGGATGTTTCTACTCCAGACTCAGTCCACTGCTTCCGCAGGTCCCCCAAGGTCTGGAATCGGTCCTTCTCCACAATCTTCCTCAGGGTCCGGTCACCTCTTCTCGTTGTGCAGCGTTTTCTGCCACACTTTTTCCTTCCCACAGATTTCCCACTGAGGTGCCTTGATACAGCACTCTGGGAACAGCCTATTCGTTCAGAAATTTCTTTCTGTGTCTTACCCTCTTGCTTGAGGGTGTCAATGATGGCCTTCTGGACAGCAGTCAGGTCGGCAGTCTTACCCATGATTGCGGTTTTGAGTAGTGAATCAGGCTGGGAGTTTTTAAAAGCCTCAGGAATCTTTTGCAGGTGTTTAGAGTTAATTAGTTGATTCAGATGATTAGGTTAATAGCTCGTTTAGAAAACCTTTTCATGATATGCTAATTTTTTTAGATAGGAATTTTGGGTTTTCATGAGCTGTATGCCAAAATCATCAATATTAAAACAATAAAAGGCTTGAACTACTTCAGTTGGTGTGTAATGGATCTTAAATATATGAAAGTCTAATGTTTATCAGTACATTACAGAAAATAATGAACTTTATCACAATATGCAAATTTTTTTTAGAAGGACCTGTACAGAGATATCTGAATACACTCATTTCTCTTTTCCCCAGGTGAAGGGCAATCATATATTCATAGATTATTTCTAGGCTGTCAGCTGGGAGCAGGTCGTGTGATGATAGACACGATGCTCCTTGCTATGTGAGCCGATCAGTTTGTACTTCTGGCTTCATTTGAGTCAGAAAACTGGTGAAAATTAACATAAATTTGTTGGGGCGTCTGGTCTCGCCCCCTTCTGGCCATTGTCGCACGCCATTTTTTTATTTATTTTTTTATGGCAAAGTTAAAAAGTCGCAAACACATAGTTTGCAACTTTTTAACGCCGCATTTCAGAAACAAGGCAAATGATAAATCTCCCTTTCTATTCATTCTGTTCATTGCTTACATCCAGTGGCACAACTAGAAATGACTAGGCCCCACAGCAAATTTCTGAACAGGGTAACTCCCCCAGCAACATATGTGTGATACATTAGCATCACAGTCCTGTGTGGGACGGGCAGTGACCTCTCTGTACTGCTGAGACTGGGGGGTTCTTCCTATTACTATGTCTGCAGTTATTCACTGATGACCGAGTTATTGATAATGTCGGAGGGGCTCTTGTCTCCATGGGAACACAGGTGGGCTGGGATGTCATGCTCCTCTGAAGATACTTGCTGCAGTGCATGCTGGGATTTTTACTTTAACTTTAGAGCTGCTCCTCTCACATAGCCTGTCTGAGGAGCTCCTCCAGGGAAGTGTGCCATGGTGAACAGGCTAGAAAAATGACATATAGCCAGTACATTTCACATGATATAAATACTTCATGAAGAGGGCATTGGCTATTTGTTCAGTTCCTCAACATAACCTACCCCCACCCAACCCATAAAAATAAATACACAACACCGCTGCTTGGATTTAATCGGCCACAGCAGCCGTTTATTGAGTAAATACATAACATAATAACTTAAATTAACCAATGACGAGGGAGGTCCTAGAAGCCCGAATAACCTCATAAACACTGGAACACCTGCGTCTCCATCTTGCCCCCCAGCCGTTGAACCTAGCTCGGAGGCAGCAACTGATGGACGCGTAGTTAGTTACTACCAGCTCCTCAATGAGAGTCCAGCCCCTCCCGCGGGGCCCTCCCATCCTCAGGTACCACCATATTCTTCCACTTCAAGGACCTCCCCCGCCTTGACTTCCTCAAACCTGCGCGTCCCTCCACATACGTAAAGCTACCTCCACTCCACTCTGGAGCCCCAGAGACCACAAATCCATCCCCACCACATTCAGATGCACTCCATCCGCTCTCCAAAATGCCCCAACGCCCTTCTCCAATTCTTCATGCCGCACCACCACAGCCCCATTCCTCGCCATAAACCGGCCCACCGCCCTATTAACCTTAATCCGGGCCTTATTAAGACTCTCCACTGACCTCGCACCCCTCCAAGCCTTCCGCGGAACAATGTCCGACCAGACTGTGATCACCCCCGGGAACAATGCCCAAATCCTCAGCAGGTCGAACTTCACATCTCGAATCAACTCCCCAAAAGGACACCTCCCCAAGTCATTGCCCCCCACATGTAGAACCAACACATCCGGAGGACGATCCAACCGGACAAAGTGATGAACCTCCCGCAACACTCCACCCCACAACATACCTCTCACACCTAACCAACTGACCGTAGCCAACTCCGAACTAAATCCCAACTGGCGACCACTCGGTCTCACATCCGCTCTGATCGCCCCCCAAAACACATAGGAGTGACCTAAGATCCACACCAAAGCCGCCGTCGTCAGACCCGCGAAAAACAAAAGGACATAATTAACCCAAAACCTACACTCCGTAGCACAAGTACAACAATGCAGGCCGCACATACGATTTAAAACGTACAGACTCCCAACGCCCTATCTTCTTAATTACCTCCTCACTGGCACCTGACCTGGCTGCCTCAGTCGCCGCCCCAATCCTGAACGAATGACCAGAATAGTCCTTTACCGGCACACCCAAAACCTTTTAAACATTTCCTAAAGACCGCCAAAAATTGAAATCTAGACAAAAAGGACCCATCCTCGTGCCTAAGAAATGGAACCGCATCCCTCTGAATACCTGAACCATAAGACCCTGCACACCTCACCGGGCACATACTACACCCAGGCACCGAAAACAAAGTAAACCGTTGCCCCCTACCCTCCTGATCCGTCTTTGACCTGCGAATCCGGACAGACACTCTGTCACCTGCCAACTCGACATCCTCGCTCCTAAGCCCCCCCCCGCTCTGTTAACACTGCCGCACACCAACTCCCCCAAACGGAAGGCACCGAAAAACGCTAGAGCAAACGCCGCCCTAAACAACCCCAACTCCCAAGCCGAGCTACAAATGACACTCAATTTATCACCCATCTACAGCAACAGCTCAAAAGACACCGGCCTCCTACAATCCAGCACCTTACCCTCTCCCCTACGCTATCCCTTCAGAACCTGCCGCACCAGAAAACTTTGTCAAATCCGGTAGTCCCCCGCAACTTCAACCCAAACGCCACGCCCGCAATAAAATGATTTACCTTCGACACCGACCAACCCTCACTCTTCAACTGACCCAGCAACATCAACAACCTAACATCCCCAGCCCCCCAAGTCCCATTCCAACTTTCCCAGGTCGCCCACGCCTTACCGTACTCCCTCCAAGTACCCGGACTCAGCGAATCCCTCAACAACCCCATCACCTCTCCTCCAGGATCCCCCAAAGCCACGGCGGACACTCCAGACCCTCCACTTCCGCTTCTGGCGCTAGAAGCCAGAACCGCTCCCACTGTAAACGAGAAAGAGAATCCGCCACAGAATTAGACACTCCAGCAACATGCTCTGCCACCAACCACACATTAATCGACAAACATCGCAATACCAAAAACTGCAAAAGCCTAACCACCGGTTGGGAAGATGCGGACAAACTGTTGACAGCCTTAACCACCCCCAAATTGTCACAATGAAACCGCACCTTCCTGTTCTCAAATTTCCCTCCCCACAACACTACCGCCATAACAATGGGAAAAAGTTCTAACAACGCCATGTTCCTCACCCAACCCCGACTCACCCACGAATCCGGCCACCCGCCCGCACACCATTGTCCCTGGCAATAAGCCCCAAAACCCACTCCCCCCGATGCATCCGTATATAACTCAAAATCCACACTATCACACAACTCCCCCATTACTACTGACCGACCATTGTACTGACCCAAGAACTCCGCCCACACCCTCAAATCCCCTTTTAACTCCTTACGGAACCTAATGAAATGATAAGGTGCTGACACCCCCGCCGTAGCCGCGGCCAACCTTCTACAGAAAATTCTACCCATTGGCATAATCTGACATGCGAAATTCAGCTTACCTAACAACAACTGCAAATCCCGCAACCTAATCTTCTCCTTCCCTATGGCCCTATCAATCTCCTGGCGCAAATCCAGCAACTTATCCTCAGGAAGCCTACACTCCATCCGCTCCGTATCTATGACAATCCCCAAAAAACACAACTCCGTCACCGGACCCAACGTCTTTTCCCGCGCCAACGGTACCCCAAAACGCGCAAAAACCGACTGCACCGTGTGCAGCAACAAGGAACAGACCCGTGAATTCGCCGGCCCCAAACACAAAAAATCATCTAAATAATGGATAATCGACGAACAACCCGAAACTTCCACCACTACCCACTCCAAAAACGAGCTAAAGGTCTCAAAATACGCACATGAGAGAGAGCACCCCATCAGCAAGCACCTATCCACAAAATACCCCCCATCCCAAAAACAACCCAACAAACCCATGCTTTCCCTGTGAACCGGAAACAAACGAAAAGCCGCTTCCACATCAAGCTTAGCCATCAACGTCCGCCGCCCCCACCGCCTCATCCACCTAACAGCCGCATCAAAGGAAGTATAGACCACCGAAAAAAAGTTCAGGATCTATACCATCATTGACCGACGCACCCTTTGGGTAAGACAAGTGATGAATGAGCCGAAACTTGTTCGGCTCCTTCTTAGGCACCACTCCTAGAGGAGACACCCTCAGGCCAGGGATCGGCGGTTCCTTGAATGGACCCGCCATCCGCCCCAACTCCACCTCCTTCCTTAATTTCTCCACCACTACCCCCGCATGAACAAGCGTGGACCTAAGATTCTTAAGAATAGGCCCCGCCGTGACAGTCGATGGAATACGAAAACCGAACCTAAACCCATCCTCTCTTCCACCCGAACCAGCGTCCGTCCCTTTTCCAGCCCCCTCACCCCCCTTTTGCCTCCCCCCCCCCTTGAAGCAACGGTTAGCTCCATGGGGTCCCCCACACCCCGTGCATTCGTGCTTAAATTTGCACTTAGCACCAAATCTGCAGTTTCCTTCATTAAAAAGGAAACACAACCCTCTTGCCGACGCCGCTGCCAACGCACCCGGGGATGACCCCCCGGACTCCCCCCGAAAGGACTGCCCAGCCCTAGGCGGCGCCGTCACCCTCAACAACAACCCGATATCCTTATGATCCCACCGGATATCAGGCCTCACCGCCTTACGCTGCCGGAACTGCTCGTCATAACGGAGCCAGCCCACACCACCATAAACCCTATACGCTTCATCGATGGCATCCTGGTAGCAAAACAGCGCCGAACAGCAATCCGGAGACCTTTCCCCAATGACACTTGCTAATATGGCAAACGCCTGTAGCCAATTAGCAAACGTACGTGGGATCAACCGATGCCGTCGCTTATCCTCCTCCTCCTTTTTGCCCTCATCCTTCTTCCCCCCTATCCAAGTTAAACCGTTCCAATGGGAGCAGTGAGAATATCTCCACATACTCTCCCTTCCAGATCTTTTCCCTCACCTCTTGCTTCAAATGAGCCCCAAGAGGGCCCTCAAAGCACACATACACCTCGCCGCGCGCCCTATCATCCAACCTCTGCACTTCATCCTCCCCCCCCGCCTGAGTCTCAACCGACACCGACCCTGCCGCCCCCCCTTGCATCCCCGCTACCGACCCCGGCACCGGCAAAGGAGACCCCCCGCCAGACCCCACACTAGACAACCATGCCACCAATCCCCCCAAAAATTGCCCCAAACCTTTACCAAAATCCCCCATGGCCCCCCCCCCCAGCACCCCCAACCGGGAAACCCTGCGCTAACATGGAGCCCCAAGCAATCTCACCAGGCACCACGGGCGCTGTGACTCCCGCTGCCGTAGATCCTGACTCCCACAGCACGGACACTTCACCGGCATAGCTCCTGGACGTTGACGGCTGTTCTTCTTGGACCACCTGCACGACCTTCTGCACCACGCTGGAAGGACACCGAGACGGGACCGCGGCACCCCCCACAGCAAGGGGACCCTCTTCCTCTCCGTTTTGGCCTTCTCTGGGCCTGCACTGGTATTCCCCTCCACTCAGTACAGCCCGAGGCACCTGGATACCATCAAGAAGCCGAGTGGACCGCCCGCTGTAGGAAGGACTGGGCCGGTCCACCGATCCTGGTACCGAATCCAGCTGAACTGCCGCAGGGGAAGGGGTGTCCCGCTCCGCTCAGGGCCCCACCGTGCAGTGGGATTCCTCCCGCGGCGAGAGCGACTCGCAGGAGGATGAGCGGACGCTCTCCGCCGCCGAGGGTCCGCAGAGGGGCTCCCTACTCGGCGCCAGGCCCGCAGGGTGCTTTCAGGGCTTAGGCGCGCCGGTGGCAGCCCGAACAGTGGGGGTAGCCACAGGAGCAGGAGAAACTATGCACGCACCAACCTGCTCCTGCAGCCAGCCAGGCCCCCGCACCTTCGCTTCACGCCGCAGCCGCTCCAACAGACTGCCGGTATTCAGGGAAACATGGGAAGGGGTAACGCCTTTAATCCCCTCTGGCCCCTTTACACAACCTTGACCCATAACAAACAACACAGACAACTGTATCATTTTATTGCTGGATGGTGATCGGCCACAGCTTCTTTATTAAAGCGGCAAACCTTAATAAACCATATTATCAGAGCAGTATGCCAAACGCTGGCCTCCCAGCGGGCAAGTTAAACCGTAATCATCAGGGCGGTATGCCCACCGCTGGACTCCCAGCAGGCAAGTTAAACCGTAATCATCAGAGCGGTATGCCCACCGCTGGACTCCCAGCAGGCAAGTTAAACCGTAATCATCAGAGCAGTATGCCCACAGCTGGACTCCCAGCGGGCAAGCACGCCATCTGCTCCCACCATATCTCCGCTGTACTCAAATGCCGCCACGGAGGAGACCCGTTCTCCAAACGGGGCTCCGACCACCACCCAGCAGAACAGGGTCTGATTAAAACCTACTCATAGGCCGGAAAAAGGAATTACCGACTAACACACAAAAAGAACACACACCATCAAAACCAATGCCAATAACAAAACAAGTTGAAGAAAACAGGGGATAGAAACCTGTGAGGAGAACACAGCCCAACCCCCAAATAAAATACAAGACAAACCTCATGAAGGACAGTGTACAGTTCTGACGTCCCGTAAACAAGCAGACATACCGGAGCTGGAGGGGGTACAGAAGAAGGCAACCCAACTCCCATAAATCTACCCACAGGACTGAGCCACTAAAAGAGGGAATCCCCCGCGTCCGGAGAAAGAAGGTCAGAGAGGTCGTTGATCCAGCTGTAAGCACAGCACCATATAGATACAACATCCGATAACGGAGACAAACCACCACCCCATGACCTATACCTTTGTATCGTACCAACGCATTCTCAAACATAGCCCAGAAACAACCCACCTGGGAGATTATCACCAACCGCCCAAAATGACCGAGATAAACATACGTAAGAACCGTGAGGTTCAAAGCTACGGAATAGGCCAGGGAACTAACCCAGCCGGGTCTCCAGCATCACTGCGCCCCTGGAACAACTGTATACCAACCACCCGGGATCCCGGATACCGTTACCAAAACTTCCACCTCTCGACAATCAAAAACGCCCACCGGGACGAGGTCCTCTCCCCGAACCCACGGAAGATATCCGAAAGGACAACCAGGAAACCGCTGAACGCCATGACCTGAAAGAAAAACAATTAGCCAGAGCAGTCAACACATAGAGGATCAATCATATAACTGGCCACAGAATACCTCTACTCCATACAAATTACCTCATGCTCATCTCTGAATTATGTATTAAATTAGTCATATATGTTCCAATTTCTAACGAATTATACATATATTAATTTTCCGCAATGTAAAACCATAGAAGAAACAAAAAACACATTTTTCTTCTTTTTTTTTTTTTTTTTTTGAGTAACAATTTATTTGAGAAAAAGGAATAGAAGCACGATCACAGCAAGGGCACAACCGAATAACCAACTAACCGCCGTATTGAAACCGGGCGGAGGAAAAGCCTGAAACACTACATGCAAAGCAAGTGTCTTACCACTGAGCTGTAGCTCTAGACAGGAGGTACACACCACCTGGATCCACAGATTGGTAATGTATAGACGGGCAAAAGCCCAACGAAACTACTACCCCGCAAAAAAAACAGGGATAAAACCCAAAACGCTGTGCGGCCTAGAATGAAGAGACAAACACCTGATGAAACAACAATAGATCAAAGCAAAAGGCTGAAGGAGACGACAAATGACATACCAAAGTAAATACTCACTTATAACAACCACATCGCAATTGGAACGATGCATGAAAACTATATTCCGGAGGGACAGCATGCCGGCTTGTGAAGGCCAAAAGGACCAAACAGCGTGTCTGATCAGCCGCAAAACCAATAAGAACGGGAAATGAAAGGCTGCAGGTTAAAGAGAAATTACATGAAATGTGTTCGCATCTTTTAAAAGCTCAACCCTGAGCAACGACGAACGGACCCGGATATCCGTTCGCGTGTACTTACAATAATACCTGGGACACGGATCTCAAAATATACACCCAAATAGAGGCAGTGGAAAAACGTACAAACCCAGCAACCGCTGCGCCAAATACCGCCGAGCCAAACAACACAGCCGCACTAGGCTAAGCCCCCCTTGTAACGCACACGTCGCGGGTACCCCCCTCGGATCCGTCCCTACCGAAACCCACTGAACTGCAACTCCTATAACACTGGACACGAGGCAATAAATACAAACAAGCAAAAACCGAGGGGGGCCGAACCCACAGCTACTGCATACTAGCCCAGAGCTTAGAAAATAGTAAATACACAAAGTTATCTCCACTACCGAATGTTCCTGCCAGGATTAAAATACCACCTCGAAACCAGAAGCAAGAAAGCAACCACTACACAGAGGGATATCTATTCATGTCCAGTAATTCATTGTTATATTCTATTCTTTTATTATTTCTTTTTCATTTCAATAGTGAATGTTTTTTTTTTTTGGTTTTTGTTATTATCCCCTGAATATATGAATAAAACCATGCCCATATGCAGCATTGAAAGCACAAATAGAACAGATTAAATGACTATTATCATTATTATTTCTAAACTATGCTGCTGAAATACAACGGCATAGAGACAAATGTAGGAGCCCAACAGGAAGTACTACTTTACACAGTGAAAAACCAAATACACCACTACCCATGCTCTACTAAGTTAATTATATCATAATCACAGAATATGCGAAATACCGCACATATTAAGTCATCCCTGGTATATACATATCATGCGCAATAGTATGGTTTTTTTTGTTGTTGTTTTTTTTTACTTAATTATTCATTATTATTTATTTTTTAACTATTTTACTTATTATTATTATTATTTTTTTTATATATATATTTATTTATGTATTTATTTATTTATTTTCACATATTATAATCCCTTTTTTTTATTTTTTTTTATTTTTTATTTTATATATACCCATCTACCGAGAATGAACCAGTGGGAGCTATACTAAAGGAGGCACACTATACCAAAGGCTAAAGCATTCACCCACACAAGCCATAAGAGAGAGTACAAACATACGGCGACACTAAATATCCCAAAATCAAACCCATAGCGTACCATTTCAACACACGCCAACCATATTCCATTTAAACACTTGCAAATCATTTATTCGCCGTTTTGATGTAAAGTAGCAAGCTAAAAGAAATATAAGATTTAGAAACCCAAAACGTCGCACAAAATACGGAACTCGGGGAATGTTTTTTTTTTTTTTTTTTTTTTTAAAGTGCACGCATCTAAGAGTGTGCATCGGTACTCACCAGGCATAGTGTAAACAGGGACGGCGCCACCGCAGTCGCAGGTACAGGAACTGCAAACCAAAGGGCCACTACAGCGACCAGGCTGAATGGATGATAGGCACCAGCCTCTCACGGTAACGAAAGCAACATCAGACCAGACTCCTCAGACGCACCCGACAGACCATCAGAAGACGACGGTGAACGCCGCCTGGAGGAACTGGGGCGCCTACTTCTACCAGAAGCGGCGACGGGCCCGCACCTGCGGGACCCACTTTGGACTCGACGTCTGACACCTGCGAAGGAGGAAAAAACACCAGCAACCCCTGCTCCTGGGCGGGGAGAGGAGGGAATACAAACAGACAAAAACGAGACCTATCATGCCCCATGGTTTAGGAGGGCACGACTTGATAAACGGGGCACCAGTAATCCGCTGTACAGGCAATATTAAATATGTGGCCAGTAGGTGGCAGCAGAGCTACATGATGCATTTTGAATAGAACGGGCGGCGCAGCGAGGTAATAGAGGGACGCAGGACAGATTAGGGCCGCAAGGTAGAGTGGTGGAGGGGAGGAGGCTGCCGTGCAAATCGCAGGTCCCTCGTTCGGGCGGTGAGGCTGCTCGCTTAGTGCGGCAGCTACTGGCCATATCTGTAAATGGAGAGGGGGGGGGGGAGTTACCGCCGACACTAGTGCTGAAGCGCCAGGGCTGCTCGCATGACGCAGCAGCTCCCGGCAAGTTCAGCAAAACGGAGCGGAGAGCGGGGAGCGGAGAGGGAGAAAAGGGGCGGGGGGGGGGCGGAGGTGACTGCCGGCCCCATTGCCTAAGAGCCGGGGCTGCTCGCATGATGCGGCAGCTCCCGGCCAGTACTGTGAATAGGAGCAGGGGGAGGGGGGAGGGTGCCAGGGAAAGCCGGTAACACTCACAAATGAGCCGGCTAAACCTCACCCTCCACATACAAACTCGCCAGGAGGACCAGAGGCCGCAACTCCCGCGGAAGCTTGGAGTGGACAGAGCAAAGAGGGAGCATACCTCTCCAATTTTTGCTTCCACTTTCAAGAGGAAGTGCTGGAACGAGGGGAGGGGTATATGTACCTTCAGGATTCCTGAACCGCCCCCATCCTGTCTAAGGAGGTTCCACCAGAGAATTAACCCCTTAACGGCCGACCTAATCTACCACCTGCTTAAACCTTACATGACGGGGCCAGATCCCAGAATGACCCAAAGGGGAATGGGGGAGGGAGGACCATCAGTCCCTAAGCACCCTCCCTATATAGTCGGGCGCTTGCCATTTCCTCCACAGACATCACCGGCGCCGCCATCACACAGCCTGTCGTTTCTCTCTCCTAGCCGCAATGCTACTGCTCCCACCTCCTCCTTCCGTATCAGCGTTGGCCACACCCCCCGCTCACCTAGCAACTCGCGCCTATTCTTCCAAGCCCGCCTCCCCACTTAACCCTTACCTCACCTGTCCCTTCACCGCCAAGCCACTTCATGATCTGCCTCCCCCACCGCTGCACTCCTCGTCCGGCCTGACTTGGTTTTGGCTATTGTCTGGGGCACTTTGGATTTTTTATACTTAGAGTGGCCAACCCCTTTAATGTCTTTTATTAACCACTTCAGCCCCGCTAGCTGAAACCCCTTTCATGACCAGAGCACTTTTTACACTTCGGCACTACACTACTTTCACTGTTTATCGCTCGGTCATGCAACTTACCACCCAAATGAATTTTACCTCCTTTTCTTCTCACTAATAGAGCTTTCATTTGGTGGTATTTCATTGCTGCTGACATTTTTACTTTTTTTGTTATTAATCGAAATGTAACGATTTTTTTGCAAAAAAATTACATTTTTCACTTTCAGCTGTAAAATTTTGCAAAAAAAACGACATCCATATATAAATTTTTCGCTAAATTTATAGTTCTACATGTCTTTGATAAAAAAAAAAAGGTTTGGGCAAAAAAAAATGGTTTCGGTAAAAGTTATAGCGTTTACAAACTATGGTACAAAAATGTGAATTTCCGCTTTTTGAAACAGCTCTGATTTTCTGAGCACCTGTCATGTTTCCTGAGGTTCTATAATGCCCAAACAGTAGAAAACCCCCACAAATGACCCCATTTCGGAAAGTAGACACCCTAAGGTATTCGCTCATGGGCATAGTGAGTTCATAGAACTTTTTATTTTTTGTCACAAGTTAGCGGAAAATGATGATGATGATGATTTATTATTTATTTTTTTCTTACAAAGTCTCATATTGCACTAACTTGCGACAAAAAATAAAAAATTCTAGGAACTCACCATGCCCCTCACAGAATACCTTGGGGTGTCTTCTTTCCAAAATGGGGTCACTTGTGGGGTAGTTATACTGCCCTTGCAATTTAGGGGCCCAAATGTGTGAGAAGAACTTTGCAATCAAAATGTGTAAAAAAATGACCGGTGAAATCCGAAAGGTGCACTTTGGAATATGTGCCCCTTTGCCCACCTTGGCAGCAAAAAAGTGTCACACATCTGGTATCGCCGTACTCAGGAGAAGTTGGGGAATGTGTTTTGGGGTGTCATTTTACATATACCCATGCTGGGTGAGAGAAATATGTTGGCAAAAGACAACTTTTCCCATTTTTTTATACAAAGTTGGCATTTGACCAAGATATTTATCTCACCCAGCATGGGTATATGTAAAATGACACCCCAAAACACATTCCCCAACTTCTTCTGAGTACGGCGATACCAGATGTGTCACACTTTTTTGCAGCCTAGATGCGCAAAGGTGCCCAAATTCCTTTTAGGAGGGCATTTTTAGACATTTGGATCCCAGACTTCTTCTCACGCTTTAGGGCCCCTAAAAAGCCAGGGCAGTATAAATACCCCACATGTGACCCCACTTTGGAAAGAAGACACACCAAGGTATCCAATGAGGGGCCTGGCAAGTTCATCGAAAAAAATTTTTTTTCGCATAAGTTAGCGGAAATTGATTTTTTTTTAGTTTTTTCTCACAAAGTCTCACTTTCCGCTAACTTAGGACAAAAATTTTAATCTTTCATGGACTCAATATGCCCCTCAGCAAATACCTTGGGGTGTCTTCTTTCCAAAATGGGGTCAGTTGTGGGGTGTTTGTACTGCCCTGGCATTTGAGGGTCTCCGCAATCATTACATGTATGGCCAGCATTAGGAGTTTCTGCTATTCTCCTTATATTGAGCATACAGGTAATGAGATTTTTTTTTCCGTTCAGCCTCTGGGCTGAAAGAAAAAAATGAACGGCACAGATTTCTTCATTCGCATCGATCAATGTGGATGAAAAAATCTCTGCCAAAAAATAAAAATGGAGGGGAAAGGCGTCTGCCAGGACATATGAGCTCCGCCCTACATCCATACCCACTTAGCTCGTATGCCCTGGCAAACCAGATTTCTCCATTCGCATCAATCGATGTGGATGAATAAATCATTGCCGGGATTTCTTTTTTTTTATATATACAAAGTGTTTGCCAAAGCATAGGAACGCCGCCTCCTCCTCAGCTCGTATGCCTTGGCAAACGTATCTGTCACTGCAGAGGAGAAAATCCCGTCTTGCAGCGCCGCATACACCGACTTGCGTGTAATCTGACAGCAGCGCAATGCTTCTGTCAGAATGCACATCGGTGCTGCAGCTAGTAGATCGGTTGGTCCACCTGGAAGGTAAAAAAAAAAAAAAAAAAACAGGCCACAACGCAATAATTTTATTAACTTTGGAACAGAACATGTAAACTTTAACTTTTTGAACTAAACATTAACGTGTTTGCTTACTGGTGTTTTTTTTTTTTTTTTTTACCTTTATAGAACAAACCTCTCCTTCCCCATGGGTCAATGTGCAAAGCGCAAATCGCCCAAAGATGTGGCGAAGTGCGTTATGCACTTTGTCCCATGTGAAAGGAGACGTTTGCAGCAGCTGTGAGTGAATGGGCCCTAATAGCCCTGTGTGCCTATCCTGGTGAGATGATCCCTATGCTAGGTGTACCTGTGTATGGTACTTTCGGAAACACTCCCCTAAGCATAGGGCAGGGTGGTCAGGACAGTCAGGACAGAAATAGCGGGTGTCACGCCTTATTCCACTCCTACTACAGACACAACATTTTTTTCGGGGTGGCGGTCAGTTTGAGGTACCAGCAACGACACTGGGGAAATGTCGCTCGTGTAGACGGCTAACTACACTGGTGGATGGGGCCACGGAACCTCCTGGATACAGGAGGTTCTCGATGATCTCTTCCTGAAATTTGAGGAAGGATCCAGTTCTCCCAGCCTTACTGTAGAGAACAAAACTATTGTACAGAGCCAATTGAATCAAATATACAGACACCTTCTTATACCAGCGTCTGGTTCTGCGGGAAACTAAATACGGAGACAACATCTGGTCATTGAAGTCCACCCCTCCCATGTGAAGGTTATAGTCGTGGACTGAGAGGGGCTTTTCAATGACACGGGTTGCTCGCTCAATTAGTATTGTCGTGTCTGCGTGAATGGAGGAGAGCATGTAAACGTCACGCTTGTCTCTCCATTTCTTCGTTACACAGTGCGGCCCTCTGCCCCCTTGCAAGACGGGTGCTAACGAGCCGTTGGGGGAAGCCCGCGCGACTAGTTCGCGCGGTACCACAGGCGCCAATCCGTTCTAGAAACAAATGCCTAAAGAGGGCCACACTTGTGTAGAAATTGTCCACATAAAGATGGTACCCCTTGCCGAATAAGGGTGACACCAAGTCCCAAACTGTCTTCCCACTGCTCCCCAGGTAGTCAGGGCAACCGACCGGCTCCAGGGTCTGATCTTTTCCCTCATAGATCCGAAATTTGTGGGTATAGCCTGTGGCCCTTTCACAGAGCTTATACAATTTGACCCCATACCGGGCGCGCTTGCTTAGGATGTATTGTTTGAAGCCAAGGCGCCCGGTAAAATGTATCAGGGACTCGTCTACGCAGATGTTTTGCTCTGGGGTATAAATATCTGCAAATTTCTGGTTGAAATGGTCTATGAGGGGCCGAATTTTGTGGAGCCGGTCAAAAGCAGGGTGGCCTCTGGGACGGGAGGCGGTGTTGTCACTAAAGTGCAGGAAACGCAGGATGGTCTCAAATCGTGTCCTGGACATAGCAGCAGAGAACATGGGCATGTGATGAATCGGGTTCGTGGACCAATATGACCGCAATTCATGCTTTTTTGTCAGGCCCATGTTGAGGAAGAGGCCCAGAAAAGTTTTAAGTTCGGAAACTTGGACTGGTTTCCACCGGAAAGGCTGGGCATAAAAGCTTCCCGGGTTAGCGGTGATAAATTGTGTGGCATACCGGTTTGTCTCTGCCACAACTAAGTCTAAGAGCTCCGCAGTCAAGAACAGCTCAAAAAATCCCAGGGCCGAATCGATCTGAGCTGTCTCAACCCGAACTCCAGACTGGGCGGTGAAAGGGAAAACTACAGGTGCGGCTGAAATTGGGGACTGCCAATCAGGGTTTGCCAGCACCTCAGGGACTCTAGGGGCTCTACGGGCACGTCTTTGCGGTGGCTGCGACGGGGTCACTACTGCACGTGCCACCGTACCAGCTTCAACTGCCCTTCTGGTGCTCGCTACTTCACCATTTTCTACGGCAGTGCTGGTACTAGGTCCAGGAAGGGCTGGGCTGCTGGTGTATGCCTCACCACGTAATCCGACAGCACCAGCCCCACTCTGCTGCTCTTGAAGCGGATCCTGCGCAACCTGCGGTCTAGCGACACGGGGCCGGGTACGCCTGCTGCTATCAGGGACCTCAGCCTCCTCGTCCGAACTTTGGGTCAGAGAGCCACTGCTTTCTACAGGTTCATATTCTGACCCGCTGGATTCATCAGATGAGGGTTCCCACTCCTCATCCGACTGGGTCAGAAGCCTGTAGGCCTCTTCAGAGGAATACCCCCTGTTAGACATGTGGGCAACTAAATTTAGGGGTATTCCCTGAGACTATCCAAGAAAAAAAGCAAGCCTGTCTTACAAATGGGAGGCTAGCGAAGTACCGGAGGCTGCTGCGGTTGATAAAAAATATCAAAACTGATTTTTTTATCGCCGCAGTGCGTGTAAAGTGAATGTGCAGCGATCAAAAAAAATAATTTTTTTTTGTCACTGCGGTGGGGCGGGCGTGGGCGAACGCACGTGTGGGCGACCGATCAGGCCTGATCGGGCAAACGCTGCGTTTTGGGTGGAGGGAGAACTAAAGTGACACTAATACTATTATAGATCTGACCGTGATCAGTTTTGATCACTTCCAGATACAATAAAAGTACAAATGCTGATTAGCGATACGCTAATCAGCGAATAACGGACTGCGGTGCGGTGGGCTGGGCGCTAACCGATCCCTAAACTACCTAACCAAGGGGCCTAAACTATACTGAAACCTAACGGTCAATACCAGTGGAAAAAAAAGTGACAGTTTGCACTGATCACTTTTTTCCTTTCACTAGTGATTGACAGGGGCGATCAAAGGGGTGATCAAAGGGTTAATTGGGGTGATCTGGGGGCTAAGTGTGGTGTATTGGGTACTCACAGTGATGTGTGCTCCTCTGCTGGAACCAACCGACCAAAAGAAGGAGCAGAGGAGCACAGCAGCCATATAACCCCATCATATTTACTAATATGTGGGGTTAAATGGCTGCTGATTGGATTTTTTAAAAATCAGCAACCTGCCAGCCAATGATCGTGGCCGGCAGGCTGCTGACGAAATACTCTGCTGCGAAATGCCGGCCCGCGATGCGCATGCGCGGGCCGGCTGTGACGTAATCTCGCGTCTCGCGAGATGACGCGCCGATGCGTCCAGGAGGAATAAATCAACCACCTCCAGGACGCATCGGTGCGTACAGCGGTCGGTAGGTGGTTAAGGGAGTGACACTCAGACACTACCCCTTTCATAAAAGAAAGAAGTAGGGTAGTGTGGGGACACTAAAAAAAAGGACCACAGAGAGGCGCCAATATCCCTAGTGTCTAGGATTGTGGGGGTATATAACCCAAATATAGCAGCTTATGTTGTTAGGTATAAATAAATGGAGTGGCAAAGCTCAGGATTAGTAATAAATGGTAGACAAATAGTAAAAGCAATAGTAAATTGCAAGTATAAAATCGCAAATATAAAATCAAAATTTCAGTGACTCACTTCACCCAGGAGGGTAATGTGGGATAAAGCTCAAGACACCCATATCACACCTCCTGCACCTGGATCGCCAGTAGAGTCTTAGAAACTAACAAAGATCACTCAGGAGTCCTTGTTCTTTCTTTTAGGCCTCGTTCACACTTCCGTGTTTGGTCAGTGATTTGTGAGCCAAAACCAGAAGTGGAGCCTTCACAGACATGAGGTAGAAGGGAAAGATCTGCTCCTGTTCTGTGTTTAGAGTTGCACCTGGTTTTGGCTCACAAATCACTGATGGAAATCACTGACCAAACACTGAAGTGTGAACGAGGCCTTAATCTTTTATTCCAAAAGCCAGGGTTGGGGGAGTGAGCAGCTCGACACGTTTCGGGGCCTCTTAGTGGGTCCCCTTCATCAGGAGCATATACATTTATCAGACAATGAAAAGGGGTTTAAATAGCAATAGAAACAGCAAAAAGACCGCCAAAAACAGCTAAAAATTGCATCACTTCCGGTGTCTGCATGCGTTTCACAGTGGAACGCACCGGAAGTGACGACCTCCTTGTCTCATAATCGTTAATTTAATAAAGGTAAAATGTAAAGTAAAAAGGTTGCTATATAAATGTGGGGCTGGTGGGGGGTACGTCCTCAACAATTCCGGGTGTTCCGATAAGTAAATGTCCCCCTTTCTTTTCCCCCCATAGTGCGCTCACGGTGGAACGCATACCGGACTTCCGGTGCGCTCCCGAGTGTTTCTATGGGTATGTGTCACTCATTCTTAGTGCACTCAAGGTGGAACGCATACTTCCGGTGCGCTCCACCGTGGAGCGCACCCGAACCGGAAGTCCGCCTATAGCCAGGAGTGTTTCTAACAATGGGCGAGAGGTGTGGAAAAAAAGGAGGGAAGGGTCCTTGGTGATAGGCTTGCGCTAAGCCTGAGGACGCTGTTTGTGTGAATAAATGTGGATTTCGCATAACGGTATCTTTAAAGGGGAGGAGTAGGGATGGAGTCATATGATTGGCTCCCTTGTCACGTGGTTAGGATTTTTAGCTGTGAGCAGGATTTGACTATGTATTGAAATACATCTGTATTTCAAGGGGGGGGGGGGGGTTGAGTGTTGTAAGTAGTTCGTACAAGGTAAACTATTACAGAAACCCACCATCATTTAGCAATGAGTTGACATGATTGGTAAAATAACATAAACAATGGTGATAATGATAATAAATATATGAATAAATCTATAGATCATATATATATATATATATAGATATATACAGGACAGACCAAAAGTTTGGACACACCTTCTCATTTAAAGAGTTTTCTTTATTTTCATGACCATGAAAATTGTAGATTCACACTGAAGGCATCAAAACTATGAATTAACACATGTGGAATTATATACATAACAAAAAAGTGTGAAACAACTGAAAATGTCATATTTTAGGTTCTTCAAAGTAGCCACCTTTTGCTTTGATTACTGCTTTGCACACTCTTGGCATTCTTTTGATGAGCTTCAAGAGGTAGTCACCTGAAATGTGGTCTTCCAACAGTCTTGAAGGAGTTCCCAGAGATGCTTAGCACTTGTTGGCCCTTTTGCCTTCACTCTGTGGTCCAGCTCACCCCAAACCATCTCGATTGGGTTCAGGTCCGGTGACTATGGAGGCCAGGTCATCTGGTGCAGCACCCCATCACTCTCCTTCATGGTCAAATAGCCTTTACACAGCCTGGAGGTGTGTTTGGGGTCTTTGTCCTGTTGAAAAATAAATTATGGTCCAACTAAACGCAAACCGGATGGAATAGCATGCCGCTGCAAGATGCTGTGGTAGCCATGCTGGTTCAGTATGCCTTCAATTTTGAATAAATCCCCAACAGTGTCACCAGCAAAGCCCCCCCACACCATCACACCTCCTCCATGCTTCACGGTGGGAACCAGGCATGTAGAGTCCATTCGTTCACCTTTTCTGCGTCGCACAAAGACACGGTGGTTGGAACCAAAGATCTCAAATTTGGACTCATCAGACCAAAGCACAGATTTCCACTGGTCTAATGTCCATTCCTTGTGTTCTTTAGCCCAAACGAGTCTCTTCTGCTTGTTGCCTGTCCTTAGCAGTGGTTTCCTAGCAGATATTCTACCATGAAGGCCTGATTCACACAGTCTCCTCTTAACAGTTGTTCTAGAGATGTGTCTGCTGCTAGAACTCTGTGTGGCATTGACCTGGTCTCTAATCTGAGCTGCTGTTAACCTGCGATTTCTGAGGCTGGTGACTCGGATGAGCTTATCCTCCGCAGCAGAGGTGACTCTTGGTCTTCCTTTCCTGGGGAGGTCCGCATGTGAGCCAGTTTCTTTGTAGCGCTTGATGGTTTTTGTGACTGCACTTGGGGACACTTTCAAAGTTTTCCCAATTTTTCGGACTGACTTTCATTTCTTAAAGTAATGATGGCCACTCGTTTTTCTTTACTTAGCTGCTTTTTTCTTGCCATAATACAAATTCTAACAGTCTATTCAGTAGGACTATCAGCTGTGTATCCACCTGACTTCTCCACAACGCAACTGATGGTCCCAACCCCATTTATAAGGCAAGAAATACCACTTATTAAACCTGACAGGGCACACCTGTGAAGTGAAAACCATTTCAGATGACTACCTCTTGAAGCTCATCAAGAGAATGCCAAGAGTGTGCAAAGCAGTAATCAAAGCAAAAGGTGGCTACTTTGAAGAACCTAGAATATGACATATTTTCAGTTGTTTCACACTATATTTGTTGTATATAATTCCACATGTGTTAATTCATAGTTTTGATGCCTTCAGTGTGAATCTAAAATTTTCATAGTCATGAAAATAAAGAAAACTCTTTGAATGAGAAGGTGTGTCCAAACTTTTGGTCTGTACTGTATAAAACTTGATAAAAAATATATGTATACATTCGATAAAAAAATACATTAAATAAAACATATTAGATAAAACATCAGAAAGGTAGTTACGAAACATTGGAACATCCTGCTAAAAGATCCCATCCTCAAAAATGGTAGACAAATAGGGAGGGACCCCGTTTCAAATGTGGCACCAAAAAATGCAAATCCTGTGTGATGATATACACATGACACTAAGGCCATCGAAACAGGGGTCCCTCGGGCCCTTGGACTATAAAACAAGATTTAAACTGCGGAACAAGAAATGTGATATACCTCCTAAAATGCCCCTGCGGTTTAAAATGCGTCGGTAGGACCACGCAAACCCTCAGGGAAAGAATGTGCAAGCATAGGTCTAACATCAAACGTAAAGTCCCGACACACAGCGTATCACGACATTTCTCCAAACGACATGAGGGCTCCATAACCGGTCTCACAGTCACTCCTCTAGAAACCATCACCTCATCATACCAACAGCTATGCCGGAAGGAAATGTTCTGGATATTTACACTGAACACTCTATCCCCTTTCGGTTTGAATGAATGTCTTGAATATTCTAACTATTAAAAGAGTACCATTGCCAAATCTTGTATCTCCCACCTATGGTACAATCTCACCACCATCTATACATCCTGATACATATGCGCATTAACAATATAAGATTGATATATATAATCATTCACTCCAATTTTTTCGTGCCTTTTATCTAATATGTTATTTTCAATGTATTTTTTATCGAATGTATACATATATTTTTTATCTAGTTTTATATATGTATATATATATATGTATGTGTGTATATAATATATATATGATCTATAGCTTTATTTATATATTTATTATCATTATCACCATTGTTTGTTATTTTACCAATCATGTCAACTCAATGCTAAATGATGGTGGGTATCTGTAATAGTTTCCCTTGTACGAACTACTTATAACACTTCCCCCCCTTCCTTTTATCAGCACCACCCCCTTGAAATACAGATGTATTTCAATACATAGTCAAATCCTGCTCACAGTCACAGCTAAACATCCTAACCACGTGACAAAGGAGCCAATCATATGACTCCATCCCTACTCCTCCCCTTTAAAGATACCGTTATGTGAAATCCACATTTATTCACAAAAACAGCGTCCTCAGGCATAGCGCAAGCCTATCACCAAGGACCCTCCCCTCCTTTTTTTTCCACACCTCTCGCCCATTGTTAGAAACACTCCCGGCTATAGGGGGACTTCCGGTTCGGGTGCGCTCCACTGTGAGCGCACTATGGGGGGAAAAGAAAGGGGGACATTTACTTATCGGAACACCCGGAATTGTTGAGGACGTACCCCCCACCAGCCCCACATTTATATAGCAACCTTTTTACTTTACATTTTACCTTTATTAAATTAACGATTATGAAACAAGGAGGTCGTCACTTCCGGTGCGTTCCACTGTGGAACGCATGCAGACACCGGAAGTGACGCAATTTTTTGCCGTTTTTGGCGGTCTTTTTGCTGTTTCTATTGCTATTTAATAGGGATCGACCGATATTGATTTTTTAGGACCGATACCGATAATTTGTGAACTTTCAGGCCGATAGCCGATAATTTATACCGATATTCTGGGAATTTTCATTTTTGAAAAAAATAAAAAAATTCCCACAAATCTGCTGAAAATTAATGTTTATTGTTAATGTGTATTTTTTTTTTGTAAATCTTTCTTTTTCATTTATATTTAATATTTTGGTGTTTTTATTATTTTTTTTGTAACTTTTTTTTTTTAACTAACTTTTAGCCCCCTTAAGGACTAGAACCCTTGTCCTATTCACCCTGATAGAGATCTATCAGGGTGAATAGGAGCTCACACTGTCCCTGCTGCTGTGTGCTTTGTGCACACAGCAGCATGGAGCTTATCATGGCAGCCAGGGCTTCAATAGCGTCCTGGCTGCCATGGTAACCGATCGGAGCCCCAGCATTACACTGCTGGGGCTCCGATCGGAGGAGCAAGGGAGAGGGGATCCTGTGGAGGGGCGCACTGCGACTGGGGTGGGGGGGGCCCTATGCGCCACCACTGCCTAATACTGGGGGGGAGGGGGGGCGCACTGCGCCACCAATGCTTAATACTGGGGGGGCTTGAGGGGGAGGCGCACTGCGCCACCAATGCTTAATACTGGGGGGGCGCACTGCGCCACCAATGTCTGATACTGGGGGGCTTGGGGGGGCGCACTGCGCCACCAATGAAGCTTAATCTCTAATTCATTCATATACAGGAGGCGGGAGCTGGCTGCAGAATCACATAGCCGGCTCCCGACCTCTATGAGCTGTAGCTGCGATCCGTGGCACCTGAGGAGTTAACTACCGCAGATCGCAGCTACAGCTCATAGAGGCCGGGAGCCGGCTATGTGATCCTGCAGCTCCCGCCTCCTGTATATGAATGAATGATAGATTAATCTTCATTGGTGGAGCAGTGGCCATAGCTCCTCCCCTCCTCCTGTCCCCTGTCCTTACATTGGCGGCAGCGGCAGGAGCAGCACAGGGGGAGGAGACACTGCTCCTTCTCCCCTGTGCTGCTAAGGGGAACATGGAGAGCGCCGTATGCAGCGCGATCTGTGTTCCCCATACACTATCGGAATATCGGCAAAATAGATGCCGATACCGATAGTGTTCAAAATCCTGAATATCGGCCGATAATATCGGTAAATCCGATAATCGGTCGATCCCTACTATTTAAACCCCTTTTCATTGTCTGATGAATGTATATGCTCCTGATGAAGGGGACCCACTAAGAAGCCCGAAACGCGTCAAGCTGCTCACTATTAAAAGAAAGAACAAGGACTCCTGAGTGATCTTTGTTAGTTTCTAAGACTCTACTGGCGATCCAGGCGCAGGAGGTGTGATGTGGGTGTCTTGAGCTTTATCCCACATTACCCTCCTGGGTGAAGTGAGTCACTGAAATTTTGATTTTATATCTTGATTTTATATTTGCGATTTTATACTTGCAATTTACTATTGCTTTTACTACACTACGTGCAGAATTATTAGGCAAATGAGTATTTTGACCACATCATCCTCTTTATGCATGTTGTCTTACTCCAAGCTGTATAGGCTCGAAAGCCTACTACCAATTAAGCATATTAGGTGATGTGCATCTCTGTAATGAGAAGGGGTGTGGTCTAATGACATCAACACCCTATATCAGGTGTGCATAATTATTAGGCAACTTCCTTTCCTTTGGCAAAATGGGTCAAAAGAAGGACTTGACAGGCTCAGAAAAGTCAAAAATAGTGAGATATCTTGCAGAGGGATGCAGCACTCTTAAAATTGCAAAGCTTCTGAAGCGTGATCATCGAACAATCAAGCGTTTCATTCAAAATAGTCAACAGGGTCGCAAGAAGCGTGTGAAAAAACCAAGGCGCAAAATAACTGCCCATGAACTGAGAAAAGTCAAGCGTGCAGCTGCTAAGATGCCACTTGCCACCAGAGCTGCAATATTTCAGAGCTGCAACATCACTGGAGTGCCCAAAAGCACAAGGTGTGCAATACTCAGAGACATGGCCAAGGTAAGAAAGGCTGAAAGATGACCACCACTGAACAAGACACACAAGCTGAAACGTCAAGACTGGGCCAAGAAATATCTCAAGACTGATTTTTCTAAGGTTTTATGGACTGATGAAATGAGAGTGAGTCTTGATGGGCCAGATGGCTGGATTGGTAAAGGGCAGAGAGCTCCAGTCCGACTCAGACGCCAGCAAGGTGGAGGTGGAGTACTGGTTTGGGCTGGTATCATCAAAGATGAGCTTGTGGGGCCTTTTTGGGTTGAGGATGGAGTCAAGCTCAACTCCCAGTCCTACTGCCAGTTTCTGGAAGACACCTTCTTCAAGCAGTGGTACAGGAAGAAGTCTGCAAGGTAAGAAAAACATGATTTTCATGCAGGACAATGCTCCATCACACGCGTCCAAGTACTCCACAACGTGGCTGGCAAGAAAGGGTATAAGTAGATAGAGGGTATATGGTTCGTCAAAGTGACAGGTACCACGCCCCTTTTACACGCCCCCTTTTTATATAGCTTGATATCAATTTTATATCAAATTTATAGTGTTTGATATAAAAAGTCTATAGTTTGATATTAAGTTTATATCGCTTGATATTGTTTGATATTTATAGTGTTTGCTATTAAAATTTATAGGCCTCGCTATTAAAATTTATAGGCCTCGCTATTAAAATTTATAGGCATCGCTATTAAAATTTATAGGTCTCGCTAAGGCCTCGCTATTAAAATTTATAGGCCTCGCTATTAAAATTTATAGGCATCGCTATTAAAATTTATAGGTCTCGCTAAGGCCTCGCTATTAAAATTTATAGGCCTAGCTATTAAAATTTATAGGCATCGCTATTAAAATTTATAGGTCTCGCTATTAAAATTTATAGTGTTTGATATTAAAATCTATAATACATGATATTTTAATATAATAGTATTAAAAAGCAGACCATGACAAATATAATTTGGTTAAAAGCTTTATTCATTTTCCTTATTTGCAACATTCCCGTAGGGACAGACACGTTTGACTGTAATTACAGCATCGTATACATAACTGTTTCATGCGTTTTGTTACAAATGATCGCACAATACGGTCATTTTTTCTAAAATCGTTAGTGAACATTTTTAACACATTTTCAAAAGATATCCCTTTAGCCAGACATTGCAAGATATAGATACAGTAATGGCCGCAGACCGTACTAACGGCGTCTTGTATTTGTCTGTTTTGATACCTTATAGTCTTAGAATTTTTATATAAAAACTGCATAAACTCGCCCGGAAATATTTTATTTTCGGGGGATAAACCATAACTATAAAAAAAAATAGATATATCATTCGGGTATAATATAATTAAAATCCAATGCTTCCCCCGCTGATACGAATTATCCGTATTTACAATGTAGGCCGCGGGCCTGTCGATGATCTTACCCCCCGGTAATAAATCACACGGGAATACACCTTTAAATATGCGCCTGGCGTTAATATCAGCTTTAATAACACATGCAATTTCATAATTATTCATGTCTATTGAAAATCATATAATACCTCCCGACGATTATTTATTTCAATAATATTTTCATGAACTGAATATACAATCATATTAATTGTGTTTGCAATCGGTTCGGCAAATCTAATTTCAGCTCTCAGATTGCCAGTTTTTACTAGCGAGAAATGACCGCCGGGCTCCTGATCCGGCGATAAATCAAAAGCGAACAAAGTGTAACCGTTCAAAAACTCGTGTCGATCGACGGATAAAGCGTTGTCGGCCTTGTGTTTCCCCGAAATATGTACTAGTGACATATATTCACGAACAGCTGATTCGTCTTGGAAGTTAGGTTGAAAAGGTTTTGCCGGTATCTGCTGACCATCCAAATATAAGGCTGCATAATTCACATTATAGTGGTTGAAGCACAAAGGGTTTCTTTGGTAACTCCCGGAAAATGATTCGTTATCCACAAATGCTAGTATTACAGTTTTTGGTAGGTTGCCGAGGCGGGTACGCTGTACACTTTAAGCGACGCCCGATCGATCGAGTACTTTGTGTTAGCGGTTAACAGAGCGCGACTGTGACCGATTCTTACAGCGGGCGATACTTGTACTCTTTTAACAAACAGGGAAGCATGCTGTATTTGTACTTTAAAATGGGTCGCCTCGGCCGACATAAGGCAGAAAGTGTCTTTGTTTCTTGTCAATTTTATCTTTAGATCTAAACCATTCAGTATTAACTTCGGTTGATTAAATATATCGGCGTAAATGGGGCCCATTAATTCAACACTCCTAGATCGGGCTGAATACTTTGCTCTCTTGCTGAAGCCGTCATTACGCCCGTCGAGAACCCGGTCATCATGATGTCCCGCTGTGTCTTTATAGAATAAACCGGCTGTAAATTGGGTCGCTAAAGTTTGTGAATTATAATTTATTAGGGACTCTATATACGCTCTATACCAGGGATCAGCAACCTTCGGCACTCCAGCTGTTGTGAAACTACAATTCCCAGCATGCTACATTCCTTTCTATGAGAGTTCTTAGAAGAGCAGAGCAAGTATGCATGCTGGGGGTTGTAGTTTCACAACAGCTGGAGTGCCGGAGGTTGCCTACCCCTGCTCTATACGTATAAAGGTTGTCGCTTCTTGAAATCAACGTGTCGCAGAGCGTTATATCCAGTTGATTAAAAAGACTCGCTATAGGGTAGTTAATAAGGGCAACGCGGGAGCCTTCTGGTATGGGGGTGTTATCAGGACTAACGATTTTGCAAACGACGTGTAACAATGTGTTATTAAGGTCGTAATAATATTCACCGCTGCCCGTGATGTAGAATTCCAAAGGGGCATTGTCAGTGATTGCGGCGATTGGCTGCACCTCTACATAAAGCGATTTTTCAATGCTTGTTTGGGTAGGGGGTATTTGAAAGATATCCAGCTCTGATTTGGCGTACTCGGCGGATGCGTCATGCACGAAAGCCATAGCAGGTGCCTAGAAGATGTCACTCGGTGCGCGACTTCTTGTTTTCTGGCGGCGACGTCGCTTAGGTTGTGCTACTTTATTCATAAAAGCTGGTAAGACAATGGCAGCACGTTCACGTTTTCTTTTACGCGTTTTTTTACGTATTTGTACGACACCAGAGCCCTCCTGGTTCTGAGCCGACCTATTTATACGGTCCATAAAGGCTGTCGAAGCCGTAGTGACAACGTCTTTAGCGATGTTACGGGCGGCTGTTTTTACATGGGGTTTTGCAAGCTCCACACCTTTCTTAAATAGGGGAACGACACGGCGGAACAGACCCCGAAATAACCCGGCGAGTCCAGAACCATGCATGAATTCAGTACCGTGAAAGCCGTCCAAGCCATGACCGGCTTGCGTTATGTAATAATGCGTATAAGCGTCTGGGTCACCGTACACTCTCTGGGACAACATTTTAGTGCGTCGTCTAAAGTGTAATCGCACAATAGTCTTACCGTATTTGAATTTAACAGGTTTAGCCTGATCCGTCAGTATTGATATTGTAACCGTGTCAAAATGATGTTTACAAACAGGTATATAGTCCGGCCGGTGATACTTTTGCGTGACGATATCACCATTTTTGCCGCCTAACTCGACAGTTCTTAAAAGTTGTACGTAACTATCGCCAACAAGTTGATGTTGGACGATATCGGTACATACAAACAATGTATAAAAACCGGCTTTAATATCGGAATTAATTTTTTTCTCTTTTGATGAAACTAGAGCAAGCCCCTTTATACCACCAACATGATGTTCTAAAACAGGTAAGCCGGGGCCTTTGTAGCGGAGAGTGATGTGCTCGGTGTCGACATTCTTGAGCGGCGGAGCTTTCGAATACCCCGTCAGCCCCAAAATATTCCCCAACTTCACACAAGGCATGAACTTGTATGCTGGTGAATTCAGTACATAAACGGTTCTGTCAATATCATCGTATCTTAGACGCAATTGATCGGGAGGTATTTTTATAGATTCAAGTTTGTTATTAATGGCTTTGATGAGATCTTGCATATTGGAGTAATAACCTGATTTAACAAAAAGCTCGTTGATCGTCTCGTCGCGCTGGGCGACGTAGAATACACCATCTCCGGGGCCAAAGGTTTCCCACGTATGTGGATACTGAATCTCCACTAAAGCTACTTCGTAAGGGCCGCGAAGATGCACAGCTTTTGCTAACTTAGTGGTGTAATCGGCGATGCTGTTTTCGGGATAAAGTTTGGCGGAGGCGTTGCAGGGCAGCGTGATAAAAAACGATCCATCCTCCATAGTTTACAGACGCATCAACTGTTTTTCAGGCACCCAAGAGTTAAACTTGTCAGGGTAACCTATCCACTTTACAAAACACAACGTTTTACCCCGAACTTTCTTCTTTTTCAGTATTTTTTCTATCCTGTAAACGCGTAGCTTGTCCAGAGTTACTTTTTGGACTTCTTCCGGGTAGAACGACCCTTCAATGAGCTCATCGGACAGGTCTTTCAGCTTATAAAGGGGGCTGAGGCCCCTAGTGTTTACAGCGTGAATTTTAAATATCTCGTCCGTATAGGTTTGTTCATATCCCTTTGTAAAAACACCCTTATAACAAACAATTCTGACGTGATCAGCTATTTTTAATACTGGTTTAACTTTTTTAATAGTGTCGTAACGCCCGTAGATATTTTTCCAAACGGTTAAAGAGTTCTCTTTTGTCACATCGACGGGGCGCCGCCTTATAGTTCTGTGGTATGTGTGGTTATAACTATACACCAAGTCTTGCAACTTGTCGATGTACCTGTACGTGTTTTGTTCTCTAAGATAGCGCCACATTTTAGTTTTCAGCTTTCTATTAAAACGCTCGACCAACGCGGCCTTAACAGCGTTTGTAGTTAAAAAATGATGTATTTTATAGGTTTCACAAAGATGCCGCATAGGTTTGTTTATAAACTCACGGCCCCGATCAGTCTGTAGCTTTCGGGGGGTTCGGCCGCTTAACTTAAATATCTGCTCAAAAGCGGTAGCCACGGTCGCCCCGGACTTATTTGAAAGGCCCGACACCCAGGCATATTTAGATAGAATATCAACGACCGTCAGCAGGTATTTTACACCATTATTTTCTTTAGAAAAATCCATCATCGACACAAGATCTGCCTGCCATTGCGCATCTATATCAGACACCACAACCTTGTTTCTTGTAAAGGTTTTTTTAACAGGTTTGTATAATGTGTAAGTATCCTCGTTACTCAACCAGTTTTTGACAGCTTCTTTTCTTATTCCAAATTTCCGTACTTCTCTGAATAAGGCGTCAACGCCCCCATAAGAGCCGACAGCTTTTGGCGTGTAGTAATGTTTTCGCAATATTTTGCTTTTTGCAGTCATTTTAGCTGTGTTTTAAACAGCGCCTACTCAACAACACGTCCTAACTGTTTATACAATTTTAAATAATCAAGCTATTATATTTATTGTAAAAAAGAAAAAACTGAATACATTTTTATTTTAAACAGTTTATGTATAGTAAATAAACATTATAAGACATTACACACAAATACATTTTATATACAGGCACAGTAAAAATGTATGTAAAACAAATAAAAGTATTATAAGATGTTTAATACAAACAAAATTTATATACAATCGCCAAAGTAAGAAAATTTACAACGTTAACCAAGCAGCTTGCAACAAGGGCGGTGGCCTCTTTTTAGGTAGTAATGCTCCACGCGGCGATACAGTAGGCGCACTTAATAACCCCGGGGGTGTAAAAGGGCTTCGAGCCACGTCAAAGGGCTCACTCAGCGACCGCTTTTTCAAATTATCGAAAAGTTCTCTTGTTCTTGTGTTACCAATAACCGTTGACGGGGCGTTCAGCTGTGCGATAGTCTCCATAAAATAGTCCCAACCGTGAGGTTTAATATTAGGCAAGCCGTGACTCTGGGTAGCTGTTCTAATCAGGTCAATAATGTTGGATCCGGGTACCGTTTGTTCTTTGTAAATGAACTCACCCATAGCGTTCCAGTACGGCTTATTACCAGAGCGGTACAGTTTACTTAACAATAGTTCGGCATTTTTTCTATAACGTGTGCTAATACTGTCAAGTATCTCGTTAGTATCTGTGTTGCTTGAGGCTGCATTTGACAATTGTTGTTGATCGGTTTGCGGCTGTGTAATCAGGGTTATACCATGCATTTCTTTACCGGACTGTTTGTTGAGCATTAAGTACCTCTGTAACACGACTGTGTAGCGCTTAATTTTTTCATCATCTGAAAGGTCATTTCTGTGTAGTATTTCACTAATCTCAGCATCTAAGCGCCGTATGGCTGTTTGGCGTATATCTGTTGCATCTACGGAGGTATTTTTAAGCCTGTCCATTTCATTTTTGGAAACCAGGAACATTTTCTCGGCATGCTGCATTATGAACCACCGGCTGTATTAGCTATCAGGCTAGTGATTAAAGGTATAGCAAAGCCGAGCAAAGCTCCTATAAAACCGCCGCTCTGGTTCACAATGCGTTTCTTTCCTTTAATGGAGTACTTTTTATCGCTTAATTTCTTTATAGCCCTACGCCATTTTTTCAATATATTTTTTTGCCGCTCTTTAAGGGGGATCTTTCCTTTAAGTATGTTGAGAGCTATCTCGCCAATAGCCGATATCAAATCATTACTGGCGTTACGTAATATTGATTTTCGGGCCTTCAGATTTGTTTTGACTAATGCTTTTAAAAGGTCCCAATTACGCCGGATCCTGCTAGACATCCTTACAGCAACAGCGCAGCTAACAAAAATAACCGTAAAGATGTGCGCTAACCCATTTTACAGCTTCTGTTTGCACACATACGCTACAGGCAGATCTGGAGGGAACAGACCGGTTCTGAGTCGCAGGTCCTCAGGCGTGTCAGATCTTAAATCTACAAGTAAATAGCCGTAAGGCTTGTGTGTAGCATCTTCAAAAGCTTCTAAAAAGAAACGTGTTTTACCGGGGTACATCTGCCGAGCCAACGTAATAACCTGTAATTTATCACGAGGGTTCTTAAAAAGGACCATGTATTTAGTGTTTAAATTTATGGTTCGGCTTTTCTTACCCTGACAAAAAACGTTTTGAACGAGATACATAATGCTCAAATTTCTGTGGTGTACGTATTTGGTGAATGCGTTTTGTATTTCAAGATTTTCACAAGCCGCCTCCATAAGATCATCAACAACCGCCAAATTTACCTTGTCCGTTGGAAAGAGATCCGCGTCTGTAAAATTTTGCGGTTTTCCTCGATAAACCTGATATTTGTAAACAAACGGTTTAGTTCATCATACAATTTCTGCCAACAAGCGTAAAACCAAATGACATTATCAGGTTTGTGCGACATTAACGTATCCTTGTGCATTAATACATTTTTAACAAAAAAACTCTTTCCGGAATTTGAGGGTCCTGCTAGAATACACGAAAAAGGGTGTTGAAATTGTGCAGTCATGTTTAATAGCCAAAAGGCAGCGTTGTAAAGTCAACCGTCAGCTGCCTCTTTGTGTAGACGCACTTTTGCGTTTTACGTAACGGTCTTGTCTCTATGGTCAAGCGCTTCCTATTTCTGAAAATGCCGTCTTGCTCGATGCCTATTGTTTTCTGCGTCTCGGGGTCGTTGTGTGAGTAATCCAACACAAGGTCTTTTAAACTGTCAAAATGAACAAACCGTGTGTTAGCGACATTGAGTGTTATACCCTTAACCTTCAATACGGTTTTCCCGTTGTTAAGTTTGTATCCGTAAGTCTTTGGGCCTGCGGATACAAACTCGGTAATGTGTGCATCGTCGCGTATTTCACTAGTTAGTTCACCGAGAAAATCACCCAAGGGTGGTGTCCATTCAGTCCCCTTACTCACGAATATGACTGAGTCTGTGTCGTGATAAAGGCAACGTTCCTGTAGCCTGTCTAGGAGCGTGTATAATTCGAGTCTGGCATAGGCGGTTGTAAAACAGGCTATAAAAATGTTTGTGTTTTTGTTGTGGGTGTAGCGCTCTTTTACATAGCGCCAATTGACTACGGCCGTATCGTCATCGATGAAATTAACCTCGGAGAGGTCGTAGTACGGCACAAAAGCTAATTTGAAAAGCTCGTCAGGGTCCGTGACTATGCTGGTACGTGACAAGTTAGAACGCTGGCCAAACTTACCCCACAAAGAGTTTAGGAACAGTTTTGAAATTTGTCTTTTTGCGGGGTTTACAGCTATCTTATCAGAGCGCAAACAGACATCTTCTTTTTTTTAAAATGCCGCTATGTAAGAGGTTTTTTCAGAATCCGTTTTACACCAACTGGGATAACCGGAAGCCTCCTGTTTATCTCTGAGGTGTAATTTGATGTACGGGGCGAACAAATCGTCTGTTGTATTCGGAAAATGCCAGATCTCGTAGATCTCGGCAATCCTGTAACCTTTTTGAACAGCTAAAACTAGCTCTATCGTACACCATGTACCGGTTAGGGACCGCTCATCGTCTGTGTGACTGCAAATGTCTTTCTGACAGCTCAAGGCGCATGTGTAACATAGCGGGAACATTAGTTTTTTATTTAGCTTTACAGGGAGGACCGGAAAAAATAAATCTCTTGGCGGGTAAACTTTAACTCGTGCAATGCCAAAGTATTTTTTGATGTATCCAAAATGATCATAAATGATTTTTGGGTGCCCTACAGGGTAAGTCTTAGTTTTATTAACAAAAGGGTACAGACTGGTGAAATCATAATAATGCACTGTTTCATCGACCTGCACCTTGTGGTAAAGTTTAATGGCGTTAGTGCGCCCACCGTAAAGCGCGTCACGAGGATCCAAAGGAGTCGGGAATTTCATTTTAATCAGAAAGTCTTTGACCCCCGAATCGTTTGCAATCATTTCCCGCCACTCGTGTTCCCACAGGACGCGGACCGTAAAGCCTTGTCGCTGTAGTCGACTTTTCCTGACTAGGAAAGCTTGGTACAGCTGTCCGTAGGACGATTTAGTAAGCTCGTTGCTGTCCTGCTCTTTATAGCACACAGGACACCCATGATAAAAACACCCCTGAAATTCAAAAGCGGTGTGTTTACCGTTAACAAAAGCATACCCGTCCAAAAAATATTTATCAACCTTTTTTTCACCGCCCTTTAACGCGTGTTGTATAGAAATGCCTTCAGCATGTTCAAGATACATGAGCCAATGTATAGCGGGTGTTGAAAAGCGTTTCTGGGTCTTGTGGTAATTATCTGCAGGTACAATCGCTATGGTATTTTTGGGTAGAAATTTAAACCGATACATGGCCATGCACACGGATGCCAATGTGATAAGCTGGAGTGGATCAATACATTTAGTGACCGTTCGGTATTTCTTTTCACGTTTAATGTATTGCAGCACTTTTTGTTCCGTCATGGCCATAATCGTGTCCCTGTAACACTCACAAGCCCTTCTCAAAACCTCAACATCCTGCTTACAGTAAGCTTTTAACTCTTTTTGAAAATTAAAGGTATCATTTTTATGTTTCTCATACCAATCTGTGAATTCTTTTTTCTCACAGGGCATCATGTATTCAAAGCCATAATACATAGCGGCCGGTAGGGCGCCTATGTAGTTTTGATTTTCGGCCGTGTTGAAAAAATGCGGGAAGTGACCCTTGGCGCCTGAAAAACCCATAGCCTCGGGCATCTTGCTGAGCTTCATAGGCATGAAATTCAGAGAGTCTATGAACCTAATTTTTAAGTCCTTCAGGGTAACGCACATTAACCGACCGCCTTGATTTATAATATCAATTTTAAATTTTTCATTAATCAGCGCCTGTAAAACAAAATAAGCGTCGTAGCGGCCTGCATTGTGAGCTATGAACGTGTAACCCGAAAACTTACCGTCGGCAAAAAATCGCACAAAGTCAAACGTACAGGTTTTTCCGCTAAACTGCCAGGAGTCGGGTCCGTATAGGGTGGTTGCGTAAATGAAATTGGGTATATGCAAGCCTGTTTCTTGCATGCATTCAAAATCGTAAAAGATGTATTTGTCAGTCATTTTTTTGGGGGTGTATGGCTGCATGTAACAAACATGGTCGTCAAATTTGTCAACCTGCCCGCCGCAGATGGTGCATTTTAAACCGTTACATTTGTGCTCATCGCCGTTGTCTATATATTTGTAACAAAATCCGCAAAAAGTTTTTTTCTTACAAAGAGTTTTATCACTAAGTGCCAGGTTTCTATGTGTTTCAAAACATGCCGCTGAACGGCAATACGTCCTACATATCGGGCAACGTGTATTATTAGACTGCTCCGCACAATTCTGGCTCTGGCACGCTTTACAAAACTGCATGCACCCGTGTCGGTATTTATGTTTGTATACAGTGCAACAAACATCGCAAAAATAATCGAAGCCGATGAAGGCTTTTAGATTTTTTATGCCATAATAATGCTTTTCATGGTGCAATATATAGACGGTCTTTTCTTTAGCGGTGCTTGCTGTGTGATAATAACACCACTGGCCCCTATTGTGGTACAAAATTTTAATTGTGATGCTTAATTTTTTTTCAAATTCAGCAACGTCAGTAAAAGACACCAAATACCCCTCGGGTATTTGTAAGTCTCTATGCAGTTGTCGAGCTTTCTCTAACAAGGCGGCATCGCCCAAAGCAGCACCCTCCAAAATAGTGTAAACACTAGCGGCCAGACAGACGTTATTATCGTAATTATTAAAATCGTATAAATGTTGTTTTTTACGCTCAATAATACGACTATACGCGATACCGCCCAAACGTCTTCGGGCCCCACCACGGCGGCACCTGACAATGATGACAACTAGTTTAAGTGTATTACCGGCTATGCACTCCGCGTTACTCTGTAAAGCGTTAGCGATATTGTCCAAAAATGTTTCGGCGCTAAATCCATCTCTAGAATACCTATTAGAAAAAATCGAATCAAGCGTTTCGCCGCCGTCTAAACGCAATTGTATGAAATCCCCCGGCTCGGCGTCCCGTAAAATCCTATCTAGCAATGTCTGTATAGCAGAGTGTATTGCATCAAGAGCGTCTATAAACGAGCGAATGGCTTCGAGGTTAGCGAATCTGAAGTGTTCCGTGTACATGGTACTGTTAAAATTCGCTAAGTCACGCTGTTGCTGATATACACGTTCTAGATAAACGGATCTAACATTTTGTGTTTCAGTGGATTCGTCTGTAATAGCCGTGTTATAGGGCCTGTCGCCTGAATGACGGCGCTTTGATTGCGTGTTTGAAGGGCTATTAGTGGGCGAGCTGTTTGGCCGACTGTGCTCCGCTTGCGCAGTCTGCGGTTGCTGATGTGTTTGTCCAGCATTCAGACGAGCCGACGCACCAGGCTTGTTACGACACTCCTGTCTTTTTTTGCTAACTATTTTGTTCGGACGCGCCGGCGGCCCATTGTTACGCCGGCTATGCCTTTTTTCTCTAGCTCTTTTAGAACGTTTAACTGAAAAACAGATTTTTATAGCCTTTTTTAACTTTCTAACCCTAGCACTTACAGTTGTTTTTGTGCTTTTAAAAGGACGTCCACCTCCACCAGTCATCACTAGTCAATCTCGGCGTAGCAGCTCTTTTTCAAGAGCGTCAAGATGCGTAATCAGTCGTATGCATTTGTCACGCGTAGCGTGTATTTGTCCCTCAGTATTTTTGTTGGGACTGTTAAACGCTAGAGACGTAGAGTCTTTAACGTAACATTTTAAATGCAACGCCACGCGTGCCATTTTGTCATTACATTTCGCGATATCCCTCAACGTCTTTCCACCCCGACAATAACAGGAATGGACAAGAGGCGCGTCTCGCTGTTGGGGTTCGCTTATCTGTTGTACGTTGCTGCATGTGTCTGGCGTGTCAAATGTGATGCGCTTTTTACAAGGTACTACATCCTGTGTATTGGGTGCTGGTGTTATGTCGCATAAAGCTGTAATATCATTTATTACGCTAGTTGGCTCACCACTCTGCAGACCCGGCAGCGGCGTTGTTAGAACTCCCGCTATCGGTGAAAACTGCTCCTGATGCTGTTTAGTGGTCGAGCGTTGTCTCTCTTTAGCGATTCGGGCTTTGTTGTTTTGTTTTCTTTTGGCTGAAAATTAAAGACAAACATTAAGATATAGTATTAAGAATTTTAAAGCGCTATAATTAAACAGCTATTATAAAAATATCGAAAAAATGCTAGAATTTATATAGTTGTGTTATTTGGATGTATAGCTACATAGCTAGATAAATGGATAGATAGATAGATAGATAGATAGATAGATTGATAACTATATATGTCATTAAAAATTTTAAGACAAGCAGACCGCTGTAGGTATTAAGAACATCAAGCGGCTCTAATTACAACAGAGCACACCGTGTAATATTAACTTACGGGCATCAGGACAGCGGATAACCGGCATTGCGGTATTTTCCGCCAGCCAACTGTCGCGGGCGTTAGTGATCGCCTCTGGTGGTTCGGGGAATGAAACAGTTCTGTTGGTACGTGCGCTGCTACCCGGCAGCTGAAAAACTTTAAATTACAAGGTTTGATTAAACAACATTGTTTTATACCGGTTTAAAAGTTATAGACATTGTTTTTTGAGCCGCTGTAGCTGGATCATTACCCTTTGTGTTAGCTTTCTTTGATTCCGTTTTGGAGCCGCCGGTCGTGGCCATTTTTCTTTTCAACGCTGCATTTAAAGAAAGTATTAGACTTATAGCCATTGTTTAAAATATATTACAGCCTCAATGCATTTTGATCCTTACGCTGTTTGCCCCGCTTGCGCTGCTTTTGTAGGGCCTCCTCGGATAGTGTCGCGATGTCATCAATTGTATAGACTTTTCTTTCCAGCGCTGTGTTTTTAAAAAGTGTATTAGAAATATAGATAATGTTTAAAACAGCCAACATCAAAGAAGTCGATCGAGCCTTACGGGTTCTGGCTAGCCTGGTCGTTTGTTTCATTTCAGGGCGCCCTGGGGTTGTGAGATCGATAACTCGCGACGGATCGTTCTCCTTTAGCTCGGCAGAATTGTTGTTGCTAGTAACTTCAATGTTTGAATGTACTGTATTTTCAGTATCAACGTCTCTGGTCGCGATTCCTAAAATGTCGCGGATTTGCGTGTCTGTAATAAATGTACATGAAATATAGCGAGCTCTAAAACTACATATGTAATAAAAGCATAAGCTGGTTATACTTACCGGGTAGGCAAGGTGATGTCGGATTGTAATCGGGTTCGCTTGAAATATACGTATGAACTAGCCCCATACTGGGCGAATCGTCTGAAAACAATTGCGCACCACCACCGCTAATGTACGACGCATAGTAATCATCGACCGCCATAAGCAGCTGCGCATCGGGCATGTTGTCATCCCCCCATAAATCTTGGTACGAATCCATCTAAACGAAAATGTATATTGTTAGTTAAATTACAACTATATAGCTGACACGTTCGATAGATAAATTGTAGTTGCGGTATTTGTCTGTATGTATACATAGATGGATAGCTAGGTACCTAGCTAACAGAGAGATGTAAAGCTAGATAGTTAGCTAGTTAGATAGATAGATGGATGGATTGATAGAATTTAGATAGTTGGGGGTATTTGGCGGTATGTACACATAGATAAAATGGATAGATAGATATATAGACAACGTAATCTCCTCAGTCCCTTTATTAGGGATCCTCGGGACATGAATTTATATTTCCATGACGGTCTTTAAGACCGAATAAAGTCCCTTTAGGGATCCCTATTTCGCAGTTAAAAGCGTCAACTTTATTAATTTAATTTCTACTTACAAATATATAAAGAACAAAAAAAACAAAGAATGGGTTAAAACTCTCAAGTTCAGTGAGGCATACCGATACAAACAATGATATACTGTATAATATCGACCTCTAGTGGAAGGTAGTGTCTATTAATAGGCACAAGAGTATGTAGCAGGGCATGGTGTATAGAGAGACACCCACATCGACCTCTATGATACAAATAGAGGTTACTTTGTAGCTGGTGAAACTTTGTATATGGCGTTTGCTATTAAAGTGTCCAATAGGGAATTGATACACCTGTGACCCAAAGCACGATTTCAATAGAGCCTGTTCAATACAGGTCGTCATATACATTCCTAATTATAATAAGTATATGGTTTAAAACGCTGAGCCTACATTAGAAACATTAAATAAACCCTTCTAAAAAGCTAGGTGTGATATAATACAGGTCCTCACATTAATACAATAAAAGACATTTACTGTAACTAGCCAGTTGTCAGACATTGCCACTAAGTGTTTGCATAACCAGGCAGCCAGGCTTAAATAAGTTGTCCAAAACTCCATACCGCTGAGAGTTTTAACCCATTCTTTGTTTTTTTTGTTCTTTATATATTTGTAAGTAGAAATTAAATTAATAAAGTTGACGCTTTTAACTGCGAAATAGGGATCCCTAAAGGGACTTTATTCGGTCTTAAAGACCGTCATGGAAATATATAGATATATAGACGTTACATAGATTCAGATAACATAAGACATATAGAATAGATAGATACATAGATAGATGTATAGATAGATAGATTGCTAGAATTTAGATAGTTGGGGGTATTTGGCGGTTTGTACACATAGCTAAAATAAGACATATTGAATAAATAGTGAAAGATATTGCTAGTTAAAATATAATCTAATTTGTATGTGGTAAAAGAAAAAAAAGCCAGTTATATTTGTCTGTATGTATACATAGATGGATAGCTAGGTACCTAGCTAACAGAGAGATGTAAAGCTAGATAGTTAGCTAGTTAGATAGATAGATGGATGGATTGATAGAATTTAGATAGTTGGGGGTATTTGGCGGTGTGTACACATAGATAAAATGGATAGATAGATATATAGACGTTACATAGATTCAGATAACATAAGACATATATAATAGATAGATACATAGATAGATGTATAGATAGATTGCTAGAATTTAGATAGTTGGGGGTATTTGGAGGCATGTACACATAGCTAAAATAAGACATATTGAATAAATAGTGAAAGATATTGCTAGTTAAAATATAATCTAATTTGTATGTGGTAAAAGAAAAAAAAGCCAGTTAGTAAAGCATTACGAATATAAATAAGCAACGTTACATAGCGACAGCTAAAATAATGCATACTCAAAATAGTGAAAGCTTTAAAAGCACAAGTGCCAATGGCTCTTACCTTAAATGTATTATGACTTGTTGGTCTCTGCGTCTATGTGCCCAAGTCTCTCTGTGATAGCCATGCAGAGACTGGACCCTGTTTATATAGGCGGTCCGTGTTGTAACACATGTCAGGTGGTAGCGATTAGCATATTGCATAGTTGCAAAAAAAAAAAAAAAAAAAAAGATCAAGCTGTATAAAATGATATAAAGAGATATCAATGTGTTTAGCCTTTATAGCAATGTTATAAAATTACAAAAAATATTATTTATAATACCTAATTAAATTATAGTAGTTAAATTATGTTTTATAAGAATTTATATGTTTATTATAGGCCTTTTTATGCATTAATCTTAATTTTATATCAATAGCTTATCGGGTGCTATAAAAGGACTTATGAGTGTCTTTTGCTTTTATTTAAAATGAAACTTATAAACTGTATAAAATGATATAATGTGTTTTTGATGTCCCTGACAGGGGGCTATGGCCTTGTAGAGCAACACGATGACAGGGTCTGGGGCAATCTTGAATTAAGCAATGTGTTTGTAGATAAGCCATTTAGGCCCGTATCGATTGAAAATGTGCTTTGCAAGCTGGCGTGTCGATGACAGGGTCTGGGGCAATCTTGAATTGAACAATGTGTTTTGCAAACATTTGTGATCAGCAGTTTGAAGAGAAATAAGGGACAGTCTTGAATTGAGCAATGTGTTTGCAAACATTTGTTCTCAGCAGTTTCAAGAGATATAAACTTGATATCAAACTATAGACTTTTTATATCAAACACTATAAATTTTATATAAAATTGATATCAAGCTATATAAAAAGGGGGCGTGTAAAAGGGGCGTGGTACCTGTCACTTTGACGAACCATATACCCTCTATCTACTGGTATAAAAGAAGAAAATCTAATGACATGGCCTCCTTGTTCACCTGATCTGAACCCCATTGAGAACCTGTGGTCCATCATCAAATGTGAGATTTACAAGGAGGGAAAACAGTCCACCTCTCTGAACAGTGTCTGGGAGGCTGTGGTTGCTGCTGCACGCAATGTTCATAGTGAACAGATCAAAACACTGACAGAATCCATGGATGGCAGGCTTTTGAGTGTCCTTGCAAAGAAAGGTGGCTCTATTGGTCACTGATTTGTTTTTGTTTTGTTTTTGAATGTCAGAAATGTATATTTGTGAATGTTGAGATGTTATATTGGTTTCACTGGTAAAAATAAATAATTGAAATGGGTATATATTTGTTTTTTGTTAAGTTGCCTAATAATTATGTACAGTAATAGTCACCTGCACACACAGATATCCCCCTAAAATAGCTAAAACTAAAAACAAACTAAAAACTACTTCCAAAAATATTCAGCTTTGATATTAATGAGTTTTTTGGGTTCATTGAGAACATGGTTGTTGTTCAATAATAAAATTAATCCTCAAAAATACAACTTGCCTAATAATTCTGCACTCCCTGTATTTGTCTACCATTTATTACTAATCCTGAGCTTTGCCACTCCATTTATTTATACCTAACAACATAAGCTGCTATATTTGGGTTATATACCCCCACAATCCTAGACACTAGGGATATTGGCGCCTCTCTGTGGTCCTTTTTTTTTTTTAGCGTCCCCACGGTACCCTACCTTTTCTTTCCAACCACCCACCTTGAGGGAATCAAAGTGAGTTGAGACCATTGGCAGCCTGCCCTCACCTGTTCCACTATCTTCGTTTTACCCTTTTTTTTCCTAATATTCAGGTGAAATCAAAGGACACTTATTCTGCCCCACCTTTGGCGCCCTGCGAAGTTACCCCTGGACCATCGTTCTGAAGGCCCAGTGACTAACCCTCTTTTTTACCTTTTCCTGTCTCTCCCTTTCATAAAAGACAGATGGTCTATTGACTTGTTCACAGAATTTACATGTATGTGTATGGCTATGTAAGGGTACTTTCACACTTGCGGCAGAGTAATCTGGCAAGCAGTGCCTGATCAGTCATAAAAAATGCATTGAAATGCCGGATCCGTCTTTCCGGTGTCATCCAGCAAAACGGATCCGGCATTTATTTTTTTCACCTTTTTTCGGTCTGCGCGTGTGCAGACCGGAAGGACTGATCCGGCATTCCGGTATTTTGAATGCCAGATCCGGCACTAATACATTCCTATGGGGTAAAATGCCGGATCCGGCATTCAGGCAAGTCTTCAGTTTTTTTCACCAGAGATAAAACCGTAGCATGCTGCGGTTTTATCTTTTGCCTGATCAGTCAAAATGACTGAACTGAAGACATCCTGATGCATCCTGAACGGATTACTCTCCATTCAGAATGCATGGGGATATGCCTGATCAGTTCTTTTCTGGTATAGAGCCGGTGTTTTATTTATTTTTGGTACAGATTTTTTACACAGTGCAAATCTGCCGTACGAAAATCCAGGCCGGTAGTTCCGCCACATGTGATTGTACCGTAAAAGTATATCGTAGATTTCAATTTTATCTACTTTTCAGCCTCGCATAGGAGCAACCATATTTTGTAAATAACTGCTGTAGGTCAGGATTTAAAAAAAAGAAAATGGTCTGTCCTCGCAATGCAACCTTTAGTGATCATGTGCTTGTGTCTCGTCTGAGAATATAATTCATGTTGGAGAGAATGAAATCTATAATAGAAGAAAACGTAAGGCAGCTCTCACCTGCAGTAGTAAAATCACCAGAGGTGCACGGATGCCGCTCCTGGATGCGGTATATACAGTAAGAAAAAGAAGAAAATCCAGCTCTCTCCGGTGAAAAAATGAAAAACTTTAATCCAGCAAGTTTAAAATCCATACAGGTGTACAAATAGCAGTCAACGCGTTTCAGACCTCAGAGAAATATGGGTCCTTCCTCATGACAAACGTGTTTATGAAATGGGAGCTCCCTCTTAAGTAGCACATACTAACCCCAGGCTGATAGGTATCACCTGGGAGGTGGAGACCCAAGGGGGCGTTCCCATGCACATGACACAGAAGAAAACCCTTTTTAACCCCTTAAGTACACATGACGTATCGGTACGGCATGTTTCCCGAGTCCTTAAGGACACATGACGTACCGGTACGTCATGTGTTGTTCCGATCACTGCCGTGCGGCCGGCTGTGATCGGAACAAGGTGCCTGCTCAAATCATTGAGCAGGCACCTCGGCTAAATGCGCGGGGGGGTCCCGTGACCCCCCCCATGTCCGCGATCGCAACAAACCGCAGGTCAATTCAGACCTGCGGTTTGTTGCGCTTTCTGCAGTTTCTGATCGCTGCGGTCCCTGACCGCGGCGATCAGAAACTTTAGTGTGGCGAAAATATATATTTATCACCCCCCCCCCCCTGCACCTCTGAATGATTTTAGCCCGGTGGGAGGTGCAGGGGGGGGTGTTGCGGGCGGTGGGGGCGGTGCGGGAGGCGGGCGGTGCGGCAGGCGGGATCGCGATCCCCCGCCTGCCTCCCATTGAATAATCGTTGGTGTAGAGTGGGTATACCAGGGTGCCAGCACATTGCTGGCACCCTGGTATAAACGGCTGACATCGGTGATGCGATGTCAGCCGTTTAACCCTTTCCATACAGCGGTCCGTACGGACCGCTGTATGGAAAAAGTTAACAGTAAGAGGGAGCTCCCTCCCTCTCCGATCGGGGGGCTGCAGTGCCTTTGCAGCCCCCCGATGCAGAGGGAGAGAGCCCCCAGACATCCCCCCGCAGCCCCGTCCTTACCCTTCCCCGTCTGCGCAGTTCTGACCACTACTGAGCAGACGGGGAAGGTTCCCATGGCAACAGGACGCCTGATCAGGCGTCCTGCTGTCCATGGTGCTGAACAGATCTGTGCTGAAAGCATAGATCTGTTCAGTGTAAGTAAAATACAATACAGAGCCCTATATAGAGTACAGTACTGTATTATACAGACATCAGACCCACTGGATCTTCAAGAACCAAGTGGGTCTGGGTCAAAAAAAATGTGAAAAAAAGGTAAAAATCAAAAAACACATTTATCACTGATTAAAAATTAAAAAAATAAAATTCCCTACACATGTTTGGTATCGCCGCGTCCGTAACGACCTGATCTATAAAACGGTCATGTTACTTTACCCGAACGGTGAACGCCATAAAAATAAAAAATAAAAAACTATGATGAAATTTAAATTTTGTCCACCTTACTTCCCAAAAAAAGGTAATAAAAGTGATCAAAAAAGTCGCATGTACGCCAAAATTGTAACAATCAAACCGTCATCTCATCCCGCAAAAAATGAGACCCTACTTAAGATAATCGCCCAAAAACTGAAAAAACTATGGCTCTTAGACTATGGAAACACTAAAACATCATTTTTTTTGTTTCAAAAATGAAATCATTGTGTAAAACTTTCATAAATAAAAATAAAGTATACATATTAGGTATCGCCGCGTCCGTATCGACCGGCTCTATAAAAATATCACATGACCTAACCCCTCAGGTGACCACCGTAAAAAAATAAAAATAAAAACGGTGTAAAAAAAGCCATTTTTTGTCATCTTACGTCACAAAAAGTGTAATAGCAAACGATCAAAAAGTCATATGCACCCCAAAATAGTGCAAATCAAACCGTCATCTCATCCCGCAAAAAATGAGACCCTACTTAAGATAATTGCCCAAAAACTGAAAAAACAATGGCTCTTAGACTATGGAGACACTAAAACATTTTTTTTGTTTTAAAAATGAAATCATTGTGTAAAACGTACATAAATAAAAAAAATTGTATACATATTAGGTATCGCCGCGTCCGTGACAACCTGCTCTATAAAATTACCACATGATCTAACCTGTCAGATGAATGTTGTAAATAACAAAAAAAAAAAAAACGCTGCCAAAAAAGCTATTTCTTGTTACCTTGCCGCACAAAAAGTGTAATATAGAGCAACCAAAAATCATATGTACCCTAAACTAGTACCAACAAAACTGCCACCCTATCCCGTAGTTTCTAAAATGGGGTCACTTTTTTGGAGTTTCTACTCTAGGGGTGCATCAGGGGGGCTTCAAATGGGACATGGTGTAAAAAAAAACAGTCCAGCAAAACCTGCCTTCCAAAAACCGTATGGCATTCCTTTCCTTCTGCGCCCTGCCGTGTGCCCGTACAGCAGTTTACGACCACATATGGGGTGTTTCTGTAAACTACAGAATCAGGGCCATAAATAATGAGTTTTGTTTGGCTGTTAACCCTTGCTTTGTAACTGGAAAAAAAATTTTTTAATGGAAAATATGCCAAAAAAGTGAAATTTTGAAATTGTATCTCTATTTTCCATTAAATCTTGTGCAACACCTAAAGGGTTAACCATGTTTGTAAAATCAGTTTTGAATACCTTGAGGGGTGTAGTTTCTTAGATGGGGTCACTTTTATGGAGTTTATAATCTGGGGGTGCATCAGGGGGGCTTCAAATGGGACTTGGTGTCAAAAAACCGGTCCATAAAAATCAGCCCTCCAAAAAAACGGCGCACCTTTCCCTCTACGCCCCGCTGTGTGGCCGTACAGTAGTTTACGACCACATATGGGGTGTTTCTGTAAACAGCAGAGTCAGGGCAATAAAGATAGTCTTGTTTGGCTGTTAACCCTTGCTTTGTTAGTGGAAAAAATGGGTTAAAATGGAAAATTAGGCAAAAAAATGAAATTCTCAAATTTCATCGCCATTTGCCAATAACTCTTGTGCAACACCTAAAGGGTTAACGACGTATGTAAAATCAGTTTTGAATACCTTGAGGGGTGTACTTTCTTAGATAGGGTCACTTTTATGGAGTTTCTACTCTAGGGGTGCATCAGGGGGCTTCAAATGGGACATGGTGTAAATAAACCAGTCCATAAAAATCAGCCTTCCAAAAACCAAACGGCGCACCTTTCACTCTACGCCCCGCTGTGTGGCCGTACAGTAGTTTACGGCCACATATTGGGTATTTCTGTAAACGGCAGAGTCAGGGCAATAAAGATATAGTCTTGTTTGGCTGTTAACCCTTGCTTTGTTAGTGGAAAAAATGGGTTAAAATGAAAAATTAGACAAAAAAATAAAATTCTCAAATTTCCTCCCCATTTGCCAATAACTCTTGTGCAACACCTAAAGGGTTAACAACGTATTCAAAATCAGTTTTGAATACCTTGAGGGGTGTAGTTTCTTAGATGGGGTCATTTTTGGGTGGTTTCTATTATGTAAGCCTTGCAAAGTGACTTGAGACCTGAACTGGTCCCTAAAAATTGAGTTTTTGTAAATTTCTGAAAAATTTCAAGATTTGCTTCTAAACTTCTAAGCCTTATAACATCCCCAAAAAATAAAATATCATTCCCAAAATAATTCAAACATGAAGTAGACATATGGGGAATGTAAAGTCATCACAATTTTTGGGGGTATTACTATGTATTACAGAAGTAGAGAAACTGGAACTTTGAAATTTGCAAATTTTTCCAAATTTTTGTTAAATTAGGTCTTTTTTGGTGCAAAAAAAATAATTTTTTTGACTTCATTTTACCAGTGTCATGAAGTACAATATGTGACGAAAAAACAATCTCAGAATGGCCTGGATAAGTCAAAGCGTTTTAAAGTTATCAGCACTTGAAGTGACTCTGGTCAGATTTGCAAAAAATGGCCTGGTCCTTAAGGTGAAATAGGGCTGTGTCCTTAAGGGGTTAATCAAGGGCAAACACCAGCAAAAAGGGGAAAAAAAAGGAAAAGAACCTTACATACAGGTAAATTAAATCACGATGGCTACTTTCACACCTGCGTTCGGAGCGGATCCGTCTGGTATCTGCACAGACGGATCCGCACCTATAATTCAAACGCTTAGATGCTTTCAGAACGGATTCGCCCGCATCACCATGAACAAAAAAAAAAATGTTTCTCTTTTTTCTCCCTTCTCCACGGCAACGCAAACGGATCCGTCCCGACCCCACACCAGATAGATAGATATATAGACGTTACATAGATTCAGATAACATAAGACATATATAATAGATAGATACATAGATAGATGTATAGATAGATTGCTAGAATTTAGATAGTTGGGGGTATTTGGAGGCATGTACACATAGCTAAAATAAGACATATTGAATAAATAGTGAAAGATATTGCTAGTTAAAATATAATCTAATTTGTATGTGGTAAAAGAAAAAAAAGCCAGTTAGTAAAGCATTACGAATATAAATAAGCAACGTTACATAGCGACAGCTAAAATAATGCATACTCAAAATAGTGAAAGCTTTAAAAGCACAAGTGCCAATGGCTCTTACCTTTAAATGTATTATGACTTGTTGGTCTCTGCGTCTATGTGCCCAAGTCTCTCTGTGATAGCCATGCAGAGACTGGACCCTGTTTATATAGGCGGTCCGTGTTGTAACACATGTCAGGTGGTAGCGATTAGCATATTGCATAGTTGCAAAAAAAAAAAAAAAAAAAAAAAGATCAAGCTGTATAAAATGATATAAAGAGATATCAATGTGTTTAGCCTTTATAGCAATGTTATAAAATTACAAAAAATATTATTTATAATACCTAATTAAATTATAGTAGTTAAATTATGTTTTATAAGAATTTATATGTTTATTATAGGCCTTTTTATGCATTAATCTTAATTTTATATCAATAGCTTATCGGGTGCTATAAAAGGACTTATGAGTGTCTTTTGCTTTTATTTAAAATGAAACTTATAAACTGTATAAAATGATATAATGTGTTTTTGATGTCCCTGACAGGGGGCTATGGCCTTGTAGAGCAACACGATGACAGGGTCTGGGGCAATCTTGAATTAAGCAATGTGTTTGTAGATAAGCCATTTAGGCCCGTATCGATTGAAAATGTGCTTTGCAAGCTGGCGTGTCGATGACAGGGTCTGGGGCAATCTTGAATTGAACAATGTGTTTTGCAAACATTTGTGATCAGCAGTTTGAAGAGAAATAAGGGACAGTCTTGAATTGAGCAATGTGTTTGCAAACATTTGTTCTCAGCAGTTTCAAGAGATATAAACTTGATATCAAACTATAGACTTTTTATATCAAACACTATAAATTTTATATAAAATTGATATCAAGCTATATAAAAAGGGGGCGTGTAAAAGGGGCGTGGTACCTGTCACTTTGACGAACCATATACCCTCTATCTACTGGTATAAAAGAAGAAAATCTAATGACATGGCCTCCTTGTTCACCTGATCTGAACCCCATTGAGAACCTGTGGTCCATCATCAAATGTGAGATTTACAAGGAGGGAAAACAGTCCACCTCTCTGAACAGTGTCTGGGAGGCTGTGGTTGCTGCTGCACGCAATGTTCATAGTGAACAGATCAAAACACTGACAGAATCCATGGATGGCAGGCTTTTGAGTGTCCTTGCAAAGAAAGGTGGCTCTATTGGTCACTGATTTGTTTTTGTTTTGTTTTTGAATGTCAGAAATGTATATTTGTGAATGTTGAGATGTTATATTGGTTTCACTGGTAAAAATAAATAATTGAAATGGGTATATATTTGTTTTTTGTTAAGTTGCCTAATAATTATGTACAGTAATAGTCACCTGCACACACAGATATCCCCCTAAAATAGCTAAAACTAAAAACAAACTAAAAACTACTTCCAAAAATATTCAGCTTTGATATTAATGAGTTTTTTGGGTTCATTGAGAACATGGTTGTTGTTCAATAATAAAATTAATCCTCAAAAATACAACTTGCCTAATAATTCTGCACTCCCTGTATTTGTCTACCATTTATTACTAATCCTGAGCTTTGCCACTCCATTTATTTATACCTAACAACATAAGCTGCTATATTTGGGTTATATACCCCCACAATCCTAGACACTAGGGATATTGGCGCCTCTCTGTGGTCCTTTTTTTTAGCGTCCCCACGGTACCCTACCTCTTTCTTTCCAACCACCCACCTTGAGGGAATCAAAGTGAGTTGAGACCATTGGCAGCCTGCCCTCACCTGTTCCACTATCTTCGTTTTACCCTTTTTTTTCCTAATATTCAGGTGAAATCAAAGGACACTTATTCTGCCCCACCTTTGGCGCCCTGCGAAGTTACCCCTGGACCATCGTTCTGAAGGCCCAGTGACTAACCCTCTTTTTTACCTTTTCCTGTCTCTCCCTTTCATAAAAGACAGATGGTCTATTGACTTGTTCACAGAATTTACATGTATGTGTATGGCTATGTAAGGGTACTTTCACACTTGCGGCAGAGTAATCTGGCAAGCAGTGCCTGATCAGTCATAAAAAATGCATTGAAATGCCGGATCCGTCTTTCCGGTGTCATCCAGCAAAACGGATCCGGCATTTATTTTTTTCACCTTTTTTCGGTCTGCGCGTGTGCAGACCGGAAGGACTGATCCGGCATTCCGGTATTTTGAATGCCAGATCCGGCACTAATACATTCCTATGGGGTAAAATGCCGGATCCGGCATTCAGGCAAGTCTTCAGTTTTTTTCACCAGAGATAAAACCGTAGCATGCTGCGGTTTTATCTTTTGCCTGATCAGTCAAAATGACTGAACTGAAGACATCCTGATGCATCCTGAACGGATTACTCTCCATTCAGAATGCATGGGGATATGCCTGATCAGTTCTTTTCTGGTATAGAGCCGGTGTTTTATTTATTTTTGGTACAGATTTTTTACACAGTGCAAATCTGCCGTACGAAAATCCAGGCCGGTAGTTCCGCCACATGTGATTGTACCGTAAAAGTATATCGTAGATTTCAATTTTATCTACTTTTCAGCCTCGCATAGGAGCAACCATATTTTGTAAATAACTGCTGTAGGTCAGGATTTAAAAAAAAGAAAATGGTCTGTCCTCGCAATGCAACCTTTAGTGATCATGTGCTTGTGTCTCGTCTGAGAATATAATTCATGTTGGAGAGAATGAAATCTATAATAGAAGAAAACGTAAGGCAGCTCTCACCTGCAGTAGTAAAATCACCAGAGGTGCACGGATGCCGCTCCTGGATGCGGTATATACAGTAAGAAAAAGAAGAAAATCCAGCTCTCTCCGGTGAAAAAATGAAAAACTTTAATCCAGCAAGTTTAAAATCCATACAGGTGTACAAATAGCAGTCAACGCGTTTCAGACCTCAGAGAAATATGGGTCCTTCCTCATGACAAACGTGTTTATGAAATGGGAGCTCCCTCTTAAGTAGCACATACTAACCCCAGGCTGATAGGTATCACCTGGGAGGTGGAGACCCAAGGGGGCGTTCCCATGCACATGACACAGAAGAAAACCCTTTTTAACCCCTTAAGTACACATGACGTATCGGTACGGCATGTTTCCCGAGTCCTTAAGGACACATGACGTACCGGTACGTCATGTGTTGTTCCGATCACTGCCGTGCGGCCGGCTGTGATCGGAACAAGGTGCCTGCTCAAATCATTGAGCAGGCACCTCGGCTAAATGCGCGGGGGGGTCCCGTGACCCCCCCCATGTCCGCGATCGCAACAAACCGCAGGTCAATTCAGACCTGCGGTTTGTTGCGCTTTCTGCAGTTTCTGATCGCTGCGGTCCCTGACCGCGGCGATCAGAAACTTTAGTGTGGCGAAAATATATATTTATCACCCCCCCCCCCCCTGCACCTCTGAATGATTTTAGCCCGGTGGGAGGTGCAGGGGGGGGTGTTGCGGGCGGTGGGGGCGGTGCGGGAGGCGGGCGGTGCGGCAGGCGGGATCGCGATCCCCCGCCTGCCTCCCATTGAATAATCGTTGGTGTAGAGTGGGTATACCAGGGTGCCAGCACATTGCTGGCACCCTGGTATAAACGGCTGACATCGGTGATGCGATGTCAGCCGTTTAACCCTTTCCATACAGCGGTCCGTACGGACCGCTGTATGGAAAAAGTTAACAGTAAGAGGGAGCTCCCTCCCTCTCCGATCGGGGGGCTGCAGTGCCTTTGCAGCCCCCCGATGCAGAGGGAGAGAGCCCCCAGACATCCCCCCGCAGCCCCGTCCTTACCCTTCCCCGTCTGCGCAGTTCTGACCACTACTGAGCAGACGGGGAAGCTTCCCATGGCAACAGGACGCCTGATCAGGCGTCCTGCTGTCCATGGTGCTGAACAGATCTGTGCTGAAAGCATAGATCTGTTCAGTGTAAGTAAAATACAATACAGAGCCCTATATAGAGTACAGTACTGTATTATACAGACATCAGACCCACTGGATCTTCAAGAACCAAGTGGGTCTGGGTCAAAAAAAATGTGAAAAAAAGGTAAAAATCAAAAAACACATTTATCACTGATTAAAAATTAAAAAAATAAAATTCCCTACACATGTTTGGTATCGCCGCGTCCGTAACGACCTGATCTATAAAACGGTCATGTTACTTTACCCGAACGGTGAACGCCATAAAAATAAAAAATAAAAAACTATGATGAAATTGAAATTTTGTCCACCTTACTTCCCAAAAAAAGGTAATAAAAGTGATCAAAAAAGTCGCATGTACGCCAAAATTGTAACAATCAAACCGTCATCTCATCCCGCAAAAAATGAGACCCTACTTAAGATAATCGCCCAAAAACTGAAAAAACTATGGCTCTTAGACTATGGAAACACTAAAACATCATTTTTTTTGTTTCAAAAATGAAATCATTGTGTAAAACTTTCATAAATAAAAATAAAGTATACATATTAGGTATCGCCGCGTCCGTATCGACCGGCTCTATAAAAATATCACATGACCTAACCCCTCAGGTGACCACTGTAAAAAAATAAAAATAAAAACGGTGTAAAAAAAGCCATTTTTTGTCATCTTACGTCACAAAAAGTGTAATAGCAAACGATCAAAAAGTCATATGCACCCCAAAATAGTGCAAATCAAACCGTCATGGCTGTTAACCCTTGCTTTGTTAGTGGAAAAAATGGGTTAAAATGAAAAATTAGACAAAAAAATAAAATTCTCAAATTTCCTCCCCATTTGCCAATAACTCTTGTGCAACACCTAAAGGGTTAACAACGTATTCAAAATCAGTTTTGAATACCTTGAGGGGTGTAGTTTCTTAGATGGGGTCATTTTTGGGTGGTTTCTATTATGTAAGCCTTGCAAAGTGACTTGAGACCTGAACTGGTCCCTAAAAATTGAGTTTTTGTAAATTTCTGAAAAATTTCAAGATTTGCTTCTAAACTTCTAAGCCTTATAACATCCCCAAAAAATAAAATATCATTCCCAAAATAATTCAAACATGAAGTAGACATATGGGGAATGTAAAGTCATCACAATTTTTGGGGGTATTACTATGTATTACAGAAGTAGAGAAACTGGAACTTTGAAATTTGCAAATTTTTCCAAATTTTTGTTAAATTAGGTCTTTTTTGGTGCAAAAAAAATAATTTTTTTGACTTCATTTTACCAGTGTCATGAAGTACAATATGTGACGAAAAAACAATCTCAGAATGGCCTGGATAAGTCAAAGCGTTTTAAAGTTATCAGCACTTGAAGTGACTCTGGTCAGATTTGCAAAAAATGGCCTGGTCCTTAAGGTGAAATAGGGCTGTGTCCTTAAGGGGTTAATCAAGGGCAAACACCAGCAAAAAGGGGAAAAAAAAGGAAAAGAACCTTACATACAGGTAAATTAAATCACGATGGCTACTTTCACACCTGCGTTCGGAGCGGATCCGTCTGGTATCTGCACAGACGGATCCGCACCTATAATTCAAACGCTTAGATGCTTTCAGAACGGATTCGCCCGCATCACCATGAACAAAAAAAAAAATGTTTCTCTTTTTTCTCCCTTCTCCACGGCAACGCAAACGGATCCGTCCCGACCCCACACCGAAAGTCAATGGGGGACGGATCCGTCCGAAACACGTTTGTCATGAGGAAGGACCCATATTTCTCTGAGGTCTGAAACGCGTTGACTGCTATTTGTACACCTGTATGGATTTTAAACTTGCTGGATTAAAGTTTTTCATTTTTTCACCGGAGAGAGCTGGATTTTCTTCTTTTTCTTACTGTATATACCGCATCCAGGAGCGGCATCCGTGCACCTCTGGTGATTTTACTACTGCAGGTGAGAGCTGCCTTACGTTTTCTTCTATTATTGCTTACCTGGTGGCGTGCACTCCCTGCAAGGACTTTGTATACATACAGCAAGTTTTTTCTGTATTCCCTTGGAGCATGGCACATATCTCGTTACGCCCTGTGGAAAATGATGACAACAGGATAAGAAGGATGAATGCCATTTTTGACGCTCCTAAACAGGAATTACAGGATGTACTCAATATGAAAATGCAGATGTCGACATTCGAAAATCTGTTACTAAAGGAGTTACGGACATGGTGGGATGCCACTTCATTGCAGAAGTATATTGACAAGAATATTATCCCCCGTGGCTTACGGATTAAGAAGAATCCGACGACCATCTATTCTGACTCCTTTGTTTTGCAGTGGCAAACTATTTTATCGGATTGCTCATTTAAATTGATGGAGCTGATAATACATCATGAACAGGATTCCCTCTCTGCCTTGAGAGAGGAAATAAAAACAGCACAGGACCTGTTATCAGCCCATGCCGACATGCCAAGTTTTGCGGATGCAGACAATCAACTGAAGAGCAATCTTGAAAAGGTAGAGGAAGATCTTATACTCTTCAAACAGAGCAAATTTAATAGGGATCTGCTTGACTACAGCAACAACACAGTTTACACCTGGGCTGAAGTACGCAGGAGCACACCGCGCTCCATTTTACGCTGATCTCGCAATAGACAAAGAAGATCTGGCCGTGTATCATTTAGTTCTAGTGAACGCGACTCACAGGAGTCTTCACCAGATGCTACTGATCCCCCGATGAGCAGTGTGGAAAGGGATCCCAATCCACGTTTAACACCTGCCAATCAGCACAGTAAAGATGCAAAAAACGACGGGCAGGCTGGCGGCACCGGAAAAAGTCACCGCTACCCGTCCAGACAGAAAAGATAAATGAAGACATACAAGTCATCAATCTGTCGGCATCTATTATTTCATCCCAGCAAATTATGGTCTTACAAAAGGGACTTTCGTTTTCTCCCACGCATCATTTCAACTTGTACCGAACGATCCTCGATGTTAATAGGTTCGCCCGGAACCTAACGTTGAGGAAACATTTCCGGGGGGAACCTCTGGGTGATGCACTTGGCAGTGTTGTTTCCTCTTCACCACAAGCTTCACAGGACTTTGATATCCGTCAGGACGATGTTGCTTCCTCCCTGCAACGGGCCCCACGTGACCCCGACTGTGGTCATGACGGCGCCACCCTCTCTTTGCAGTTAGCTCCATGGGACTCGGATATCGTCCATAGCAACACTGTTCCCTCCTTACAGCAGACCACACGAGACTCTGGTAGGAACCATGGTAACGCCGCTTTTTCTCCCCAGCAGCCCCCAATGAACCCTGCCATTAATCATGGACATGACAGCAGGCCTTTATCTACAGCATGCACTGATATGTCTAGTAGTAAGTCTGTTAATGTTAATGTTACGCCAGTATTATATGGCAATACTATGAGCTTTGCTGAACTTGTCCATTGTAATTTTCTTCAAACTGGTACTAGGGATGAGGGGGGTCATGTTAATACCTCTGTGTCCTTTAAAACACATAATAGGGATTTTTACCCTATTCAATCTCGTTCAATTGCCTTAGACAAATACCAGGAATTGGTTGAAAAAGAATTATGTCTTTTGCATGATACTTCGAGGACACAGAGTTATTCCAACATGACCGCAGTGGAAAAAATTGCCTTGCGTGATCTAGGAGCAAGGGAGGATATCATCATTAAGGAGGCAGATTAGGGGGGGTCAGTAGTTGTATTGGATAAGGGCCTGTATGGATCCCTTGTCACCACTATGCTGGATGATACTAATGTTTATGTTCGTTTGCCCTATGACCCATTGAGGAATTTTCAATCAGAAATGAAGAAACTCCTGGACTGTGGGGTATCATGTGGCTGTCTTAGTGTTAGGGAGAGGGAATACATCTTTGTGGAACATCCTATAGCACCTATTTTTCATGCTTTGCCTAAAGTCCACAAGGATGTATTCCCCCCACCCCTCAGACCCATTGTGGCTGGTATCGGCTCATATTCTGAGCGATTTTCTGAGTGGGTGGACTCCCTATTACAGCCCCTGATACCACACATTCCAGGGTTTCTTAAGGACACTAGGGCGGTGCTACAAGCCTTTGCTGAATTCAAGTGGAAGGATAACTACTCGTGGATAACAGCGGATATTACATCCCTATACACTAATATTCCCCACAATTTGGCCATCATTGCGCTGAGGTGGTTTTTTGAATACTACAGTGACTACACCCAGACTTTGAGGGAATATGTTGTCCACGTGGTGGATTTCCTCCTCAGGCACAATTATTTTTTGTTTGGTGAGAATTTTTATCTTCAGGTGTCGGGGGTGTCGATGGGGGCTAAGTTCTCTCCCTCCATAGCTAATATATTTATGGCATGGTGGTAGGGACACTTTCTCCTCATCGACGCCCTCCCACTCCTGGACCACCTACTCTGGTATGGACGTTACATTGATGACCTGCTGATGGTTGGTGTGGTCTGGTGATGTGACGTCCATACCAGAGCTTATAAAATATTTTAATTCCAAGGTGGATGACATACAATTAGTTTTTCATACTCACCGAACTGAGATACAATTTCTGGATCTGTGCCTGAGGGGGGACCCCTCCACCAGTGTAGTTAATACACTAACTCACCGCAAACAACTAGCAGGTAATACCATACTTCTGGCCAAGTCATGCCATCCCTCCCATACTATCCATAGCATTCCTAGGGGGGAACTTATACGTGCCCGTCGTAACTGTTCCGATCAGAGAGCTTTTGAGATAGAAGCCTCTAATATTACTAATAGACTGTTACGCAGGGACTATTTACAGCAGGATATACAACATGCTAAAAAAATGGTTTCACAAATCAACAGACAGTCATTGATTTTTCCGGAACAGTCCCAGGCACGCAGACCACTAGTGAACTCCACTCACTGTCAGCAAGCAACTCATTTCGTTACACAATACAGCCAAGAGTTCTCTGCCATATGTAAAATTATGAAGAAATATCTGAATGTACTCCATTTTGATAACGAATGGTCTGATATTGTGTCTAACGGAATTAAATGTGTAGCCAGGAAAGCACCCACCCTGGGTAATATCATTAGTCCCAGCTTTTTTTCAGTGTCCAAAAAACCACAAGCCATCTGGTTACAGCATAAAGGGAATTTTAAGTGTGGTCACAAAAAATGCATCTGTTGCCAACTCATGACTACTGAGAAAACGTTTAAGTCCATGAACAACGAAAGGGTATACAATATTCAGTCCTATATTAATTGTAATACCAAGCATGTGGTGTATCTTATTACATGTACACTGTGTTCCTTGTTGTATGTGGGCTGCACCACCACTCCTTTAAAAAATCGGATCCGCAGACACATTTCCGATGTGCCTGATTATAAGGACCGGAATGTCTCTGCGGTCAGCCTGCATTTTGCAGTGGTACATGCTGGTGATGTATCCCACCTACAGGTTAAGGGCATAGAAAGTGTTTTTTTGCCGCCTAGGGGGGGGAGATCACAGGAGGAAACTCCTTAACAGGGAGGTCTTCTGGATCTTCCAGTTAGAATCTCGCCAGCCCTGTGGGTTGAATAGACGCCATGATCTCATTTTACAGTACTAATGTGGGATCGTGCCGTCTTTTTTCTTACACACATTCTTTGCCATTAGTATTTTTGCTCTCTTTGTATTTGTATTTTTATACATGATCACTGTTTTAGGCTGCTTTCACACTGGCGTTCGGGGCTACGCTTGTGAGTTCCGTTTAAAGGCTCTCGCAAGCGGCCCCGAACGGATCCGTCCAGCCCTGATGCATTCTGGGTGGATGCGGATCCGCTCAGAGTGCATCGTTATGGCTCCGTCTGTCCTCCGCTCCGCTCAGCGGGCGGACACCTGAGCGCTGCTTGCAGCGTTCGGGTGTCCGCCTGGCTGTGCGGAGGCAGGCGGATCCGTCCGGACTTGCAGTGGAGGTCGGTGGGGACGGATCCGTTTGAATTTGACACTTTATGTCTCGGTTTTCGGACGGATCCGTCCCCCATTGACTTTCGGTGTGGGGTCGGGACGGATCCGTTTGCGTTGCCGTGGAGAAGGGAGAAAAAAGAGAATTTTTTTTTATTAATTTTTTTGTTCATGGTGATGCGGGCGAATCCGTTCTGAACGCATCTAAGCGTTTGAATTATAGGTGCGGATCCGTCTGTGCAGATACCAGACGGATCCGCTCCGAACGCAGGTGTGAAAGTAGCCATCGTGATTTAATTTACCTGTATGTAAGGTTCTTTTCCTTTTTTTCCTTTTTTTTCCCCTTTTTGCTGGTGTTTGCCCTTGATTAAAAAGGGTTTTCTTCTGTGTCATGTGCATGGGAACGCCCCCTTGGGTCTCCACCTCCCAGGTGATACCTATCAGCCTGGGGTTAGTATGTGCTACTTAAGAGGGAGCTCCCATTTCATAAACACGTTTGTCATGAGGAAGGACCCATATTTCTCTGAGGTCTGAAACGCGTTGACTGCTATTTGTACACCTGTATGGATTTTAAACTTGCTGGATTAAAGTTTTTCATTTTTTCACCGGAGAGAGCTGGATTTTCTTCTTTTTCAGAATGAAATCTATTGCAGGAGCATAATAAAAAAAATGGTTTGTACCATTTTTTTAAAAGCTCAGGTACAGCCCAGTCGGGCACAACTTGTACACTTTTGGAGCCATACTATGCCTTATCCATCCCAAGATCGTCTTATTGCTGTAATTTAGGAATATGGCTTATTCCTATTCTAATCTTATATGATGGCACCCACATGGTCTTTAGCGTAGAAAGCAATGATACTGTAATCACTCAAAAAACTAGTTAAGGACTTCCGCTTCCGGCGCCGCCATGTGAGGACGCAGTGCACGGAGCTCCTGCTTACCGCCGACCACCGCTTTCATTTTGCAGCGCAGGGCACTGATCTTCGGCCCTAGGAGACGTCCGACTGGCACCGCTTTCGTGGACCGAGGAACTGATGGACAGATATCTTCTCCGGAGCGGGCAGAAGTTTACAGGTGCGCAGATGGCAGCCTCACAGAGCGCGGCAAAAATGGCGGACTCTCAGCCACTGATTTTTCGGGAGGAGGGCTCCCAGAGTTCTCAGGGTGAGGGGTCCCCCCTAGGTGGCTCGGTCCCTTTAGACTATAAACAGCTAGCCATTGAAGTGGCAATGCGGATCATGCCGGATATCCAGAAAACGCTGGAAACGACAATACTGGCCTCTTTTAACTCCTTGAGGGAGGAGGTCAATCAAACCAGCATGCAAGTGGGGGCCCTGGAGAAAGAGCTGCGTTCTTTGCAGCAGCAAGCAGGGGACGCTGAATCCATGTTAAAATCCCAACAGCAGTCCCTGGATTATTTGAGATTTAAAGTGGATGACCTGGAAAATAGGTCCCGCCGCAACAATCTGAGGTTGGTGGGGCTGCCTGAGTCCGTAACGCAACCAGACCTTTTGGATATATGTGAAAAGGACTTGCCGGAGGCCCTGGGCTTAAAGTTTTTCTGTCGGGTGGAGCGGGCCCACAGGATTGGCCCGGATAGGGGCGCTACTAAGCTCTCTAATAAGGAATCTCCACGAGGGGGGGATGGACGGCCTCGTCAAGTAATTTTTAAATTGCTGGACTTCAATGACAAGGTGGCCCTACTTTGCAGTTTTCGCAGGAGAAGGCACCAGATAACTATCAGAGGTCACAGAATCTTATTATTTGAGGACTTTTCGGCTGAGGTGGCGAAGAAGCGCAAGGCCTTCAGCCCAGTCTGTACTGCACTTTACCAAAGGGACATCAGGTTTCAACTTCTTTTCCCTGCGGTTCTAAAGATCCACAGAGCGCGCGGCGAAACTATTACCTTTAGATCCCCTTCTGAAGCAGAGGGGGCCTTGGATGAAATTGTGGATTCCGAGCCGCGAGATGTCCCCTTATCTCCTCAGCGGCCTAATCTGAAGGACTCATTGGGACCAGCTGTTCGCCGAGGGAATGACCGCTCGCAATCTGACCTGGATAGGCCCTCCAGAAGGGCGCGCTGATACTCCTCAAGTTGCTTTTTGTTCGGGACTTATTCCTGAGGGGTGGTATCTGTTAATGCTGCTCATTTTTCCTAGCTCATGGATATGTGTTTTCTGCTCCATGCGTCATGTCAGGGCCTTCTTTTGGTCAGTCGTACAGTTTGCCATTGTTTAGGCTAGGTATGCAGGGGCTCTGCCATGGTGGAAAAAAGGAAAGTCTATAACTAGATTAAGTGACGACTGATACCATCTAGTCGTAACCTGCTTAGCAGGATATTATTTGCTGCCACACACCTAGGCAGGGTTATTGTTGTATTTCTATTGGTTTTGCTTTTTGTTTTTCCTCTCTCCCTTCCTCCTCTCTCCTTCCCTCTTCCCTTCTCCCTTGGCTTTCTCTGTCCGGGGATCCGGGCACACCAGAGCTGAAATGAAAATCATCTCCTGGAATGTCAAGGGGTTACGCTCCCCACAGAAACGGTCCAAAATTTTGCGCCACCTGAAGCGTCTTCAGCCTGACGTGGTTCTCCTGCAAGAGACGCACCTGGAGGACAAAGATTTTTTTCGTATGAAAAAGTTCTGGGTAGGTTCTGTATATGGATCCTCGGCCAGAGAACGCAAAGCTGGAGTACTCACATTACTGCATAGAAATTTCTCAGGGAAAATGCTTTCAGAATCTCATGACAGTGAGGGCAGGTGGCATAGGCTTTTAGTTGAGATTGGAGGGATATCTTATAGTATTCATAATGTGTATGCCCCAAATGACAATAACGCCCCCTTTTACGCTCTTCTGGAAAACAGATTGCTTGTAGATGGAACTCACAATAAAATTGTGGGTGGTGATTTTAATTCAGTCGCATCTGTTGTGGAAGACCGGAAGAGGGATGGGGGGTCGGGTGGAATGCAAAGGCTCTCTGACAAGGTTATACCTCCCCTTCTAACCTCTACAGGGTTGTATGATACTTGGCGCTCTCTGCATCCTGATGACAGGGAATACACAAATTTTTCGCATGCCCACAATGCATGGTCTCGTATTGACTACCTCTTCCTTCCCTTGCATATGTCATCTAGGGTGGTATCCGCTGAAATTCATGACCTGCTTATTTCTGATCACTCACCTGTCTCCATTTCTATGCAGGATTCTTACCCTAGAGGAACTGATTTTCTGTGGCGCTTTCCCTCTTTTCTGGCCAAAGATGACAACTTTAAAGATACGCTACAAGGTTGGTGGTGGGAGTTTCAGGGTGACAATCCTCGGGGTGCATCAGATGTTTCGAACCATTGGGAGACTGCTAAAGCGGTCCTGAGAGGTCGAATTCTCAGTTATGTTAGTAATTTGCGCAAGGTGGTGGCAAAACAATATCAAGAGGCTAGCGCGGCCCTTAGGCAGGCGTATACTCAATTCCTCAGGGTGGCTACCGCTCAGCACAAGGAGGCTTGGATAGCAGCTAGGAACACCTTCGAGGTATGGGTGGACAAAAGGGACGGATCTGTTCAGATTTGGCAATAAGTCAGGCAAAATGCTGGCTAACCTAGCTCGGGGTAGGAGAGCTCCTACGGTCATAACGGCTCTGAGGGGGGAGGGGGGAGTGGTCCAAACCAATCCTAAATTGATAAATGATTTGCTGGGGACATACTATGAGCGTCTCTACAAGGACACTCCAGAGGACCCGGAGAAGGGTGTGCGCTTTCTATCTGGGGTCAAACTGCCGTCCCTGACTGAGGAACACTTGGGTTCTCTAAATGCTGAAATAACTGATGAGGAAGTACTCCGCATAATACGCTCCTTGCATAATGGAAAGGCGCCAGGCCCTGATGGATTCTCAGGGGAATTCTATAAAGTGCTTCAAGACAATCTTGCCCCCACGTTAACGGAATATTTCAATCACTTACTACACACAGGTAGCTTTCCTGCCCATGTAAATGTTGCCCACATCAAATTGATACTTAAACCTAACAAGGACCCACTAGATCCAGGCTCGTACCGCCCAATCTCACTTATTAACCAGGATTTAAAGATCTTGACGAAAATTTTGGCCGACAGGCTGAGCTTACTAATGCCTGCCCTGGTAGGTCCCTCCCAGGTAGGTTTCATTAAAGGGAGGTCGGGGGTGGCCAATATCAGGAAGGTATTGGCGACTTTGGATTGGGTGCGGCGCCGCCCTCAGCCAGCCTCGGCCCCTATTTTGTTGGCTTTGGATGCGGAAAAAGCCTTTGACTCCTTGCGGTGGGACTGGCTGGGGGTGGTGCTCAATAAATTCAGGATTTTCGGGGATATTCGCACTTTTCTGAAGGGTCTTTATTCCAGCCCAGCGGCGCGCATCCATACGGGTGGTTTCCTGTCTCAGATCTTTCCTCTTCAGAGAGGGACTAGACAGGGTTGTCCGCTTTCCCCCCTCCTCTTTGACCTAGCCATCGAACCACTGGCTAGATTTTTAGAGGACTCTGACTTATACTCTGGTATCACGATTGGTAAGAAGGAGGTCAAATTAGCCCTGTATGCTGACGATCTTCTGATTTTCATGGACGCTCCTCAGCGACACCTAGGCCCCTTAATGGAGTTCCTGAGTTTTTTTGGGTCTTTCTCGGGCTATAAAATAAACTCGACCAAAAGCGAGATTCTGGAGTTACATGCCACTAACACTCCGCAGATTTGGCAAGACGTGGGTTTCTCTCTCTCTGTGGTTAAAAAGTATGTCACTTACTTAGGGATCAAAATAGGGAAGCTCCCAGGGTCACTATACTCGCTAAATTACCCTCCCCTTATTGCGAAAATAATATCAGAACTACAGAAGTGGCATTCCCTGCCCTTATCTCTGCTAGGAAGATGTCAGCTTATTAAAATGATGAGTTTCTCTAAGTTGCTCTACCCCCTCCAAACGCTTCCGATCCTACTGAAACACTCTGACGTCACTGCCCTAAACAAAGCGTTTACCACGTTTTTGTGGTCGGGCAGGCGCCCTCGTATCTCTCTCTCGAAGCTTATGCTATGGAAACCAGAAGGAGGGGTGAAATTCCCAAATGTACGGGGTTACAATTTAGCATGTCTTATGCGCCACATATCCGACTGGGTACACGATACCGATCTTTTCTCCAATAGGGAAGTAGAACAAAACTTAGTAGCTCCTTGGAACTTGGTTTCGTGTCTTCACTCTAACATGGCCGCGTTGCCTGGGGATATTAAATCCTCGCTTTTATTGAGAGATACGATGGCAGCCTGGAAGGCGATTAGGAAGGCAATGGGTTTGCCTCATGCAATCTCAAAATGGTTACCGCTGTGGGGTCATCCAGAGTCTCCGCCAGGTACTAGTTTGAGACCCCCGGAGCTGTGGGTATCTAGAGGTTTGACCAAGGTGGAGCATCTGATGCACCCGGGGGAAAAGCGCTGGCTGACTCCAAAGGAATTGAAGGAGAGATTCACCCTACCGGACTCCCATTTCCTGCAAATAATGCAGATTTTGGGTTTTTGCTCATGTAGACTGCGTGATCTGTCAAAGGAGGCGGTCTCAAATTCCTTTGACGAGATTCTTAGTTTCTCCCCCCAAACAGTTTCTCTCTCTAGGTTGTATAGGGCCCTCTCGGGCAATTTCACGAAAGCCAAAGTGTCTACACTTTTTAGGAAGTGGGAGCTTGTCACCTTGGATGATGAGATTGGGGTGAAAATCCTGGAAGGTTGGAGTAAGGTACGTCAGTGCGTGATCAGTGAGACCTGGCGTGAAACTTTTTTTAGAATGATGCATCGAGCGATCTATGGTTTTAACTTCCCAGTCACGCCTCAGTTTCCGGACCGCATCACGCATTGTCCAAATTGCAAATTGGCGGCCACGGATTTCTGGCATGGCATGTGGACCTGTCCTGAGGTTGTAACGTTTTGGGCTGTGGTGATTGCGTATGTCAAGACTACCTGGTCGGTGGAATTGCCTGCAGAATCCCAGACCCTGATTTTCCATTATATACGTCCAGAGACCCCGACTAAGATACCGATTATAGTACACTCTGTTTTATTTGTAGCTAAAAGAGTACTGCTCCAGAGATGGCTCACGGATGCCATGCCAGACATTCCAGCGGTGGTTTCTGAACTGAGGACTCTATTGGGGTTTGAGAGGATTGAAGCATCTAGACACAAGGAAGGTTCGGCTTCCAAATTCTTCAATAAATGGCGTGCTTTTATTGAGGTGCATCTTAGTCCGACAGAGATTAGGGAATTGGTCAAACCATTTCAGTATACCTCGTGGTATCTTAAAGCATCTCTGGGTAATACCTTGGGACCCCTGGCAGTATAGTTCTGCCTTCCCTCCCCCCCCCCCCCTGTCTATCCCCTCCCATTTCTTTCCCTTTTTTCTTCTTTTCTCTATTACTTTTGTTTTCACCTACTCGTTTAGTTAAAACTAAAAATGCAGTCAGATTTGTAAGTGCTGTACTCATGTTCCATGTGATACTGTGTTTGGCTCCCTGGCTTTCCCTGAAGGTCGTGGGGGGGAAAGCATGTACAATGTATGTTGTCTGGATACATGACTTTTGTGTTATATTTCTTGTGATTCTGCTTTCAAATAAACAGAATTTTTTTTTTTAAAAAGGCGCTGTTCCACAAAAAAAAATTCTACATTTTTCCAACCAGCACCTGGATCTGAATGCTTGTGTATTTGCTACTGAGCTATTTAATAAAATATATCTGTATACCGCCAAAAAAAAAAAAAAAAAAAAAAACTAGTTAAAAGGAAGCAGACGTAGAGGGAATAAGTGTTCAGTCTATAACAAAAGCAAAAACCATATCCTATAGGAACAACAAATCCCATGCATTAGTACGTATAAAAATAATATAGATTCCATAGACTGTTACCTTCTCAGACGACCGCTCTCCAAGTTGTCTCTTTATTGCAGGTAAGTTATTCAGATCACCATAGCTCCCGGGGTTATCTTACTTGCACCGCTAGTCACAGCTTCACAGTAACTTCTGATATTTCTTGTTTACAGAGCCGATAGTAGAGGGTGTGAGTTGTCATGTTAATCAGCTCCAGTCAGCTTCTTAAATGTATTTTTTTAACCCCTTAGTGACCAGCCTGTTTTTGGCTTTTCTGACCACGCTTTTTTCTTCCTTTTTTTTTTTTTTCATATCCGCGTTCCAAAAGCTATAACTTTTTTTTTTTTCTGTCTATATAGAAAAGCATCGCTGCTTCCCAAGACCCATAACTTTTTTTTATTTTTGTTTCTATAGAGTTGTGTAAGGGCTTGATTTTTGCGGGATGACTTGTATTTTTCATTGGTTTCATTTTAGAGTAAATAATACTTTTTGATCATTGTTCAAAAAATTTTTATGGTGGCAACTAAGAAATTAGCAATTCTGTAATAAATGGTTTTATTATTTTACGGCTTTTACCGTAGGGGATAATTTACGTGGTATTTATGTAGTCTAGGTCGTTACGGATGCTGGAAGACCAAACATATGGGGGAGATTTATTTATTTATTTTTGCAATTTTTTTTCATTGAAAAGCGTATTCTTTTTTATGAATGTGCTTTTTTTTTTCTTTTACCACTTAATAGTCCCACAAGGGGACTATAATAGAAGTATTTTGATTGCTTTTAAAATGCAAAGCACTATCCCTATAGTGCATTACATTTTAATGGCAATGCTATTCTGACATGCAATTTACTCAAAGCTGGTCTGAGGCCTACATGAGACCCCAGCCAGCCTTCACACACATCGGCACCCCGCGATCGCATTTACGGGGTGCCGATGGAAGACAGAGGGAGTCCGCTCCCTCTGTCAGCACTTTACATGTGGCTGGCGCCATTGCCTGCAGCATGTAAAGTGTTAAACAGCCCGGATCAGCACTCCTGCCTGTCCAGACTGTTAGAGCAGGGCCGTGGCTTTCATGTGAAAAAGCAGTAAAAAAGCGGCAACCAGCCTTAGTGACTCCAGTAAAAACACGTATTGGTCACTAAGGGGTTAAAGGAGTTGTCCAAGTGTTTAATATTGATGGCCTATCCTCATGATAGGTCATGAATATCTGATTGGTAGGGGTCCGACTCCTGACAGTCTGCCGATCAGGCCACGGTGCACCCTCTGCGGCCTCTAAAAAGGCCTGTGGTGTCACTTTTTTGGTCACGTGGTCTAGGTGTAGATCTGTCCCATTCAAATGAATTGGGCTGAGCTATAATAGCAACACAGCTGCCATCTGATAATTGGCACTGTGCTTGGTAAAGCTGTGAGGAGGCCATTCTTCACACCGGAGAGCCGCAACCTCCTCAAACAGGTGACTGGCAAGGTGGCTGAGAGTTGAACCCCCTCTGATCTGATAGTGATGACTTATCGTGAGGACCTCTTTAGATACTCCATACAACAGTATAGCCAGGGGTGGACTGGGAACTTAAAATGGCCCTGGAAAATATATTAAAAGTTGTCCCGTCCTGAAGTCGGGTCCAAATTGATGGAAAGCAGGGCCAGCAATACCATATAGGTAATAAACTAACCCAACAGAGCCAAGTACCACATTGCATCACAAAATACTGCCACCAGGACAAAATACATCCCCAATTCTTCCACTGGCCGCCGCAAGGAGGGCTCAGGCGGCCCTCTGGGAAATTTCCCTGTAAGGTCTATGGACAATTCGCCCCTGGGTATAGCAGCATAAATACATTATCTCTAGTGCTAAGTGAATCGAAGCTGACGAGGTGGAATTCGATCCGCCGTGAAATTTGCTGTGAAGCTGAATTTTTTTTGTGCTTCATGGTAACAAATCGATTTTTCCCTGAGATGTTGTTAAAAAAAAAAAGAAGATCATACTTTGATTGCGAAGTGGCTGCCACGGCCATCTTGCTTGAAGGTCCCATTCAAAATCTTGTGCGTTGTGAGGTACGATGTCACCATGCGCTGAGTGAGATTTAGCCCTGGATCTTCGAGCAAGATGGCTGCGGTGGCCTCTTCGCGATCAAATAGATGAGGTACATATGATTCCATTTTTTATTTATTTTTTTACCACCTCTGGACCAGGCCTAATTTTGCAAATCGGACATGTCACTTATGTGGCAATAGTTTTAGAATGCTTTTATCCCAGCCATTTTGAAACTGTTTTCTCGTGACACATTGTTCATCATGGTAAATTTGAGTCAATATGTTTTACCTTTTATTTATAAAAAATCAAAAAGTTACTGAAAATGTCTTTTTTTTTACCATTTTCTAAATTTGAATCTCTCTGCTTTTAATACAGTGATACCTCATAAAATACGTTCACCATATGTCTACTTTTATGTTGGCATCATTTTGGTAATGTAATTTATTTTGTTTAAGACATTAGAAGGTTTAGAATTTTAGAAGCAATTTCTGAAACTTTCACGAAAATTTCCAAAATCCACTTTTTTAAGGGCCAGTTAAGTTCTAAAGTCACTTTGAGGAGCTGACATAATAGAAACCACCCATAAATTACCCCATTTTAGAAAACTACAGCCTCAAACTATAAAAACAGTTTTTAGAAATGTTATTAGCCCTTTAAGTATTCCACAGGAATTAACCACCTCAGCCCCCCTAGCTGAAACACCCTTAATGACCAGGCTACTTTTTACACTTCTGCACTACACTACTTTCACCGTTTATTGCTCGGTCATACAACTTACCACCCAAATGAATTTTACCTCCTTTTCTTCTCACTAATAGAGCTTTCATTTGGTGGTATTTCATTGCTGCTGACATTTTTACTTTTTTTGTTATTAATCAAAATTTAACGATTTTTTTGCAAAACAATGACATTTTTCACTTTCAGTTGTAAAATGTTGCAAAAAAAAACGACATCCATATATACATTTTTCGCTAAATTTAGTGTTCTACATGTCTTTGATTAAAAAAAAATGTTTTTGAAGCAGCTCTGACTTTCTGAGCACCTGTCATGTTTCCTGAGGTTCGACAATGCCCAGACAGTAGAAAACCCCCACAAATGACCCCATTTCGGAAAGTAGACACCGTAAGGTATTCGCTGATGGGCATAGTGAGTTCATAGAACTTTTTATTTTTTGTCACAAGTTAGCGGAAAATTATGATTTATTATTTTTTTCCTTACAAAGTCTCATATTCCACTAACTTGTGACAAAAAATAAAAACTTCCATGAACTCACTATGCCCATCATGAAATACCTTGGGGTGTCTTCTTTCCAAAATGGGGTCACTTGTGGGGTCGTTATACTGCCCTGGCATTTTAGGGGCCCAAATGCGTGAGAAGTAGTTTGAAATCAAAATCTTTAAAAAATAGCCTGTGAAATCAGAAAGGTGCTCTTTGGAATGTGGGCCATATGTAAAATGACACCCCAAAACACATTTCCCAACTTCTCCTGAGTACGGCGATACCACATGTGTAACACTTTTTTGCAGCCTAGGTGGGCAAATGGGCCCACATTCCAAAGAGCACCTTTCTGATTTCACAGGCCATTTTTTACAGATTTTGATTTCAAACTACTTCTCATGCATTTGGGCCCCTAAAATGCCAGGGCAGTATAACTACCCCACAAGTGACCCCATTTTGGAAGAAAGACACCCCAAGGTATTTCATGATGGACATAGTGAGTTCATCGAAGTTTTTATTTTTTGTCACAAGTTAGTGGAATTTGAGAGTTTGTAAGAAAAAAATGAAAAAATAATAATCATCATTTTCCGCTAACTTGTGACAAAAATTTCTAGGAACTTGCCATGCCCCTCACGGAATACCTTGGGGTGTCTTCTTTCCAAAATGGGGTCACTTGTGGGGTAGTTATACTGCCCTGGCATTTTAGGGGCCCAGGTGCGTGAGAAGTAGTTTGAAATCAAAATCTGTAAAAAAATGGCCTGTGAAATCCGAAAGGTGCTCTTTGGAATGTGGGCCCCTTTGCGCCCCTAGGCTGCAAAAAAGTGTCACACATGTGGTATCTCCGTACTCAGGAGAAGTTGGGGAATGTGTTTTGGGGTGTCATTTTACATATACCCATGCTGGGTGAGAGAAATATTTCAGCAAATGTCAACTTTTCGCATTTTTTTTATACAAAGTTGGCATTTGACCAAGATATTTCTCTCACCCAGCATGGGTATATGTAAAATGACACCCCAAAACACATTCCCCAACTTCTCCTGAGTACGGCGATACCACATGTGTGACACTTTTTTGCAGCCTAGGGGCGCAAATGGGCCCAAATTCCTTTTAGGAGGGCATTTTTGGACATTTGGATCCCAGACTTCTTCTCATGCTTTAGGGCCCCTAAAAAGCCAGGGCAGTATAAATACCCCACATGTGACCCCATTTTGGAAAGAAGACACCCCAAGGTATTCAATGAGAGGCATGCCGAGTTCATAGAAAAAAAAAATATTTGGCACAAGTTAGCGGAAATTGATTATTTTTTGTTTTTTCTCACAAAATCTCCTTTCCGCTAACTTGAGACCAAAATTTCAATCTTTCATGGACTCAATATGCCCCTCAGCGAATACATTGGGGTGTCTTCTTTCCAAAATTTGGTTATTTGTGGGGTGTTTGTACTGCCCTGGCATTTGAGGGTCTCCGCAATCATTACATGTATGGCCAGCATTAGGAGTTTCTGCTATTCTCCTTATATCGAGCATACGGGTAATGAGATTATTTTTTTTTTCGTTCAGCCTCTGGACTGAAAGAAAAAGTGAACGGCACAGATTTCTTCATTCGCATCGATCAATGTGGATTAAAAAATCTATGCCAAAAAAAATAGAGGAGGGGAAAGGCGTCTGCCAGGACATAGGAGCTCCGCCCAACATCCATACCCACTTAGCTCGTATGCCCTGGCAAACACGATTTCTCCATTCACATCAATCGATGTGAATGAATAAATCATTGCCGGGATTTTTATTTTTTTATATATATACAAAGTGTTTGTCAAAGCATATGAACACCGCCACCTCCTCAGCTCATATGCCTCGGCAAACGTATCTTTTACTGCAGAGGAGAAATCTCGTCTTGCAGCGCCGCATACACCGACTTGTGTGTAATCTGACAGCAGCGCAATGCTTCTGTCGGAATGCACATCAGTGCTTCAGCTAGTCGATTGGTTGGTCCACCTGGAAGGTAAAAAAAAAAAAAGAAAAAACCAGGCCGCAACGCAATAAATTTTATTAACTTTATAATAACTTTAGAACAGAACATATAAACTTTATTTAACTTTTGAAACTGAACGTTAACCTTTTTGCTTACTGGTGTTTTTTTTTTGTTTTGTTTTTTTACCTTTATAGGACAAACCTCTCCTTCCCCATGGGACAATGTGCAAAGCGCAAATCGCCCAAAGATGTGGCGAAGTGCATTATGCACTTTGTCCCAGGTGAAAGGAGAGGTTTGCAGCAGCTGTGTGTGAATGGGCCCTAATAGCCCTGTGTGCCTGTCCTGTGAGATGTGATCCCTATGCTAAGTGTACCTGTGTGTGGTACTTCCGGAAACACTCTCCAAAGCATAGGGCAGGGTGGTCAGGGCAGTCAGGACAGAAATAGCGGGTGTCACGCCTTATTCCACTCCTGCTACAGACACAACATCTTTTTCGGGGTGACGGTTGGGTTGAGGTACCAGGAACGACACTGGGGAAATGTCGCTCATGTAGACGGCTAACTACACTGGTGGATGGGGCCAAGGAACCTCCTGGGTACAGGAGGTTCTCGATGATCTCTTCCTGAAATTTGAGGAAGGATCCTGTTCTCCCAGCCTTACTGTAGAGAACAAAACTATTATACAGAGCCAATTGAATTAAATATACAGACACCTTCTTATACCAGCGTCTGGTTCTGCGGGAAACTAAATACGGAGACAACATCTGGTCATTGAAGTCCACCCCTCCCATGAGCAAATTATAGTCGTGGACCGAGAGGGGCTTTTCAATGACTCTGGTTGCTCGCTCAATTTGGATTGTCGTGTCTGCGTGAATGGAGTAGAGCATGTAAACGTCACGCTTGTCTCGCCATTTCACCGCGAGCAGTTCTTCGTTACACAAGGCAGCCATCTCCCCCCTTGCAAGACGGGTGGTAATGAGCCGTTGGGGGAAGCCCGCGCGACTAGTTTGCGCGGTGCCACAGCAACCAATCTGTTCTAGAAACAAATGCCTGAAGAGGGCCACACTTGTGTAGAAATTGTCCACATAAAGATGGTACCCCTTGCCAAATAAGGGTGACACCAAGTCCCAGACGGTCTTCCCACTGCTCCCCAGGTAGTCAGGGCAACCGACCGGCTCCAGGGTCTGATCTTTTCCCTCATAGATCTGAAATTTGTGGGTATAGCCTGTGGCCCTTTCACAGAGCTTATACAATTTGACCCCATACCGGGCGCGCTTGCTTGGGATGTATTGTTTGAAGCCAAGGCGCCCGGTAAAATGTATTAGGGACTCGTCTACGCAGATGTTTTGCTCAGGGGTATACAAATTTCTGGTTGAAGTGGTCTATGAGGGGCCGAATTTTGTGGAGCCGGTCAAAAGCTGGGTGGCCTCTAGGACGGGAGGTGCTGATTTTTTTTATCGCCGCAGCGCTTGTAAAGTGATTGTGCAGTGATCAAAAAAAATATGCGCGGGCAGGCTCATCGCTGCGTGACTCTGCCGCGATCCTCCGTTAGGCGGTCCGGAGGCGGTTAAACATTCATGTCGAAAGACACATCTCGTGGTCGTGGAAAAGATGTTAGTCTGAGAAGGGTCAAATCATTGGCAGGCATCAAGCAGAGAAAACATCTAAGGAGATTGCAAAAACTACTCAAATTGGGTTAAGAACTGTCCAACGCATTATTAAAAACTGGAAGGATAGCGGGGACCCATCATATTCAAGGAAGAAATGTGGCAGGAAAAAAATCCATCATGATCATGATCAGCGATCACTTAAACGTTTGGTGAAATCAAAAAAGAAAAACAGTAGAACTCAGTGCTATGTTTAATAGTGAAAGTAAGAGCATTTCCACACGCACAATGCAAAGGGAACTCAAGGGATTGGGACTGAACAGCTGTGTAGCCGTAAGAAAACCACTAATCAGTGAGCAAACTAGAAAAAAAGGCTTCAATTTGCTGGGGAGCATAAAGATTGGACTCTGGAGCAATAGAAGAAGGTCATGTGGTCTGATGAGTCAAGATTTACCCTGTTCCAGAGTGATGGGCACATCAGGGTAAGAAGAGAGGCAGATGAAGTGATGCACCCATAATGCCTAGTGCCTACTGTACCAGCCTGTGGGGGCAGTGCTATGATCTGGGGTTGCTACAGTTGGTCAGGTCTAGGTTCAGCAACAGTATGTGCTCCAAGAATGAGGTCAGCGGACTACCTGAACATACTGAATGACCAGGTTATTCCATCAATGGATTTCTTTTTTGTTCCCTAATGGCACGGGCATATTCCATGATGACAATGCCAGGATTCATCGGGCTCAAATTGTGAAAAAGTGGTTCAGGGAGCATGAGACATCATTTTCACACATGGATAGGCCACCACAGTGTCCAGACCTTAACCCCATTGAGAATCATTGGGATGTGCTAGAGAAGGCTTTGCGGAGCAGTCAGACACTACCATCATCAATGCAAGATCTTGGCAGTGTATTATAATGCATATAGCATAACTGAGGGTAGGTATAGTGCATAATGTTTCATCAGCATAGTGTCCACTATATTCACAAATGCATAATCGTGGCGTCTTGCCACGTGCTCCCTCTCCTTCTCCTCCACTTGCTGGTTTCCAGATAAGTATCTCAATGCGGAGTTGTGCGGGACTATATTTAATTCCCCTCTTCCTCTTACCTGACTTGAGCTTGATCTCCTCTCGACGGGAAAAAACATACATGTCAGGCTGCACAGCAGCTTACAAATGGAGCAGTCTCTTAACATGGATAGCTTGTGTACGGGCCACTGTGGAAAGGGTTAATGTATACTGAGAGATGTTTGGGACTTTCTAGCTAAGGCCTGTTTCACAACGGCTTTAATGGTTCCGGCAGGGGAACAGCCTGTCGAATACATACCTACTGCAGTCATGCAATATCGGAAGTCCTTCCGGCCCCATTCACTATAATGGGGACCAGCGGAGATCCAGCTTCAGCACGGCAAATATGCCAAGAGGCGGCTGGACAAATACTGCTACATGCTGTGCAAAATTACCAGCTTCTTATTATTAAGCCTTTTTCACACTGGCGTTAATGGTTCCAGCAGGCTGTTGCGGCAGGGGAACAGCCTGTGAAACATGTCTAATAATGAGAAGCTAGTAACTTTCCATAATTACCGTAAGGGTTAAAGAAGAGTTTGTTTTGGAAGGGAAAAGCCTGACTTATTTACCACCAAAACCAGACAGACTGGCCTTTTGGCTGTCTGGTTTAGCTCTGTTATATCTGAAAACCTGTTTTTATCTGGTGAAACAGCTGTGTTATTTGCCAGTTATTGAAGCGCTGGCTGATTAAGCAAGCACCGCTCCTGTGCCATATATGCCAAGAGGCAGCTGAACAAATACTGTTTTTGTCTGGTAAAACTGCTGTCTCATTTGTCATTTATTGAAGCGCTAATACAAGTCTATTAGAGACTGCCTTGGCAGCAATCCGCACCCTGCAATCGTATTGTGAGGAGGTTGAGATAGGATGCCTCCTCTCTCTGTAAACCCATTAGATGTGGCAGTCAGCATTGACCATGGCATCCAAGGGGTTAATCCACCAGTATTGGTGTTTTCACCGATGCCAGCAGTAACAGCAGGGGCCTGGTTGAGCAAGCACCGCTCCTGTTCCAGCATGATCACTTCCCACAGTGCTGTGCATGTATGGAGCGTGTTGGGAAGGTTATAACCACTTCACATCCGGGCCATTTGCCCCCTTCCTGACCAGGCCTAATTTTGCAAATCAGACATATGTCACTTTATGTGGTAATAGCTTTTACTTCTACAAGCCATTCAGATAATGTTTTCTCGTGACACATTGTACTTCATGATAGTCATACATTTGAGTCAATATATTTCACCTTTATTTATGAAAAAATCCCAAAATTTTTTACCAAGAATGTAGAATAATTCACAATTTTCAAAATTTCTATTTCTCTGCTTTTAAAACAGAAAGTGATACCTCATAAAATATTTATTACTTAACATTCCCCATAGGTCTACGTTATGTTGACATCATTTTGTAAATGTCATTTAATTTTTTTAGGACCTTTTAGAAGGCTTAGAATTTTAAAAGCAATTCTTAAAATTTTTAAGAAAATTGCCAAAACCGACTTTTTAAGGACCAGTTCAGGTCTGAAGTCATTTTGTGGGGCTTACATTGTGGATACCCCCTATAAATGACCCCGGTGTAGAAACTACACCCCTCAAGTTACTTAAAACTGATTTTTACAAACTTTGTTAACCCTTTAGGTGTTCCACAAGATTTAATGGAAAATGGAGATCACATTTAAAAATTTCACTTTTTTGGCAGATTTTCCATTTTAATCCATTTTTTTTTTTCTTTAATACATCGAGGGTTAACAGCCAAACAAAACTCAATATTTATTACCTGATTCTGCGGTTTACAGAAACACCCCACATGTGGTTATAAACTGATGTAAGGGCGCAGAAGAAAAGGAGCGCCATATGGTTTTTGGGAGGCAGATTTTGCTTAACTGGTTTTTAGATGCCATGTCCCATTTGAAGCCCCCCGATACACCCTTTTGGAAACTAGGGGATAAGGTGCCAGTTTTATTGGTACTATTTGGGGGTACATAAGATTTTTAATTGCTCTATATTATGTTTTTTGTGAGGCAAGGTAACCAAAAATAGTTTTCGCACAGTTTTTATTTTTTATTTTTTACAACATTCATCTGACAGGGTAGATCATGTGCTATTTTTATAGAGCAGGTTGCTTTGGACACAATTATATCAAATATGTCTATTTTCTTTGTTTCAGTTTTACATAATAAAGAATTTTAGAAAAAATAAATGTTTTTGTGTCTCCATTTTCTGAACGCCATATTTTTTTTATTTTTCTGCCGATCGTCTTGTGCAGGGACTCATTTTTTTGCAGGAAGAGTTGACGTTTTTGGGTGCATATGATTTTTTTTGATCATTCATTATAACACTTTATGGGGCAAGATGACCAAAAAAATTGTTGTTTTAGCACAGTTTTTATTTATTTATTTTTATAGAGTAGATTTTTCTTATTTATTTAAGTTTTATACAATAGCATTTTTGAAACAAAAAAAATTATGTTTTAGTGTCTCCGTAGTCTGAGAGCCTTGAGATGGGGGAACTTCATTTCCAGGATGTAAAGACACGAATCACAAAAGATCTATGAGTTTGGTTCTCTGTTGCTGTCACGTCAGTTCTCTGTTTTGGTGTTGTTCGCCTTGACACGTTAGCAGTGCATGCTGGTTGCCAGTGGCAATGTGTTGCAGCATGTGTGCACTGGTCCCTCTATCTTTGTTCCTTCCCAGTCTGGTGTGAGTGGGGTTAAGGTGTGGATCTAGGTGTGGCCTCAGGGCTCTACTTATTCTGGTGCTGTGAGCGTGAGGTCAGTTGTATTCCTGCCTTGGTTGGTGATGGAGCTTTGCTCCTGTCTGTATATTCCATCGGTCCAGTGTGAGGGCCACCTAGTTAGACATACTGTCATTGTGGAGAGTGTGGGGAAACGCCTGTCACAGCTGTGTCACGTTCGTGTCACGGTCTGGTTGCTGTACGCCGTGACACGTTAGCCGTGTATGCTGTGGCCAGAGGCAACGTGTCGTTTAGTCTGCATGTGTATGCACTGCCCCTTATATCTTAGTTCCCCGTCTGGGGCTGGAGGCGTAACTACCTGGCTGGGTGTGGCCACTAAGTTTATTTAGCCTTGGGCCTTTTGGATGGAGTTAGTTGTCCGACAGCCTTTGGTGCTAGAGCTTTGCTAATGTCCGGCTTATTCCATCTGCCCAGTGCTTGACGGCCACCTTGTGGAACATCAAGGTCTCAGCAATGTCTCTCCCAGGTCATCCCCAGTCTCCTTCACTACCCTACTTTTTGTGTGGTGTCGTTTGTATGGGTAGGTGTTATGTCGTGTTGTTGTTACATGTCTGGTGGTGTTTGTTGTCCAGCATGTTTGCTAGACATTCTCCTGACTATCTGTGTGTCCTCCGGAACGGGATGTCAGGGTTCCCCGGAGGGGGCACTACAAGTCTGTATGCAGCTCTGCCTGGGGCCGCCATGTGTCCTATTTGCATGGGGGTCCAGGCAGTAACTGGTGTGCTGGATACCTGGTTGTGGTTGTCTGTACTGTGTCCTATATTGTGTGTGGGCACCAGTACTTATGCTCGGGTTTCAGTTATGGTGGCTGCGGCAGGTAAGTGTGTTGTTCAGTGTGCTTACATGCTGATCCAATCGCTGTATGCGGTCTCCACTGTTTCCTTGCAGCTAGGCTGGTGGAGACTCCTGTTCATCCGTGTCTGGGAGGAATATGTTGTCTCAGCCCTTTCTCTATTTGAGGGATTATCGGGGCAACTGAGGGTCCTAGGTTCCTGGGGGTATGAGCCGTCCTACCACCCAGGTCTGCTCATATGGGTAGGAGTTAGGGCGAGGGTTAGGGAAGCAATAGGAGGTGACCTGCTCCCTTATCCCAGCCTCAGGCCTAATTGCTTATCCACCAGGTCCACATTGTATGGTGGGGGGTTTCCCCCCACTCCCCACTGTGACAGTATGATAAGGGAGCAGGTCACCTCCTATTGCTTCTCTAACCCTCGCCATTACTCTAAGGCCTCTTTCACACTTGCGTTGTTAGGATCCGGCGTGCACTTCCGTTGCCGGAAGTGCCTGCCGGATCTGTAACACCGCAAGTGAACTGAAAGCATTTGAAGACTGATCAGTCTTCAAAATGCGTTCAGTGTTACTATGGCAGCCAGGGCGCTATTAAAGTCCTGGTTGCCATAGTAGTAGTGGGGAGCGGGGGAGCAGTATACTTACCGCTCATGCGGCTCCCGGGGCGCTCCAGAATGACGTCAGAGCGCCCCATGCGCATGGATGACGTGATCCATTCGATCACGTCATCCATGCGCGTGGGGCGCCCTGACGTCACTCTGAAGCGCCCCGGGAGCCGCACGGGCGGTAAGTATACTGCTCCCCACTACACTTTACTATGGCAAACAGGACTTTAGCATCCTGGCAGCCATGGTAACCATTCAGAAAAAGCTAAACGTCGGATCCGGTAATGAGGCGAAACGAGGTTTAGCTTAAGGCCGGATCCGGATTAATGCCTTTCAATGGTCATTAATTCCGGATTCGGCCTTGCGGCAAGTGTTCAGGATTTTTGGCCGGAGCAAAAAGCGCAGCATGCTGCGGTATTTTCTCTGGCCAAAAAACGTTCCGGTCCGGAACTGAAGACATCCTGATGCATCCTGAACGGATTTCTCTCCATTCAGAATGCATTGGGATAATCCTGATCAGGATTTTTCCGGCATAGAGCCCCGACGACGGAACTCTATGCAGGAAAAGAACAACGCAAGTGTGAAAGAGCCCTTCATAATGGTGGATATATTTCTCTCTTCAGTATATGTACTCTCACTTAAAGTTATTTAAGCACTTTATGATCTCTCTAAGTGGTATATCTGAGATTAAACAGTTCTACTGGCTAAACTTGGTTTGCAGTATGCAGTTAGCAGTAACTATTTGCAGATTGGTTGAGTATGATCTGGTATGGTTTCAATTTGTATGGTTTGTTAAGTAGTTCACAGTTTGGAACTGTAGCTTGCAATTTGTAGTTTGCAATTGTATTTGCAATTGAATTTGCAATTGCAAACTACAAATTGCAAGCTATAGTTGCAAGCTGTGAACTACTAAGCAAACTATACAAATGGCCACTTTATAGTGATTAAAACTATGCTTTCGGTTGTTTTTGCTGTGTCACTGAGCTTACCTTACACTATAAAATGAATTTTAAAGTCATATTTTCTTTTTCTACTTCTGTGAACACAAAATATAACAGTTATATGACATCAAAAACATGATGTCACAGTAAATAACTCTGCTTTTGTCTTTAACACATAAACATAAGAACTGTATTAAGGCTTTTGGCAGGTATAGCTGTATACACATATAAGCTATACTAGCTACCTAGGACAGGTCCTAGTTGGCCAGCTACAAGGTTTAAAAAAATTGCTTATCTATTAAACAAGGTGGGCACCGTTCAATTAGATTGATCTCTGCCCTACAAAGGGGATTGATGCAAACTGCACTGTCTTCTATGGATTCCTTCAGCTCACAGAAGCCTGCACTGTGCTTCAGTCTCCCTATGCTTTCCCTATGCCCTCCCTAGTGTCTGAAAACTCTCCCTACAATCTCCCTACACTGTCACTATCCCAGATAATACTAATAAAAGCTTTGTAAAACACTTTCTCTAGCACTTGTCACGTTTCTACCTATGCTCAGTTGACTGTAAAATGGTGGAGAACGGGCAGGGTGAGGCTTTTTATAGGACTGTGACATCACAGGGGCTGGCTATCTACTGATTGGCTGGTTGCACGGCATTATGGACGACCTCTCGTTCCCGGGCTTTTTACTTTCACTTTGTAACATGTGCAGTAGCCATTATAGAAAATATCAGATTTGTTACCACAAAGCCCGAGGAAATTTGGATTTGTGGTAAATCAAATTTTTCCTGAAATTCGGATCGAATTCCACTTTATCTTTGATTGGATTCACTTTGATATCATTCCCTGGAGGAGGGGTTGGGGAGATTTTTAAGGAACTGCAATTGATCTGGAGGTTTGTCATCTGGTGGACGTGGACTAGGTGGTTAAGCGCTGATCTTCTCACTCCTTTCCTGGAAAGCAAATGATGTGTGACAGAGAGCAAATACGCTGTCTGATCAGTGGAGGAGGTAGGTAACATGCACAGAAGTCCATGCTAGCCTCCCCCTAGGGTCATATGAGAGTATTGTTTTTTTCTCTCTCCTCCCTGTAACCTATCAGCTCCCCCCACTGTCCCCCTACCTCCTCACAGCCAGCTAAAGGCGGAGGGCTGCTTTAAACCTTCATAGTTCGGGCTTTGAAGAACCTAGAGGTGTGAACCTGGTCTTGTTTGAAGGCTGACAATCCAATCAATCAGGATCACAGCACTAACATCTGTACAGTGGGTGCTATAAGGGGGCATTTAACATTCCTCCACACCAGTTTTTGGCATGAAAAAATCACAAATCTCATGTTTGCTATTTTTTAAACTTCACTGCTCCGAAATGTAGGAGCGAGTGATGCTTCTATGGTGCCTTCACCACTTTCTAGTGGTCCCCACATATTTATCTTTTTTTAGGTTAGTTTTCCAGTGTAAAAGAAGACTGAAAGTTCTGCCAGATTGCACTTTATACACACAGACTGCCAGAGGATGGGCTTAATTCATGAAAAGGCGCACACTAAATTAGGGGCATCCTCCGGCACCGCAAGGTATATCGTAGGCCTTTAGAAATCTGGTCTGCTTTCAGCTGCTGTCACTCCTGACCAGATTTCTAAAGGCTATATCTCCCAAAGTAGTAGAGATAATGCTCAATCCTGGACTTGTTTTAAAGCTAATATTGTCTGGTTTCAAACAAGATCTGGCTCACATCTCTAACCTCTACAGAGCCCAAGAAATGAAGAGTTAAATCAGCCCACTCCCTCCTTCCCCCTCACCCTGCTGCCAAACCTCTGCTCAGGTTGAACTGTTCTTTTTCTGTGGTCTTTTTCTCAAAGCCCGCCTAAAGCACAACTGTTAGGGAGATATAGTGTGCATCTATTTGTACTAATTTGTTCTCCTCAAGTAATATGTGGTAAGTTTGTTGGCAGAAGTTTTTGGCAAGAGGAGGAGCTTGAAACTCCTAGGCCTCCAATGCAAAATTTAACATAGGGTTAACATTGTCTTTAGCACCATGACTTTGTAACTCATATTGAGAAATTAAAGCTGTCGTTGCGCAAAATAAAGTGGTTTTGGTAGAATTTTACCCCTATGCCATCATCTAATACTCCTGTTTGGCTGAGAGCTGCAAACAATATCATGATGGTGGGCAGAGGGACAATGACAATGATGCATTCATTTATGTGAAATAAGTAGATCCACCTTAGTTGTAACGTGTGAGTCCTCTGTCTCTTAGTATTTCTCTACTTTGTAACCCTGGAACACATCTACAGTATATCGGCACAGATCGCGATGATGGACCAGTATAATCAACATATCAGGAAAGTTCTTTCCCCTTCACATTTTAAACCTCAATAAAAATCTTCTTTGTAAACAAAATATATTGTTCTATATAAAAACGCTTCATTTTAATTTTTGAAAACGTACACAAATAAATCTGTATGGACAGAATTTGAATAAATTTCTTTGCGGGAATACATTTTAAATATTAAGCATTTCTATCAATCAGAAATAGCCAGCATAGAAATCCTTTTTCACCCAAAATCAATAGATTTCAAATTATGAGAGTTAGACCTTATTCACACATCAGTGTTTCGGTCTGTGATTTCCATGTGTGATTGCAAGCCAAAACCAGGAGTGGAGGCTACAGACAGATCAAGTTCTGTGTTCAGACCTGAACCTGGTTTTGGCTGACAGTCGCTGATGGAAATCACCGACCAAACACTGTCAGTGTGAACAAGGCCTAACCTTACAAAAATAATACTCGCGGAAGGGGGGGCATCCTTTGCTTGCCACCCAGGGTCCAATTTTCTATAAACCTGGCCCTGGTTTCTGGCCATCATTTCTATATGCCATGGATTTACAGATTATTTTTTTTAACCTTGAGTAGAAATATGTTTTTGTGTTCCAGTGTGTGATGATATTAGGCTTAGCACTCGGTTAACGTTCCTAATCAACGAAACATTGTATTTCCAAATTGTCCTGTCGTTGATTAGTAATGACCTTTTGAGGTTTGGTTGATGAGGCCCCTTGCAGTGATGAACAAGGGCAGTCTGTAGGGGAACTTTTAGTGATTTCCCAAAACTTTTTAAAACGTAATGAACTGAAGTCTGGATAACTTTTCGTGGATCTACAATCATCTTCCGAGGGTTATATGAAAACAGTCTGTCTGGTTCTCTGTGGACATGATTTAGTAAGTTGAAGCCTGGTACTTTTTTCCATGATGAAACATTTGGAAAATTTCCATCAGTCACTGCAGTTTGAGGGAAATTATGGCTTTCAAACAAGAAAACTCCCACATTGGGGTTTTCTCGTTGAAGCTTTTCCATCATACTGTCCCATGTCATGTGCTCTAACGGTAAAATGATCTCATCCAGGTCATTGAGTAGAACGTACTTACTTTTGTACATGTTTCTATAAAGGCAGTCATTCAGCGTCGAGAGTTGCCCATAGTAGCCAATGTCTTTGTCATCACTGGCTTCATAATACCAGTTGCTAGATGGCCTTAAGTATTTTTCAATGGGCCACGGTATGACTTCCACTGTACCTTCTTTGCTGTAAAAGTCCAAGATTTTTTTTACCTGCTGGCTGCAGTCTTTACCATAGATGGTAACCCTTTGCGCCCCTAGTAATTTGTACATCTCGATAGTTTGAATGAACTGTAAAGCGTTGCTGTAATTTCGATGCATGGTGGAAATGCAGACCGTGAAATCTGCAGAGAACGGCTGCCGCTCACGATTTCGAATTTCAAACTTGGGCAGCATTGCAACGTCTCCACCTGAAATCGAGTCAAGATACATATGAGTTGCTTGACATTCTGGTGGCTCATAACAGTTTATATCAGCTAAGCCGAAGGGAAAGCCAAAGCGATCTGAGTGGATGTCGATCATTGCCTCAGTTAAGGTCAAATGTTTCTGCCCGTAGCAACAAAAATAACAGAAGAGGTTTGTAACTTCTGTATGGACGATTCCTAAAACTCGGACCAGGTTTTCTTCTCGGTTGTCGTAATAAGGGGCGATGATGAACGTTTTTTTACCTTTGAGAGGTGTGATGGTATCTTGGGCTACGTCGCTGGTATTGTAGTTCGCCAATAAGATGACTTTGTAATGCACTCCCTTCCGTAGGTTAATCCTAATATATAGTACCAGTACCACATAGATGATTACTAGCAAGCAGACCAACATGAAGATGCGTTGCAGTGAAGACATAATGTTACAGGCTCTCTGGCTGGGTATCTGCTGAAAGAAAATCTTGCATTATTAATTTAACAGAGCATGGCCACATCAATTTACCCCTCTTAAAGATGGTGCCCGCTCCTGAGCAGAGCAGGCACCATAGCCATGGGGTGCCTGCTATTTCATACAGCAGAGAGAGGGTGTGAGGGTTACATGGATCCAATTGAGCAGGTGTCCAGGGGACTCGGAGTAACTAGAGGCGCCAGGGGATGGGGGGGAAAGAAAGGAGTGGGGGGTGGTGTAGATGCTGCTACGCAGGGTCAGCCCTGCAGACTAGTCTGCAGGTAAATGGAGATGAGTAAAAAAAAGGTGTGGGAATTAGGTTTGTGGACACTCCCAATGTCCCTTCGAAGTGACCCTGGGAAAGCGCCAATCAACTGGGTAGCATGGCCGCTTAGTCTCACAGAGAAGGGGGGTTGGGAAAAAAGTCCCAAAGGAATGTGGGGCAATATAAAAAAATAAAAAAATAATTGTAAAAACAATAGTAAGGAATTAAAATCAATGAATATAAAAAGAAAATTGTAGTAAAAACTAAAAAATCGCCACTAATCGTGTTGAATAAATGTGTGTGTGTGTGTGTGTATATGTACACGCACTTCAGTGTATGCATGAACATTGAGATGCTACTCCCTTCACGGGGGCGTTTACTCAGATAAGCATAAAACACCGGCCCAGCCAGGATCGCCTCAAGATGAAGGCAGCCACAGTCAGGAAGCTTCTGTTCAAATTTTTTTATTCTTATGTTTAAGATTTGGCTCCAGATTTTAAAAGGTTTTAAACGGCAGGCATCCGGAATTAATGTTCGTGACCGGCAGTAACTGCATCTAAAGGGAGGAAAAACTAGGAGGCGCAAACTTCCGGGTGTGCTCCGGCTCCCCCTGACGAGGATCGGGGGAGCCATATGCAGCATGAGGTAACTTCTGTCCTCCTGAATGAACAGAGGCTTCCGCTCAATATTTCCTATGTATTCCCTGTCTGTGGCAGGGCTCCATAGGAACATAGGGGGTCATTTATTAAACAGAAATACACCTATATTAGATGTATTTCTGATGCAGATTGCGGCACAAAGATCATTTGTGCTGCAATCTGCAACTTTTCTTTGCTCACGTCAGGTCTGGCCGTGGTGTGGACGGGGTTTTAGGCGTAGAAAATTGTCTGAATGTAAGACAGCAAGGAAGCTGCGGCGGTGGATTATGTAGAGGCCAGCGCCTCTTAATAACTTTGACAGATCCACCGCCAGTGCAGGGTTTTATTAAGACCGGCGTCTAAAATGCTGGTCTTAATAAATGTGCCCCATGGTGTATTTCTCATACACTCCAATGCTAATGCATTGGAGTGCATTATAGAAGCGATCTGATTATTGCTTGTTATAATTTCCTATGGGAACTATAAAAAAGTGTAAAAGAAAAATATATAAATGTTAAAAAAATAAATTTTAAAATATAAAAATTCTTCTCCCCCCCCATTTCCCAAAAATGTAAATAAAAATATGTAAACAAATCATGTGCATTGCCGCATGCAAAAACACCCGTACTACCCGTAGTCATAATGGCTGATTTGCCATTTTTTGTTCCCTTCACCTAGTAACATAGTAACATAGTAACATAGTACATAAGGCCGAAAAAAGACATTTGTCCATCCAGTTCGGCCTGTTATCCCGCAAGTTGATCCAGAGGAAGGCAAAAAACCCCTGAGAGGTAGAAGCCAATTTTCCTCACTTTAGGGGAATAAAAATTCCTTCCCGACTCCAATCAGGCAATCAGAATAAATCCCTGGATCCCCGACCCCTCTCTAGTAGCTATAGCCTGTAATATTATTACACTCCAGAAATACATCCAGGCCCCTCTTGAATTCCTTTATTGTACTCCCCATCACCACCTCCTCAGGCAGAGAGTTCCATAGTCTCACTGCTCTTACCGTAAAGAATCCTCTTCTATGTTTGTGTACAAACCTTCTTTCCTCCAGACGCAGAGGATGTCCCCTCGTCACAGTCACCGTCCTGGGAATGAATAGATGATGGGATAGATCTCTGTACTGACCCCTGATATATTTATACATATTAATTAGATCTCCTCTCAGTCGTCTTTTTTCTAAAGTGAATAACCCTAATTTTGATAATCTTTCAGGGTACTGTAGTTGCCCCATTCCAGTTATTACTTTAGTTGCCCTCCTCTGGACCCTCTCCAGCTCTGCTATGTCTGCTTTGTTCACTGGAGCCCAGAACTGTACACAGTACTCCATGTGTGGTCTGACTAATGATTTGTAAAGTGGTAGGACTATGTTCTCATCACCGGCATCTATGCCCCTTTTGATGCAACCCATTATCTTATTGGCCTTGGCAGCAGCTGCCTGACACTGTTTTTTGCAGCTTAGTTTGCTGTTTATTAAAATTCCTAGATCTTTTTCCATGTCAGTGTTACCGCGTGTTTTACCATTTAATAAGTACGAGTGACTTGCATTATTCCTTCCCATGTGCATAACTTTACATTTGTCAGTGTTAAACCTCATCTGCCACTTATCTGCCCAAGCCTCCAATCTATCCAGATCCCTCTGTAGTAGTATACTGTCCTCTGTAGTATATATACAGTATACTGTCCTCTGTAGTATATATACAGTATACTGTCCTCTGTAGTATATACACAGTATACTGTCCTCTGTAGTATATATACAGTATACTGTCCTCTGTAGTATATATACAGTAGACTGTCCTCTGTAGTATATATACAGTATACTGTCCTCTGTAGTATATGTATACAGTATACTGTCCTCTGTAGTATATATACAGTAGACTGTCCTCTGTAGTATATACACAGTATACTGTCCTCTGTAGTATATATACAGTAGACTGTCCTCTGTAGTATATATACAGTATACTGTCCTCTGTAGTATATATACAGTATACTGTCCTCTGTAGTATATACACAGTATACTGTCCTCTGTAGTATATATACAGTATACTGTCCTCTGTAGTATATATACAGTATACTGTCCTCTGTAGTATATGTATACAGTATACTGTCCTCTGTAGTGTATATATATATATATATATATAGTACACTGTCCTCATCAGTGTTAATTACTTTACACAGTTTAGTGTCATCTGCGAAAATTGATATTTTGCTATGCAAGCCTTCTACAAGATCATTAATAAATATATTGAAGAGAATAGGGCCCAATACTGACCCCTGAGGTACTCCACTAGTGACAGTGACCCAATCTGAGTATTTACCATTAATAACCACCCTCTGTTTTCTATCACTGAGCCAGTTACTTACCCACTTACAGACATTTTCTCCCAGTCCGAGCATTCTCATTTTATATACTAACCTTTTATGTGGTACTGTGTCAAATGCTTTGGAGAAGTCCAGATACACGACATCCATTGATTCGCCGCTGTCAAGTCTAGAACTTACCTCCTCATAGAAACTGATTAAATTTGTTTGACATGACCGATCCCTCACGAAGCCATGCTGATATGCCGTTATTTGCTTATTTCCGTTAAGATGCTCTAACATAGCATCTCTCAGAAAACCTTCAAACAGTTTACCCACAACAGATGTTAAACTTACCGGCCTATAGTTTCCAGGCTCTGTTTTTGGACCCTTTTTGAATATTGGCACCACATTTGCCATGCGCCAATCCTGTGGGACATTCCCTGTCAGTATAGAATCTGCAAATATCAGAAATAAGGGTCTGGCTATGACATTACTTAATTCCCTTAGGATACGGGGGTGTATGCCTCCCACAAGAAATTAAATAAAAAGTCATCCCACAAAAAGTCATACACACCCAAAGTGATGAGTGAAAAGTACAGATTGGCCCACAAAAAATAAGCCCTCAAACAGCTCCGTACACTTAACTACAAAAAATGTTTAGAATAAGTCAATAAAAAGAAACTTTTTTCAAGTTTTTATTTTTTCTGTATTAAAAGGGTAAGAAAAACTATACATTTGAGGTATGGCCATACTCATACTGACCTGGAGAATGAAAATAACACATGAGTTTTACTGTAAAGTGAACACTGTAAAAACAAAACCCAAAAACGTAGTTGTTAATACGGTTTCCGTTCAGTATTAAAATGTATTGGCTCCATGTAGCCAAACTTCATGTCTACCTAAGTTGCGCGAGACTTCAGTGAATTACTATGGTATTCCAATCTGTGTATTTAAAAAAACATTTTAAAATAGCAATCTGAAGTAGACTTTGGTACTGGCTAGTACCTCAGTACCAAAGCCCACTTTGGATTCCTTTTTTAAAATGTTTTAACCCCTTAGGGACCGGGCTTATTTTCACCTTAATGACCAGGCAATTTTTTGCAAATCTGACCAGTGTCACTTTATGTGGTGATAACTTTAAAACACTTAACTTATCCAGGCCATTCTGAGATTTCAACACATATTGTACTTCATGACACTGGTAAAATGGAGTAAAAAAAATAATCATTTTTATTAATAAAAAAATACCAAATTTGCCAAAAAATTTGAAAAATTAGCTAAAGTTTCAATTTCTCTACTTCTATAATACATAGTAATACCTACAAAAATAGTTATTACTTTACATTCCCCATATGTCTACTTCATGTTAGGATCATTTTGGGAATAACATTTTATTTTTGGGGACATTACAAGGCGTAGAAGTTTAGAAGCAAATTTTGAAATTTCTCAGAAATGATCAAAAACCAACTTTTTAAGGACCAGTTCAGATCTGAAGTCACTTTGTGAGGCTTACAAAATAGAAACCACGCAAAGATGACCCCATTCTAGAAATTACACCCCTCAAGTTATTCAAAACTTATTTTACAAACTTTGTTAACCCTTTAGGTGTTCCACAAGAATTAATGGAAAGTAGAGATACAATTTCTAAATGTCACCTTTTTTGGCAGATTTCCATTTTAATATTTTTTTTCCAGTAACAAAGCAATGGTTAACAGCCAACTAAAACTATTTTGTGGTGCATATGACTCTTTGATCGCTTGCTATTACACTTTTTGTGATGTAAGGTGACAAAAAATTGCATTTTTTTACACCATTTTAATTTTTTTATGGTGTTCATCTGAGGGGTTAGGTAATGTGATATTTTTTATAGAGCAGGTTATTACGGACCCGGCGATGCCGAATATATATGCTTTTTTTTTTATTTACTTAAGTTTTACACTAACAGCTTTTTTTAAACAAAAAAATGATGTTTTCGTGTTTTCATATTCTAAGCCATAGTTTTTTTTTATTTTTTGGGCGATTGTCTTAGGTAGGGGCTCATTTTTTGCAGGATGAGGTGACTGTTAGATTAGTACTATTTTGGTGGGCATACGTCTTTTTGGTCACTTGCTGTTGTACTTTTTGTGATGTAAGGTGAAGTTTTTTTTTGTTTTTTTTTACGGTGTTCATCTGAGGGGTTAGGTCATGTGATATGTTTCAAAACCTACAAAGACTGCCAGGCCGCTTATGATAAATGTTACTTTATTACATAATCATACACATTACACAAACATGATTAAAAAGGGTATAGTGCAGGGAAAAAGACGACATCATCTGGAGGACAAACACAGCGGATACATGTCCATAAACCAGTCCATCTATATAATGTATTGAAAGATAAAGTGCAAATGCAGGAACATTTTCATATATAATCACAGGACATAAAACAATTACCCATGGCGTCAACATGGAGGAGATACAGTATGGATAATTGTCACAGGACCCCCCCGCGCATTGTCCCTGGGTGCCTGTTCAATGACTTGAGCAGGCACCTTGTTCCGATCACCGCCCGCCGGGCGGAGGTGATCGGAACTACACATAACGTACTGGTACGTCATGTGTCCACAACAGGTTAAATACGCAGATAGGAATACCATAGTAATTCCCCAAAGTCTCGCGCAACTTCGGGCACAGTTAAAAGATGGAACTGACCATGTGTGACCACCTCAGTAAGTTGGTCAGAGAAATAAGGAAAAGAACAAACAGCAGGTAGCGCTATACAGATATCTTTTGTTCAATAAATTAGTGGCTATACTAGGTTTTTAAATTACACTTAACCCCTTCCCGCCCAGCGCCGTAATAGTATGGCGCAGCGGGACTTGACTTGCCGCCCAGCGCAGTACTATTACTCCTGCACCCGCCCGATCAGCTGCAGGGGACCAACTGTTCCCATTAACCAGACCCCTGCTGTATGCGCCGTCATCTGTGAAAACACAGATGCCGGCGCAATAACCCTAACTATGCCGCGGTCAGCGCTGACCGTGGCATGTGGGGGGTGTGTGGAGAGATCTCCTTTCCCTATTGGGTCTCCGTGCTGCTCTGACGGGGACCCGATGGCAGGGAAGGCAGCCTAATGCTTTCCTTGGGCATCGTGGCTGCCTTCAGGTAGAGCCTGGGAGATCCAGCCCCCTGGTAATACACTTACAGCCTATCCATTACAATACAGAAGTATTGTAATGCATTGTAAAGGGGATCAGACCCCCAAAAGTTGTGAGAAAAAAAAAAGTTTAAAAATTAAGTCTTACAAAGAAAAATTAGTTTCAAGTTAAAAAAAAGTGTCCTTTTCCCAAAATAAAGTAAAAAAAATAAAATGTCAAAAAATAGGGAAAAAAAGAAAAGTAGACACATTACATATTGCCGTGTCCGTATCGACCGGCTCTATAAAAATATCACATGAACTAACCCCTCCAGTGAACACAGTCAAAAAAATAAAATAAAAATATTTTTTGGGTCACCTTACATAACTAAAATGGCAATACCAAGCGTTCAAAAAGGCGTATGCCCCCCAAAATAGTACCAATCTAACCGTCAGCTCATCCCGCAAAAAATTAGATCCTACCTAAGACAATTATCCCAAAAAAAAAAAAAACTATAGCTCTCAGACTATGGAGACACTAAAACATGATTTTATTTGTTTCAAACCCTATTTTATTGTGTTAAATGTAAAAAAATAATAATAAAGTAGACATATTAGGTATTTTCAAATCCATAACAACCTGCTCTATATAAATACCACATGACCTAACCCCTCAGGTGAACAACGTAACAACATTTTAAATAAGAACTGTGTACAAAAAGCCATTTTTTGTCACCTTACATCACAAAAAGTGTAATAGCAAGCAATCAAAAAGTCATATGCACCCCAAAATAGTGCCAATCAAACCGTCATCTCATCCCACAAAAATGATACCCTACCTAAGACAATCTCCAAAAAAAAAAAAAAATGTCTCTCAGACTATGGAGACAACTAAAAAAAAATTTCAAAAATATCATTGTGTAAAACTTAAATAAATAAAAAAGTATACATATTAGGTGTTGCCACATCTGTAATGACCTGCTCTATAAAAATATCACATGACCTAACCTCTCAGGTGAACACCATAAAAAATAAAGAATGTGTCAAAAAAGCCATTGTCACCTTACATCACAAAAAGCGTAATACCAAGCGATCAAAAAGTCATATGCAGACTAAAATAGTACCAATAAAGCAGTCATCTCATACTGAAACAAATGAGCCCCTACATAAGACAAATAAATAATCCAGCTGCTCGGCACTCGTCCGTTTGTGAACGCTGCTACGGGAAGGAGCAACCTCCACTTGAAAAATAAAAATAAATCCCGGCAAAGTGAAATGTCCAAAAATTGCCCTCAAGGGAGAAAATTGATATCTCCCCAACTACCACAACTAAGTCAAATTGGAAAGACTGTAGGTGGTTATCTATTAAAACATAACATTTATTAAATTCTGAGTTAAGAGATTACAATAAAAAAATATAGTGCTAGGTATGAGCACCACACCAACCGTGCAACAAAAATCACCAACAAAAAACAGACAATATTACCATGGGTGCCCAGAGTTAACAGCACCACACGGCAAAGTTACAAAACTTCCCAATCTGGTATGAATTCCACAATATGTAATGAACGGTCTTACTGGTAAATGGGAGTAGTCTAGATACCGTCTTGAAGGTTCCACTGGTCAATCTTTCAGCAAGGGCAGGGTCCTAGTAAAAACCTCTGTCCCTGGAATGCCCTGTCAGGTCTAGAACTCCCACCAGTGGCTCCAGATGCAGTCTGCCTGCTGCACATGTAGTGTGTGCCGGGGCGTCTAGCCACTCGGCCTGTAAAAGCAGACAAGAAAGGCACGAACCCCTCCTCCCCGCCGGGAGTCCCCATGACCTCATCGGAGTTTCACGGGCAGAACCGGGGGAAACGCTTAAGAGGGTGCGGCTTCAGCGATGTGCAGGGAGCACTTAGAATATCGATGTAATAGATAGTTACCCAACTTAGTGTCATAATCTATTAAGTATGGCAAACTAGGGACATTTAAGGCTGTTGCATCCCCAAATGGCAAAACAATGGGGTAACAGGCTATACAAATGACTAAGTTGGAGGGCATACTAATTGAAAAAGACTGGCTCCTGGCATCAGTAGATGTAGAGGCCCTTTACTCATCAATACCACATGAGGTGGGCATTTCGGCAGTAAAACACTTTCTGAGAGCCAGGGGCCAACAGTTTTTGAGCCATAATGACTTCATACTGCAGTTTGTACTCACAAGGAATTGTTTCTTGTTTGGTTGTCACTTCTTTCACCAGCTCAGGGGCACCGCGATGGGCAGTTCGTGTGCGCCGTCCAACGCAAATCTGCCTCTGGGCTGGTGGGAGGAGACCATTGTCTTTGGTGACTCCCCCTACACGAGGTCTCGCCAATGTTTTATTATGGTCATGCTTCATTGATGACATTTTTGTCATCTGGAGTGGTACCGAGAGTGAATTCACAGAGTTTGTAGGATGTCTTAACATAAATACAGTGAATCTGAGATTTACATCAGTGATTGAGAGGGATTGTCTACCCTTCTTAGACATTTCTATTGAGAAAGGAACAACAGGACACATAGAAACTAGTATCTATCGCAAGCCAACATCAACCAATTCCCTGCTGAGATGGGAAAGTAACCACCCTGTACCACTTAAACATGGTATTACCATAGAGCAATACCTGCGACTTAGACGTAATTGCTCGGAAGAGAGAGAATTTATCTAGCAGGCTGGTGATCTACGTAATAGGTTCCACAAATGAGGATACCCGGACAGGGTCCTCCGCACGGCATTTCAGAGGGCACTTGGTCAGGAACGTACAAACTTATTACATTCCACCAACCCCCCCAGGAGAGGAACCTCAGACACCATTAGAGAGATAGGTACCTTTGACACTGCCTCTACTCAGATCCGTAGGACCATCTCTAAACATTGAGAGATGTTGTTGATGGATCCTGATTCAGGCGATGTTTTGAGCTCCTGCCTAGCTATCACTTATAGGAGGGGCAGGAACCTAAGGGATTGTTTGGTGCATAGCCATTTTACAACTGTACAGAACCCGTGAACATGGCTTGATAGCCCATTAAAAGGGTGTTACAAGTGCGGCAATTGCAGCTTTTGTGACCGTGTACAGACAGGTAAAACCTTTACTAACAGAGAGAAAAGGTTCACCTATTACATAAATAGCTTTATTAATTGTCGCACCACAGGATTCATTTATTTGATTACCTGTGAGTGTGGATCACAATATGTCAGTAAAACAAAGAGAGAGTTCCGCCGTCGTATTGGTGAACATCTCAACGGCGTACGAAACAAGAGGGACACATCAGTTGCGAGACACGTTAATGAATGCCATCAGAGTCACGTGAATGTGCTTACATTTATAGGAATTGAACTCCTCACCAGGTCACCCAGAGGAGGTGACTGGGATAGATGTATCCTACAGAGGGAGACCTCTGCAATAAATTTGAGTGTAGTGATAGGAGTAATAGAGAAATTTTGTCAGAGTAAATGATGTCCAGATCTTTAGATGAAGTTCAAATGTTTCTTTACTGAAAATAACTTGTATCCAATCAGTATACAGCTTTGGTCTCTTGGTCCCAGCAGGTTTTGGCAAGTACTGGCAGGAATAAATACTTCTGCTTTAAATTAGGGCTTGTAGGAAAAGTTGTCTGCTTGGTAGCTCTGTAATTGTGACAGTAATTAATCTTCTGCACTTTTCTGTAACTTCTGCTGTATGGGAACAGACTAGCTGAGGAGGAATTAGCTTCTCCTAGGTCTCTGGACTTAACTCACAGATTCTCAGGGGATGCTTTTTTTCCTGGAACTCTGGAGGTTGTCGGCAGTTTCTGCTTTTTCATCCAGCTGAGGCTGAAGGTGCTCAGACTTGGGAATATGATCATCTCAGCTGAGACTAGATCCTTGCGGTCTTCCCTATGCAGGGGAACTCCTCACACACACACACACCCTACCGCTAGCAGCCCTAAATGTCCCTAGTTTGCCATACTTAAAAGACTATGACACTGTAAGTTGAGTAACTATCTAATATTACATTGATGTGCAGTTCTAAGCGCTAGTAACAAAGCGCTCCCTGCACATCGCTGAAGCCGCACCCCCGCTCTGCCCGTGAAACCCTGATGACGTCATGGGGACTCCAGACGGGGAGGAGGGGTTCGCGCTTTACTTGTCCGCTTTTACAGGCCAAGCGGCTAGACGCGCCGGCACACACTACACGTGCAAATGGCAGGCCATACGCTGTCCTCCAGCTGATAGAAGACTGCATCTGGAGCCACTGGTGGGAAGATTTTATGGAGCCATATGCTCCAATTAACCCCTCTTGGTCTCTACATAGTCTATCTATAGGTCCATTTACTCTAGTATTTCTACATTAGGCACAATCCTTTTTATCTTGTGGTTGGCACTCTAAATATATACCATTTGTAGAAAGCCAACCCTTTCTCAGCCCTTAATCCCCTGATGAGTCTAGGGCAGTGATGGTTAACCTTGGCACTCCAGCTGTGGTAAAACTACAACTCCCAAGATTCCCCCTTGCTTGGCTGCTCTCAGAACTCTATAGAAATAAATGGAGCATGCTGGGAGTCGTAGTTTCACCACAGCTGGAGTGCCAAGGTTAGCCATCACTGGTCTAGGGCTTCACAGTAACTTCTGATATTTCTTGTTTAACAAGCCGAGGGTAGAGGGTGGGAGTTGAAATGTAAATCAGTTCCAGTCAGCTTCTTGAATCGATAATTTTTTTTTTTTAAAGGCGTTGTCCAAGTGTTTCATATTGATGGCCTATCCTCAGGATAGGTCATGAATATTTGATTTGTAGGGGCCTCCTCATTTTACGGTAGCATATCTGTTTACACAGGGCAATGTACTGCTGTCAAATTATTTTTTGTGTCGTAGACATGATTGGATTAAGAAACAAGTGGTTTGTGTTCACAGGAGCATTTACATCGGCCAGTTACCAGGAATGAGCGTTCATACAAAGCTTCCCTCCCAATAATCGTCCTGATCCTAGGCTTTACTGAGTCATCTTATTTTATGAGGAAGACCTGATTTATCTAATCTTTTTTTTTTTTTACGATTTGGTGGCTACAGAAATTCTCACCGTCACCAATGCCTGTTCTAAGACCTGATGTAGACCACACTTGTACGGTAATGAGAGTTTTTAAGTTAAAAGGGGAACTTTATTAACCCCTTCCTGACGAATGACTTAATAGTACCTCATAGTGGGCATTGACTTTCTCGCAATTTGACGTACTGCTATGTCATGCTTATCAGAAGGGCACCGGAAGGCCGCCGGTTGATTAACCCTTTCTATGAGGGTTCCCATCAGGTCCCCACACAGCGGTGATAGGGACCCGATGGGTGAGAAGGCAGCCCAATGCCTTGCATCGGGACCTGCCTTCTGCTGAAGCCTAGGAGATCACGCCTTTTGGCTGGGTCTCCTAGGCAACTGTTAGTGTATTATACTACACAGATGTATTGTAATGCATTGCAGAGGGGATCAGAAAAATTTGAAGTCCCAGAGTGGGACAAAAATAAAGTGAAAAAAAAGTGTTTTAATAATAATAAAATAAAGTTTCAAAAAAACAAAAAAAATAACATAAACACTGTAGTGTTGGATAAACACTGTAAAAAAAACTCCGTAAAAAAAGCAATTTTTTCCACATTACACAACAAAAAGTGCAATACCATGCGATCAAAAAGTCGTGTGTACCCCAAAATAGTACCAATCAAACCGTCACCTCATACTGCAAAAAATGAGCCCCCACATAAAACAATCGGTCAAATAATAATAAAAATATGGCTGTCAGAAAATGGAGACACTAAAACATTATTAAAAAAAAAAATGCTTTTATTGTATAAAACTTAATTTAAAAAAGTATACATATTAGGTATTGCCACGTCCGTAACGTTCTGCTCTATAAAAATATCACATGACCTACCTCCTCAGTTTAACGCCGTAAAAAATAAAAAATAAAAATAATTTTTGGGTCACCTTGCCCCATACAGTGTATTATTGAAACAATGTAACAAAAAATTGTACCAATAAAAATATCAACTCTTCCTGCAAAAAACAAACCCCTGCACAAGACACTAGGCAGAGAAAAAAAGTGTTCAGAAAATGGAGACCCAAAAACATAATTTTTTTTCACAAAATGCTTTATGTAAAACTGAAACATAGACCTATTTGATATTGTCGCGTCTATAATGACCTGCTCTATAAAAATAGCACATGATCTAACCTATCAAATGAACATTGTAAAAAACTAAAATAAAAAACAACAGGCCAGCAAAATCTGCCTTCCAAAATCTATCTGGCGCTCCTTTTCTTCGGCACCCTTACCCTGCTTTCACACCTGAGCGTTTCTCAAACGCGCGTTTTACGCGTGTTTTTGTCGCGCGTTTTTTGTAATAGTAAACGCGCGTTTGACGCGCGTTTGTGTGATTGACTGCAGTGTCCTATGGCCACAAACGCGCATCAAAACGCCCCAAAGAAACTCAAGTACTTGATTATGCGTCGGGCGTTTTACAGCGCGATCGTACGCGCTGTAAAACGCCCAGGTGAGAACCATTCCCATAGGGAAGCATTGGTTTTCATGTGTTGAGCGTTTTACAGCGCGTTTGAACACGCTGTAAAACGCTCAGGTGTGAACTTAGGGTTACATCAGTTTACGACCACATGTAGGGTGTTTCTGTAAACTGCAGAATCGGGGTAATAAATATTGAGTTTTGTGTGGGTGTTAACCCTTGATGTGTTACAGAGAAAAACGGATTAAAAAAGAAAATTTAGAAATTTCATCTCCATTTTCCTTTCATTCTTGTGGAACACCTAAAGAGTTAACAAAGTTTGTAAAATCAGTTTTGAATAACTTGAAGGGTTGTTTCTACTATGTAAGCCCGACAAAGTGACTTCATAAATGAACTGGTCCTTTAAAAAGTAGGTTTTGGAAATGTTCTTAAACATTTTAAGATTTGCTTCTAAAATTCTAAGTCTATTTTCACACTTGCGGCAGAGTGGTCCGGAAAGCAGTTCCGTCGCCGGAACTGCCTGGTGGATCCGGCAAAACGTATGCCAACTGATCAGGGTCTTAAAAATGCCTGATCAGTCAGAAAAATGCATTGAAACGGTGTCATCCGGCAAAACGGATCTGGCATTTATTTTATTCATCTCTTTTTCAGTCTGTGCATGCGCAGACTGGAAGGACGGATACGGCATTCCGGTACTAATACATTCCTATGGAAAAAAAATGCAGGATCCGGCATTCAGGCAAGTCATTCCGGCATTCTGTTTTTTTCGCCTGAGATAAAACCGTAGCATGCTACAGTTTTATCTTTTGCCTGATCAGTCAAATTGACTGAACTGAAGACATCCTGAACAGATAACTCTTCATTCAGAATTCATAGGGATATGCCTGATCAGTTCTTTTCCGGCATTGAGCCCTTTTGACGGAACTCAGTGCCGGAAAAGAAAAACGCTAGTGTGAAAGTACCCCAAGCCTTCTAACATCCCAAAAAATAAAATTACATTTACAAATTGATCCAAACATGAAGTAGTCATATGGGGAATGTTGAGTAATAAATATTTAATAAGGTATCCCTATCTGTTTTAAAAGCAGAAAAATGTAAATGTAGAAAATTGCAAAAAATTTAGTAAATTTGGGATTTTTTTTATAAATGAAGGTGAAATATATTGCCTCCAATTTTTCACTGTCAGGAAGTACAATGTTTCACGAGAAAACAATCTCAGATTGGCTTGGATAAGTAAGTGTCCCAAAGTTATTACCACATAAAGTGACACATGTCAGATTTGCAGAAAATGGCCTGGGCAGGACGGCGAAAACTGGCCCGGGGTTGAAGGGGTAATGGAAAACTCAGCCTTTTTTAATAATTGTGAAAGAAGCACTAAACCTAGAACTAAATGATGACTAGGCCTCCTGTGTTTGTCATTCTGCAGGATTTCCTGCATGTTCCTAAAACAAACAGGATTGTTGATCTTTTGACGTTAAAGGGTTTGTCCCATCTTGGACACTGTGGTCATATCACTAGGATATGCCTCCAATGTCTGATAGGTGCAAGTGCCGGAGGGCCAACCACGCATGTGCAGCCGCTCTCCATTTATTTCTGTGGGACCGTCAAAAGTAGCTGAGTGCTTGCTTGGAAGCCCCACAGAAGTGAATGGAGCTGTGACTGCGCTTGCGCTGTGCGCTTTCCATTCATTTTAATAGGACTAATGACATTTTTTTTTAGGCTGTCCCATAGAAATGAACGAAGAGCGGCTGCGCAAGCGCACTGCACCCCCTACAAAAGCACTTAGCAGGTTCCTTTCTAAGGATAGGTGCAGGTCCCACACTGCATGGCCACCTCTCTGTTCACCTCTATGGGATAGCTGGAAATAGGTGCACTCTCCTTCACTTTGGGGTGCCTGTTCTGGACATCTAGGCAGGTCCAAAAGGTGGGATACAAATCTATCGGACATTGTGGCATAGCCTAGCAATATGACCTCAATGTCCAAGATGGGACAAATCCTTTAAGGGGCTGTCTGACTTCAGCAAATGGCATTTATAATGCAGACAAAGTTTATACAAGGCACTTACTAATTTATTGTGACAAAGTTGCCAACTGTCTCAAATTTGGCAGCTCCAGCAAATTTGGGTTATCCTGGGCCAAAAAATGGGATGGGCTAATGATAACCCCACCCATAAATGGGTGATTCTGGGTGAAGTCGCAGTGTTCACATGGGGCAGGGTTTTGTATGCCTCCATTTTATCAACCTAAACATTGGTAAGTGAGTTGTGATTGTCCATATTGCCTCTTTTGCTGGCTGGGTTCATCTTTCCATCACATTATACACTGCTTGTTTCCAGGGGTTACGACCACATCTGCAGCGCAGATACGAGGTGGTCGGGACAGGAGCTGCTGTGCATATATGCCGGTACGCACTCCCACTGTCCTGTCCACCAGAGAGGCCGGAGCTTTTTCTTATAGTGTGTTGTCCGAATATTTGTGCTGTCTCCGATTGACAGTCTATAATATTTATGTGAATAAATTGGAATCTGTAATAAAGGAGATTCTAATATATTATCATAAATACCAAGCTAAAACGAGCTCATGATCTGTGCTAAGTTAGACGACAAAAAGAAGGCGGTGGTGTATCAAAATATATATTTATTAAATAATAATAATATGGTACAAACTAATATATAAGAAAATTGGTGGCAATTAAAATACAATCAATAATATGCAAAATAGTAAGAAAGTCAAAATAATCTAAAGTACCGTATTTTTCGCTTTATAAGACGCACTTTTCCCCCCAAAAGTGGGGGGGGAAATTGCTGTGCGTCTTATAAAGCGGATACTTCGCTGGCCGCTATGCTGCACAAGACGGCCAGTGACGTATCAGTGTGGAGGGAGGAGGCGGGGACACTCATGGCGGGGCCCGGTGCAGTGACTCTACTCTAATACACCAGGCCCTGCAACTGTTAAGTACATTCAATCCGATCCATATCTTAATGTATACCGCACTGTTCTGTACTTACTGTAGTACCGTATGTATAGCATTAAGACGGAGCAGACCGGCAGCTCCCTCGGTCATGCGCTGCCTGCCACAGCTCGCTCCTCATGCGCCGCCTGCCTGTTCATTCATAAAGTGAGATAAGCGGGCAGGCGGCACATGAGGAGGGAGCTGGGGCAGGCGGCGCATGACCGAGGGAGCTGCCGGTCTGCTCCGTCTTAATGTGGGTCCCCTGACTGATTAAGGAGGGGGAGCGGGGACTGTTGTGACCGCCTCCCCCCTTTTCAGTTTTGATATTCAGGTTAGCCCCCCTCCCTTCTTTCCCCCTCTTGTATGGTAATTACAGGTAGGCAATGCAGGGGTTAAAAGCACTATGTACTTCCACTTGCCGGGCTGTATGGGCACCTCCCATCCAGTATTTAGCCCCTTGGTGCCGCCCCTCCTCTCCCCTTTTACATCCAGCCAGCAGTTGTCCCTCCCTCCCGCCCTTTGGTTTGCTCTACGGGTTTTTTCGGCCATGGATCCGGGATTTCTCGTTTTGTTTTTTATGATAATTTATGTGTTCCTGATTTCTGTTTCTGTTTTTAGCTTCGCTTGTGTTGGCAAAAATCCTTGCACCGGCCCTGCCTGCCTGAGCTGGTAACTTAAAGTGGCCCTGGTCCAAATTGATAGAATACCATATCGTGGCACATTATACTACCCTAACAGAGCCAAATACCACAGTCCAAAATACTGCCGCCAATCCACCCGTTTGAGTTGCTCTTTTCCTCCTGCTTTGTTGAAATGTAATGGATTTGGTGTTTTAACCCCATAAACACCCCAGCCCATGAGATTGTGAAACTTACCAGAAATATTCTATTTAAAAAAATGAATACTAAAAATACAGAATAAGTGGACAGAACTTGTTTTTTGCAGGTGAATAATTAAACTGACACCACATCACTAAATTATCTCCTATCCACAGAATAGGGGATAACTATTAGATTGGGGGGGGGGGGGAGTCTTACTGCAGGGATCCTCATTACCACAAGAATGGGGCCCCCGAACCTCCTGCAGCCCCCTGCAAAGAACAGAGTGGCTGGTCACTCCATTCCATCTAGGACAATTCCGGAGATGGCAAGCACTATTCTCGACTATCTCTGGAACTCCCTTAGAAATGAATGCCTCGATTTTCTGACCAGGAGGGCTCCACAAGGTATGGGGCCCCCATTCTTGTGATCAGTGGGGTCTCAGCATTAGGACACCCACCGGCGATAACTTCTAACAACCAGAATACGGTTGTCCAGCTTTTTTAAAATTTAATTTGCACCCCAGCCAGCTGTACCAATGGAAGAATCCATACTCCCCTGCTGCCCTGTTCTGGCTCTCAGGTGCTCTTCACTGGTTCTCCGGAATTGTCTGTCAATTTTCACAAAGACATGGTCACGTGCAACGCTGCAGTCAATAACTGGCCCCAGTTTTGACATGCTCCCAAGCAGCACGTGATCTTCCGCTTGGGGCTCATCACCACTGAGGCCAGTCTTTGCAGCACATATCCCATCCCACATATCACAGCATATATGGCATTTACTAATGGGATGCATATTTTTGTGATACAATAGTATAATAAATCCAGCTCACCTTTTGTTCCTACCCCTTGGTGCATGGAAAGGTACAGGTCGTCCTCAGTTTTCAACATAAAAGGAAGGAATCCAGCACGTAATAATTATTTCAAGCCACTTTGGTCTTTATTTTCAAACGTTAAAATACATCCAGTGAACACCAGCTTCCCTCTCGCCCACGTTGACGCGTTTTGAGCAATATAGTTCTTATTCAACTCCTTATCCAGCTTTCTGCAACCCCTCCCTTGGTGAGAAATGGCACTAACCCAGTTCTGCCGAAAAGGAGGGAGAATGGAATGGTAAGTTTCAGTCTGACTAAAGGTACACTGCCGCCTGCTGGGCCACTAGGCTAAGGGCATGAAATACAATACATAACAATTACATAGCAATATTATAAAGGCACCGTATCAGAGGACCTGGAAATAAATACACAGATGACATTCTCTGCTAGCCATTAGAGACAGTAGCTAGGTGTAAGAATGGTAGTGCCCCTCTGGTGTACTACACAACCAGTGTGGGCAGGTGGTGTAGTCAGTAGTGTTGGGCGCGAATATTCGAATCGCGAATATTAATCGCGAATATCGGCACTTTGAAAATTCGCTAATATTTAGAATAGAGTGATATATATATATATATATATATATTTTCGTAATTTCGAATATTCTAGATTAGTTGCCTACCCCTTACTATATAAGAACCTTCCCAGCAGACATTTTCTACGGTTTTTTAAAGTTCTGAGAGAGACAGCAGTGTCATTGCTGTGCTCTGTGCTTTCCACACTACATTGGATAGTTAGTTAGCTTATACAGTGAGGAACAGAAGTATTTGAACACCCTGCGGTTTGCAAGTTCTCCCACTTAGAAATCATGGAGGGGTCTGAAATTCACATTGTAGGTGCATTCCCACTCTGAGACTGAATAAAATAAAAAAAATCTGGAAATCACATTGTATGATTTTTAACCACTTAAGGACCACAGGTTTATACCCCCCTAGTGACCAGGCCCTTTTTTACAAATCGGCACTCCACAACTTTCACAGTTTATTGCTCGGTCATGCAACTTACCAAATGAATTTTACCTCCTTTTCTTCTCACTAATAGAGCTTTCATTTGCTGGTATTTCATTGCTCTTGACATTTTTACTTTTTTTGTTATTAATCGAAATTTTCTGATTTTTCTTGCAAAAAAATGAAATTTTTCACTTTCAGTTGTAAAATTTTTCAAATAAAACGACATCCATATATAAATATTTCTCTAAATTTATTGTTCTACATGTCTTTGGTAAAAAAAACTATGTTTGGGTAAAAAAAAAAAAAATGGTTTGGGTAAAAGCTATAGCGTTTACAAACTATGGTACAAAAATGTGAAGTTCCGCTTTTTGAAGCAGCTCTGACTTTCTGAGCACCTGTCATGTTTCCTGAGGTTCTACAATGCCCATACAGTAGAAAAACCCCACAAATAACCCCATTTCGGAAAGTAGACACCCTAAGGTATTCGCTGATGGGCATGGTGAGTTCATAGAACTTTTTATTTTTTGTCACAAGTTAGCGGAAAATGATGATTTTTTTTCTTACAAAGTCTCATATTCCACTAACTTGTGACAAAAAATAAAAACTTCCATGAACTCACTATGCCCATCACGAAATACCTTGGGGTGTCTTCTTTCCAAAATGGGGTCACTTGTGGGGTAGTTATACTGCCCTGGCAATTTAGGGGCCCTAATGTGTGGGAAGTAGTTTGAAATCAAAATGTGTAAAAAATGACCTGTGAAATCCTAAAGGTGCTCTTTGGAATGTGTGCCCCTTTGCCCACCTAGGATGCAAAAAAGTGTCAAACATCTGGTATCGCCGTACTCAGGAGAAGTTAAGCAATGTGTTTTGGGGTGTCATTTTACATATACCCATGCTGGGTGAGATAAATATCTCGGTCAAATGCCAACTTTGTATAAAAAAATGGGAAAAGTTGTCTTTTGCCGAGATAATTATCTCACCCAGCATGGGTATATGTAAAATGACACCCCAAAACACATTGCCCAACTTCTCCTTAGTACAGCGATACCAGATGTGTGACACTTTTTTGCAGCCTAGATGCACAAAGGGGCCCAAATTCCTTTTAAGGGGGCATTTTTAGACATTTGGATCCCAGACTTCTTCTCACGCTTTAGGGCCCCTAAAATGCCAGGGCAGTATAAGTACCCCACATGTGACCCCATTTTAGAAAGAAGACACCCCAAGGTATTCAATAAGGGGCATGGCGAGTTCATAGAATGTATTTATTTTTGGCACAAGTTAGCAGAAATTGATTTATTTATTTTTTTTCCTCACAAAGTCTCCCTTTCCGCTAACTTGGGATAAAAATTTCAATCTTTCATGAACTCAATATGCCCCTCACGGAATACCTTTTTACCTCTTTCCGAAATGGGGTCACATGTGGGGTATTTATACTGCCCTGGCATTTTAGGGGCCCTAAAGTGTGAGAAGAAGTCTGGAATATAAATGTCTAAAAATTTTTACGCATTTGGATTCCGTAAGGGGTATGGTGAGTTCATGTGAGATTTTATTTTTTGACACAAGTTGGTGGAATATGAGACTTTGTAAGAAAAAAAATAAGAAAAAAAAATTCCGCTAACTTGGGCCAAAAAAATGTCTGAATGGAGCCTTACAGGGGGGTGATCAATGACAGGGGGGTGATCAGGGAGTGTATATGGGGTGATCACCCCCCTGTCATTGATCACCCCCCCCCCGAAAGGCTCCATTCAGACGTCCATATGTTTTTTACGGATCCACGGATACATGGATCGGATCCGCAAAACACATACGGACATCTGAATAGAGCCTTACAGGGGGGCGATCAATGACAGGGGGGTGATCAGGGAGTCTATATGGGGTGATCACCCCCCTGTCATTGATCACCCCCCTGTAAGGCTCCATTCAGACGTCCGTATGTGTTTAGCGGATCCGATCTGAGGATCCGCAAAACACATACAGACCTCTGAATGGAGCCAGCCTAACATGGGGGTTATCAATGACAGAGGGGTGATCACCCCCCTGTAAGGCTCCATTCAGACGTCCGTATGTGTTTTGCGGATCCGATCCATGTATCCGTGGATATATAAAAAACATATGGCCGTCTGAATGGAGCCTTACAGGGGGGTGATCAATGACAGGGGGGTGGTCAGGGAGTCTATATGGGGTGATCAGGGGTTAATAAGGGTTTAATAAGTGACGGGGCGGAGGGGGGTGTAGTGTAGTGTAGTGGTGTTTGGTGCTACTTATTACTGAGCTGCCTGTGTCCTCTGGTGGTCGATCCAAGCAAAAGGGACCACCAGAGGACCAGGTAGCAGGTATATTAGACGCTGTTATTAAAACAGCGTCTAATATACCTGTTAGGGGTTAAAAAAATCGCATCTACAGCCTGCCAGCAAACGATCGCCGCTGGCAGGCTGTAGATCCACTCGCTCACCTTCCGATCCTGTGAACGCGCGCGCCTGTTCTACCTCTACTCCACTCATTAATCTAACTTGTCCACCCCACAGTCAGTCAGACTCCAACTACTACCATGGGCAAGACCAAAGAGCTGTCAAGACACCAGAGACAAAATTGTGGACCTCCACAGGGCTGGAAAGGGCTACGGGGCAATTGCCAAGCAACTTGGTGAAAATAGATCAACTGTTGGAGCATTTGTTAGAAAATGGAAAAGGCTGAAGACGACTGTCAGATTCCCTCGGACTGGGGCTCCATACAAGAGCTCACCTCGTGGGGTATCACTGATGATAAGAAATGTGAGGAATCAGCCCAGAACTACAAGGGAGGAGCTGGTCAATGACATGAAGAGAGCACTACGCCGTCATGGTTCCAAATCATGCATTTCACGGAAGGTTCCCCTGCTCAAGTCATCAAATGTCCAGGCCTGTCTGAAGTTTGCCAATGACCATCTGGATGATCCAGAGGAGGCATGGGAGAAAGTCATGTGGTCAGATGAGACCAAAGTAGAACTTTTTGGTCTAAACTTCACTCGTCGTGTTTGGAGTAATAAGGATGAGTTGCATCCCAAGAACACCATCCCTACTGTGAAGCATGGGGGTGGTAACATCATGCTTTGGGGGTGATTTTCTGTGAAGGGGACAGGACGACTGCACTGTATTAAGGAGAGGACGAATGGGGCCATTTATTTTGCGATTTTGAGCAACAACCTCCTTCCCTCAGTCAGAGCATTGAAGATGGGTCATTGCTGGGTCTTCCAACATGACAACGACCTGAAGCACACAGCCAGGATAACCAAGGAGTGGCTCCGTAAGAAGTATATCAAGGTTCTGCCTAGCCAGTCTTCAGACCTAAATCCAATAGAACACCGGAGGGGAGGCTGGAGAAGCCAGCTCAAAGCAATACCCAAGTCCCTCCAGTAAAGAAGCACACTGATTTAGGGATCATGCACACAGCCGTTGCCAGCTGTGGCCCATATTGCGGCCCGTAAGCAGAGGGTCTGCAATATGTGGGCACCAGCCGTGTTCACCCATTCACCTGAATGGGTCCGCAATCCGGAAGGTCCGGTATGGAACCCCACGGAAGCACTACAGAGTGTGTCCATGGGTTTTTTCTCCATGCCTCCGCACCGCAAAAAAAGAAAACATACTAAAAAAATTTCTGGTGCGGACGGATCTCGGACCCATTCCAGTTGTGGTGCCCAATGTACGAAACGGTAGACCAATGGCCGTGTGCATTAGCCCTTACTGCAATCCCTGACTATCTGAACTTATTTCCCACCACATCTTACCATCCCCCTCTGGAACGCAGCAACACATGGGGGACTAGAGGAACTGGGGGAACCAGTGTAGAGTTGGGGGCCACCTCAAACCCAGCCACTGCATGTACAGAGCACAGCTATCATAACTGTGTAGTGGCAGAACCAGCATACTGTAGCTCTGCACCCATTCAAGTGACGGGAAGTGCTGGAAGTACAGTGTACAGAGCCTTCTGCTTCCGCTCCATATACTGTACAGTTTCAGACCCCCACTGAACTGATATTTATGACCTATTCTATTACAGATTTCACATGTAACACCCCAATAAAATAAAAATGTCCAAATGATCTCAACGAGTATACTCAGCTGAAGAGGCATACGCCATCCTTGCCTCCAAAACTCTACCTCCTCCTCCTCATCATCCGCTGATGAGGGACCCTCTAGAAGGCACCCCAGGGTAGCAGCGGAGGCAGGCCCCCAGAGTGAAGCTATATGGACCCCACCGCCTGATAATTATCAGCCCCAAATTCCTGAATTTGTGGGCAACTCAGAAATTCTGGTAGATTGTGCGGGCTTCACAGAAACCGATTTTTTATTTTTTTTCCAAATCTTCTCTGAAGATTTTGTAAATGTAATGGTGACCCAAACCAATTTATACGACCAACAATTCATTGCTCAGAACCCTACATCAGCATATGCTAGACCCCTAGGTTGGATCCTAGTAAGTGCAGCAGAGATGACTGTTTTACACAAAATTGGAGTTCGGACATTTTCTACCAGACTCCATTTCACAGTAACTCCATGACTTGGAAGCGATTTGAGTCAATTACTAAATTCCTACACTAAAACGACAATTCACAGTGCCCACCCCAACATTAGACCGTCTGTTCAAAGTTAGGCTTGTCATTGACCACTTTAACACCAAGTTTGCTGAGCTGTACAACCCAGATAAAAAATGTCTGTGTAGATGAGTCCCTATTACACTTCAAAGGGAGAATTAGATTCCGCCAATACCTGCCTGGCAAACGGGCAAGGTATGGCATAAAGTTATACAAACTTTGTGAGAGTAGCTCCGGGTACACCCACAAGTTCCGCATTTACGAAGGGAAAGATTCCAGGATAGAACCCCCAGAATGCCCCCCCACCCTAGGAGTTAGTGGGAAGATTGTGTGGGACTTACTACACCTACTGCTGGATAAGGGTTACCACCTCTATGTGCATAACTATTATACAAGCATACCCCTATTCATGTCCCTAACTGCCAGAGGTACTGTGGCTTGCGGCACAGTGCGCAAAAATCAGAGAGGCCTCCCTAGATCCCTGGAAGGACAACCACAGAGAATGGGTGAAAGTTGGGCTCTCCTCCGTGAGATCATGCTGGTGGTTAAGTACAAGGAGAAGAGGGATGTCCCTGTACTGACCACCTTTCACATTAACGCCAGCTCCCCTGTACGAGGTACCACTACCACTGTCCCCAAACCAGTTTGTATCCTGGACTACAACAGGCACATGGCAAGGGTGGATCTTTCAGATCATCTTCTGAAGCCCTACAGTGCCACATGAAAAACGAAAGTGTGGTAGAAAAAGCTGGCCGTACACATTGTACAGACGGCAATGTGCAATGCGTACGTGCTATTTCATTCTGCAGGCCACACAGGAACTTTCCTTCAGTTCCAAAAGGTGGTTATCAAGGCCCTAATTTTTGAAAACCCAGGCCGGGGAGGGTCCCAGTACTTCTGGAAGTCATGGTGCCCCCTGTCGTACCAGGGCAACATTTTCAAGTTCAAGTCCGCCAGACAGCAAGGAAGGACCCAAAAAAGATGGGTGTGTTCCAAAAGGGGGGGGATAAGGAAAGACACCATTTACCACTGTGAAACCTGCCCTGAAAAACCTGGCCTGTACATGCAGGAGTGCTTCAGAATCTACCACTCATCCATGGAGTATTAATTTAATTTCATGCAACATGTCACCTAAAATCAATGTCTGCCAATTCAGGTCAGCAAAATCCATATTTTGCTGTTTGACTCCAGAGCCCTGCTGTGCGCCCATACATAATTTTTTGAGCACATATGGGGTGTTGCGTATTCGGGGGGAAATGGGGAACAAAATGTGGGGTGCATTTTGTCCTGTTACCCCATGTGAAAGTAAAAAATGTGGGTGTAAAGCAACTTTTTTCTAATTATGTGTAACACCTGATGGGTCAAAGTGCTCACTGCACATCTTGAAATATTCCTCGAGGGGTGTAGTTTCCAGAATAGGGTCACTTTTTGGGGGTTTTCACTGTAGGGCCACCTCAGGGTGTCTTCATATGCAACATAGCTCCCAATTACCATTCCAGCGAAATCTGCTCTCCAAAAGCCATATGGTGCTCCTTCCACTCTGAAGCCTGCTGTGCGCCCATACATCAGTTTTTGAGCACACATGGGGTGTTTCTGTAAACTCCAGATTCAGGGTAATGGATTTTGAGTTTTGTTTGGCTGTTAACCCTTGATGTGTTGCAGAAAAAATAGATACAGAAAAAGTGAAATTTTGAAATTTCATTCCCATTTTTCTTTAATTCTTGCAGGGCACCTAAAGGGTTGACAAAGTGTGTAATATCAGTTTTTAATTGCTTGAGGAGTGTAGTTTCTAAAATGGGGTGATTTATGGGTGGTTTCTAATATGTAAGCCCCAGACAGTGACTTCCTAACTGAACTGATCCGGAAAAAATTGGGTTTTGGACATTTTCTTAACATTTTTAAGATTGGCTTCTAAACTTCTAAGCCTTCTAACGTCCCCCAAAAAATTAAATGTCATTTTCAAAATGATCCAAACATGATGTAGACATATGGGGAATGTAAAGTAATAACTATTTTTGGAGGTATTACTATGTATTATAAAAGTAGAGAAATGAAATTTTGAAATTTGCAATTTTTTCCAAATTTTTGGTAATTTTTTTTCATAAATAATGGTGAAATATATTAACTCAAATTTATGACTATCATGAAGTACAATATCAAAAGGAAAACTAGTAAAAACCGTATTTTGACCGCTTTTTCCAGCGCTTGCTTGGAAGAATTCAGACCCAAGTTATCGGACAGATAAGGGGTTAACTTTTATTTGCAGGGTAGTCAATGCGTTTTGAGGGCTGGATTGCCCTCTTCTTCAGGACTGTATACACTGAAGGGAATTACAGCACATCTAAAACATATTAAAAATCTGAATTTTTGGCGCGCAGGCCAAGGGGGGTGGGGGGGAAGGAAGTAGGAATCGGGAGGTAGTTGGGTTGGGTTGATTGACATTACCCTTCCCGTTATACATGATATAGCAATCAATCAATAAATGTATACTCTTTGCTTATAGTAGTTTTTAAAATATAGATAATTTATTTTATTTTTTTATAGCAGGCACCCATTATTTTTGCAGAGCAAAGGTTGCCCTGTGTCTCTCCAGCAGTAATGTGTGTGCGGATACCTATATGTAAGGTATCTAAGGATGTCTCTGGGGTCGCATTCGTATGTACAGTATGTGTGTGTGGTTGGCAATCTGGTGCAGTTTGTCTCATGAAAATGTCAGGTAAAAATTTTGCCTCAAGTTGATATTTTATGTATTTTAACTATGGGGTACACATATATACACCTATGTACATACACCCACATGCATGTGTGGCTGGCAGTCTTGGATCTTATGTATATATGGGAATGGCCCAAAAAAACTGAGGTACAGTACAGACCAAAAGTTTGGACACACCTTCTCATTCAAAGAGTTTTCTTTATTTTCATGACTATGAAAATTGTAGATTCACACTGAAGGCATCAAAACTATGAATTAACACATGTGGAATTATATACATAACAAAAAAGTCTGAAACAACTGAAAATATGTCATATTCTAGGTTCTTCAAAGTAGCCACCTTTTGCTTCGATTACTGCTTTGCACACTCTTAGCATTCTCTTGATGAGCTTCAAGAGGTAGTCACCTGAAATGGTTTTCACTTCACAGGTGTGCCCTGTCAGGTTTAATAAGTGGGATTTCTTGCCTTATAAATGGGGTTGGGACCATCAGTTGCATTGTGGAGAAGTCAGGTGGATACACAGCTGATAGTCCTACTGAATTTGTATTATGGCAAGAAAAAAACTGCTAAGTAAAGAAAAACGAGTGTCCATCATAACTTTAAGAAATGAAGGTCAGTCAGTCCGAAAAATTGGGAAAACTTTAAAAGTGTCCCCAAGTGCAGTCACAAAAACCATCAAGCGCTACAAAGAAACTGGCTCACATGCGGACCGCCCCAGGAAAGGAAGACCAAGAGTCACCTCTCCTGCGGAGGATAAGTTCATCCGAGTCACCAGCCTCAGAAATCGCAGGTTAACAGCAGCTCAGATTAGAGAGCAGGTCAATGCCACACAGAGTTCTAGCAGCAGACACATCTCTAGGACAACTGTTAAGAGGAGACTGTGTGAATCAGGCCTTCATGGTAGAATATCTGCTAGGAAACCACTGATAAGGACAGGCAACAAGCAGACGAGACTTGTTTGGGCTAAAGAACACAAGGAATGGACATTAGACCAGTGGAAATCTGTGCTTTGGTCTGATGAGTCCAAATTTGAGATCTTTGGTTCCAAACACTGTGTCTTTGTACGACGCAGAAAAGGTGAACGGATGGACTCTACATGCCTGGTTCCCACCGTGAAGCATGGAAGAGGAGGTGTGATGGTGTGGGGGTGCTTTGCTGGTGACACTGTTGGGGATTTTTTTCAAAATTGAAGGCATACTGAACCAGCATGGCTACCACAGCATCTTGCAGCGGCATGCTATTCCATCCGGTTTGCGTTTAGTTGGACCATCATTTATTTTTCAACAGGACAATGACCCCAAACACACCTCCAGGCTGTGTAAGGGCTATTTGACCATGAAGGAGAGTGATGGGGTGCTGCGCCAGATGACCTGGCCTCCACAGTCACCGGACCTGAACCCAATCGAGATGGTTTGGGGTGAGCTGGACCGCAGAGTGAAGGCAAAAGTGCCAACAAGTGCTAAGCATCTCTGGGAACTCCTTCAAGACTGTTGGAAGACCATTTCAGGTGACTACCTCTTGAAGCTCATCAAGAGAATGCCAAGAGTGTGCAAAGCAGTAATCAAAGCAAAAGATGGCTACTTTGAAGAACCTAGAATATGACATATTTTCAGTTGTTTCACACTTTTTTGTTATGTATATAATTCCACATGTGTTAATTCATAGTTTTGATGCCTTCAGTGTGAATCTACAATTTTCATAGTCCTGAAAATAAAGAAAACTCTTTGAATGAGAAGGTGTGTCCAAACTTTTGGTCTGTACTGTATGTGTATGACTCCTATATAGCGATAGTATATTGGAATAGTTACCATGTAACTGCCTGTAGTTGGTTGCCAAAGGATCTATAATTACCTGGTGATACCTTGATGTCTCCTGTCCTTTTTCACTGCTCTTTTACGGACAGTTGCTAGGGTGGGTGGGGGGGGGCAGTCCCGACACCGCATGTCTGTGCTAGGTTTCAGAGTGGGGAGGCATGCCTCTCATTGACGGACCAGAACAATGACGGACCTCCTAAGGGAGGGAGGAAGGGAGCCTGGAGAAGGCCCTCACACGGACCTTAAATTAAAAAGTACAAAACCCCCTCCACAAATGGAAACAAATAGTATAGACTTGTTCCTAAATATACAGTTGCAAGAAAAAGTATGTGAACCCTTTGGAATGATATGGATTTCTGCACAAATTGATCATAAAATGTGATCTGATCTTCATCTAAGTCACAACAATAGACAATCACAGTCTGCTTAAATTAATAACACACAAAGAATTAAATGCTACCATGTTTTTATTGAACACACCATGTAAACATTCACAGTGCAGGTGGAAAAAGTATGTGAACCCCTAAACTAATGACATCTCCAAGAGCTAATTGGAGTAAGGTGTCCATTCAATGAGATGAGATTGGAGGTATTGGTTACAGCTGCCCTGCCGCATACAAAACACACACCAGTTCTGGGTTTGCTTTTCACAAGAAGCATTGCCTGATGTGAATGATGCCTCGCACAAAAGAGCTCTCAGAAGACCTATGATTATGAATTGTTGACTTGCATAAAGCTGGAAAGGGTTATAAAAGTATCTCCAAAAGCCTTGCTGTTCATCAGTCCACGGTAAGACAAACTGTCTATAAATGGAGAAAGTTCAGCACTGCTTCTACTCTCCCTAGGAGTGGCCGTCCTGTAAAGATGACTGCGAGAGCACAGCGCAGACTGCTCAATGAGGTGAAGAAGAATCCTAGAGTGTCAGCTAAAGACTTACAAAAGTCTCTGGCATATGCTAACATCCCTGTTAGCGAATCTACGATATGTAAAACACTAAACAAGAATGGATTTCATGGGAGGATACCACAGAGGAAGCCACTGCTGCCCAAAACCCCCCATTGCTGCACGTTTACAGTTTGCACAAGAGCACCTGGATGTTCCACAGCAGTACTGGCAAAATATTCTGTGGACAGATGAAACCAAAGTTGAGTTGTTTGGAAGAAACACACAACACGATGTGTGGAGAAAAAGAGGCACAGCACACCAACATCAAAACCTCATCCCAACTGTGAAGTATGGTGGTGGGGGCATCATGGTTTGGGGCTGCTTTGCTGCGTCAGGGCCTGGACGGATTGCTATCATCAAAGGAAAAATTAATTCCCAAGTTTATCAAGACATTTTGCAGGAGAACTTAAGGCCATCTGTCCACCAGCTGAAGCTCAACAGAAGATGGGTGTTGCAACAGGACAACAACCCAAAGCATAGAAGTAAATCAACAACAGAATGGCTTAAACAGAAGAAAATATGCCTTCTGGAGCGGCCCAGTCAGAGTCCTGACCTCAACCCGATTGAGATGCTGTGGCATGACCTCAAGAAAGCAATTCACACCAGACATCCCAAGAATATTGCTGAACTGAATCAGTTCTGTAAAGAGGAATGGTCAAGAATTACTCCTGACCGTTGTGCGCGTCTGATCTGCAACTACAGGAAACGTTTGGTTGAAGTTATTGCTGCGAAAGGAGGTTCAACCAGTTATTAAATCCAAGGCTTCACATACTTTTTCCACCTGCACTGTGAATGTTTACACGGTGTGTTCAATACAAACATGGTAACATGTAATTATTTGTGTGTTATTAGTTTAAGCAGACTGTGATGGTCTATTGTTGTGACTTCGATGAAGATCAGATCACATTTTATGACCAATTTATGCAGAAATCCATATCATTCCAGAGGGTTCACATACTTTTTCTTGCAACTGTAGTTACTAAAGAACTAGATAGACTAGAAGAAAAACAAAGCAGAGGTAATAAAATATCTAATCTAGGACAAGATGAAATAGAAGCTATGGTTAGAATTGAAAGGGACCATAATATTATAATAAAATCCTCGGATAAAGGAGGTAATTTAGTTATTATGGACCACCATGAGTATAAACGTATGTGCTATGCCATCTTGAATGATGGTAAAGGATATAATACACTCAGAGTAGACCTTACACCTAGCTTTCATGTGGAACTAGAAACCTTGCTTCTGGAGGCCTTTGAGGCGAAACTGATATCTAGCGATGAGATGAGATTTATGTTGAAACCATACCCACAAATCCCAACTTTTTACACCATACCTAAAATCCACAAGGGCCTGGTCCCACTCAAGGGTCGCCCAATAGTGGCTGGCATAAATTCTTTGACACAAAATGTTGGTGTATATATATCGACCGAATCTTAATGTCCTTTGTTACATCACTTCCATCTTCCATCTCAGAGATACATCTGATCTGCTGACTAAAATTGATGGATTGAGGAGGGTACTTTACTTGCATCTATAGACGTAGAGGCACTCTATAGTAATATACCCCATGAACTGGGCTTAGCCGCTGTGAATCACTTCCTGAAAAGCAGGGGCACCCAATACACAGCGCATAACCGTTTTGTGTTGGGACTTATGGATTTTGTCCTAAGACACAATTATTTTTTGTTTGATTCCAAGTTCTTCCACCAGCTCAGAGGCACAGCTATGGGGAGCGCCTGTGCCCCCACGTATGCTAATTTGTTCCTGGGCTGGTGGGAGGACACGGTAGTATTCACCAAGGAAAGTGTCTGGACACTCAGGATAGCCTTCTGGGGCTGCTATATTGATGACATCCTCATTTTTGGGAGCGGCCCCAGGGGGCTATTCTCAGCCTTTTTTTGGCAGATCTAAATAAAAATCGGATTGGTATGCACTTTACATCAGAGATAAATTATAGAGGCCTGGCCTTCCTGGACCTGTATATCTCCCTTAACAATGGTAGTATTAATACTAAAACATAAAGAAAACCCACGGCAACTAACAGCTTGCTAAGATGCGGGGGTCATCATCCCTATAACCAGTGTTCCCTGTAAGCTGCGCGGGCGCGCGGCCGCGCAGCTTCCTTTATGCCTCCGCTCAGCACCTCTGCTGGCCCGCTCACTGCTGCTGCCCGGACTTTATGTAAGGGGCTCGGGGCCTCTCTGTGCAATTTATTTTTATGACGCCTACAGTGCGATTGGCCGGCTGCGCTACCGGCCCAGTGCGCACATTAAGTAACCCATACCCTCTTCGGTGCTGCGCCTGCGCCACCAGCTGTGACAGTGCGAGACTCGGCACTGAGGTCACAGGTCTCGCAGGATCACGCGGGATGACCGAATGGCGGGATGACTGAATGGCGCGGCGCCGGAGAGGGTATGACGGGATTGTCCTGACAGATGAGTGGAGCAGAGAAGGTATTTTTATTTATTTATGTATGCACACACACACACACCGGCTTCATAGGGAGGGGGGGGGGGGCACGCCGCACTTGAATTCAGAAAAGGGAGCCCACGCCGGCCATATGAGGGCAGGCCCACTGGCAGCAAATCCTTCATTATCATGGAATATATACAGAGATGGAGAGAGGGGCAAAATAATGAAATATATACAGAGAGGTGCAGTGTAGGGACACCGTGTAGGGGTTATACTGTTTATTGTACAGCATGGCACAGGGGTTATATTGTCATTTGCTGTACAGTATACTGTACATTATAATCCCTGTACCATGCCGTACAATATACAGTATAGTTCATACACCGTGCCGTACAATATACAGTATAGTTCATACACTGTGCCGTACAATATACAGTATAGTTCATACACTGTGCCGTACAATATACAGTATAGTTCATACACCGTGCCGTACAATATACAGTATAGTTCAGATACCATGCCGTACAATATACAGTATAGTTCATACACTGTGCCGTACAATATACAGTATAGTTCATACACCGTGCCGTACAATATACAGTATAGTTCAGATACCATGCCGTACAATATACAGTATACCACCTACACTGGGGGATTATTGTGTATATTGTACGGCATGGTGTATGAATTATAATGTATATTATACGTCATGGTGTATGGATTATATTGTGCAGCACGGTGTATGAACTATACTGTTCATTATCATGATTAAGGACCAGCATGTAAATGTCCGAAATGCATAGATTTGACTGCCCTGCATATGTGGAAGTTTTAATACCGCTGTGAATAAAGTATTCCCTGCTATCAAGAGCTGGATTTTCTCTCTTTTCTTCATGAACTATACTGTATATTGTACGGCATGGTGTATGGATTATAACGTACATCGTACAGCATGGTGTAGGGATTATAATGTACATCATATTGCATGGTTTTGGGGTTATATTGTATATTGTACAGCATGGTGCATGAACTATACTGTATATTGTACGGCACTGTGTATGAACTATACTATATATTGTACGGCATGGTGCAGCGGTTACACTGTATTGTACGGCATGGTGCAGCGGTTACACTGTATTGTACGGCATGGTGCAGAGGTTACACTGTATTGTACGGCATGGTGCAGAGGTTACACTGTATGCTCTTTGATGTGACACTTATCTTAGGTTTTCCTAGCGCCCACCTTTGATGGCGCTGTGCCCAGCTCTGAGCCGACCCCGCTCAGCAGCTGCCAAGGCTTAGAGGGAACACTGCCTATAACCTCAAATGTGGAATACCTAAGGGTCAGTATTTAAGAATCCGGAGAAACTGCAGTACCAAAAACGATTTTTATGATCAAGCACGAGACTTAAAGGCTAGATTTAATCAGAGGGGTTACCCAGACCAACCATTACATAGAGTTTTTAAGTCAGCAGAAAATGCCTCAAGAGTTACTTAACCCAGGGAAAGGGAAGAGAACAGAAAAAGAAACAGACCCAATTTTCCGCATAATAGGAACTTTTGATAATTGTAACAAAGAGGTCAGAGACATTTTGAAAAAAATACTGGGAAATGCTCCGTCTAGATCCAGATGTAAAAGATATGCTTCCCATGTACCCAGCCATAACACATAGAAAGGGAAGATCCCTAGGAGATAGATTTATCCATAGCCACTACACCCCCATTAAAAAAACAGGTACGTGGTTGGACAGAAGACCCCTTGGCACTTTTCGTTGTGGAACATGTATAGCTTGACCCTTTTATCTGTCAAGCTAAAAGCTTCAAAAGTAACACAACCAATAAGACATATACAAGCAGGGACTTCGCCAACTGTAAAACCACAGGGGTGGTGTATTTGATTAATTGCACCTGTGGACTACAGTACGTAGGAAAAACAAAAAGTTTATTAGAAGAATTGGGGACCATTTGGGCGACATAAGGAACAAAAGAGATACAGCAATTGCTAGACACGTTCAACTTATCCATGATGGCAATGATAAGGTAATTAACTTCTGTGTGGTAGAGGTGGTACGTCCTTCACCTAGAGGTGTGGACCTTAATAGGAGGATTTTACAGAAGGAGGCGTAGTGGACTCACTGATTAAAAACTGTGAGCCCACTGGGCCTCAATGAGATCCTTTCCTTTGGATGTTTCATTTGACTTCTGTGTTCGTCAATATTTCTTAAGGAGTATACTGAGAGACCCCTGTGTATTTAATATAAATTGATCCGTCAGAAAAAATGAGTTATATCTCACCGTAAAAGGTCTAATAATTTTTTTATTTTTATTTAAATACTTTTAGTTTATTTTTTTTCCTTCATCATATATAAAAAGTTCAGAAACAAGACATGACAATAAACAATAATACAGCAGGACATAAACAAAGATAATTCCTGTATATACACATACATTTGTTGCTCGCTTATCCTTAGACATCTGAAATATATCCCTGTCCTGTTTCTTTCCTCGTGTCATATACAAAAAAAAAAAAAAGAAAAACAATCTAACCCCTCCCCTTCCCCCCCCCCCCATGGTTGTCTTGATGGATACCACAAATTTTCCTTCCTTCTTCCACTTCCTCCATTTATTTATGGGTACCGGCATATTCGTATCTACATACCCTCCCACATAGGTTCTTCCATGCATCGATGTTTGGTGGTGTGTCCGCCCCCCACTCTCTAGCCACTACAACCCGCGCCAGCATTAATCCTTTGGCACATTTCATTTCTATTTCTTTATCGAGATCTATTTTCCTGGTATATCCAAGCACCGCTATAGCGATCTCCATTGGGGCTGAGCAGCCATGAGATGGCCTGTGGAGTGGGTGAGAGGGGTGCGGGGGGGGGAGGGAAGGGGGCGTAGAGTAAGAGGTGGGGGAAATGTTCTATTTCGCCAACCAGCAGGGGGGGAGGGAGGGGGGAGGGGAGGGGGGAAGGAGGAGGGGCTATGGGTGGGATGGTTGTCTTGAAGGGATTATTAATGAAGATAAGAATGAAAACACAGGTGGAAGGCACACATGAGTAGGATTTTAACATGGAATGTACGAGGTCTGGGGGATAAGGTTAAGAGGGTTATGGTTTTTGATACAATTACTAGACACCTCCCAGCAATTGTGGGACTAACGGAGACACATAACACTAAGGATAAGACATACTTATTAACGCGGAAATGGGCCAAGTACCAGTATCATTCATGTTTCTCTACCTACTCATGTGGAGTTAGTGTACATATCCACCATAAAGTGGACTACATCCCACTAGATCAGAAGATCGATGATAGGGGCAGATACGTTTTCCTCCACTGCCAGTGGAATGGGAGACTGTGCGTTCTAGCCTTTGTTTATATACCCCCACCATTTTCACTAAGTGTTATTAATAGCTTAGTGGAGTTTGCAGAGTCGCGAGGTAAATGCCCCATACTGGTAATGGGAGACTTTAACTCCGTTATGAATAGCTGTCTAGATAGATACTCTGTGATACCAAATGATAAATATGCGACAAGTCAACCAACACTTCTCAAAAGAATATCACAAGAACTGCTGTTAATAGATGTATGGAGGTATCTGTATGATGATAAGCGAGCGTACTCCTGGTTTGGCTATGGGAGTAAAATCATGTCAAGAATAGATATGGCATTAGCTAGCCCAGAACTGGTAGAGCAGATATCGAAAATGAGGTATAAGGTGAATAGTATTTCAGACCACTCCCCAATCTGCCTGACACTTAAAACAACGGTCAAACCAAAGTGTAGAGTGTTCCGGCTAAACCCACACTGGCTAAACCTGATAAATAAAGATGAAAGTATTAGCGCCGATATAGCGGAGTACTGGAAAATTAATCTTGGATCTGCACAAATAGGTTATGTATGGGACGCATTTAAAGCATACTTACGGGGCATCCTCGTTGGTAGAATTCAGGGCTTAAAAACTGAATTCGCCAAAGAGGAGAGGGAGCTGGGCGGAAAAATAAAGAAATTAGAGGAGAAACTCCTGGTTAATAATTCACCTGAGACGATGGCGGAGTTAGAAGAGTCTAAAATCTCTCTAAATAATTATCTGGAGAATAAGGCACAACAAAGAGTGTTTTTTGAGGGGGCCCGATACTTCAGGGAATATGGGAAACCAGGTAGACTGCTTTCTACTATCGTACAGAATCAGAGGGGGGATGGCAGAATTAAGCGTGTTGAGAGGAGAGATGGGGTGATAACATCCAGCCCGGGAGAAATTGAGCAGGAATTTGTTAAATATTACAGGGACCTCTACTCCTCGGAGGGAGTGGGGGATGGTGGAGACATAAAACTCTTTTTGGAGGGGGTCTCGCTCCCTACTCTCTCCGAGGAGGACAGGGAGTATTTGAATGGTCCAATAGAACTGGAGGAATTACGTGATACCCTGAAATCGATTAAGGGTAACTCTAGCCCCGGGCCGGATGGTCTCCCCTTCGAGATATATAGAAGATACGGGGAGGTTATCCTCCCAGTACTCCTGCGGGTCCTTAAGGAATCCATGGACAGGGGTGAACTCCCGGCCTCCCTGTCAGAGGCTGTAATAACCCTGATAGGGAAAAAGGGGAAAGACGAGAGTAAGGTGGACTCGTATCGCCCCATCTCTCTTCTCAACACGGACTTTAAAATATGTGCCAAATTGTTGGCAAACCGCCTAAAAAAAGTGATAGGTAAGATAGTACACCCAGATCAATCGGGGTTTATACCTAAACGTCAGGCTCAAATGAATATCCGCCGGGCCCTCCTTAATATCCAGATGAGTGGGGAGGGTGCCCACTCCCTCCTGTCACTGGACGCAGAAAAAGCGTTTGACAGGGTGGAGTGGGCATACCTCTGGAACATAATGCGTGAGCTAAACTTGGGGGACAAATTTATTAGTTGGGTGCAACTACTGTACCAACATCCGAAAGTAAGGATTAAAATCAACGGAGAGACATCTGAATCGATAATATTGCAAAGGGGAACTAGGCAGGGGTACCAACATCACGCATTATGTTCCAGAGGTATGCCCACTCCACCCTGTCAAACGCTTTTTCTGCGTCCAGTGACAGGAGGGAGTGGGCACCCTCCCCACTCATCTGGATATTAAGGAGGGCCCGGCGGATATTCATTTGAGCCTGACGTTTCGGTATAAACCCCGATTGATCTGGGTGTACTATCTTACCTATCACTTTTTTTAGGCGGTTTGCCAACAATTTGGCACATATTTTAAAGTCCGTGTTGAGAAGAGAGATGGGGCGATACGAGTCCACCTTACTCTCGTCTTTCACCATTACTGTTTGCCATATTTGTCGAACCGTTAGCATGTAAGGTGCGATCAGATGATAACATCAGGGGATTTGGGAGTAGGGGCGCCTCAGACAAAATGTGTTTATACGCGGATGATGTCTTGTTTTTCTTGAAAGGGGGGGAGACAACGGTTCCATACCTGATGCGAACTGTAAATCAATTTGGTCAAATCTCCGGCTTCAGGGTGAATTGGATGAAATCAGTGTTACTCCCAATTGGCTATGAAACCAGGAGAATGGATATTAATGTTAAAATATTGAAACCCACAGATGCACTGGAATACCTTGGAATAAAAATTAGTGCGAGGATCCAGGAATATATGGAATTGAATCTTGCCCCTTTGCTTAAAAGGGTTAAAAATAAAATAAGTATTTGGCAAAAAATACTGATAAGACAGGCAGATCGTATAGCTATTATTAAAATGATTTTGTTGCCGCAGGTCCTCTATGTTATATCCTCATGCCCTGTCTGGATAGGTGACCACCTTTTCAATGTCCTGGAGGGATTGATAAATGATCTTATATGGGGGAAAAAAAGGGTCAGGCTCAAACAAAAATACTTATGGCTCGATGAAGAAGATGGTGGCTTGTCCGTGCCCTGCTTCAGAGGCTACTATTACGCATCCCAGCTACAATGGTTAATGACAGAGGATGATAGATTACGTCAGTATCTAGTGGGTGAGTTTGTAGGTCTCCAATATAATATTTTTAGTGTCTTGGAAGCCGGGATATTAAAAATAAAGGGTAAGAAGTGCCCTATCAGTAATATGATGCACTTGATATGGGTGAATGTCCAAAAATTACTGGGGATAAATTACTCATTAAAGATTACCCCTTTATGGGGGAATATAAACTTAGGCGAGTTTCAGAAGTTAGATGATTATGTATTTTGGGAAAAAAAATGGTATTAAGTTTATTTCACAGATTGAGATAAAAGGAAAGCTCAGGACATTAGAAGAATTAGGACTTAGTATAAATCTAGACACCCTCACACGTTTTAGATATTTTCGGTTAAAACATGCATTTGACAGCACTGAGAATAAACTGTATTTAATCACCAAACAATCAGAATTTGTAGAATTTTGTTGTCTCAATAAGGGGACCAAAATATCAATATCACAGATATATAAAAAAATTAAAAGGGGTTTAAGGGGAGTGATAAAGTTTAATAGTGAACAAAAATGGGCACTAGAAGTTGAACCTAACGCCTTAGATTGGAGATGTATCTACAAAAGTATAAAAAGAAGTACAGTATCGAGTAATTTTCGACTGATACAGTTCTTTATTGTCCATCGTACCTATATCACCCCATGGGTGCTGAGTAGGATGTATAAAACAAGGGACGCTAGATGCTGGAAGTGCAGGATGGATAACGCGGATTTCACCCACTTGATCTGGCACTGCCCTCTAATGCAGGATTACTGGACTCAGGTTTTTCGGGAGCTGACCAGATCAACTGGGTGCTCAGCCCCAAAGGTCTAATAAATTTGATTCATGTGGTGATCTAGCTTATCAGTGGACTGATTGATGGAACTTATTAATCAGTCGTCCTTCTCCCTTTGATCACCAATCTACATCTATATGTATTTACATTAGGGTATCCCATGATGATTTTTTTTAATATGCCAAAACAACCCCCGGTGATAATATCTAAAGAAAAAAAAAATATATATATATATATACACATGATTAATTGTCTACTGTAATAGGGTACCAACTATTAGTTAATATGCAATCTGTTATTCTTAACAATCGGGCATAAATGGCCTGCATAAACGTAAGATATATATCCGGTTTGCGGTTCATATGCGTTCCATTTGCTCTTGGTGTGCTTCCACTTCCTGCTGACGTACCTCCGCACGTGATCGCCGCCCGGACGTGCGTACCAGATGCGTTCCACGTATAGGATGCATTATCTCGGCTTAACTGGACGCACTTCCGGGACTCGTCTTGATGACGTCACATACGGTCATCAAGGTTTAATTTCTCAGTGATTTACAGATTATATACCTATCCAATATGCATTAATACTACTGGGAATTGTGTGCCTCTCATTACTCCAATGTGATTGGCTGGCAGGGAGCTGCTGGCTACAGCAGGTTTGTATGTGAGTAGCTTTGGCTTCAGAGAACTGGCAGAGGAGCCATATTTGAAGGTCCTCATATTGTAAATGTATATCAAAGGAAAAATAGTGCAAACAGTATTTTGACCGCTTTTTCCAGCGCTTGCTTCAAAGGTTTCAGATATGGATGGAAGGGAAAGGTTTGAAGGGAAAAATAAAATAAAACAGGTGTACATCTCGGAGAAATAAAAAAGAACAATGAAACTAATAACATTGGCCGTGTACTATCGTGAGGTATGCACGTTTTTTGTCTGGTCAGGGCGTACTTATATACCTATTTTGTGGACTGGTTGATCTAGTAGTGGAATTAGTAAATTATTATGCATTCCTGGATGTTATTTGAGGCAGGCGGCTGGATGTATTATACGATTAGTTCTTGGATTTCGTTTAGACCCTCTGGCATGAGTGTATTCAGTTGGTATATCCAATAGATTTCCCATTTTTGGAGGAGACTTAACCTATTGTAAGGATTATATGGAATATAATCTATCGGAGTAATTTTGATTTGGTGTGTTTCTTTCTCTGGGGTGTTGGCACAGTGTCTAGAGACACTGTATTTAGGGTAGGGTTTCTGGATATTGTGCCTGTGCTGGTTTAATCTGCAGTGTGGTGGTTGAATTGTGCGGCCGACATATTGTCGGCCAAAGGCACATTCAATGAGATAAATGACATATGATGACTGGCATGTGAGGTGATGTTTTATTTGAAAAGTGGTTTGGTTGGTGTTGGATGTCATTTTCATGAGACAGACTGCACCAGATTGCCAACCACACACACATAAATATGAATGCGACCCCAGAGACATCCTTAGATACCTTACATATAGGTATCCGCACACACATCACTGCTGGAGAGACACAGGGCAACCTTTGCTCCGCAAAAAATAATGGGTGCCTGCTATTAAAAAAAATTAAATAAAAATTATATGTATTTTAAAAACTACTATAAGCAAAGCGTACACCTTTATTTATTGATTGATTTTAATTAAGCATACACCATTGCTATATCATGTATAACGGGAAGGGTAATATTAATCAACCTAACCCAAACACACCCCGATCCTCACTCCCCCCCCACCCCACGACCTGCGCGCCCAAAATTCAGATTTTTAATATGTTTTAAATATGCTGTAATTCCCCTCAGTGTATACAGTCCTGAAGAAGAGGGCAATCCAGCCCTCCAAACGCGTTGACTACCCTACAAATAAAAGTTAACCCCTTATCTGTCCAATGACTTGGGTCTGAATCCTTCCAAGCAAGCTCCGGAAAAAGCAGTCAAAATACGTTTTTTACCAGTTTTCCTTTTGATACTTCCACTGTGTACACCTCATCTACAGAGTGAGCGCGGCTGCAGCCTGGAACAAGCCAGTGTGCTGGTCGGTGAACTATAATTACCAGCAAGGCTCTCTACAGTGGTTGTGACTCCTCACAACCACAGATGGTAAGCGTACCCTAACCTTTATCAAACCACTCTCTACAAAGTGACACCCCACATGTGGCGCTGCCTCCCTCTTTTCTTATCTGTAAAGAATAAATCAAGGCAACTGGACGTACTGTAGATTTCTTGAAAACGTTTCACTTGTTCTTCCAACGAGCTTTCTCAATTCTGAGTCACTGTACAAGAATTCTCTGGGAATAAATATGTAACTGAATCAACATCTGGCAGCATGGGGTCAGAGGCCATTATACCCAGCATGGGGTCAAAGGTGTTGATTCCATTATCCTAATTGGAGTCAGTAGGTGATAAAGACTTCCCAGAAAAAGGTGTCAAGACAGCATTGTATGTGGCAGACAATAGATGTCTAACCCCCCCCCTCCCCCGCCTCTATTCAAGCTTGGCTTCTCCATTTTTACATAGATGGCGTCCTTCACACCTCGTTTGTACCACCTTCTCATTCAAAGAGTTTTTTCTTTATTTTCATGACTATGAAAATTGTAGATTCACACCGAAGGCATCAAAACTATGAATAACACATGTGGAATTATATACATAACAAAAAAGTGTGAAACAACTGAAAATACGTCATATTCTAGGTTCTTCAAAGTAGCCACCTTTTGCTTTGATTACTGCTTTGCACACTCTTGGCATTCTCTTGATGAGCTTCAAGAGGTAGTCACCTGAAATGGTCTTCACTTCACAGGTGTGCCCTGTCAGGTTTAATAAGTGGGATTTCTTGCCTTATAAATGGGGTTGGGACCAGCAGTTGCGTTGTGGAGAAGTCAGGTGGATACACAGCTGATAGTCCTACTGAATAGACTGTTAGCTGCTTTTTTCTTGCCATAATACAAATTCTAAGTAAAGAAAAATGAGTGGCCATCATTACTTTAAAGGGAACCTGTCACCAGGATTTTGCGTATAGAGCTGAGGACATAGGTTGCTAGATGGCCGCTAGCACATCCGCAATACCCAGTGCCCATAGCTCTGTGTGCTTTTATTGTGGAAAAAAAACTATTTGATACATATGCAAATTAACATAAGAGTCATATCTTACTTGTGGTCATGGCTACGGCCAAGAGATATCCGAAGAACCCTAAGGAGAGAAACAACGGGAACAACCTAACCCAGCTAGGCGTGTCTTAGCTGACCTGACTAAATGGCTTGTTGTGTGCCCTAAGCCATGATCGTGGGTAGGCCTGTAAGTGAGCAAAAACCAAGCCAAGTAGGGTAGAAAAGGAACTCTAATGGCATGTGCAAACTAATCCCCAAGCCAACTGCAAGGTGTCAGGGATCTAGAGCGAAAAATTCGGGGTGTATGAGGCAAGGCCAGAAGGAGACCTACAACCCATCTTGTGGATGACAAGGCCAGAGACATGATGCTCAATATTGCGGATACTGTCCCAAAGCGGAATGGAGGACCGGGAATACATTGTGAAATGGATCATGAAAACCAACTGAACCTTGTAAAGTTTTGGTTCTAGTGCAAGTACTGGCAATGCCCCAGCCTCTGGAGATCATGGGACCGAAACCTAACTGCCTAGACTCTGCAGGGATGAGGGCCAAAAGAACTATGTAGATAGGAAGAGAATCCTTGAATAGTTCCCCAGACAACAGCTATCTGCTAGCCGTGGTCCGCGCGTTGTTCTACTGTGTGCCCCTGAGAATTGTTTTACGCTTGAGACGTGAAGACCGACCTACTATCCGAATCTTCTACCGTGAGGAAATGCTGAACCTTGTCCAAAACCAGATTTAACGTGGTTGTAGGGAGTCTGAGGTTAGTGCGACAAAAAGCTATGAGAATATACAAGATTCTGTCTATGCCCTCCCATGAGTGAGGGAATGCAATTGCAATGAAGCCACCGGCGAAAATGAATTCCTGGTCGTGGTAAAAAGGCACAGACAACCATTGGTCGGACCCCTGAAGCCATGGGGCCGAAGCAACCACCAGGGGCCCATGGGGCCGGGTAGCCGCCGGGGTGCGAACCTTAGAATTGAGGACGGCTGGGGAAAAGATTGGCGCTTAACCCAACGGGTTTAGTAATCAACCGGGACTCGATAACCTAGAAAGACAATGACATGGGGCACCTGAGAACACACGCCTGTGAGTGAGGCTGTGGCTCGTATATGAAGAGCCTCCGCCCCTCCCACAAATGCAGGCTGACTAATCAGCCTTACCAACTTGTGTGAGCAGAGAAGAGTCATATTTTCAAGCTCTGACTCATCTCAGGTTAATTTTCATATGTATCAAATCGTTTTTAATACACAATAAAAGCACACACAGCTATGGGGACTGGGTATTGCGGATGCACTAGTGGCCATCTAGCAACCCATGTCCTCAGCTCTATACCCAAAATCCCGGTGACAGGTTCACTTTAAGAAATGAAGGTCAGTCAGTCCGAAAAATTGGGAAAACTTTGAAAGTGTCCCCAAGTGCAGTCACAAAAACCATCAAGCGCTACAAAGAAACTGGCTCACATGCGGACCGCCCCAGTAAAGGAAGACCCAAGAGTCACCTCTGCTGCGGAGGATAAGTTCATCCGAGTCACCAGCCTCAGAAATCGCAGGTTAACAGCAGCTCAGATTAGAGAGCAGGTCAATGCCACACAGAGTTCTAGCAGCAGACACATCTCTAGAACAACTGTTAAGAGGAGACTGTGTGAATCAGGCCTTCATGGTAGAATATCTGCTAGGAAACCACTGCTAAGGACAGGCAACAAGCAGAAGAGACTTGTTTGGGCTAAAGAACACAAGGAATGGACATTAGACCAGTTGAAATCTGTGCTTTAGGCCTCATGCACACGACCGTTGTGTGCCTCCGTGGCCGTTGTGCCGTTTTCCGTTTTTTTTCGCGGACCCATTGACTTTCAATGGGTCCGTGGAAAAATCGGAAAATGCTCCGTTTTGCAGCCGAGACCGTGATCCGTGTATCCTGTCCGTCAAAAAAATATGACCTGTCCTATTTTTTGACGGACAACGGTTCACGGACCCATTCAAGTCAATGGGTCCGTGAAAGAACACGGATGCACACAAGATTGGCATCCGTGTCCGTGATCCGTGGCCATAGGTTACTTTCATACAGACGGATCCGAAGATCCGTCTGCATAAAAGCTTTTTCATAGCTGAGTTTTCACTTCGTGAAAACTCAGATCCGACAGTATATTCTAACACAGAGGCGTTCCCATGGTGATGGGGACGCTTCTAGTTAGAATATACAACGAACTGTGTACATGACTGCCCCCTGCTGCCTGGCAGCACCCGATCTCTTACAGGGGGCCGTGATCCGTACAGTTAACCCCTCAGGTGCTGCACCTGAAGGGGTTAATTGTGCTATCATAGCCCCCTGTAAGAGATCAGGGGCTGCCAGGCAGCAGGGGGCAGACCCCCCCTCCCTCCCCAGTTTAAATTTCATTGGTGGCCAGTGCGCCCCCCCCCTCCCTCCCTCTATTGTATTAATAGCATTGGTGGCACAGTGTGCGCCCCCCCCCCTCCCTCTATTGTAATAATAGCATTGGTGGCACAGTGTGCGGCCCCCCCTCCCTCCCTCTATTGCATTAACATAGGTAGCAGTGTGCGCCCCCCCCCGCCCCCCCTCCTCCCTCTATTGTTTTAATACATTGGTGGCAGTGTGCGCCCCCCCCCCCTTCCTCTCTCTATTGTTTTAATACATTGGTGGCAGTGTGCACCCCCCCCCCCTCTTCCTCCCTCTATTCTTTTAATACATTGGTGGCAGTGTGCGGCTCCCCCCCCCCCCCCCCCCCGATCATTGGTGGCAGCGGAGTTCCGATCGGAGTCCCAGTTTAATCGCTGGGGCTCCGATCGGTAACCATGGCAACTACTGCAGTCCTGGTTGCCATGGTTACTTAGCCTTAGCAATAGTAGAAGATTCATACTTACCTGCTGGCTGCTGCGATGTCTGAGTCTGGCCGGGAGCTCCTCCTACTGGTAAGTGACAGCAATGCGCCGCACAGACCTGTCACTTACCAGTAGGAGGAGCTCCCGGCCGGACACAGAGATCGCAGCAGCCAGGTAAGTATGATGCTTCTACTCCGCTGCCACCAATGATCGGGGGGGGGGGCGCACACTGCCACCAATTCTATTATTACAATAGAGGGAGGGAGGGGGGGCGGGGGGGCGCACACTGCCACCAATGCTATTATTACAATAGAGGGAGGGGGGGGCGCACACTGCCACCAATGCTATTATTACAAAAGAGAGAGGGAGGGGGGGCGGGGGCGCACACTGCCACCAATGCTATTATTACAATGGAGGGGGGGCGGGGGGGGGGGCGCACACTGGCCACCAACGAGTTAACTACAGGGGAGGGAGGGGGGGCCCACTGGCCACCAATGAGTTAAAAACAGGGGGGGCAGTCATGTACACATTTTTTTTGTATATTCTAACCTGAAGCGTCCCCATCACCATGGGAACGCCTCTGTGTTAGAATATACTGTCGGATCTGAGTTTCACGATGTAGCTCATATCCGACAGTATATTCTAACATAGAGGCGTTCCCATGGTGATGGGGACGCTTCAAGTTAAAATATACCATCGGATTGGAGAAAACTCCAATCCGATGGTATAAAAGAACTCCAGACTTTACATTGAAAGTCAATGGGGACGGATCCGTTTGAAATGGCACCATATTGTGTCAACGTCAAACGGATCCGTCCCCATTGACTTGCATTGTAATTCAGGACGGATCCGTTTGGCTCCGCACGGCCAGGCGGACACCAAAACGACTTTTTTTTCATGTCCGTGGATCCTCCAAAAATCAAGGAAGACCCACGGACGAAAAAACGGTCACGGATCACGGACTTACGGACCCCGTTTTTGCGGACCGTGAAAAAATACTGTCGTGTGCATGAGGCCTTAGTCTGATGAGTCCAAATTTGAGATCTTTGGTTCCAACCACTGTGTCTTTGTGCGACGCAGAAAAGGTGAACGGATGGACTCTACATGCCTGGTTTCCACTGTGAAGCATGGAAGAGGAGGTGTGATGGTGTGGGGGTGCTTTGCTGGTGACACTGTTGGGGATTTATTCAAAATTGAAGGCATACTGAACCAGCATGGCTACCACAGCATCTTGCAGCGGCATGCTATTCCATCCGGTTTGCGTTTAGTTGGACCATTATTTATTTTTAAACAGGACAATGACCCCAAACACACCTCCAGGCTGTGTAAGGGCTATTTGACCATGAAGGAGAGTGATGGGGTGCTGCGCCTGATAACCTAGCCTCCACAGTCACTGGACCTGAACCCAATCGAGATGGTTTGGGGTGAGCTGGACCGCAGAGTGAAGGCAAAAGGGCCAACAAGTGCTAAGCATCTCTGGGAACTCCTTCAAGACTGTTGGAAGACCATTTCAGGTGACTACCTCTTGAAGCTCATCAAGAGAATGCCAAGAGTGTGCAAAGCAGTAATCAAAGCAAAAGGTGGCTACTTTGAAGAACCTAGAATATGACATATTTTCAGTTGTTTCACACTTTTTTTGTTATGTATATAATTCCACATGTGTTAATTCATAGTTTTGATGCAGTGTCACGACCATGTTTATGGCCGTTACTCCTTGGGAGCCGCATACAGTTACCCGCGGTCTGGTATTGTGTCAACCGCAGCTGGGGGCACTTTGCTGTTTGCCTCAAGTGCGGTTGCCGCGAACAACAGGTGTGTGCGGTTGCCTTTGGTTTGTGTGGGTGTTTGTATGCACTATGTATGTCTGGTGTGCACTGTGTTTTATGTTTTGTGTGCACTCTGACAGCTTCCCTTCGCCTGTGGCAACATGTGGTGTTTGTACATGTGGTGGCAGTGTCTCGGCCTTTTGGCCGGCTCCCAGGACACGTTTGCCACGCATGTCGTTGTCGACGGTAACAGCTGCAGTGAGAGTTTGTTTGTTTATTCCCCTTTATGTGGTTTCACTACACTCCCTGGTTAAGGAAGGGTTAACTCCCTCAGTGTGTGTGCACTGGGTGTGTCTGTGTGTGGGTGTGGCCACTTTGGGCTATAAAGTCTCTGTGGAGACCTGAAGCTGAGGGGTTCTTCAGCCATGCAGTGCTGGAGACATCCTCCTGGTTATTTACCATCTGCCAGTGAGGGCCACCCTGGTGGTCATAAACTTTATGTCTGGTGTTAGATTATGTCTTTATGGTTCATCTGTTTATTGCAACTATGGATGTTTTGGTTACAAGTGTGATATGTGTGCTGTGTCCCTTAGTGTTTTGTGGACATCAGTAGTCATGCATGGGTTCCAGTCAGCGTGGCTGTGGCCAGGTAGGTTTGGAACTGCTTTAGTTCTCCTGCCATATCTATATGTTGTATTTGTTCCCCCATTCCTTGCAGCTTGGCCAGTGAGACTCCTGTTCCTCCGTATCCAGAAGGAACAGGTCGTCTTACCCTGCTCCTAGTTTAGGGCCACCCTGAGGGCTAGCATGGACATTAAGGTTCCGGAGTATGAGCCCTCCTACCACCAGGGTCGGCTCATACAGCTAGGAGTCAGGGTCAGATTAGGGATGCGATTAGGAGGTGACCTGCTCCCTAATTCTCTGTCCTGGTCTTGCAGCGACTCCATCTTCTGGCACCGCACGGCTGAGGGTTTTCCCCATCCTCAGCCGTGACATGCCCTCAGCGCGAATCTACAATTTTCATAGTCATGAAAATAAAGAAAACTCTTTGAATGAGAAGGTGTGTCCAAACTTTTGGTCTGTACTATATGTCCTGTTTCTGGTCAACATTTATGGGATTTTTAAAACAATATTTCTTCAAACACAATTTCCTAATATATTCTTCCACTCCAATATCAGTGTCAAATTTGTTAAATTTTTTAGTAGGTGCAAATTTTAGTCCCTTATTTAATAGATTTGTCTGTGCTAAGGTGAGAGTGATTGAGCTTAAATTATAGAATCCTCTGTGCTGTCTACTGTTATCTCTTGTGATGTTTTCTTCCTTCCTCACATTCGTATCGGTTTCTTTGGTTTTCGTGTTTGTTTGGTGTCTTTGTGCATAGTTGTTTCTCACCCGATATGGCGGTGATTTTGGTGTGTATATCCCCTGTGTGTATTGTTCCCTGTGGTTCCGATCCTGTGATCGTACTCTAAAATTTTGAGTGGATGTATTGTGACCTGTGTCTCTTTACTGGCGACTGTGATGTCCGTTGACGTGATCGTGCTTCACGGTGCAATTGTGGTGTTCTTTGACGTATTCGTGCCCCGTGATGTGGTGGGGTTACATCTAAAAAATGTTGTTCTTCTAATATTTCAAATCTGTTATTAATTGGGATCGCTGGAATCTTTTGTACATTTGCTTTTTTTATTGTTTATAGCAGACTGATTCTTATGACTGTTTTCTTCCTTTCTCTGATTTCTATTGGTGTTATTTTTTTATTTCTTTATTTTTTTTTCTCTAAAATTTCATGTTCTACTTTGTCTAAACATTTGCACAGTATCTGTTGGAGGTTATTATGTTCTTCATTTTTTGGAAATGTTTTCATTATTTCTTTAATCTTATCTACCTGCAAAGTAACCTGATCCAAAATCACCTTTCTTCTTTTTATAATCAAATGGATAAGGGCAAGAGATTGATCATGGAGCAATGATTCCCATTCCTGCATAAATTCTATCCCATATAAATCCTGCGCTTGGGATTTGTACAATTTTAGTCCTTTTGGCACTTGTTTGTGTTTTATATATTCTTCTAATGTCTTAATGTCCCACCATTGTTTAAGTTGCCTAGTGAGGAGATTTTCAGCCTCTTTAAATTGATTGGACATACTGGCTACTTGGTCTTCACAATTTGTATCTTCTATTGTATCCAATGTAAACGTATCTACTTTATGTCGTTTATCATCTATGTCTTTCCAGGTGTCCATTTCCATCAGGTGAGCACTACCTCTATGGGTGATAAGTTATTGAAAAAAAGGACTGGGATGAGGTGGCTCCACCATCTGACTTAATGGTAGCGTTGCGCTTACTATGCTTCACCCAAGCGTAAAGTAATTGTATAAAAAAGTAGCAGGCACTCGCTATTAACACCTGGATACACTGAATTTATTACAATTGGAAATATCAATTTGTTAAAAAGGTCAATATTACACAATATATGTTTAAAACACTAAAATACCATATAATATATGATTAAAAAAAATTGAAATAATAATAAAAGAACTTGGTATCCTCGGTTAGATCAACTGGATATAGATCAATTATGGGTAGTCACTGTGTATTTGTATAACAATGTTAGTCACAGGTTTCAATAATTAGCAGCAGTTTTATAGTTCCTTAGTTGCAGGGTATTCAATATGTCCCAAAATGGTCAGATGGTTCGCACTAATGTGGGTGCGTTGACCCCTGATTTATTCCTTATGAACTGTAGACAAATATGTATAGAACAGTTATACACAACTTTTTGATTCAAGGTAACTCAAGGTTTTCGTGGGTGGCGGATTCCTGAGGATGTGCCTAGACGCGGCGTCCAGCGTGGTCTATGGCACTGGTCTTACCTCTGAATATGGCTACCCCTTTGTGGAATTTTCCGTGAAGTTGCTCCTTTCTTTCGGCAGTCTTCCGTGGCAAACACTAGGTGCGGTGCTGTGTTTGGACCTTGTGAATCCGCGGTCCTCAAGGTTCACGGCGCTGTATGCTTCCGGGTATGATGACCAACCTCTCCATGTGACTACAAACTCTCGTCATGTGACACGGAAATTCCGTACTTTAAATTCGATGATAACTTTTTCGATATTTCGAATACGATGGTAACTTCTTCGAAAATAGCTGCTGTAGGGATCTTGTCTTTCGGGATCACGTTTGTAGACGATGGTCCCTCCTTTCCCAAACGCGTTTCGGGACCTCAAGTCCCTTCATCAGTGAGTGAGAGTCTTCCTCCGGATACCGGCCTTTTATAGGGAATTGTGGGTTGGTATTTTGAAGTTAACCCATAAAACCGGAGCCCGGACTACATAGGAATGGATCGTATATATATCACCTGCGCTTTTCTATATCCAACCTACTATAATAAAATCTCGAATAAACATACACATTCGATTATATATATTCGAACATTCGAGAATTCAAATGTAAGTATTGTTACGATGTTACCGTAATATAATCGATATCTGCAATAACTACATACATTCGAACATTAACATTATAATTATGCAATCATAAAACATACTAAAATATATTGATATATATTTAAAATATGTGAAGATCTGGTCAGTGTGTGCAAAGTAAATCAAGAGAGGGTCAGGCAAACTGCTTTAATAATAAAAAAATAATAATAAAAATGGTGAGAAGGCAGATCAGTCATAAGATGTTAAATATAATCCATGTAATCAGCAGCTCGGCTCGATATCATCACACGGCAGCCATCCTCTTGTCCAGTAATTTTTATTGTTTACAGCTTATTAACAACTTTACAACTTGTATCTTAAAAAGTGTGTGAATTCCCAAATGAAACAGAGGAAAATCGTGACGTTGTCCTCGTACTGTAACACTGAACATTACAGCACAACATGGAGCAAGAACAGGCGACGTCTTGTATACGGTCATGGGTAAACAGCCGCCCTGGCACAAAAAGTCCTACAAATGGCATGCAGTGGTCGGGATGTGGTGCTTAACAGAGCACCTGGGGGGCCTCCACCACGGATGAGGTGACAAGAGTCTAAAACAGTGTAAACTGTGAACGATATAAAGAACTGCCACCGTACACCTTACTCCACAGGTGGTGGCAGCCATTGCTGGCAGCATGAGTTAAACTACAGTTCATGAATTTTGGCACAAACTATTCAATTTTTTATTTTATTTTTTATTATAAACCGATAATTTATTATTACCATTGCTAATGAGCCCTGTCTCATGGGAAAAGTTGTATTGCATGGCACACATCTGACTGAATAGTGTCTTTGCAGTGGTACTCGTCTCTGATTAATGGTGGGGAGGTCCGCAGTGAAGACCCTAGTCTGTTATTCATAAACTCAAATTTCAGCATATGGACTTGGGGTCGTCCTGTAGAGATGATGGTAACAATGCGTGGGGGAGAGGGCACTAAGGAAGGAGACTGGTACTCGCTCCTATGGTTTCCTCCAACCTCTGAATGCAAACCTCTCTTCATGGCAATGAACCCAGACAAAATATACATTTACAGATAATTCTAAATTAAAAAATTCAGTAGAAATAGACCTAACAAACAATTTGTGATGGACTACATATCTCTGGGCTGTTGGTCCTTCCAATAAGTTACTGAGCTCATATACAGCGTGATAATGGAGCTATGTGGTGTCTGCAGAATGCACACCGCTCTGTAGATATCTTGCACAAACAGGATGGAGAATAAACCGCACATAGCCAGCAAGAAATGTAGCGATCCTAATTAGAGATGAGCAAATTTCATGTTATGAAATTCGTTTATCTCTAATCCTAATCTTTTTTTAATTGAAGCATTAGATAAAGCATTTTCATGTAATTTTCTATGATATTAAGGATGTTACTGATTTATAGACCAAAGCTATCAACCCTATACTCCGCCTCAGAGAGGAAACGTTTCCATGCAAATCCTGTTAATATTTCCACAATTTAATTTGTAATCTTATCTTTTATAACCAGATCATGGTGCTCTGTTTACCATTGGTGCCTGGCTTGGGTTTTCAGTCACTGAAGAGGATCTGTCCGCTCTCCTGACATGTCTCTTCCCAAGTAAGTGTATTCCCATAAATAACAATACTGGGGATCTTTGTTTAAAGGGGTTTACCAAGTGTTTTTTTTACTGATCTGTGGGGGTCTGAAACCAGGGACCCCTGCCGATTAGCTGTTTGAGAAGACACCGGCTCTCGCAGTAGTGCCGCAGCTTAGTCTAGGCCAGGGATGCCCAACCTGCGGCCCTCCAGATGTTGTAAAACTACAACTCCCACCATGACCTGCTGGGAGTTGTAGTTTTGCACAGCTTGAGGGCCGCAGGTTGGGCATTCCTGGTCTGGGCCATATGATGTCACGTTCATCAGTCACATGGCCTAGGCGTGGCTCAGCCCCATTGAAGTGAATAGAGCTGAGCTACAATACCAAGCACGGCCGCTATACAATGTACGGCACTGTGCCAGTGTGAGCCCTGGTACCTTCTCAAACAGCTGATCGGCAGGGGTCCGGGGTGTCGGACCTCCACCGATCAGATACTGATGACCTATGAAACTCGATCATCCAGGGTTAAAAAAACATGGCTGCTTTCTTCCAGAAGCTGCACCACATCTGTCCACAGGCGGTGTGTGGTATTGCACCTCATCCTAATTCACTTCATTGTAGCTGAGCTTCAATGCCAGACACAACCCATGGACAGGGGTGGCACTCTTTTAGGAAGAAAGCAGCCATATTCTTTAATCCTGGAAACCCCCATTAGGTTAATTACACACAGTAGATTACCTGCGGTTTTTCCACACTGATTTTTGTGCAGAAAAATCTGTGTCATACAGTACCAGTAAAGTGCATGAGATTTGACAAATCTCATGAACACTTTGCTTTTTTCTTTTGTGTGGGAATTGACCTGCTGTACATAATCTACAGCATGTCAATTATTTGTGTTAACACAGACAATTGTGATAAATAGTACAGATTTATGTGTTTTTGGTGTAGATTTCTTGTAGATTTTCTGCACACAAATCTCCCCCTTTGCAGGGGTTTTATATTGATGACCAAGATGATGGGTAGAAGAGGAAGTAGCGCTCGGGGGTGCCGGGTTTGGTCCCCTGCTGATTTGATACTGATATCCTATCCTGAATATAGGGTATCAATTATAAGACCCGTACACAACCCCTTTAAACCCTTCTGGACCTCCGCCGTACAAGTTCGGTCTTTAAAGATGGTGCTTGCGAGCACCATAACTTCCGAGTTTCTGCTGCTTGGCACAGCAGAGGCCCGGGGGTAAGGTCTGAGATTGGCAGTAATGTCGATTGCAGACGTTTAACCCCTTCAGATGTTGTGATCATCTGGGAGTGCTAAATCCAAGAGCTTCCCTGTACGAGCTGCCTTCCCCTGGCTGAGACCTGGTAAGGCGGCCTGTACTAGTAATAGGCCTGAGCCTGTATTAGGCTTACAGGCCGATTACTAGTATATTCCAATGCTGGCCTACAGATGGCAGCACAGCATTGAAACTAAATTCTGTATTCTATAATTCATGAGTATGCATTATAGAATACAAGTTGCACTCTAATGATTGCAGTGCGACGTATAAAAATATTCAAATCGCCTCCCTTTCCCTAGAATAAAAAAATAAATACATAAACAATTAAAAATAAAATAAAACTAAGGCAGGGAGAGGAAAACGCGAAATTGCCTGGAGCAGACCTTTTGCACTCTTACCATCTATTCTGGCCAAACACATTAGATAGCTGTCTATTCCTCCCAACCCCTCTATACACATGCAGGTGGCATATGTGTGTCCCAAATGGTTAAAGGGGGCACTCTGCCAGACTGGCCAGGTCTCATCTCCCCTGACAACAATAGTAATGGGCAAATGGAAATCCACCTGCCCGCCTCTTCTCACCTTGTCTTTGTTCTCTTGATGTAAGCCATTTACCTACAGAGCTATTCTGACAATTTATATATTTCCCTTCAGTTACCATTCCCTTGTCACTAGGATGTGTCCTTACACTCTGACACTGTAAGCACCGATTGGACTATGTGAGCTGTGTAAAGTTACTTTCACATTTACGGCAGAGGATTCCGGCAGGTAGTTCCATCGGATATGTCAAAATGCATGCAAACTGATGGCATTTGTCAGATGGATCAGGATCCTGATCTGTATGATAATTGCATTGAAATGCTGGATCTGTCTCTCCGGTGTCATCCGGAAAAACCGATCCGACATTAAAAAAAATTTTTAAATTTTTTTTGCAGTCTGAGCATGCGCAGACCGCATTTACGGATCGATTTTGCCAGAACACTCTGGGCCGGATCTGGCATTAATGCATTTCAATGGGAAAAAATGCCGGATTCGGCATTCTGGCAAGTGTTCCGGAATTTTGGACGGAGATAAAACTGCAGCATGCTGTGGTATTATCTCTTTCCTGAAAAGTCAAAAAGACTGAACTGAAGACATCCTGAACAGATTGCTCTCCATTCAGAATGCATGGGGATAAAACTGATCAGTTCTTTTCCGGTATTGAGCCCCTAGGACGTAACTCAGCGCCGGAAAAGAATAACACTAGTGTGAAAGTACCCTAAGAGCTTGTCCACTTGACAAGAGAAATGGTAGTGCCTATTGAAATAATGTGTTGTTCCAGGAGAAGTAATAGAGGAACAGCAAAATTTAGAGTTCTAAGACAAAAAAAATAAAATAAAAATTAGATTTTGTGGGCACTGCACACAGACATGACAGTAGAACTCTCAGAACTTTTCAGAATAAGCAGCAGCGCCTCTCTCTCTCTGTAGCTGCTCCCTCCTCCCTTGCTATAGACATTTATGGGTAGCAGCTGTAACCTGATCTCATTGGTTACACAATGAAAGTAAGATTTGTATAAATGCCACAAAAAGGGTGGGCAAACTCAAGCCACGTGACATTAGATCCAGCTGTTATATTAGGCAATTCCAAATTTACAGTTTTTCATAAAAATAGAAAACATTTGTTACATTTAAATTCCCTTTTAAATGAAAGCTCCCGGGTCTCAAAAGAAAATCTTGTAATGCGTTATATTAGTAATGTCTAAGGAAACTGTTTCCACAGCGTCTGTGTAACGGAGATGTATCCAAACAATATCTAACCAATACACAAATGAGCAGATGATAGCGGCTTGTGATCTATGGCCTCAATTGGAAAAGCCCTGCCCCCACGTTAGGTAAATCTGGATGTGATGTCTGCCTGCAAAGCATTATGTGCCTACATTTCAGTCTGTTTTAAAGCATACAGGGGAAGATTATCTTCCTGCACCTGATTTCTAGTATTAAAAAGTAGTAAACTTTGTGTTTGCAGCTTTTTAGATGCCATTGTGACAAAATATTGTTGCAATTGGTGTTTTTACATCACCCTCGCCACTTTTCTGAAAGGGCGGGGGAGGGGTGTAGCCAGCGACTGCAACAAGGTTATCTGGTGTGAATGAAGACAGAAGAAACATTGCTGTTTAGATGCATGGGCGGCCAGAGGATATCAGATCAGTGGGGGTCCGACACCACTCCTGAAGGGCTGTTTGAAGGGGCCGCAGCGCTTGTTCAAGTGCTATCCTCTTCAATATTTATCTGCACACCTTCTAGATTGTAGCAGCGGTGCAGTGTAATCACAGCTTCCTCTCCAATTCAAGTGAATGGGATGAACAACTATAACTACACTGCACCACTGCTACCATCCAGTCCGCATACACGCAGGCATGTCCAAACTGCGGCCCTCCAGCTGTTCCAAAACTACAACTCCCAGCATGCCTGGATAGCTTACAGCTATTAGAGCATGCTGGGAGTTGTAGTTTTGCAACAGCTGGAGGGCCGCAGTTTGGACATGCCTGGACAGGTAAACATTGAAGAGGAAGCAGCAGTGCAGCCTCCTCAAACAGCTGATCGGCAGCAGTGAAGGAAGTCTGACAGATCTGATATTGATGAGCATACGTCAGTATTATGAAATCGGGTTTTCCAGTAACATTTTTCTGGTCAGAAGGGGTTAAAATTCAAAAAAAAATTATTACTCTCCTATTTCTTACCAATCCTTCATCACTGCCATTTTGATACTGCTCTGGTCCTCACTACTCTTCACTTCCTGTCCTCACCGATTGGCAGCGGGACTATAGCAGCACTGGAATGGTGGAGGTGAGTAATCATTCTTATTATTTTTTTGCCACTTCTGACTAGTAATAAGCGAACCCAAACTTTACAGGTTCGGTGTTCGGGTGGTGTAAGAATTCCGTTATGGATAACATTATAATTGCGTCTGGAGGAAAGAAGGTTTGTACACAAACATAGAAGAGGATTCTTTACGGTAAGAGCAGTGGGACTATGGAGCTCTCTGTCTGAGGAGGTGGTGATGGGGAGTTCACTAAAAGAGTCCAAGAGGGGCCTGGATGTATTTCTGGAGTGTAATAATATTACAGGCTATAGCTACTAGAGAGGGGTCGCTGATCCAGGGAGTTATTCTGATGCCTGAATGGAGTCGGGAAGGAATTTTTTATTTCCCAAAAGTGAGGAAAATTGGCTTCTACCTCAGTGTTTTTTTTTGTTGTTTTTTTTTTGCCTTTCTCTGGATCAACTTGCAGGATGACAGGCCGAACTGGATAGACAAATGTCTTTTTTCGGCCTTATGTACTATGTTATGTACTATGAAATGCAAAATGGAAGCCTTTAAGAGACATTCAGTTTTAATCTGTCTGGTTTCCGTTATGCTTGACCACAACCAGTGACCCTGCTGCCTCTATACCGCCATGACCAGCTTCACCCTAACCTACTGTGTCCTTCTGCCATACCATGTAGATTGTAAGCCCTCACGGGCAGGGCCCCCTCTCCTGTACCAGTTTGTAACTCGTCTTGTTCATGCTTAGTGCAATTGTCTGTATTATGCATGTGCACCGCTTATCATATGTACAGCGCTATGGAATGAATGGCGCTTTAATAATAAATAATAATAGTAAAGTTCTATTATGACGAAACTGAATGCCTCTTAAAGCCTTCCGTTTCGCATTCCATCATAACAGAATTCCTACACCACATGAACACCGAACCAGAGTCTGCAAAGCTCGGGGGCGCATTATATCTACAGAAGGCACTGTGTGGGGGCCACTATTTATACTGGAGGCACTGCAGGGGTTCAATAAAAAAAAAAAAAGCCTATGCAATTCATCCAGAAAATGAAACTATAAGACTATGATGGAGACAGGGCCACCTCTCTGCCAAGAATGGACGTCCCAGACTAGCGTTTGTGGGAAACAATTTAACCTCATGGGGAAACTCATAAAAATACACATTAGAAGACATCACTGTGAGCAGAGTCTGTTCTTCCCTCATCAATTTTCTCTGTGACGTAATAAAACCTGTACCTTTAACCACACATTTCATTGGGTACAATCGGTCCCTACTCTTTTATTTTTTATTTTTATACTAATATAGTAAATAAAAATAAAATAGTGAAATATTGTTCAGATCAACAAAGATTCTCCTGCTCCACAACTAAAAGCAAACTGAATAAAAAGCAATTTTTTTTAATCATTATTTTTGTGCCAAAATTCATGCTCACAGATTGGATCAGACAACATTGAACAATGTACAGGAAGTCCATTTACTATTTTTGTGTTTTTTCTTTCCCTTTTTTTTTTTCTACAAAAGTATGAGGCGGCCACAACGATGAGCGGTGAGTGCACTGGAGTTACAAAACTGTTGTTCACGAACTTTTTGTCGGACAAGTTGTAATAGGTAACACTGAAGATTTGGGCTTTTTTCTTTGTTTTTGTCATGAGCTTTAAACCCAACATGGGTTAATATAAATAGGTCATGTCTGGCACACACAGCAGCGGATCAGTTTAAAAATCAGTGTTAAAAAACCAATAGGCAAAAAAAGGATGGTGGCCTGTAGTCCAAGGTCCATCCATGGCTCCCGGTGAGCACAAGATTAGTCAGCAACTAATGTGTTAAATACAGCCAGGTAGAAAACAGTCAGTCAGTCTTCTACGTCCAAGGCTCCATCCAGACTCCATGGCGAATGTCTATGTTTTCCTTTCAGTTTTGGAGGAAGGTGCAAATGTTCTCGTCCCCCTTGAGACTTGTAGCTCGTCTTCGCTGAGGTCTCATTCGTTTGGCACTTTTTTAATCTGGAAAATGACTGGTCATTTCATTCAAAAGACATGAGATTAGTAGGAGCCTGCAGGAAGAGACAAGCAAAGAAGTTATGTTTTCCAATACACTAATGGAGCAGTTATACAAATCAGCATGCCATTAAGACATCATTACAGGATTCCTGAAAGTACATGAATAACTGGACATTATGGACACTTTGTGCTGATTTTAGTTTTTTTCCTATAATTCATTTTGCTTACTAAATGCAAAAACGAGAAGCCTTTGAAATGGTCATTTAAAAAATGTTGCTGTTGTAGAGTCTGTGCAACTCTTTCACATAAATCAGGAGCGAGACCAAGCGTGGAGCGAAACCAGGGTCGGGCAGGATTGTAAAGAGTGCTCTGACTGTTTGCTATTGTCCTGTCCTCTACTCTGTCACACAGCTTTCCCAGGGGTTCTGCCTTGTGACTTTTTACTTTGAACTCTCATCTTGTCTTGATATGTACTTGAGCCATTCAGGGATGTGGAAAAGCTGTGTGAGCACCAATGTGGAAGCTGCTATACCGGGCAGATTGGTTGGCACTCTGCTTTTCTAGTGACGTTTTAGTTTAGCTTCTAGCATATCCACAATTTCCTACACAGAGGTAGCAGAATCCATGTATCTGATGAGTTGTTCTGGGTAACAAGAGTAGAATGCGTACCTCCCAACAGTCCTGTATCCGGCAGGACAGTTCCAGATTTCGGTAGCTGACCACTGTCCCGGAACAGCTGAGGTACATCCCGCTCTCGGCTGTGTCTGCGTCCACAAATTGCAGAGACTTCTGATTGTAATGGTGAAGCGGGGAGTGGATGGCTGCCTGCTTCACCATTCAGCTCAGATGCCAGTGCTCACCAGCAGGCAGGATGGGGTCACGCATGCATGGCGTTTGCTGGGCTTTGTAGGATGAGTTCTGATCATAGGAACCAGGTGAGTATTTACTCCCCCACCCCCCCTCTTTGTGACTTTCAAATGTTGGAAGGTATGAGATTGTCCTGAGTATTAAATGGATTCCATAAATTTTTAAAATCAGTCAGAAATCTCACTGGGGGCCCATGTCAAGTTTTGCAGTAGGGCCCTCTGATATCTGTGTATGCCCTGGCTGGTGTTGTCTTCCATCTTCCTGGTATTTCAATATATGAGGTCATTATCTGTGGCTCTTTTCTTTCTATTTGCAAAAGCTTTTAACAGAGGGCAGCCAGAAAAACATTCTGGGAGTATCTCATAAAAATAGAGCTAAAGACCAATACAATTTTGCATAGACTATTACAAGACGGCAAATTATGTGCACTTGACTAGAATCAGGACTCAAATTATACTGTTAGGGTCCATTCACACGTCCGGAAGTGTGAATGGACCCTAAATCTCATTACAAGGGACTAAAGCAGCGCACCCGAACTAAGACATGTCACAGCGCTGGACCTGTAACCAAGCAAAGTATTGCAATTCTAACAGCACCACAGAGTATTTCAGATCAGAGGGTATATACTGCAGGGGTCTGTGATTTTGTAGTACTTTATTCTCAGTAACGTCGCTCACACTTTCTTTCCTGAGAAAAACCCCTGCGTTTCCTGTCACCTGTGAGCCTCGTCCTCAGTGAGACCTGTGAGCACATTTCTTCCTTCAGTCTTCAAATTACTCCATATTGTCGGATGAAATGTTGGTAATCACTGACTGCATACCTAGGATGAGGGCATCTGTACCTATGACACTGGCAGACCTGTTACATGTGCGCTCGGCATCTGTGTTGGTCCCATGTTCATATGTGCGTGCATTGCTGAGAAAAATAATGCTTTAATATATGGAAATGAGCCTCTAGGAGCAACGGGGGCGTTACCATTACACCTAGAGGCTCTGCAACTGCTGCGCCCTCTGCACTTTGATTTATAGGACCAGGTATGATCATGCTTACACTGCCTGGTCCTGTCAATCAAAGTGCAAGGGGCGTGGCAATTGCAGAGAGAGCAGAGCCTCTAGGTGTAATGGAAACGCCCGTGTTGCTCCTAGAGGCTCATTTGCATATTTTAAAACTAAATTTTTCTCAGCAATGCGGGCACATATGAACATGGGACCAACACAGATGTCTTCAGCTGCCAAGCGCACATGGAACAAGTCAGCCAGTGTCATAGGGACAAATCTGCTGACAGATGCCCTTTAGGGTCCATTCACTCGTCCGTAAGTGTTTTGCAGAGCCGCAAAACACGGACACTGGCAAATGTGCATTCCGCAATTTGCGGACCGCACATCACTGGTACTATAATAGAAAATGCCTAATCTAGAATAGGACATGTGCTTCCGTTTCCGCCAAAAAAATAGAACAAGTGCAGATCCGCAAATGTGGATGTGGACAGCACATTCCTGCCCCATTTGAAAATTGCGGAACGAATGCGGACCCATTTTGCGGACGTGTGAATGGACTCTTAAGCTGCCCAGAACCCAGGGCAGGAAGCAAAGGTGTACTTACAATAACGGCAATCCTATGGGGCCCCATCCCAGACTGGCCTGTCCCCTTATGTTACTGGTGAGAACCTGAGCAGGGATACCCTCGCCACAAGACCTAAAATGTTGGCAAGGTGTAGGAAGCATCAAATCCTCTTGTCTACAGTGGAGTGATATCAACCAGCATCGGCAAGGGGGCATTTTACTCCTTCCTATTAAGCCCTTTTTCAGCTGTATATGCCCCTGACAGGAAGTGTTGACATGGGGTCACAGGCAGAGGAGCTCTTCTAGTAATTCTTATGTTATGTTCACAGTTATGACTAATAAATTGTGGCATTTATATAGAATAATTCCTCTTACCAGCTGCTCCGTGTCACTCACCGGCGGCCTGTTGCTTTTACATGCGTCGTCCAAGTGTTTGTGCCATAAAATTGCATGAAACCGGGAGCCAGTCTGGAACTTGTAAACATTTCCTAAAGAAGAAGGAGAAGTCATTCAAAAAATAATACCAAGCAGCACAACCTTGTTCCTACAGCCGTGGGTGGACGCCTGACATAAGAGAATATGCAGTATATGCAGCGGTAGTTTATTACGTAATCACCCCAAACCTACCAACGTTTCAACTCCTCACAGTCTTTCTCAGCAATCGCTGTTATCCTATAGCTATGGCCGCCGTCACATACTGGGAGCACGGCGGGGAGGTGAGGTGAGTTTGCCTGGGGTTAGAAACAAGATACAACCTCCATGGACGGTCACTGCTTATTACAAGTGGAGGAATTCAGAGAGGAGCAGGCCTAAAAATCGGAGGGTAGGATGGGCGCTGTTGCTAGATAGATGTCCTTTTCCTATTTTTCAGACTAGATCTTCCTCTTTGGGAGACAGCCTGCCTAGCAACAGCTGATGGGTAGAGTAGTGCACACCTGGCAGTAGTCTCATGAATTGGAAAGACTATATTCTGTAAGTCCAGTACTAACCAATATGTGTAACTGGCATGTGCGCTCCAAGTTACTGGATACAAAAATAAATGATAATCAACGCCCGCACATCGATTGTATATACTTTCCATCATATCTGATGACCAATGGACACTTTCAGAATATATGGATTAGAAGCCTCCACCTACTGTATATAAACACATTGAGATTTATCAAAACTAGAGTAAAGTAGAACTGGGCTTAGCTGCCCATAGCAACCAATCAGATTCCACCTTTCATTTTCCAAAGGAGCTCTGAAAAATAAAAGGTGAGATCTGATTGGTTGCTATGGGCAGTTCTACTTTACACCAGATTTGATAAATCCCCCTCATCGTATCCAGCAACCACCTGCACAAATAAAGTTAAAACAGAATGTGCACATCGTGTATCGCCGACGCGTTTCGGACTGACACAGAATCCTTAGGCGTAGCATTAATTACCAGCAGATGTACATGAATAAATACACATGAAAATGCAACTGCTCATCGATACACACATATGGCTCCATCTCCATGGGAAGGCCCCTGTGATAATACGAGGCACTGAGGACATCATGGAGGTGGAGCATACAGAGATACTTCAACTGTAATTAGTGTTCAGCGAATGGAGCTTCAGATCTCAAGTCAATTAATTCAAAACTTAGTTTGAATGCTGAGATTAGTCTCCGTACAGCATTCACATGTACGGGCTCTGGCGAGGCAAATTTGTTATGACCGAAGTCTTGCGGGACTTCAGTGAATAACTCGAGATTAAATTTTTAAAGCATGGATCAGAAGTTGAAGTTTAAAAACCAATGACTGAAGTTTATTCGCCGAAGTCTCGCAATTCTTCGGGAATAACGAACGTCGCCTTGCCAGAGCCCATACGTTTTTATGCTGTGCGGAGATGGGTCGTGTGGGGATACTTGCTGCAGACTGCAGGCAGCAGGGCCCGAAGCTCCCAGCATGATGTCATCACACTGGGAGCACAGGTCCTGCTGCCTCCAGTGAGGGGCGAGGGTACTTGCATGTGCAAGTGGTGAGGTGAATATATTTAGTTTTATTTTAACCCCTGAAAAGCCCTAGTTGTTAGGTGCACTCCTGTCTAAATGGCCATTAAAAATGATCCCATTGATTTCAACAGGGTCCGTCTGGCCGTGAAAACAGCCAAAAATAAGACTATTTTGTGACGGTCACTATTCACTGGCCGTAAAAAAAAAAGTCACATGATTAGACTATTTGGTTCTTAAACTGCCGTTTTTCATGTTCATGTGAATGAGGCCTAAAGCAGGAAATCTCTCAACTGTTTCTTTTAGCCATTAAACACAATACAAGGTGTATCTTGCATTACTGAGACTGCCTGTAGCTGTCCTTCCTTCCAAGCCACATGCACAGGGTATTGATCTTGGTCGGTCAAACAGCGGCCTGATTAGGTGAATAAGGCGGATCACAATAGAAAGGGATTATTAGTCTGTTATCATGTGAGGGACCTGCCAAATTAATTACGATTTCTGGCTCTTGATGAGATTGAGGAGTAAAGGGTGTTGGCCAGGCAGCAGCGCTGTCTACAAGGGATTTTCCAACCTCCATACAAGTCCTAACTTGTCATGTATTTGGGGGCAATCTGCTGGTTCTGTTAGACAGAGCGCCACCTCGTGGGCTGCCATACATGTACACCAATAATGTGCAGCAATTATACGGGTAGCACATTATAAAACCAGTCTTATGCTACTTTCACACTAGCGTTTTTGCTTTATCCAGCAGGGTTCAGCAAAAATGCTTCCGTTACTGATAATACAACCATCTGCATTCGTCATGAACTCCATTGAAGGTCAATGGGGGACGGATCAGTTTTCTATTGTGTCAGAGAAAACGTATCTGTCCCCATTGACTTGCATTGTGGGTCCTGATGTATCCGTTTTCCTCCACATCCCATGATGGAAAGAAAACCGCAGCATGCCCGGTATGGGAATGCAACCTTTTTGGAGCACTCTGTTCTGTTCAGTTTTGTTCCCATTGAGAATGAATGGGGACAACATGGAAGCGTACCCCCCCCCCTACTCTTGTAGAGCGTACCCCCCCTCTTCCTTCCCACAATAAAAAGCACAAGAAATCACATTCTTTGGGGATATCTCCATGTGACACATCTCTCCCCCCCCCCCCCCCCCATATTCTGAGCCTGAGAGGGAGTCACCTACTTCATGCCAGGGGGACACTTATATATTTGAGCTCAGGGTACATGATGAGCACTAATCCATACTGTATCTTCTCCTCCTCACGCTGGAGCCAGTCTGCCTTTCACACAGAGCAGAACCAGTTCCTTCTTGATACTTATCTGCAGATTTAATACAAACCGGATTCCAAAAAAGTTGGGACACTAAACAAATTGTGAATAAAAACTGAATGCAATGATGTGGAGATGGAAAATGTCAATATTTTATTTGTAATAGAACATAGATGACAGATCAAACGTTTAATCCGAGTAAATGTATCATTTTAAAGGAAAAATAAGTTGATTCAAATTTTCACGGTGTCAACAAATCCCCAAAAAGTTGGGACAAGTAGCAATAAGAGGCTGGAAAAAGTAAATTTGAGCATAACGAAGAGCTGGAAGACCAATTAACACTAATTAGGTCAATTGGCAACATGATTGGGTATAAAAAGAGCTTCTCAGAGTGGTAGTGTCTCTCAGAAGCCAAGATGGGTAGAGGATCACCAATTCCCACAATGTTGCGCAGAAAGATAGTGGAGCAGTATTAGAAAGGTGTTACCCAGCGAAAAATTGCAAAGACTTTGCATCTATCATCATCAACTGTGCATAACATCATCCGAAGATTCAGAGAATCTGGAACAATCTCTGTGCGTAAGGGTCAAGGCCGTAAAACCATCCTGGATGCCCGTGATCTCCGGGCCCTTAAACGACACTGCCCCACAAACAGGAATGCTACTGTAAAGGAAATCACAGAATGGGCTCAGGAATACTTCCAGAAACCATTGTCAGTGAACACAATCCACCGTGCCATCCGCCGCTGCCAGCTGAAACTCTACAGTGCAAAGAAGAAGCCATTTCTAAGCAAGATCCACAAGCTCAGGCGTTTTCACTGGGCCAGGGATCATTTAAATGGAGTGTGGCAAAATGGAAGACTGTTCTGTGGTCAGACGAGTCACGATTCAAAGTTCTTTTTGGAAATCTGGGACGCCATGTCATCCGGACCAAAGAGGACAAGGACAACCCAAGTTGTTATCAACGCTCAGTTCAGAAGCCTGCATCTCTGATGGTATGGGGTTGCATGAGTGCGTGTGGCATGGGCAGCTTGCATGTCTGGAAAGGCACCATCAATGCAGAAAAATATATTCAGGTTCTAGAACAACATCTGCTCCCATCCAGACGTCATCTCTTTCAGGGAAGACCCTGCATTTTTCAACAAGATAATGCCAGACCACATTCTGCATCAATCACAGCAACATGGCTGCGTAGGAGAAGGATCCGGGTACTGAAATGGCCGGTCTGCAGTCCAGATCTTTCACCTATAGAGCACATTTGGCGCATCATAAAGAGGAAGATGCAACAAAGAAGGCCCAAGACGATTGAACAGTTAGAGGCCTGTATTAGACAAGAATGGGAGAGCATTCCTATTTCTAAACTGGAGAAACTGGTCTCCTCGGTCCCCAGACGTCTGTTGAGTGTTGTAAGAAGAAGGGGAGATGCCACACAGTGGTGAAAATGGCCTTGTCCCAACTTTTTGGGGATTTGTTGACACCATGAAATTCTGATTCAACATATTTTCCCCTTAAAATGGTACATTTTCTCAGTTTAAACTTTTGTTCTGTGATTTATGTTCTATTCTGAATAAAATATTAGAAGTTGGCACCTCCACATCATTGCATTCAGTTTTTATTCACGATTTGTATAGTGTCCCAACTTTTTTGGAATCCGGTTTGTATACTGCTTGCTGGAAAACATTTATTTAATGCAATTTCTGACCGAGATGGATTATGTCATCTATGAAGCAATCCCTGCGGACACAGGACGTGCTATGTGACACTACTCACCTTTATCAGGGTTGTTGAGCTGGAAAATATTTGGATGCTCCGGGTCATCTGGTAAAACCACCATCCATCCCAATACTGACACTTTCTTACTGGGTGTAGACTTGTACTGAAAATACCAAACAATGAGCAATTAATAAGATCTCCCTCCAAGCAATTTCAGTGAGGGCGCTGTAATGGCTGCTGTGGGGTCCGCCATTCAAGAAAATCTGGACCACGGGCAGCAAACATATAAAATACCAAAGCTTGTGCAGCGTTTGTATATGTACCTAGTCATGGGTTGGAGCCTGAAGTCATGCACCTGCCAGGAGAGGGCACATTCCGAATTAGACTATGGGACTTCATGATCCTTTCTGATGTGTGGCAGCCATAACAGTGCTATGCTATATAGAGCAGGGATCAGCAACCTGCAGCACTCCAGGTGTTTTGAAACTACGACTCCCAGAATGCGCCATTCACTTTTATAGGAGTTATAAGAACAGCCGCTGCATGCTGGGAGTTGTAATTTCACAGCAGCTGATCCCTGCTATAGAGAGCGCATGTAATTGTGTGAGGCCTCATGGTCACGCTTTGCTCCGGCCTGTACACGCCTCTGAGGATTATTCTCATTACCAATCAGCCGCTGTGGTGTTAGGTCACTTCCATATCAGTTTTTTGGCCCCTGTGCTGTCATTTTATTTGCGGACCCATTATTTTTAATAGGTCTGTGGTCCGCATAGTCTATCTTTTTGCGGAACGGGTCTACGGATACGGAAAGCATGTGTTTTCTGCATCCGTAAATCCGTTCCACAAAAGGATAGAACATGTCTTATACCTGTCCATAAAATGCAGACCGCAGACCCATTGAAGTCAAGGGGTCCCCAAAAAATGCAGATGCAACACGGACCGCATGTGCATTTTGTGGATATGGCCTTAGTCAGAGATTACAATTAGTGTACCCCCCATATGGCTCCCTAGCTAGCCATCTATCACCTCATCCCGGCTGTACTTCTGACCTCAATGAAAACTTTTTCCCAGATGTTGGTTGCTAAATCTGAATGGCTCCACAGATTGTAGCAGTCTCCATCTTTCTATCTGCCCATGGCACTGCTCATCCTGGGCTTCCAGGTTCACAAATATAATTTGGACTTGTAGGCTTTTAGAAATATAACTCTGCACAAAGGTGTAAGTTTTGTGATCTCTAAAAAGCTGGGTGACAGTCATTTATTTAAACCATTGGTATAAAGCCTTTGTTATATCAAGTAAATTTTGCAATGGCTGAAGAGGATGTTGAGACGTCTCAGACAGAGGACGTGATGAGGATACACTTCAGGGGGGCGCTCTTCCAGCTGTAATACTCACATTCTTTCTTTCATTGCCTCTTAAAGACTTGGCCCCAAAGTAGAGAATTGTTGATCCTGTAAGTGTCACCCAATACCGTGTCCACGAGGAGAGCTAACACACAAAAATGGAAAATTAAAGGGTTACTCCATTTTCACCTTTGAAAATCAATTAAATTCTATGATGAAGTGCATTGTGAGGCATGTAAAATGCCTGGACTTAAAGGGGTTGTCTCACTTCAGCAAATAGCATTTATTATGTAGAGGAAGTTGATACAAGTCACTTACTAATGTATTGTGATTGCCCAAATTTCCTCCTTTGGTGGCTGGATTCATTTTTCTATCATTCTACACAGCCCATTTCCATGGTTGCAACCACCTTGCAATGGTCGTGCTTAGTGGATCTCCTCGTGCGGCTTTGCGAATAACTATCCTTGACTCATCGGAGCCCGTACATTCTAGTACTGTACAGAGACTGATCTCCGTACAGTATTAATCCGAAGTCTTGAACAAAGCGACTTCGAATGTACCTTCACTCAACACTAGTTACAACCACCCTGCAATCCATCAACAATGGTCGTGCTGGCACACTATAGCAAAAGGCGCTGGCCTCTCTGGTGGCTGGGACTGCGGGAAATCACATAGCTGGTGCCGTTTCCTATAGTGCGCAAGCACGACCAACTACTCAGCCAGGGCATGCTGGTGCACTCACTGTGTCATGTTTCCCTCCGGTACTGCACTGCACAGCAGTTATCAGAGTCCCAGTGGTTTCTGTGCGGTTATGTAGATCTTGTGCTCATATATCAATGCTTTTGACTTCCTGGGCAAGTTCTGAAGTGTAGTGTTTGTAGCGGCCACTAAATGCCTGATGTATGGAGCCTCCATACTACTCATGTGTATAAGGCCTCATGCACATGGCCATTCCGTGCTTTGGGGGCAATCTGCGGTCCCCAATGCACGGGCAATGTCCGTGCGGCGGCTGGGATGGATCGAGACCCATTCAACTTGGATGGGTCTGTGATCCGTCCGCAAAGCAAAAAAATGTAACATGTTCTATTTTTTTGCGGTGCGGAGGCACAGACAGAAACACCACGGAAGCACTGCGTAGTGCTTACATGCCTCCGTTCCGCACCACAGCTCCGGATTGCGGACCCATTCAAGTGAATGCGGGGAACACATGGCCGATGCCCGCATATTGACTGGACGGTGTTCATAAGGCCTAAGGGTGGACCTTCCAGACATACAGAGCGGATCAAGCCTCAAAATAGGTAATCAATATCAGATCAAATCCCCCCCACTCAGCTGTTTGAACGCATGCAGGATGGAAAAATGGCATTCATTTAGCGGTCAAAAACCACCAGAGCAAAACTATGTATGAAGGAAGCCTAAGGGAGGTTTCACACTCAGTGGGTTTTTGTTTTTACACATTTTTCCGGCTGCGTTTTTTTTTTGTTTTTTTTTAGAGGGCTTGGGGCAGTGTCCTGTAGAAAGGGTTTGCAATTCATGCATTTCTATTTAAAATTGCAAACCCTATATTTAAAATCACAGACGGTGATAAAATATAAAAAAATAAGTGCACCAAAAATGGCAAAAAAAAATAATGCAGCACAAAGCAAGAAAAAAAACCACAAACCAAAACGATGTGGGCCCCGATTCATCAAGACAGGCGTCTGCTTTGCTGATGTTGATGGGGCCTGGGATGCTGGAGGAGGCATGTCATTTAAGATATGTCTCCTCCGGCAGTCTGTGCGCTGGAATGAAATCTATGGCCGCTGGCCATATGGACATGCCCACACACTGGCCTCGCCATGTTTAATTGGCAAGGACAGCGTAAAATGCCAATTGTGATTAGAAAAGTAGCAATTGCATTGAAAAGTTGCAAATCCGGTGGATTTGTGACTTTTTTATGCTAAAAAGCGGTGTGAGGGACTAATGAATTTCCCCTGTAGTGTTCGAGCACCCTAATACATTTTTATTCATGAGTACCTCAAAAATAGCATCACATACAATAGTTGACAATAGTGCCCTCTTGTGGCTGTTTCTTAGTAATACAAGGTCTAATTATTCTGTATTTGGAGCGCCATCTAGTGGCTGTGTTTCAGACTGCTGCTAAAAATATATAAGACTTTACCGTGGGCTTTTTCCCTTCTTTGAGTAAGGTTTTTCTTCTGAGTGGCCCTTCCATAGAAATGGCTCCAGATGAGCTTCCCAGAATGCAGCTGCATGCACCCGATGGCCTGTACCAAGTAAAAGGAGAGAAAATGATCCATCTCATTAACGCGGCATTTCTAATTATAAACTGTAGTGTAGAAATGTGTGGGCAGAGGCCGGTCCTGTCTAGCAGATATCATCTGTCTCTTCTGGGTGATGGTCAGTACTTCATGTCTGGTGTCGTAATAACACCTGGAACTGCTCAGGCTCTGTTCACACCATGTTTTTTTCGTTACAAGCTCCTGCATGTCAGATTGTCTCCACATTGTGCGGCTTCAATATTCTAGTGACACTGCCTATCCTAAGATATATTTCTGGGGATGTCACATGCACCCCTTTATTGTATCAGGGTCCATAGATGCAGCACTGCCATATGCACAGACCATGTCCAGCTAGCTTCAGGGGAGAAGAACCCTGTAGTATGAATGATGCATTATGCAGCGGCAGCATGCCACCATTTTTTATGGATTAAGAAAAAAAGGAAAAGCTCTGTGTACGTCCATGTAGAATCGGAGGGCTCCCCGATACAGGTTACGCCACGTTACAGGTCTGTACACAGAACTTTAACAAGGCCACGTATGAGATACCTTGTGATCAGGAGTGAGGACTGTACTCACCGCCCCCTGGCCACTCCGGTCTGTATCCAGGCACTGGTACGTTCAGAGCGCGTGGAGCTGGAAGAGAAAATACACGATACATGTGCGCTGCGGAGGCTGCACCTCAACACTTTAGTACAGACAGGACACAACATACAGTACAGTCTAATAGGCCGATCCGATAAAAATAAGACCACCGGCGGGGGCTGTCCTCTCCTGATTAAAGGGGTTTTTCCAAATTGGAAATAGAAAAAGTCACAGGCACTGGTGGTTGCTGAGATTCCCGCTCCTCGCTATCCCAGCAATGGGGCAGGTTTGGTCCTAGTTGTCCATGGAGATGTGGTTGAGATAAATAAACCACAACACCCTGCCGATTCTGGCGGGCAGCGTACACCAATAGCACCGGACATACCACACTGACTTTCTATGGGGTACACTGGGTTTCACCAAGGTATCTGCCATTTTGACAGAAAATATAAGGCAAAATAAAGGACTGTGATGTGAGCCTTACAGAATTACTCCGTGCTCTTTCTGAGCAGTTTCCATTCATTTCAATGAGCAAGAACAGTCAGATTTCGAGGCTGGCCGATAATCGTGCTGGGATAGGAGGGGACCCAGCAGCTCGGGATTGATGACATACACCGTAACAGTAATTTGGGGAAACCCCTTTAACAAAATAAAAGTTCGGCAGTGTCAATAATGTGATTCTTTAGGCCAGTGATGGCTAACCTCCGGCACTCTAGCTGTGGTGAAACTACGACTCCCAGCATGCTCCATTCATTTCTATGGAGTTCTGAGAACAGCCAAGCAAGTGTACATCTGTAATAACACAGAGTGCCATTACCACTCCTTTTCATACCTTGCTACCATTTCCTATGTGCTAATACCTGTATTTTAATGTCTTTCACGTCATCGTCTGATAATGTGCTTATATACTCCAAGTAATTGTTATGTTACCACCAGGTGGCAGCAACACTTGGCAGTGGTAGTACCAGGGAATGGACTGGATTGTCCTTTCTCTCTCTGCCTCTAGAGGGAGAAGGAGAGGGGGAGTTAGTTTGTAGTGAGTCAGTCTAGCTTAGCCCCTGTCTGGGGAAGCAGCAGGTTCTCGTCCCTCCTGGGCGAGCCTGCAAAAAGAGTCTTGCTTTAACCCTCCTAAGGGACCGGTTATGTGTAGGCCAGCAGAGCACTGACTGCAGGTTCTGCCTGCAAAAAGGACTATATGGTTGCATGTCCCCTCCTGGGCTTGCATTGCCTTCACCAGGGACGTAACTATAGGGGAAGCAGGGGAAGCGGCTGCTTTGGGGCCCTGACCCAGAAGGGGGCCCATCCAGGAGGAGGAGGACTAAAAGATTTTGCCAGGGACCCCTCAACAGTATTACACAATGAAATTATATACAGTGACAGTATAGTGTACAGTGTAGAAAACGGATGGAACAGCTGCCGGGCCTGGTCTGAGAGAGCGATCTTTACTAGCCACAGGAATGGGGGCGGCATGAAAGGAAGGGGTTGCGAAAAAATTACTGGGGGAGGGGGGCCCCATTCAAAAATTTGCTAGTTATGCCACTGGCCTTCACCCAAGCTGAGCCAAAGCTTGAGGTACTAAATACCAGGACAAGAAGTTCCTAGGAATACATACAGAGAAAGAGACTACTACTATTGCTAACATAGCAGAGCTGAGGAAGCTACAGCATAGCAGAGCTGAGATTGTTTGCAGAAGTATTTTCCTGCTAAAACCTATAGGAAACCAAGATAAAGTCTGGAAACTGTATGGATTACCGTTTATGCCAAGTAAAAGCAACTGTTCAACGTTTACCAAGTCTGGACTCAACCTTTGTTCTACCCCATCCAAGTTCTTCATCCCCTTTTGCACTGCCTCAGTCAACCACATCTGGGATCCACCCGTATTCAGGTAGGAGCACCGTGACACAAGTGCTTACACAACATCTCCAGGGATATTGTGGCCTATTCAACACCACTCTGGCCTTCCTACATTACCATCTACAAAGGGGACTCCATGGTCCCGTTTTTTAACCGCAACTGGCGTCACGTTTACTTGCTCTATAAGAGGGACATATTTTGTAGAAACCTCCTAAGGGGCAAAAAATACCCCATACGCTGGACCCGGCCGTTGCACATTTTGGGAGTCGTAGTTTTACCACAGCTGGAGTGCCGGAGGTTAGCCATCACAGGTTTAGGCAGAAGGTATTACTGGTGACCACAACGTTCCTTTCGTGTCACAAGGAGAAATGACAGTGTGAGAGCCCCAACAAACAGCTCCTCATATCTCTGCTTCCTGGGGCCTCTGAGTGTGATATGGAAGAGAAGAGGAACCTGGGGTAACCACAGTCACACCTGTATTCATCAAAGTCCCAATAATCGTCGACATCCACAGTCATTATTCAGTAGGCTCGTCATGTTCTGCAGACATGCGGTAATTGTGCACAGAAACATCATTTATTGTGGCGCTCAAGCGGCTTATGTCCTGCGCATTCCCTTTCCTTAGCTCTGTGGTGATTGCTTTAGGCCAGGCATCCTCAAACTGCGGCCCTCCAGCTGTTGCAAAACTACAACTCCCAGCATGCCCGAACAGCCTACAGGTATCAGCCTACAGCAGGGCATTGTGGGAGTTGTAGTTTTACAACAGCTGGAGGGCCGCAGTTTGAGGATGCCTGCTTTAGGCAATGTGACAGGTTGTCAGGCAGTGGATCCCCAGCAACTAGGCTGCCAGTCACATTCAGAGTGGTAACTTATAGAACATATGCTTGTACAGTAGCTGGAATATCAGTGTGCCGCCAGCAGTCCCACCATTCCACGTATGGAATCAGTAGTTATCAGATTATTCCAAAAATAAATTCATTCAAATTCTTTTTTTTTTATAATAGTAAAATATTAATTTATAATAGGGGTGAGGTTAAAATGGTAAAAACAACATCATTTTAAGATGGAGTGGTAGTGGGGACATTTCTGAGGCTTCAAGTGCATATACCTTAGATTGTGAGTCCCATTGGGGACAATTGGATGCTAATGTCTGTAAAGCGCTGCGGAATATAGTAGCGCTATATAAGTGAATAAAATAAATATAGGAAACTTCCAGCCGAAACAACAGCAGAGAGTCAATGAAGAGACCTTGTCCTGGTGTCATATTCACCATGCACATAGTTAGGAGTCACTGGCACTATGCTAAGGGTTAAAGGGTTTCTGTCATCAGAAAAATCGTTTTGTAGCTGGCTGACATTAGCGATGTGCTAATGTCAGCAGAACATAACATAACTCCCTGCCTGCTGCCGTTCGCGCTAAATAATGACTTTTATAATATGCAAATGAGTCCTCTCACCGTTTGGCATGCCCTTGTAAAAGGGAGTCACATCCTCGGTCTCCTCCGTGCCCCACAAATCCTTCACTCACTGCGCCTGCGCCTAATACTAAAAGGATGTCAATCCCCTTTACAAGGGCGTGCCAAACGGTGAGAGGACGGAGCCTCCAGGTGCTGCAGCAACGCCCCACTAGCACCTAGAGGCTCATTTGCATATTATAAAAGTCATTATTTAGCGCTAATGGCGGCAGGCAGGGAGATATGTCATACAGTTATGTTCTGCTGACATTAGCACATCGCTTATGTCAGCCAGCTACATAACGATTTTTCTGATGACAGAAACCCTTTAATTGCGGCCAAGTGAATAGGTGATGACAAACACTATTATTATGACTGGAAGATTGCCCAAATGTAAAAGGTGTCTACATGTCATTCATTGTAGTAAGAGGAAACACTGGAACATACAAGACGAGGGTGATAATATAGTAAGGGACAGAACATAACAGGACAGGACTGACTGCCGTACATGAGGACAGGGCTGACTGACTGCCGTACATGAGGACAGGGCTGACTGACTGCCGTACATGAGGACAGGGCTGACTGACTGCCGTACATGAGGACAGGGCTGACTGACTGCCGTACATGAGGACAGAGCTGACTGACTGCCGTACATGAGGACAGGGCTGACTGACTGCCGTACATGAGGACAGGGCTGACTGACTGCCGTACATGAGGACAGGACTGACTGCCGTAAATGAGGACAGGACTGACCGCCGTACATGAGGGCAGGACTGACCGCCGTATATAAGGGCAGGGTTAGGTCTTGTCGACATCGTGAAAACTATTGCAGAGGAAACGGTCATGCTCCCACTGGATACCAATGTGACTGGCACATCTCTACTGCGAAACAATCACTTAAAATCTAAAACAATTTTTTTTAATCCTCTGCACCTGTATTTACAGTACATGAATATAGTAGTTTTACTATACTACAACTTTTTTTGGGCTATGTTTCTTATACTGCCTTTCACCACTTGGAATTTCAGTGCATCGTGATTTTATGACATGGTTTTTATTCGGCAATATTATAAAATATTTTCATAAAAATTTGCGTTAAAATAAACAACCTCTTAATGATGAAAAAACTGATTAGAAGAGGAACAAACATCACACGGTTATCGAGTCTTAACGGGAACCATTCACCATGAGAATGTGCAATCTGCAGGTTATAGAGCAGGAGGAGCAGAGCAGACTGTGGGAGAAGATTGACAGCTCTCTGTATACACAGTTAATCACTGATAGGACCGCCTCCTGGACGTCATTCACCGATAGGACCGCCTCCTGGACGTCATTCACCGATAGGACCGCCTCCTGGACGTCATTCACCGATAGGACCGCCTCCTGGACGTCAGTCACCGATAGGACCGCCTACTGGACTTCAGTCACCGATAGGACCGCCTACTGGACTTCAGTCACCGATAGGACCGCCTACTGGACTTCAGTCACTGATAGGACCGCCTACTGGACTTCAGTCACTGATAGGACCGCCTACTGGACTTCAGTCACTGATAGGACCGCCTACTGGACTTCAGTCACTGATAGGACCGCCTACTGGACTTCAGTCACTGATAGGACCGCCTACTGGACTTCAGTCACTGATAGGACCGCCTACTGGACTTCAGTCACTGATAGGACCGCCTACTGGACTTCAGTCACTGATAGGACCGCCTACTGGACTTCAGTCACTGATAGGACCGCCTACTGGACTTCAGTCACTGATAGGACCGCCTACTGGACTTCAGTCACTGATAGGACCGCCTACTGGACTTCAGTCACTGATAGGACCGCCTACTGGACTTCAGTCACTGATAGGACCGCCTACTGGACTTCAAAGGCCAGAATAAGGAGAAATTTACATTTATAAATTACAAGTTTTGCCTCCTGCTCTATAACCTGCTGCCTGCAGATTGCACTGCATTCTCACAATGACAGTTTCCCTTTAAGTTCTTCTTCTGTACGTTAGGAAGTTTCCACATCCTTTAGCTGATCTCTCCATTATATAAATATGGCTGTACGTATGGAGCCCCCATTCAGAATGGGTTGTGGTGGCCATGTGTCGACACTGGGTAAGCAGGTCACTATAATGATGCTGGACCCATATGGTGGTCTCACAAGGCTGTATAGCAGCCACAACATCTGATCTCCCCAGAACTGATATGGAGACCTCCTGGTCAGTAGGACATCATGAGGCCCAGGTGGTGTGGCTGTAATATGGAATTTACGGCCATGTGAAAATTGACTTAATTACACTTTCATCCATGGTAACCAATCAGATCACTGCTTTCATTTTTCCAGCCTCTATAACAGCTTGAATTCTGAACGATCTCTATTGGCAGTGTTCACATGGTGCTACTGTGTTAAGCTTTAAAAAAGAAATCATACAAATACATAAAAAAATGGCATTGTGTGACCCCAGCTTTGACCTGTACTCGTTTAGATACCTCCGAGCTTTCCTCTATGGATATTACACCACTAGGCCTCGATCAGACAGCCATAACGTGTGCACATTTTATCATATGCATTACACCCACAATTCCTGGCCCTACCATGGGTCTCATGACCTGAACTTACAGCAGCATAGGCAAACATGATTATGTAAGGTCAGGTAATTAAAGCCCATCTATGACACTGGCTGACCTGTTACATGTGAACTTGGCAGCTGAAGGCATCTGTGTCAGTCCCATGTTCCTATGTGCCCGCATTGCTGAGAAAAATGAAGTTTTAGTATATGCAAATGAGCCTCTAGGAGCAACACCTGGAGGCTCTGCTCTCTCTGCACTTTTATTGACAGGGCCAGGCAGTGAAATGTCATCACGTCTGGCCATGTGAGTTGAGGTGCAGAGAGCGCGGCAGTTGTAGAGAGCTCTGAGCCTCTAGGTGTAACAGCAACGCCCCCGTTGCTCCTAGGGGCTCATCTGCATATATTAAAACTCATTTGCATATATTAGAATCTTACAGATAAATAATAATTTTTTTTTTGTGGAACTAAAGTAAATAAAATATTGTAACGCTAATAATTATACTGTCCACCAGACGGCACCGATAGAATTAGGTATTTACGTATGTAATTAGCTTTTTTTTTTTTATATAACATATTTGGTTACTTTGTAATATAACGCTTCTTTCTATTGTTCTCAGTTCTGATTCTGGTTGTATATAAAGACGGTGCCAATCTTTCCAGATACTTTGTGTCTGGAGCTCTTTGTATATGATCACTGTAAATGAGGCGGCACAGAATACGGAAGTTGTAATGAGGAGAACAGCAGATATACAGAATATAGTCTTACTACAGAAAGCTCAGATTAGTGATCAGTCAGGCATGCAGTTTGATAGAGCGTTCCAGATGATTACACATATCGGAGGCAGCCATATTGTGAGCTGAAGCAATGTTTATGGGAATGGGTATAATGACCCTTACAGAGGCACGAGGTTCCACTGTACCGGTGGTTCAGGCAACAAAAATGGCTGCGTCCGTTGTATGAAGGTGCACTTTAAGTCTTTACTCATTGAAGAGGATAGACCCACCACCTATATGTACCTGTACACACAGCTTCGACTCCTGGGAGAGTTCCGTACCGGGACCCTCCAGTTGGGACCCAGCGTGGCATACATACGACCCCTGTTTGCAAATTTAAACATGAGTTCGAATACCGTGCATGGTGCAAAAAAAAAGCATACCCAAGTAACATGCAGATAACAATACTACACGGCTGACCCAGAGTTACTCCCACGTAAAAGGAGATCTTTTTAGGTGTAGCCTTATAGGGTGGCACTTAATATTTATATATATATATATATATATATATATAAGTAGGAAATCCACCAAAGCATGGACCGATTTCAGACATTTCCATGGACTATGCTTCTTGCTTTTTTGATGTCTGAGATGTGGGCCTATCCTACTACTGTGCTGCCCAGTCTGGTCATCATACCATCACTGATTTGGGATGAAAACTCTGTGCTGGAGAAGGCCAGCATCATTTTCTAGAGTACTTTACAATAATTATGCCAGGCTGGCTGGGCTCAGCCTCCACGCCAAGCAGGGTGGGTGGCCAAAAGTTCCACATTCATTTCTAAAGGGTAAATCCTGGTTTATGACACAGCACCGCATGAAGGGGCGGCTCATACAGTCTCATAGTTACCCCATAGGGGGTAGAGCATCAGGGGCCACACAGAAGTGGAGGCAAATGGGAGAGGACCCATCCAGGCCAGGAGAAGTGTGAACTCTCCATTATGCCACATGGCTTTATGGCTCCATTGTGTAGAGCAAGGATGCCCAACCTGCAGTCCTTCAGCTGTTGCAAAATTACAACTCCCTGCATGCTCGGACAGCCTACATCAAGGCATGGTGGGAGTTGTAGTTTTACAACAGCTGGAGGGCCGCAGGTTGGGCACCCCTGGTGTAGAGAATAATAGCCCTTCCAGGTGGAGTCTGACTAGTGTCTAGTTTAGTAAAGACTTCTACTGCGCATCGAGGTGGATCCCATCCCCTCATTATCAGGTGCTTTGCTTTCATGGTATGTGGATATTTTTATGTAGAAGATAAACTTCTATAAGGACATAAAACACTGAACACAAAACATACAGAACAATCTGGATGGTGACAGTGACACGAGCGTGATCCAGTGTCGACCTGGGAATGTTCTGCCTGAACGTACAGTGTTAGAGGGGAAGATTAAGGATTTCTACTCCGTGTTTCCTGGATCTATGTGGGGATGCATGCGTCTTTACCTACTACTAGTTTATTGCATCAGCAGGAAGCCCCCAGGACGGTATTTGCATCTTATCATCAGATATTCATGGATGTATCCGTAGTAGAAGATAACCGAAGCAGCGACTCACCTGTCAAGCACAGACGACACCTCTTCACTAAACTCTGAACTTTCACTGCTTCCTGCAAGACAAAGAGGAGAGAAACATCCAATTTAGTGAAATAATCGGGTTTACCATAAATTGCTAAACTCCTAAATCTCTAGTCATGACCATAACGCAATTCTACCCGCAACATGACCCGTCCAGAATACTATTATTTTTCTGTATATACATACAACACTATAACTCCCAACATGACAACTGCTGGGCAGGACCATAACACAAACTTATTATACACAACAGCCCCCAGCAAGACTATATTCCATACAACTGCACTTATGAACAATACTCTGTGTTTTCATGGTCTAATAATCTGATCAAATGAATAAACCAGTCTAATCTCATCAGTAACTGCTCCCATCATCCATTTCTTGCCAGCAGCCCCTGACTCCTCCCGTCCCCTGGATACTCCTATATCCACTTCACCGTGCTGCACGTTACTCATATGGAGTCTTTCGGTTATGGCTCTAGGTCTGATGTGAAACTAACTCCCAGCATGCCCAGATAACCACAAGCTGCTGGGAGTTTTAGTTTCACAACAGCTGAATGAATACTGGAAGGAACACTGCACACTCCTAACAAGGCGAGATTATTATGAATATTACAAGACACCACAGACAATCTCCGCAGGTTTCATCACCCCTGAAGTTTGACACAGCAGACAGACAATCTCTGCAGGTTCCGACACCCCTGAAGTCTGACACAGCAGACAATCTCCGCAGGTTCCGACACCCCTGAAGTCTGACACAGCAGACAATCTCTGCAGGTTCCGACAGCCCTGAAGTCTGACACAGCAGACGATCTCCGCAGGTTCCAACACCCCTGAAGTCTGACACAGCAGACGATCTCCGCAGGTTACAGCGCCCCTGAAGTTTGACACAGCAGACAATCTCCGCAGGTTTCATCACCCCTGAAGTTTGACACAGCAGACAATCTCCGCAGGTTCCGACACCCCTGAAGTCTGACACAGCAGACAATCTCCGCAGGTTCCAACACCCCTGAAGTCTGACACAGCAGATGATCTCCGCAGGTTACAGCGCCCCTGAAGTCTGACACAGCAGACGATCTCTGCAGGTTCTGACGCCCATGAAGTCTGACATAGCAGACGATCTCCGCAGGTTCTGCAGCCCCTGAAGTCTGACACCATGGCATTACAGGTTTCTTCAGGATCTGTCACATATTTAACAATTCAAACTGTAAATATCTGCACATGGCTGTAGGCTAGTTTCACAGCGCAGTTTAGTGTATACATCAGATATATCTATAGGCCCCAATTCACCTGATAGAGGCCAAAAGCATGTCCTTTTGGTCTCTGTCGGACTGTAATACGCCAAAATACTTGGGATAGTGCAGTAGGTTGTGTGAAAGTAAAGGGTTTTCCAGGAGTGAATATCGAAAAACTTTTTTAGACATATTCCTTCCCCTACCACCAGTCCTCCTAGTGACATCATGGCCATTGAGATATGAGATAACTATGGGAGCCATTGTGTGCCATGGCTAGAAGTCATGTGATATAATACACATTATCTAATGCTTAAAGGGGTGATCCCATGATTGACGTAAAAAATGAAAATCAGACATCATATAGTACATGGCAATCTCTACCTAACAAAGCTAAAGCCATCCCTGTACTTTACAGGGATCCAGATCTACCCATTCATTACAGAGAGGGTGTGTCCTTTCTGCTGTAGCTCTCATTCTGTAACTACCACAGCTTCTAACAGAAGATAGGGTTGGTCAAAGATAAAGATTTAAAATGAGCATGTGCCCCCACCAAAGTGAGATGGAGAAGAAATAAGGAAAAGAACAAACAGCAGGTGGCGCTATACAGATACATTTTATTGAATAACTCAGTGGCTATAGTAAATTATTAATTACATGCAAATACAAAAGTATTCAGATCCCAGTGCTGGTTTGAAAAATATAGAATACTATTTGTGACACAACCCCTGTAAAGGATGTTCATACATAACTTATAATTGGTGTCCATGTGGAAAGGGTCACGTGACACTCAAGAGTCTTTCCAGCTCAGTCTCATGTGTACTTGGTAATAGTGATGGCTGCTTGGCCAAGGCAGCCGTAAATTCAGAGGCTCCATCTGGAAAACTCAATAGCAGTTCTTTATGGCATGTGCAGTGCACCAGATGCCCACTGATGGCCATCAGAACGTTGTATACGCATTGTATGCTTACTGTACCTTTATGACTACTGTGTGTTATTTCAGCCTCCAGGAAAATTACATTTATTGTTTTGGAAAATGTCTCCCAAGTGCCCAGCTAGGCGGACTTTCCTTTTCAAAGTGCCCAAAGTTAGCATGCAATGCAGCCTACGCTTGGGCAAAACAGCTCTCCGAGGAGCTCGCCCACTGAAGGGAGCGAAGGCGCCGCCTGCGTGAGATTTGGATCTGCATCAGAGTGACATCAGGGGAGAAAGCCTTTGGGAGGTTAGGGGTGGATAAGAAAACGGAAGGCTGGCGGTTCTGGGCATTTTGAAAAGGAAGGCCCGTCCAGCTGGGCACTGGGGAAGCATTTTCCAGAAAAAAGACAAACGATATAAAGGCATAGTGGGGAAGACTGGCGTTTTCTTGCACTGTTGAGAGATCTCAGTGCTGCCATGCACCAGAAGTTGAAGTCCACGTGGCTGGCGCAGACTCAGCTATAACTTCTGTCAGTTTCTGGTGAGAGTTATAGTAAATCTGGCGGCCAAGCAAAGCCCCGCCCCTCCGACTAAGCCCAGCCCCTTCTTTCACCACTTTGAAAAGTGGCAAAAAAAACTAAAAAGTTGCTAATTATGGCACACATTTGGTGTGTGCCATAATGTGCGACTTTTTACGCCACAATTGTGGCGTAAACTTTAATAAATATCCCTATATGCAAATGGCAGAACCCATGACTGTTACCATTACCTCACTATCTACATTAAACTGCCTCCAGTGTGAGCAGGCACTTCAGAGTTAAAGGGAACCGGTCACATTTACCATGGTGTTTGAGCTGCAGGCAGCATGTTATAAAGCAGGAGACTGATATATTGTTTTGAGGGAGAAGACACAACACCAAGAACACAAGGTGCATTATGAATGTAGAGGACTACACAACGTGATGAAAAATCTGATTGTGTAGTTTTTTTGGTTGCACATTACAAATCATGTGACTCTTCAAGCATAGGGTTCAATGTAAATCGCATGCGACTGCGACTCACTTGCAACATGTCAGCTTTTGTGGGGTCTAGATTGCATGCGACTTGCAGCTAAACTGGTCTCTAAATTACTTCTGCGACTTCAATGCAATAGCAAGTCGCAGACAAATCGCACCAATGCGACCAATGGGGCCTATATATCTAAATTACACTGATGCAGGAAAGCAGTCAGCATTTAGGGTCACGATAGATTTTGTCAGAAGGGTTTTCATAGGGCCTATAGCAGAGGGGCGGACATATCGCCAATGCAGCCGGTTCAGCTGCACAGGGGCCCGGCGTGTGAGGGGGCCCATTCATACTAGTGAACTCTTTTGGAAGCACTCGCAGCAGAGCTTTGGGCCCGTCATTATATGAGAATGTCTTTACCTGTCGTCGGCCTGAGAATGACATTTCACACACAACCTGTACATGAAACACGTCGCCCCACATCCTGACAGCCATGATCTAAGTGCTTTCAGAGGAGGTGGCTTCAAGGCTTGGGGTGTCATAAATTTAGAGGAGGCTGCAGACAGGTGGGAAAATATTCTCAGTTCATCTTTATATTTTTGGGGGGTTTGCAAGAAACAGAATTATCAGCAACTGGAGGAGGCGGGATACAGACGGGAAAGTGGAACGTAACTATGAGGTTGAGTTGAAATCCACAGCAAAGTCCATGTGTTACACAAAGATTTCATACTTTACATCCCTGAGGGTGAAACCAGTAGCCAGTCTGCAAGACCACAGGCGTGCCTTAAAATCCATGCAAAACCCCATTCACCTGTATCCTACTGTAATTTGTTCAGGCTCATCAGTGTGGAATCTGCATCAAAGTCATTTTCACCAAACGGCGCCATAAATGTCATGTGTTCATAAAGATTCTGCTGCAGCACATATCTTATATCCACATTTATCTCTAGATACGGGCTCATGTGCATGACCGTTGCCTGAAACACGGATACCCGCCGTGTGCATTTTGTGAAAGGGAACATCCTATCCTTGTCCATAGTGCGGACAAGAATAGGACATGTTCTGTATTTTTGCGGACAGCACATCCTTTGTGGCCCCATTGAAGTGAAAAGTAGGTTTGTGTGCATGAGCCCTAAACCTGTAATATATTCTATTATTATTATTACTACAATATACTTGATGTCCCTACTGGAAGCTCCAGTCATAAGTAACATACAAAACACCACTAGGGGGCAGCATCTCCCTCCTTTTCATACAAACTACTAGCTAGCCCCATATATCACTATGTAGTATACAGAGAGAGGATTCTCTTTACTAATTACCACCTCCTTATATTACATTTACATTGTGGTGGATTAACACATCTGGTATGACGGACTGGTGCAATGTCCTATTATAGTTGGGTGTTCTGCTTACGACGCGCTCTTGTCCTGCGCAGTGTGACCTCTGTCAGAAATGTATTCCCTGAAAGTGCGATTTCTTTACCACCCACTTAAACCAGCAATGTAAAGGGGTTCACTATAACAATGTAGCGGAGTAGATAATTACACTGAAAATAATGATACATGAGACCCCTGCCGATCAGAGGTTTAAGAAGGCAGCGGCTCACCATGCACAGCGCCGTACATTGTATAGTGGCCGTACTTGGTATCGCAGCTCAGCAACATTCACTTCTATGGGGCTGAGCTGCGTCTAGGCCTTGTGACCGATGACTGTGTGGACACTGGCCTAGAAAAAGCTGAGAGAAAGCTGTGGCACTACTGTGGGCAGCGCTGTCTTCTCAAACAGCTGATCGGCGGGGGTCCGATACCCACCGATCAGATACTGATGACCTATACAGAGGATAGGTCATCGGTAGTAAAATTTCGGGAAGTCCTAAAATGGTTGTAAAGTAAGTTGCATAAAAAAAACACGTTTTCATCATTTTCACTTCAAAGTGCCCCCACAGTCTTAAAGCAGCTACTGCTGCCCTGTAGAGCTGCTGGTGAAAAGATCTGAATAGAATCAGTCTTCTTCCCCCTCTGGCAGCTGAGAGTACAGTACCTTCATACTCCCATGCAGGAGAAGTCTTCTCAGCTACAGTACACTGACATGCTACTGCAGAGGCCGACAAGCAGGGTAGACAGCCAGTACTATTGGCTACCCTGCAGTGAACACAAGATCACTGTGCACAGACCTGGCTGTGAGGAGACTGAGGCGGACATGCATGCTCAATCACCTCATTGCTATAAAGCTGAACACCAGGTGGCGCCATACTATATAAGTAAATGTATTCACTGGATTTTTTATCCTGTAAATGGCAAATATTGTTCATTCTTTGATACGTACAGTGAATATTTACCGGTGAACCACCCCTTAAAAACCACAACCATAACCCGTAAGGGTGAATTCACGCATGGTCTCATGACCCAGACATTTTCACATCTACAGCAAAATCGTCCCAATTCGGCAATGACAAGGATTTTCACCAAAGATTTCACCTTTTTTAATACAGTAAGGGTGAAATTTGAGGTGAATCTAGAACACAATCTGTAGCAAGATCCGCAGGTAACACATCTGCAGCGGACATTGCACTTACCCTAATAGGGCAGCATGCCCAATCCCTGGTTCCCCCTGGAGATGAGGGCAACTAGAGGGGTCCAGTAGAAGCATATGCCCCTCACCATTCATGCATGCTTATGGCGAAGTCAGGAGCGATGGCTATCAAGCTGCCGATGTGGACGGCCAGCATTACTCATTTAACGCTACCACAGCAACCCCAGAGCAAGCGCTACACTTGCATTAATGCAGCAGTTAGGAGATCTGGAGCAACACTTAATAATGGTGCAAAATTAACCTAAAAATGATGTATAGCACTGATAGGGCTGGGTTCACACTAGTGCTATCACTACAGCTATAAAAGTAACAGAAGTTCCAGGTCCAGCACATAACTAAACGGACCCCACTGATTATAATGTCCCTTCAGTTTCCCTTAGGCCTCATGCACATGAAAATGTACCGGCTGTTCCGTGTATTGGGAACCAAAAACTGCGGCCCCCAATGCACGGGCACCATCCGTGCGGTTGCTGCAGACAGATGCAGATCCATTCAACTTGAATCAGCACAGCAATAAAATAGAACATGTTGCGAATGGCTTGGCATCTGTGATAGGGTGAGCACACGGCCGGTGCCCATATATTGCGGAGCCACTGTTTGCGGGCCGCAATAGGGGCTCGGCCGGATGCATGAAGCCTTATGGAGTCCGCTTGTTTTCACAGAATCTGCAATGAAGGCCCAGATTAACCTCCAATGCAAATGTGAACTTGGCCATAAAAGTTCTTGTGACAGGTTGTGCAAGTTAGCAACGGTACACACATCCCATATAGTCCTACCACGATGATTGGTGAAGCTTCGGCTAAAATCAATGCTTAAATCAACAAAAGAAGGATGAGAAAGCGGCAGGATGTCGTAGGAATGAGAAGCGAAATGCACAATAAATCATAGCGAGCACTTACCTATGGAAATGCCATTGGTAAACACTGACGTCTGAGTATTGTTCTTTGCAGGGCTCTGGGACTCTAGGACGCTGTCGTCCAGCAGGTGGCGCTGTTTCTCTGATGGAAATGTGGCACTCTTACTTTCAACAACACTGAACTGACACATCACGCTGGATACATGAGGAGAGAGAAGCCAGAGAGGTGCTTATGGTACGTCAGAGAAATTCCATTCATTTCACACATGTTCATGAATGAGGCGGCAAATGAGCAAAAAGTCAATGTAGAACTCAAAGACGTGGTCATCAAATAAAGGGAAATCTGACTGAAAACCTCACAATCTCCTCCCTGCCTGCTAGAAAGCTATGGACACAGGAGGGTAATGACGGTAAGACACCGGGGCACCACCATACAGTTTATGTCTGGAAGCATATTAGCAATTAATCACTATTAAAACAGAAAACTATTTGTCTTCGACACTAAGGATGGCGCCCCCTGGTGTTACTACTGCTGCCATCTTTGTGCGTCCATGATCCATTGTGAAACCTCTTTTCTGTCACCGCAGCAGGGTGTCACAGGAAAATCTGATGCCATGGTGACAGGATAGAGGACTGATCGCACATGCTCGACCACCGGATTGCAGTTGCAAACATCGCTGCACAAAGATAGCAGCAGCAGTAACGCCAGGGGGCGCCATATTTAGGGTCAAAGGTGAACATCTTTGTAACAATGCATCCGTTTTAATAGGTAGTCATTGCTAAATGGTAATGTTTTTTGCAAAATTATATGTCAACTCTGCAGTGGCACAACCCCATTAAACAGCAATCCCACCTGACGCCCGTCTGTTAAAGAAGGCACTTCATAAATAAGAGCGGTGTTCATCACCAGGAAGGGTGTTCTCGCTATCCTCCCTAGGCCTCATGCACACGACCGGGTCCATTTTGCGGTCTGCAAAACACAGACACTGGCCATGTGCGTGCATTCCGCCCCTATGTTAAAAATGTCTATTCATGTCCGCAAAATGGACGAGTATAAGACATGTTCTGTCTTTTAGTGGGACAGCGGAACGGACGGTGTGCTGTCCACATATTTTCCAGCCCCAGCCGTGTGCATGAGGTCTTGGCATGTATTTAGCATGCAGTGTATACAGGAGATTGGTGTGCGGCCTATAGTGGGAATTGTATGTCCTGTAATCTATTAGGGGGGCTCTTGTGAGGTCACACCCTGCATACAGTGCGCCATGTATATAGTGGCACAGCCAGTAACAGATTGGGAAGCATTCAGCCTTCCATGTAACTGGAAGGGATTGTCGTGAGGATAATTGGATAATGTAAAACGGACCTTACGTCTGCCGGGAACATCTGAACATATGCAGTGGCTTAGGACGCAAGTTATTTCCATAGTAAAAGGCTTTTAAAAGCCTAAAAGCAAATGTCAGAGCCGCTTCTGTGTGGTCGATCATGGCTCATACCCATGGACTGCACCTCGCGTACATGTTTCACCGTCTGAGGGCCAGCAATCCTAAATCTCATCTCTAAACTGTGTTTTATATGGGGTTGTCATGCAGCCTGACAACTCTCAGGTCTTCAGCTGAGGAGACCTGTGGATTTCGGTTTTCTCTGCTTTCGTGCAGGTGACTAGAAATGGACAGTCGGATAATTCTCTCGGATCTAAGATACATTCTGCAAAATGTGAACCAAGGAAAAATAATAATAAAAGTGACCGCCTCTGACAGCGCTTATAACCCACTTGTTTCCTAAGCTGCGGCTCTTCCTATGTCTGGAGACGGGTGGAGTTGGGAGATGGGTGGCCACTGACGCATCCGGGCACGTGGGTCGTCTGCTGTACCTCATTGTAGCGGTCATCTCGGAGGGACCTGACGACAAAGATTAACTGATACTGAAACACTGAGATAATGATAGAAAGAACCAGTGTAATATTACTACAGGCCTGCAGGGGTCACTGCCATCTATTACATTAGATGGTAAGGCCATCAGTATGCGGACCATGTCAGGGGCAGACTACTGCAATCAGGGTCCATAATGCAATAATGTTAATTAGACTGGTAATAATGTCACTCTCTTCTGTATAGAAGTTGCTCCTTTTATCACTTGCCATTTAAAATTCCTTGGTCTTCCTGCTCCATTGCTCATAAGGGGCAGCTTGTGGTCTGTCGCATTACGCTATAGTGGAGCTCTGAGACCCTCTACAGGCGGCCGTGAAGAATTTATCCGTATTTTCTTTTTGATCAGTGTAAATATCCCAGCAGCATTTCATTATTCCATCACCCTGAATCTCGTCATCAAACAATGGACAGATGATAACATTAGCAGAATGAATACCAGCTCTTATGTATGGAGGAGCAGCTGCTGCACAGTGAATGCTACCTATGGCGGACACACCAGGATATTCGCTCTCCGCCAGGCGGACTCATCGCCCACAGCTCCGGGATCCACTCTATAGGTTACTTAAAGGAGCCTTCCTACCAGTCTGGATGTGCAGCACTCCCTTCGATCAGTAAAGGAGAATATATTCTGGTCATATGCCATAACTAACAATGGAGGAAAGACCCCTTTAAGAAAAAGGAAGAACCTTGTTTTTATGGCTACTTTCACACTTGCCTTGTTAATTCCGGTACTGAGATCCGGCAGAATTAAACGGATCCGTTTTGATTGATCCGTTCAGGATGCATCCGTTCCATCAGTGTGAAATCAAAAAAGGAAAAAAAAATAACAACGGATCTGTCACTAAATACATTGGCAAAACTGATCATTCACCATTGACTTACATTGTTTTCAGTGACGAATCGGTTTTTATAACTGGACACAAAACCTCAGCTTGCAGCGGTTTTGTGTCCGGTCACAAAACAGAATATTGATGGAAGACATCCCGATGCAACCTGAATGCATGAGGACTAAACGGAAACCTATTTTTTTCTGGGATTGAATCCTTTGCCGGATCTCAATACCGGACAAAGCAAGTGTGAAAGTCGCCTAAGGCATGACTATCATGGAGCACGGATACTGGAGCACAGCTCTGTCATTTCTAATAGTTTTCTACAACACAACATGGCGGATGAGACATCAGGGTAGGTTCACACTGAGTTTTTCGGAGGAGGTTTTGAGAAGATTGTCTTTCCTTTACATTTCCGATCCCTTTCAAATCCACTGAGTGAAAACCTGCCTTAAAACCTCTACCGAAAAACTGTGTGCACCTACCCTTAACCGAACCAGTAGAAACCCAGTAAGTCCCATTTCATCTTTCATAATAGATATTAGTGAAAGGAGAAGCGTCCTGGCAGATCGGGCTCCACATGCTACGCACACGCCAGCTACATAAGCTCTTTCCAGGCCCTGCTGACGTGCAGGCCACCGGGAGAGAGGTTATACCAGCATCCCTTGCAGAAGACGGTGGCAGTGTATGCTGAAGACAACGTGCTGCGGCTTTTGTGTGCGTGGAGCGGAGATTCTGCATTCTCACACTTCGCTGGATGAGTCACTCTGGCACACAGCAGAGAAGGAAATAAACTTTACAGTCAATATGGCTCCCAATAAAAGTATCTTTTTTTCCCCTGAGAAAGAACTGTATCTGCGGCTCAGGACACGTGCCTAGAACATGTGCTCATACAAATCACTGGAACTAATTACCAGAAATGATTGGGAAGGGTTATCACAGGATTTGCAAATGGAAACTATGTGCTTACACGTGCGTACAAGACTGCAACAACGCCCCCTACCTGTTCACCCTTACAACTGCATCTGATGGGCCGCCTAGTGGATACGTACACTGCATTTGGTGATCAGATACATACACAGACGATGCATGAAAGCTTACTGATGGGACAGCTGTTTCATGTAAAGCTGGGGCCACAGAACCGGATGCAGTGTTGTCATAGTAACACTGCATCCTGTTGCAGCCAATTGCCAGCGCACTGCAACTTCCGATGGAACAATATAGAGGATGGTCCTCACAGGTAAGGTCTGGTCTGTAATTCCCTGTGTCCCTTGATGGTAATTTTGATAAAGAGATGCCCCCAAAAAGTCAGTCCTGGGGGGACAATAGTAGCTCTTACCATGAAAAGCTGAGAGGGAGCGAGGTGGGAAGAGTCAGAAGGGCTCCTTCCTGGCTGTAAGTTATTACACCTCCATCCAATGGCAAGTAGATGAAAAAATTTACAAAAATCTAAACACAAATATTGAGCAAAACATATATATATTTATAAAAACATAAAAGGGGTAGGGGGATTGTACAGCCACAGCAACCAACCCCTTTTTGAAGGCTACTGTTGTGGTGCCTGTTTAGAGGAGGAGTCCTGTGCCAATTCATATAACCCATGACGAAGGGGATGATGTCCGCACCTCCCCACGGACTCCCCTGCTTACACACAGGACGACTGATGCCTCTACCTGAGACTCCATACACTTATTAACCAGGGCCTTTAGCGGCAGCTGACTGTACCCATGGTGAACACAAGTCACCGACACTTGTAGAGAAGTGACTGACAGCTCAGGGAAGCTGTCCAGCCAGATGATTGATGATGGTAAGCCACTGATGTGAAAACGCATGAGTTCTGAGGGGAGATGTTTGTCTTCACGCAGCTCCATCAAAGTCACCCTGTTCCAGCCTTATGTAAATAATAGGGCTGGGGAAAACTGAAATCGGGATACTTACCGCCCCTGTAATAAACCCTTTTAGTTATAAAGTAACAGCAGGACTGCTCCAGGGCATGGGGTCGTTCACATGGCTTTTGTCATATTGCCCGGATTCTCCCGCAGACATGTAGACGTGCACCATGCAGTGGGCATGTGAGGAGGACAGTGTTATTACGTGATGTGTTCTTGGGAATCTATAATGGGTCTTTACCTCTATGTCACATAGATGTATACGATCTCCTATGACCTATAGGTCCTGCTGGTTGTTTGGTTTGATGGTGAAGATTATTTTTCCTGGCGCTGTTGCATTTGAAATGTAAGTCATCAATCATCCGGCCGTTGTAGAGGAAGTCACCCGGGGGCTGCTCCTATTTACCTGCAGGAAAGTGCTCTGCACGGCACATACTACACGCGCTACTGGCCACATACATGCCGCAAGGGAAGAGGAGGAAAGCATGGGTTCCCAGTATACAAGCCACAAGGACTGAGATGATGCTGAAAAAACAAACAAATGTCTTAATAGGTCAAAAGGGCCGCACTATACAGTCTGTATGTGGCTGTCATTTACTAATTGGGTAAAGAAACTGACCAATGACCTCAAGTGTGGAGTCCATAAAAAAAAGTCGCTCCCATCTTCCTGATAGCTGTTGGATTGGGCATGTTGAGATCCATCTACCCGTTCCTTCTCTCCTCCAACATCTGTCGTAAGGCTCTCCTCCCAAAACACATTAGATCAGGGATGCCCAACCTTCGGCCCTCCAACTGTTGCAACACTACAACTCCCAGCATGCCTGGACAGCCTACAGCTATCCGGGCTTGTTGCGAGTTGTAGTTTTGCAACAGCTGGAGGGCTGCAGGTTGTGCTCCCCTGCATTAGATGATTGCCAGGTTTGGTTGACATTTATCTAATGTTTATAGCCAGGCTGTGAATAACTCCAGTCACTCCTATCTGCTAAGGCTTTAGGTGGAGCTTTACACTTAAGAACATTGTCTTGTTCTCCATTGTGTTATGTGCAAACTTCTATAAAAGCTTCACCTTCACAATCAGTCCTCAACTTACTGGGATTTGTGGTTATTTTCCAGCATCTCGTGCAGCCGCCGAGGCTCTGACTACATTACACAGACGTGGAGTTCAGCTCTTGTCGGTTTCTATGGCCTTTTCCTACACAAGTTGCTTATTATTCTACACAACCAGAAAGACTCTAAGCAGGGGCGTAGCTAACGGCTCATGGGCCCTGGTGCAAGAGTTTAGCTTGGGTCCCCCTTCCCTCAGTGCGTTGTGTGTCTTCTTATGTGGCACAAGGGTCTTTGCGCCCCCTCAGGCTCCTGGGCCCGGTAGCGACTGCTTCCTATGCACCCCCTATAGCTATGCCCATGACGCCAAGAAACAAAAAGGAATAAAATTGGAATAAAATGAACGTACAAATGGTCAAGTATCTGGTCCATTGTAAGTGACGCACACAAAGTATTTTAACAACTAAATTGACTGCGAAATGAGAGAGAGACGTGACTTATAGGGGGTCTAAAACACCATTCTTAATAAGGCCCTGCGCTGGTAATGCCGAAATTATGTAGAGGCGTCGGCTCCCTTGCTGGTGTAGATTTAGACCATTTTCTATGCCTAAAACAGGTGTGGAAAATGATAAATAATACGGGCCTCCAGGCCCCCACCATGCCCCCTTTTGTAGACCTGGCGTGAGCGGGGAAAAGTTGCACCTTTATGCCACAATCTGCACCAGAAATATGCCTAATATAAACAAATTTCTGTTAGTAAATAACCTCCATAGTGTCAAGTACACCTCTTCACTATCCCCCTTCTTTGCACCATCCATTCCCTCATCATGTATGAACCGGATTAGGACTTCTGAATGGGTCAATCATCGATGGCAACAAAACCTAACAGAGCTGATGGGCAGCTGGTCCCACGGAAATCAACGTTCATCTAATATGTATGGCCACCCTAAGAGTGGCTCTTGTTCTGGTGGCATTGGCTATACCCTGTGGCCTATTCCAGTGAAAGTGCATAATTTATTACATTTTCAAGTGTGGCCGGAAAAATAAAACTCCATAAATTATACCTAACCAAGTCCCGTCCCTATATTCCAGATGGCACAAGGATGAAGCTAGACGTATTTATTCCTAATCCTATCATTTGGTGCCACCTGTAGCAAATCCGATGACCTCATGAAAGAACGTGGTCTCGTGACTAACAGTGGTCCTAGCGGCAGAGCTTCAGACCTCCATGAAGTTAGAGCACCTGAAATATATTTTCCAACGTGTCTGAAAACAACTCTTAAGACGTTGTCAACACTGGAGCTGTAATCAAAGTGATGATTTATTACTTGTCCGCAGCGGCTATCAGCACTCACGGCATTATACCAAGTGTCAGAAAATACTTTCCAAAGAAGCCTTTTTGTCTGCTGGGGTTTATGGGGTCAGTACTACACCGACATGATGGATGTTGTTTTTGTAAGACCTCAGTGGCCGGGCTGTGTTCACACAAATGCTGTTTCTGATGGCGGAGCTCTCCTCTGTACAATTAATCCTGTTTGTTAATCATCGGGTTTGTGGAACAGTCGGGATGAAGACCCCCTTTATAAATGACCTCACACATGACATCATGTTCCCCCTGTCGACTTTGAACGCCGTGGCCTGAAAGTGTTGGAAAAAAGGTGCACAAAGCGAGGTTTCTGATGTGTCGTCCATGACTCTGCATTGTTCTACTTTCTATTACGTCAGTCTGTTTTTTAAGGATCTAACAAAGGATTTGCAGGGAACGTTCCCTGAAAAGCCTTGCTACCACAATCCATCCAAGACATTTGAGACATGATGGATGCTGCTGGTGTGCAATTAATTAGGGTCCGAAACAGCAGCAGCTCTGGACCAGGCGGACAGCGGCTGTGTCCTCTAAACAGTCCGCCCGGCTCCACATTAACTCCTTATAAGGTGCAGAGATAAAGGCCAGAAATAAGGAGCAATCCTCATGAACAGATGTATACAGAGACGTAATCCGCCTCCATGTATAAATGCTGCATTACAGACTCATGCCATACCAGCAATGATGACAAATGCTGTCCTCATGGTCCGACATGGGCCAGGAGAGCTCCCCGTCCCACTATGTGTCACAGCATCGCACCCGCACCAGTTACTGCTTCCTCCATCATTAAATGCTTCTTACACAATCCAAATGTGGAGGCAAAAATTACGAACATGTTGAAATCCGTTACAGGCGTTACAATCCAAAATGCCTTTCCTCTGAAAGTCCATATGCATACGTCCCGCCAAACATCTGAATCCCATTTTTGGGTTCTAGTTGGGCCAGGAAGGCTCTTTTGAGTTATATTTGCCTAAGCCCATCCACTTTCTCAGGCATTTTGCAGGACAGCCACGCAGAAAGATAAGGCAATTGGAAAGCATCATTATGGGTAAGGAAAATGACACAAACTGGTAAAAAGAATGGTAAAAGCAGAATACAGCCATGACATCAATCAGCTGGTTCTGCTATAGGAACACAGAGTCTGGTCAGAGATCTCTGCAGCCGACGCAGAGGAAATGTTGTATCAAAGCAGAATACAGCCATGACATCAATCAGCTGGTTCTGCTATAGGAACACCGAGTCTGGTCAGAGATCTCTGCAGCCGACGCAGAGGAAATGTTGTATCAAAGCAGAATACAGCCATGACATCAATCAGCTGGTTCTGCTATAGGAACACCGAGTCTGGTCAGAGATCTCTGCAGCCGACGCAGAGGAAATGTTGTATCAAAGCAGAATACAGCCATGACATCAATCAGCTGGTTCTGCTATAGGAACACCGAGTCTGGTCAGAGATCTCTGCAGCCGACGCAGAGGAAATGTTGTATCACATGGCGGTTATTCAGATGGATCGCTGGAATTTTTTTCCCCTATAATGAAGAAAATTGGCTTCTACCTCATGAGGATTTTTTGCCGTCCTCTGGATCACCGTTGCAGGATAACAGGCTGAACTGGAATCTCTATAGGGTGGCTCTCTATTCTAGATCATAAAAGGGAGTCCTGAGAGGACAACCATCACAGGCTGCTGGGGACAATTCTTATGGGTTGGTGTGTGTAACGATAGCGCGGAAATGGACATGTTCAGTATAAACAAGATGGCCCCATAGAACAGTGTAAAAGAGCAGATCCCATATTTACATAGCACGGGTATAAAACCACAACGCCTACTTACCACTAGTGCTCTGTATTTACAAAGGAGTTTGTCATTGGGGGGTGATTGCCTCTGGGCATTTAAAGGGGTTTTCCCAAGACTTTTCTACTGATCTATCCTCTGGATGGGTCATCACTATCTGATTGGTGGGGGTCTGACACCCGGGACCCCCAATGATCAGCTGTTTGAGACGGCACCAGCGCTCACAGTAGTGCCACGGCCCGCTCGCAGCTTAGCCTAGGTTATGGTCACTGGTCACATGGCCTAGGCGCAGCTCAGCACCATTGAAGTGAGCTACTGTAAGCACCGCTGCCTAGAAACAGCTGAATGGTAGGGGGTGTCAGACCTCACTGATCAGATATTGACGACCTACCCACCGGATAGGCCATCGGTTTATAAGTCTTGAAAGTCTGTTGGAGACTCCTTTGGCGCTGCAAATAATAACAGACCTGCACGGTCAGAGACGTGCACCAATCTCACTTTGTGAAGCGAGAACTCAATGTCCTCTGTAAAACACTATTATCGGTGAAGACAAAGGCCGTGGTTACCCCTCAGACAGAGCGAGGGGACATACCCGCACAGAACTATTTTTACATCCTGATGTCATCGTGCGCAGATCCCACATTTACACAAAACTCAGACTGGAGCCTAATTGTTCATGTGTTTCCCATCTATCGTATCGCAGCAATTACGTGTCTGTTTAGGATTCTTCACATAAGACAGAAGCTAAATCATTAGGTTTGATAACATCTGTTGTGAACTCACCTTGACTCCCGTGTCATCCTTACCTTCTCAGGGACAGGGTCTTAGATGGAAGGACTGCATAAGTAATAGACACATGAAACTATTTACCTTCCAAGAACACATTAACGTGAAGCCTGTGCCGAATAATGTACAATAGATGAGCTGCTTCCAGGGGAGGTGTACCCCACAGGGAAGAAAACATACCATTAAAGGTCCATTCAGACACCGGCAAGTGTTTTGTGGTCTGCAAATTGTAGATCTGCAAAACACGGATACTGGCTGTGTACAGTCCGCATTTTGCGGCCCTGTGACAGAAATTTGTATTCTTGTCCGTGATGGCGAGCAAGAATAGGACATGCTCTATGTTTTTTGCGGGGCCGCGGAACGGAACTTGAAATGAATGGGTCCACACCCATCCCACAAAAATCGTGGAATGGATGCGGACCTATAACTTTGCAGACACTGCTCCCTGCTCATACACTAGAGATATTATGAGGATTTCCATTTAGTAAATTAACCAAAACTTATATCACTGTCAACTAATTAAAGGGGCATTCCAGCTAAGATAATTTTAAGACCCCCACTACGCCCTGTCCCCCTAGGTACGTGATCATGCTAATTGGAGTGGCAGCTGAGGCACTCTGTGGGAATGATGGAAACACTTGGGCACAGAATAAAGTTAAAGGGGTTGGCCAAGTAAATATTTTTCTGGACTAAACTGCAGGAAAGCTGGTAAAAACGTACCTTCACAGCCCCCCACCAATCCAGCACTGCCTCTCTGTCGTCAGTGCACACATTAAGTTGGGGGAGGTGGTCGGTCAGGTGGAGAAGCGTTCACCAGACAGCTATCTATGTGCATGGCCATAACACAGAGCTTGCATTATGAATACGAGCAGACAGACCGCAGAGATGCCTGCCCCGGCCAATGTCCCACGTGTTACACATTTACACTACGCAATTCCCGGCCACTTCCACTGTTTACGAATTTTCAAGTGAGTAATGAATTAGTAGGTGTGCAGAATGGAAGTCACTGAAGTCTGGCAACTAAAGAATGGAGCGCGCGCAGAACCCCATGTAAGAGCCTCCATACGTGAGCGTTAGACGTGGTCCTCGTGTTTATCAGTTACCGTGGTAACAAGCCCAACAGATTGCACAACCGCCAGTCAGATAAGTGTTTATGTGGAAAAGAAAAAGCGTTTGTTTTACATAGTGAACGTGCTATGAAGGTGACATCATGATCCCGGCCCCCTCCTCCTCCTCCATGACTGACTGCCAGACAGTGTGATGATCAGCTATTGTCTGGAGGAATTCATCAGGACTTGTTATTGAGACGCTAGTAGATGCCTCAAACCAATAAATGATGCAGACACCACAAGATGGGGAAGGGCGGCTGCACCTAGGAAAAGGCAAACAGTTTACAGCAGGATTTCACAATGATGGGCAACTCCTCGTCTAATGAATAACCCCTGGGGCACGCATACCACGGGTGGGGAACCTAAGGTTTAGAGCTGGGCTCCATACTGGGCTCCAGGATGAAGGATGGACCCACAAGCGCTCCCTAGTGTAATGCCGCATGTACAGCAGGGAACGGAGTAGACGTTAGCACTATTGCGCTTATCCTATGGGGTTGTGCTTGGAGCACTGCACCCTCTGTAGCGTTATATCATTGGGGTGCTGTGCAGCTCAGGATCCCTCCGGGTCACTATGTGATCTGATGTGTCCAGATAAAAGTCTGCTTGATTGCAGAGGATCCCATTCACATGACCGCAGGTAAGTAGTCTACAGTCTAAACTCTTTCTTCAGGTACAGAGACTACACGTTTCATGTGCAGACAGCACACGTACTCCGGTTATTTACCTCTTTTTACTTGAATAAAGAGTTTGGTTTTACTACTGCGGCTGTGGACGACTTAGGCTACTTTCACATTAGCAGTTTTTGCGGCTCCGTCAGGGATCTGCAAAAACGCTTCCGTTACAATAAGGGTACTTTCACACTAGCGTTTTTGTTTTCCGGTATCGAGTTCCGTCACAGGAGCTCAATATTGGAAAAAAAAATGATCAGTTTTACCCTAATGCATTCTGAATGGAGAGCGATCCGTTCAGGATGCATCAGTTCAGTCCCTCTTACGTTTTTTGGACGGAGAAAATACCGCAGCATGCAGCAGTTTTCTCTCCGGCCAAAAATACTGAACACTTGCCGGTATGCCGGATCCGGAATTAATTTCTATTGAAGTGTATTAGTGCCAGATCTGGCATTAGGTGCTCCGGCAAAACGGATCCGGATTGCCGGATCTGCGACGGAACTGCCTGCCGGAATCCTCTGCCGCAGGAGTGAAAGTACCCTAATGCATGCATCCGTCATGAACAGATCCGGTTGTATTATGTCTTCTATAGCCATGACGGATCCGTCATGAACACCATTGAAAGTCAATGGGGACGGATCAATTTTCTATTCTGTCAGTGAAAACGGATCCGTCCCCATTGACTTACATTGTGTGTCCGAACGGATCCGTTTGGCTCAGTTTCGTCAGGCGGACACCAAAACGCTGCAAGCAGTCTTTTAAAGCGGAATGGAGACGGATCGGAGGCAAACTGATGCCTTCTGAGCGGATCCTTTTCCATTCAGAATGCATTAGGGCAAAACTGATCTGTTTCGGACCACTTGTGAGAGCCCTGAACGGATCTCGCAAACGGAAAGCCAAAAACGCCAGTGTGAAAGTAGCCTGACCTGCGGTCAGGGGGTAGTGTGAATAGCATCCTCTGCAATCAAGCAGAGTTTTTAGATAGATAAGATAAACAGAGAAGAAACAAACAGAGAGTGATAGATATGACATAGGTGAGAGATAGATAGGAGATAGATAGATAGATAGATAGATAGATAGATAGATAGATAGGAGATAGATAGATAGATAGGAGATAGATAGATAGATAGATAGATAGATAGGAGATAGATAGATAGATAGATATGACATAGATAGATAGATAGATAGGAGATAGATGGATAGATAGATAGGAGATAGATAGATAGATAGATAGATAGATAGATAGAAGATAGATAGATAGATAGATAGGAGATAGATAGAAGATAGATAGATAGAAGATAGATAGATAGATAGATATGACATAGATAGATAGATAGGAGATAGATGGATAGATAGATAGGAGATAGATAGATAGATAGATAGATAGATAGATAGAAGATAGATAGATAGATAGATAGGAGATAGATGGATAGATAGATAGGAGATAGATGGATAGATAGATAGATAGATAGATATGAGATAGATATGACATAGATAGATAGATAGATAGATAGATATGACATAGATAGATAGATAGATAGATAGGAGATAGATGGATAGATAGATAGGAGATAGATGGATAGATAGATAGATGGATAGATAGATAGGAGATAGATAGATAGATAGATAGATAGATAGATAGATGGATAGATAGATAGGAGATAGATGGATAGATAGATAGGAGATAGATGGATAGATAGATAGGAGATAGATGGATAGATAGATAGGAGATAGATGGATAGATAGATAGATAGATAGGAGATAGATAGATAGGAGATAGATGGATAGATAGGAGATAGATAGATAATAGATAGATAGATAGATATTAGATAGATAGATAGATAGATAGATAGATAGACAGATCCTGAGCTGGTACAGACTGAGCGCCCACAGCCTGCTCATTGAATCCGGGCGTCACCGACAGAGGTACACGCCCAGGGAGAGCAGACTGTGCCAGCAGTGCGACCAGGAGACCGTGGAGGACGAGGCTCATTTCCTGCTGCGGTGTCCCAAATACTCAGCAGTGAGAGAGACTCACTTCAGGAGACTGTCTGATCTCTGCCCAGACTTCATCTCCATGGAGGAGGAGGAGAGACTTTCCATACTGCTGGGGGAAGAGGAGAACACAGCGGCCATAGCAGCACAATATATTACTGCCTGCCATAGAGTGAGAGGAGCCTGATATACCATGGACTCCTATACCCCCACCCTGTATATGTACCCATCCCCCAACCCTACCCAATTATTTACCACTTGCTTTGGCAATGCTAAAATGTATTTAGTCCTGCCAATAATGCTGATTTGATTTGATTAGATTAGATAGATAGATAGATAGATAGATAGGAGATAGATGGATAGATAGGAGATAGATATGAGATAGATAGATAGGAGATAGATGGATAGATAGATATGACATAGATAGATAGGAGATAGATGGATAGATAGGAGATAGATGGATAGATAGATAGATATGAGATAGATGGATAGATAGATATGACATAGGTGATAGATAGATGTCAGTAGTCCTTTCCTGAGAGGTTCAGAATATGACAGCCATGTTGTAGAAACGTGACTGACCCGTAACTCAATGAGGGGGGGGGAGGATGAAGCCAGCGGAGAAAAAGCAAGAGCCATGGCAGTCCCTGTGCAGAGTCCTATTGTGGTGCAGACACATGGTGGTTCCTGCATTAGCAATAATAGCCCTCAGGTTTTCTTCCTGCGAGATGTTAGATAAGGGATTACTTCAAGGATTCTTCACAGATCTCATCACGACAGCTGGAGACCCGAAATTGTAACTTCCAAACCACTCTGCATTGTCTCATAGAGAATGAGCTCATCCCCTGGACAGGGGTCGCTCTGTGCTGCGCATGCATCATCCTCCTCCTCCTCGTTATTAAACATTACCTCTGCTACTAGCGAATGGCGGCTGTGAGGATGGAAACCTGCACCACACCATCGGCACGATATCTGTGCGTTTCCCTCCCAAATCCACATTAAAATCTGCAGTTTTTCTACAATTCTGCTTCAGATCTTATCTTTGCATTGAAAAGAGTGAATCCCAGACAAAATAATGCCACAAAGCACCGACATGCTGTGGGTTTCAATATCCACATGGCCGGTCACTTTCCACAGGGAAGGAAAAAGCAAAATGTAGATGAGATTGGTCTAATCCCATACACTTTGTGTAAGGCTGGGTTCACACCTGAGCGTTTTACAGCGCGTTCCTACGCGCTGTAAAACGCACAACAGGCAAGAACCAATGATTCCCTATGGGAATGGTTCTCACCTGGGCGTTTTACAGCACGTACGATCGCGCTGTAAAACGCCCGACGCTCAAACAAGTGCTTGAGCTTTTTTTTGGGCGTTTGTCGCGCGTTCCCGCACATAGATATTCGGGAACGCGCGACAATGTGTGCACGCCTGTCTCTGTATGCGCGATTGTAAACGCCCGTACAATCGCGCATACAGAGCGCTCGTTTCAGAACGCTCAGGTCTGAACCCAGCCTTACAGTGCAGAATCTGTAATCGGCAGGCTGTGCAGGCGGCCTAAAGCTCCTCTACAGACACAACCTGTCCAGTTAGGGAACATGTACTCGCTGTAGAATCCGTGTATAATCTGCGGCCGACTCTTGCATTAACACAACAGGTTCTGTTCATCCAGGAAGGACATGACGCTTCTTCATGTGGATTTCAATTATGCACAGAAAAAAGTTGTGCAAACAGCAATGTGGATTCCCACTGCAAAACATGAGGCGCAGAGTCAAAATACCCCATGTTGAACGCACGCTTACACAGAGTTCCCAAATTTCCCTACATTTCGTAAATATATTTAAAAAGAATAAGAGAAAAAAGGGGTTTTGCACATTGTTGGCAGGGTTATCCTCTTTTGACTACCAAGAATAATATGAACTTTGCTGAAGCATGCGTCCAGTCAGCCCTTACACCGCTGCTGAGCGCTGAATATCCCGTTCTGTACGATACGTTTTTCAATGACCACTAAGTTATAGCCTTGAACCACCATGACGCAGCAGGGTGGGCTCCTTCCAGAACACGGCTCGTGTTCCCCCAGCAGCACTACTGGCAGGAAGAGGAAAGAAAGTGAAAGTCCGGCCAAGAATTATCTAACAGAAAAACATTAGACAGCAGAAGAACCCTTATACCGGACAGCGGGCCCTGGATTGTAGGATCAATGTGCAGAACTGATTCTTCTCAACTTTACTTTTTTTTTGTTTGTTTTTTTAGACTTAATAATAATTATTGTATACACCTTTACTATAGCAGGGTGATCTGGTAGAGCCTTGGATTACCCACGGTGCTGTCCCGGAAGTGTACCCTGCGGCGAAAAATCTTACATAAAAGTCTAAATTCCAGCTTCACAGATCTTTATGGCATATCCATAGGATATGATATGTATGATAGATGTGTGTGCTCTTGCACACAAACGCATTTTCTTTCCGTTCCGTTTTTTTTGCGGACCGTATGCGGAACCATTCACTTCAATGGGTCTGCAAACCAAAACGGAAGTTACTCCATGTGCATTCCATTTCCATATGGCAAAAAAAATTGAACATGTCCTATTATTGTCCGCATTACGGACAAGGATAGTACAGTTCTATGAAGGGCCAGCTGTTCCCTTCCGCAAAATACAGAATGCACACGGATGTAATACGTATTTTTTGCAGACCGCAAAATACATACGGTCGTGTCTTGTGCATGAGCCCTTATGAACAGGGATCCTCTGTTCCTCCTGGGCTGTATCCAGGCACAGACTGAATGTAGAGGTAACGGAGGAGCTCGCCATTCACTCCGTGGAGTTACAGATACAGACATGCACGCTTGCACCACCTCCCTGATCATTCTCCACCCGGATGCAGTGTGGCGGCGGCAGCGGTTGGATCCCAGAAGTGTGACCTGCATTTATGCCATAAATTTCTTTGATGGGTATACAGCTTTATAAAGGAACACTAAGGATCTGTTCATACACGGTGGACACACTGCTGATTAGAAGTCATAGAACTGTGGGCAGAAAATCCGCATCATCTTATAGAACCAGCAAAGTGGATGAGATCTTACCAAATCTTACCCATGTGCTGTGGAAAAAATAAATAAAAAAATCGGCAGCAAAAATGTATGCACATTTTAACCTACACATTGCAAAGGGTGGAAATCCACGGCATAAACTGCGATGTTGTCGTAATTTCTACTGCAGATTTTTTCTACAGCACTTAGATGAGATTTTGGTAAATTTCCTCCACTTTGCTGGTGTTGTACTTCGCTGCAGATTTTCCACTCACAACTCCACAGAATAAAATCCATAGCGTATCTGCCCCATGTGAACATACCCTGAATGCTTCCATGTGCTCCCGGTTGCATTCCTGCCGCCTCTGTGCACGCCGCACACCCTCAGCCGTAATATTCATAATCAGATGAATGCACTAAATATGGGGCTAATGAAGAGCAGCTGGAGTCTCCGACAGAACAGGCATTGATTTACTTAGGAACCGGGTTTGACAAGTAACAATGTCTCCTGTCATGTTGGATCAGGGTTAATTAGTAACAGGCAGACACAAATGTCAGTGCTCTCCTCCGTAGACGGCCTGTATGAGGTATGTTCTCCTCTGTCGCCCTGGTGCGGGTTACCCCCTCCTGTCATCATAGGGAGGATTAATGGGATGACAGCTCATTTACATTCATTCATAGGGTGCGGGGTGTGACTGACAGCTGTCAATCACTCTCTCCAGATCTATGAATCTAGACTTTCAGATTGTAAATATTCTCCTAAATGGATCAGCTTGCTGACATCTGGGGGCTCCTAACGCGTCTCGTCAGTGCAAACGGGATTCTTTTCTCATTATAGACGTTATTCTGGCTGAGAAATGCGCCGTCTGTTATTACACGGTCGTCAGTGCCCGGAGAAATACAGTAGGAACGAGACACTGCTTGCTGTATACACCACATAGCCCTGGAAAACTCACCGTGCACTGTGCATCTGAAAAGAGGGCCAGATAAAGTAGGGGCTGTGCATTGCCATGAAGCCTGGGCGACTCTGTGACAAAGAGATCGCTCCACAGCTGCTGAAAATGGATCATAAGATGAGAAAAACTGCAGCCACCAGAGATTGTGCAATAAAGACATGGCCGTGAAAAGATCCAGGCAAAACTGATACTATGGTATGTATGCCTGGTGCAGGGCTGAGGGGACATAACAAGGGGCATAAAGGGTATTCCTACCTGAGATAGATGGCATATCTATATACCTTTAATGTCTGACAGGTGGGTGTTGTATTTCTGGGGGGCCCCAAAAGAATGGACGTCCCCTGACCCCTGTTGTGAGGGCCGTTCACGTGTGCAGCTCTCTCCACTGTAGATTATGGGATCTGCTTAAAGGGGTTATCCCATGATTGATGTAATAAGCCAGAGCCAGCCCCGCACCTGATCTCCCTATTCATTCCTCCAATTGCTCTGCTAGATTTATTTCAGACCGGCAGGTCAGGGGATGTGTCCTTTCCGCTGTAGCTTTTTCCCTGTGACTGCCACAACGTCTAAGAGAAGATATGGTTGGTGACAGTTGAAGATTTAAACTGAGCGTGTGTGACCACATCAGTGAGGTGGATAAGAAATGAGAAAAAGAATAGAAAAGGAACAGCAGGTGGCGCTATACAGATACATTTTATTAAATAACTCAGCAGCTAAGCTACATTTTTAACTACATCCAATTACAAAAGTATTCAGATCCAGGCGCTGGTTTGAAAAATGTAGAATATTTTTAGTGGCACAAACCATAAGTGTTTCTGTAACTCCCTTAAACTGCAATAGAGAAAATCACACATATGCGTGGTATCCTCAGGGACAGACTGGGCCGGGTGTAGGTAAAAATCTGCCCCCCAGGATGTTCAGGGCTGGAACTGCTTTTTCCATCTGGGAAACCGGTATAATATTTGTTACGCCTATGATTCTTTTAATCCTGCGAGTATAATAAAAAGCTGATAAAGAACATCCTTTGCGTTGCTTCACTATTGTTTTGCTCTTTTCGTCCTAACATTTATAGGAGAGACGAGGTTTTTAGGAGATATGAGCAATATTGGATTGTGAAGCACTGAAACTGTGAATTGGTGCATCATCGAAGGTCTGCATCTGCTGGAATGGTCGAAAGAGTACCTATTGAGGAGCAGCGCGGTTTCTATCTTGTGAAGTGAAACTTGGTGTGAACAGGACCCACCACACCCGTAACCTGTAGTGCTCAAAGTAGGATGGACAATTTGGACTTTGAATATTCGTGTTGGTTACTGGCTTGTGTCTCCTGATTCCGTGCATTTGTCTCTCCTGGTCTGACCCGGCTTGTCTGTTTCAGTTATGGCCGATTTGTCACTAGCCAATTTCTACTTTCCCATATAGGCCCCAGCACTTAATCAAGGGAGGACTGTCAACCAGTTGGGGGCCGTCAACTAGGGAAGGACCGTCAACCAGTTGGAGACCGTCAACTAGGACAGATCGTGCAAGTAGGTAGGGACAGTGGTTGGGGTGCTCAGCATCTCACTTGTAAGTGCTGTGACAGATTCCCATTCAAGATCAGTTAACTGGATGTCTTTTATGAGGCAGGCAGAAGTTACCAGGTTATGACCGGGTCATTACTCATGGCTAAAATTTGCCCGCTAGCCCCTCAGTAACCAAAACAGGGAAGAAGGGAGCCCTCATCCTAGAGCTTAAACCCCAGCTATCAGTTATTAATGACAAATGACATACTGTGGATATGCCATAAATATCTAAAATGTGAAGAACCCAGTTGTTTTATGGTGGGCCTCTCAAGTGGTCCAAATCTCACGTAAGTAATGCCACGGTCACTGCAGGGGACTTATTTCCCGGATTGATTTAGGGACGCCTGCTTATGCTGATGTCTTACAGACACATGAAAAAGGGCCGGCTATTTCTCAAGTGTCACCTAAAACCTAGTTGTAAATGGCCACTTGTATTCATGAGAATAGCTTGCATATATCTATACATTGGGGCCTCACAGGTATTTCTATAAAGAAGGCTGCCCATCTGCAGAAAGTGGCAGCGATTCAAATACTGCAACATGCAAAAATACCCAAGGGACCACTGAGGGACACCAAGAGACCGGAAGACCACCAGAGCCTCAGATCTTACACAAATGCATAAGAAGAACTACAAATCACATTACCCAGCATGACAATCACTAATCTATGCGTCATCATTTCAATAGGGTTTAGTTCTTCACAGAAGATGTCTGTGGATGGATACAGGTGGGACTACTGCCCACTGACGCCATCAGTACGTAGGGCTGAAGGTGTGGGCAGCCGGCTAACACCCAATTAACCATTTTGTGGTGAGTTGTATTCTGGCGGTGATGACTGTGCTAGGATTATGGCTTCCCGGTAAAATACGTCTCCGTCATCAGCTTAAATCCAAGTCCATCTTCAGACGGCAGCTGCAGAGGAGACTTTACTGCCACTAGTTACTTCCACAGCAGCTCCAGACACAGAAATGATTCCTGCACCAATGATACATCAATAAAACTGCTAAATATATTTTCTTCTTCTTAAGGTCCCTACCACGATGCTTCAGGGTAACACACAAATGTTATATTCTCTTTACCTTTCTCACCGTCGCCCCCTGCTGATCACTGCATGAGCTACCATGAAGGACTGTGACAACTGCTCTGAGCGCACTTATTGGTTCAGAGAACTAGTTGTCGATCTTTCAGTTTGTGTGTTAAAGGGGTATTTTGGTTATGTGAAGTTATCCCCTATCCACAGGAAGCCTACCACTGGAAGCTTAAAGTGGCCCTGAAAAAAAACAAAAACTAAAAGAGGTCCTATGTTGTAATGTATTGTAATGTCACCCCAGCAGAACCAAATTCCACAAAATACTGTACCCTCCACTGCAACTGTATCACCATCCTGAGGACAGCAATACAGTTCAATTCAGAAGGGACCTGCAGCCACTGGCCAAGCGCCTAAGTACCTGATGTCCCTAGCATTAAATGGGTTGTATCAACCCAGAAAATGGGGGCATATCGCTAGGATATGCCCCCATTGTCTGATAGGTGCTGGGACCCGCACCTATATCGAGAACGGAGTGGGGAGCGCTGTGGCTGGAGGACCCCAGATTTCCCAGGGTCCGTCCACCACCAAGTGCTAATCCCCGCCTTTCCATTAAAGTGAATGGGAGAGTGCCGCGCATGCGCGGCCCATGCTCACATTCATTTCTATGGGGCAGACGGCAATAGCCGAGCCAGCGCTCGGCTATTTTCGGCGGCCCCATAGAAATGAATGGAGAGCGGCTGCGCATGTGCAGTGCGCTCTCCTTCACTTTCGGCGCTCTGTTCTCGATATAGGTGCAGGTCCCAGCGGTGGGACCCGCACCTATAAGACAATGGGGGCATATCCTAGCGATATGCCCCCATTGTCTGAGATTAGAAAACCCCTTTAAGTGTAGCTATTATTACGCATTTTAATTTGAATACATAAAGCTCTGTAACCTACTGTATTTCATTAGCTCTATAAATGTTCGGAAACTTCACCAAAAATGCAATCTAGTGTAAAACAGTAAATACCATACTAGACACATAGCAGGGCAGTGAGACTGCATTAGGGGGAAGACATCTGATCGGTTCAGAACAAGAAAGACAAACCCCCTCAGCAAGAATGAGAGAGAAAATGAACATTAAAGGGGTCTTCCGGGTATTCTATATTCATGACCCCTAAATCTGACTGGTGCGCATCCGACTCCCGGAATCCCTGCGACTTTCCAGTGAGCGCTGCAGCCTCTTCCTAGTCCAGTGACAACATATTCATCAGACACATGGCCTAGGCGCAACACAGTCCTATTCAACTGAATGGCCTGGGCTGCAACACCGAGCACAGCCACTATGAAAAGTATGGCACTGTGCTTGGTAAACTGTTAGGAGGCCGCAGGGCTCACCAGAGCACCACAGCCTCTTCAAACAGCTCATCAACAGGGGTCCCTGCAGACAGACCCCCCACTGATCACATACTGATGACCTATCCTGAGGATGGGTCATCAGTATAGACCTGGAAAACCCTTTTAACCTGCAAAGCAAAGGAAAAAGATCTAAAATATGCAACATTTCTTGTCTGGGCTACATCTTATACACTTCTGCTGCTTCTGGATGGTGCTATATACAAGGATATTCTTGAACAGAACCTGTCCCACTCTGTGCATGATCTGAGGCTAGGACGGAGGTTCACCTTCCAGCAGGACAATGACCCCAAACACACGGCTAAAGCAACACTTGACTGGTTTAGGGGAAACATGTAAATGTGTTGGAATGGCCGAGTCACAGCCCAGATCTCAATCCAATAGAAAATCTGTGGTCAGACGTAAAGATCGCTGTTCACAAGCGCAAACATCCAACCTGAAGGAGCTGGAGCAGTTCTGCAAGGAGGAACGGGCAAAAATCCCAGCGGTAAGATGTGGCAACTGCTCCTAGAGACTTATCCAAAGTGACTTGGAGCCGTGACTGCCGCAAAGGGTGCCTCTACAAAGTATTGACTTTAGGGCGGTGAATAGTTATGCACATTGACTTTTTCTGTTATTTTGTCCTATTTGTTGTTTGCTTCACAATAAAATTTTTTTTTTAAATAAAACATCTTCAAAGTTGTCGGCATGTTCTGTAAATTACAATCCTCAAACAATCCATGATAATTCCAGGTTGTGAGGCACCAAAACACGAAAAAAGTCAAGGGGGGGGGGGGGGGGAGAAGGGGGTATTTGGTGAATACTTTTGCAAGGCACTGTAGGAAACCAATAAAACTTCTGCGTCACCCTCTTAATAACACCACCAGGTCCCAATGTCTGACCCTGCTAGAAAGACCATTACACTTAAACTTGAAAAGAACAAAAACTCACAAATAAAAATGTTCAGGAAAATACATTTCAGCAATTTGGAGCTGACAGACAACTATGAAGATTGCTCAATGCACCAGTGACCGGAGCGGAGTTCTGTATTTTATCACGCTGCCTTGCTACATTTATCTGAAATCTGTAACTTGGATCCCAAAATGTGTTGCTCCAATTACTGGTTTTTCCATTCCAAGGACGAGCTTAGACTTCCACATACCACAATAATGAAGTAATATCTTTATCCGCATTGGGCTTTGCTGTTTTGTTTTAACTCTTTACTTATTACAAGGCAGAGAGAATCACACCTGACGGCTATATGGAAAAATCTGCAATCTGCAAAAAAATCCTCAATCTTATACTATACAAGGCGGCTGAGTATAGGACCACCATCTACAAAGAGCACACATTGTTCTGGAGGACCTGTTGATTTCAATGAGAGCCGTGTAAATACTTCATTTCTCCTGTGGCAGCACTGTGGGGAAATTGAACACTTAGGCTGGGTTCACACGGGCGTTGCGGGTGACGTGCAGGAACAGATGCAGGTGCGTTGCGGAAAAATGCATGATTTTTTCCCCCGCGTGTGCAAAGCGCTTTAATGCGTTTTGCACGCGCGTAGAAAAATCAGCATGTTTGGTACCCAGACCCGAGCCCGGACTTCTTCACAGAAGTTCGGGTTTGGGATCGGTGTTGTGTAGATTTTATTATTTTCCCTTATCACATGGTTATAAGGGAAAATAATAGCATTCTTAATACAGAATGCATAGTAAAATAGGGATGCGCGAACACCTCATCCACTTGTGCGCGCAGTCCGGCTTCTCTTCTTTCATTGAGGACCTGGGAGGAAAAGGACCTTTGGTGACGTCACTGCACTCATCACATGTCCCATCACCATGGTGATGGATCATGTGATGGACCATGTGATGAGCGCAGTGACGTCACCACAGGTCCTTTTCCTCACAGATCGTCAAAGACGACAGAATAGAAGCCGGGCTGCGCGAACAAGTGCATGAGGTGAGTTAAATTATTTTTTATTTATTTTTTAACCCCTTCATCCCTATTTTACTAAGCATTCTGTATTAAGAATGCTATTATTTTCCCTTATAACCATGTTATAAGGGAAAATAATAAGATCGGGTCCCCATGCCGATAGTTTCCTAGCAACTGTGATTGAAAATCGCACCGCATCTGCACTTGCTTGCGGATGCTTGTGATTTTCACACAGCCCCATTCACTTCTATAGGGTTTGCGTTGTGTGAAAAACGCAGACTATAGAGCATGCTGCGATTTTCACACAACGCACAAGTAATGCGTGAAAATCACCGCTCATGTGCACAGCCCCATAGAAATAAATGGGTCCGGATTCAGTGCGGGTGCAATGCGTTCACCTCACGCATTGCACCCGCACGTAATACTCGCCCGTGTGAAAGGGGCCTTACTGCTGAGGTAACCAACAGACTACAGCTTTTCTTGCAAAAACTGTGTAACTATTTAAAGTGGCAACTTTTGGAAAACTCTGTTGATGTCAAACATGCCTCCATGTCAATATAAACAAGTAGACAAACAATCAGATCAAGTGACGGGCTGCAGCTTCATCCCCCTCCTCCCTGTCTGATATTTACTGTTTTATACTAGGTGGATTATTCAATAACTGAGGTGGATTTCTGAACATCTACAGTGAATATATATCAGATATACTGTATTTTTGGGCTAGAAGGAACACACTCCCCCCCCTCCCCCAAAAGTGAAGGAAAAATAGCAGTGCGTCTTATAGTCCGAATGCTAATGACCACTTTCATTATGAAAGCAGTCATTAGCATGGACGAGGCACAGGGAGCAGTGAGGGAAGCTGCACTGGCTCTACTCACCCTCCCTGATCTTCTTCCAGGCTCTACTCTGCACTGCGTCCTGACTACGTACTGCGTCAGGACTTAGTGCACAGAGATCGCGCACTATGATCTGATGCTGTGCATCATCAGATCACAGTGCAGCACAGGCCAGAAGAAGACATGGGGGAGCGGTGAGTCTTGGATCCTGGATCTGCAGAGTGGCAGCACCATCTGGAGCGAACAAAGTAAGTTTGATCTGAGGATGATGGAGCTTGGGGGTCTGATTTTGGGGTGTGATATGAGGTCGGATGAAGAATGGGGGTTTGATCTGAGGTATGATGAAAAATATACTTTTTTTCTTATTTTCCTCTTCTAAATTTTCGCTGTGTCTTATAGTCCGGAAAATATGGTATATCCATTATTAAAATAGCTTCTTCTGTATTAAAGAGGGATCCGATAATATGGACCAGGTTGGAAAATCGCATTCACCGGTAACGTCTGAATACATCAACAAGTACCTATATAGTCTAAAACTATTATTTATTTTAATAAAATCTGTTAGGAGATAGTCAGGCTCCCGCATAGAGCCACTGGAAAATCTCATTTACCAAGAGACCTCACAAGGTTATAAGCAGAAGATGGAGCCTAAATGACCAATAACAGGTCTCTTCTCAGTGAATACTGCATTCTGGAATCTCTTAGGCTACATGTACACGAACGTATTTTGTTTCCGCGTCCGTTCCGTTTTTTTTGCAGATAGGATGTGGACCCGTTCATTTCTATGGAGCTGTTAAAAAATGAGGATAGTCAACCGTTTGTTTTCCGCGTCCGTGGTTCCATTCCGCAAAAATAATAGAGCATGTCCTATTCTTGTCCGTTTTGCGGACAAGGATAGGCATATACAATGAATCCGCAAAAAACAAAACAACAAAAAAAACGGATGCCATATGGACGTCATCCTTTTTTTTTTGCGGACCGCAAAACACATACGGTCGTGTGCATGTAGCCTTACACAGGGTTCTACCCCGACAAGAATGACGATGTTCACACAATGGAATTTCATGCAGATTTCGGCTGGTATTCCGCTCTGAAATACAATGGGGTAGATTTATCCAGACAGGCGCTTTCCGCACTGGTCTTTATATCCCCTGCACTGCTGGAGGGTGCAGACCTCATCATAAATTAGGCGCATCCTCCGGCAGTCTGCGGGCCTAAACAGAAATCTACGACAGCTCAGATCTGCAGTTGATTTGTGGCTTCATTTGCTACTTTTTTCGCAAAAATTCACTTTGAGAAAGTTGCCATCACACAGCTTGCGACTATTTAAAGAGACTTTGATGATAAATCTCCCCCATTGTCTATGCATGTGAATGAGGTTTCCACCACCACATTCATAGGAAAGTTGCCAGCATTGTTTCTGCTGCAGCAATAAGTGGCATGTCACTTCTTTGTATGTAAAACACAATGATATCGCCAATGAATGACAAGGGCGCTAATACTTATGCAGATCCACAGTAGTGCAAATTCTGGAAAAAATCCAAGTGTCAGCCTCAGATTTCTGCCATGGAAAAGTCTTGTAATCTAGAATATTTGCTTATCTGACCACTAACACTGCATCTGTTCGAATTTCATAGTATTATTGTCTGATTTGTGCATTTCTAGGATATAAAATTTTATTTTTTCTAGGATATAAAATTCATATTTTTGTGATTTCATTTCTAGGATATAAAAAACATAACTGAAAAGTCTAACATCTCCCACAGCTCATAGTTTCCTCCATGCAACACTCGCTCAGAACGTCTTCAACATACTAAAGAGAAGAGGTTTTATTTAGGATAAACACCGCACAGGATGTTTCCATGAAATTTGTTTTTTTCCCCCCAAAACGATCTAAAGTTCTTTTGTTTTGCTGAAGAAAGTGACTACACATGTGCAGAGAATCTGTAAAAATCATCTCCTCATTTGACCATTCCATAAAAATACTTCTATTTGGTTTCTGTGGTTTAGAGAAAAGAAATAAAAACACTCTCGATATGGAAAACGGGATCTCTGTGAACAATATCCGGATTCTTCTGTCGTGTCACATCATATGGCAGCCCCGGCCTGTCACTACACCGAGAAGGGGGTTTTAATCACTGGTACTATTCAGGTTGTGAAAACATCAATTACAGATCTCCTCAAGAAAAAATCTCAGTATGTTGTCTGGAAAAAAAACTGAATATACTGTAAATTTCCTACCTGCAAGATCTTCCTTCGAGGAGACCAGACGAGGAGAACTGTTTCCAGGCTCAAGCCTTAATGAAAGCCTGAAAGACAAGAGAGCAATAGACGGTAAGAGGAGAAATGTCACACAAATAGTAATAATGTTATCATTTATATGTAATGTGTCAAAGCATTTCAGAAAGTATAAATTCATTGATGATAGATATCAGATGGATGTGAAATCAATCTAGATAGACAGGAGAGAGATGGATATTAGATAAATAGAAATATATTGAGAGATGGATAGATATGATTGATAGATAGATGTGAGATAGAGAGATAGATAGATATAACTATATAGATATTAGACATGAGATAGATAGATATAACGATAGATAGATAGATAGATAGATATAACGATAGATAGATAGAGGGAAAAAAAGAGACTGGGAGGTGCTGACTAACCCCCCTTTTTTATAGATAGATAGATAGATATAACTATAGATATGGCTGTGGGCGCTCGGTACAGACTGAGCACCCACAGCCTGCTGATTGAATCCGGGCGTCATCGACAGAGGTACATGCCCAGGGAGAGCAGACTGCGCCAGCAGTGCGAACAGGAGGCTGTGGAGGACGAGGCTCATTTCCTGCTGCGGTGCCCCAAATACTCAGCAGTGAGAGAGACTCACTTCAGGAGACTGTCTGATCTCTGCCCAGACTTCATCTCCATGGAGGAGGAAGAGAGACTCTCTATACTGCTGGGGGAAGAGGAGAACACAACGGCCATGGCAGCACAATATATTACTGCCTGCCATAGACTGAGAGGAGCCTGATATACCATGGACTCCTATACCCCCACCCTGGATATGTACCCATCCCCCAACCCTACCCAATTATTTCCCACTTGCTTTGGCAATGCAAAAATGTATTTAGTCCTGCCAATAAAGCTAATTTGATATAGATAGATATAACTATAGATATATATTACATATAGACAGATGTATTGTTAGCTTCCACCTGCTCTGGTATTCTGGGGGTCTACATCACATGTGAATGCTCCCCGTCTGCTGAGTTGGGTGGTTTTGCAGGACAATGGGACAGATCACGTAGTTCTGCATCTCTGACATTCCTTAGTGAACAGTTGTGTTTTTATTTTGCCCCTTTGCCCCCACTGGGCACGTTGTGAAATGCCATATATAGTTGGCATCCACTTCTTTACATATCCGCAAGCGGGGTCCTGTCCATCATCTGCGCACAGCTGAGCATGACCCGGGTGTCAGGGACGTCCCACAGGCCAAAGACCGTTACAGCTCATCCTGCTCTTCTGACACTAGAGCTGCTGCCATAATTCACTCTGTGTGTGTATGATATACAGTATATATATATATATATATATACATATATATATATATACACACTGTTTATCACTACTGATTTCACAGCTGTTGTAAAACTATAACTCCTAGCGTAGCTGTGCGTGCAGTTTTCCCATCATACACAGTAAGTGGCAAATGTTCTGTTTTAGGGCAGAATATCCGTCCTACGATATTGTCTGTGTATTAGCTGAGGATCCTTTCAGGCGCCCCATGCAGGGGAGTGAAGTATTACACAATTCCACAGGTTCTGTGTTGATTGAGGCCGAGCTGCAGTACCAGTCACAGTCCACTGAGAAGAGTGGCGCTGTGCCTGCGGCCTTAAGACTAACAGAGGATATCCAAGGGACTGAAGAAAGTAAAACAATAGCAGCACACGCCTAGCGTTCAGTCCCTGGAACATTTACAGGAAAGCTATGTCATTCGTCATCCAGTCACTTCCCACCACCTGCTTTCCAAATTGCAGGCAAATTGAAAGTAATGACAAAAGTCAGAGTTTTCCAGGGATGTCAGGCTGAAGTCACCTCACCCCATTGGCTGCTTTCTTGGAATAAGCCTGGATGACGTCGTTTATGAAGGCTGTACCATAATGTGCCAGGATTAGGGGCTTGCAGACATAACATAGGCAGTGAGCGGCTGCGGATATACATGTCCGCCGATAACCCAAACCACACGTCACCGTTCTCTCTGAATCACCCAGAACCTAAGCAAAGTCAAAAGGAACCAAACTCCAGACGTGAGCGGGAAACTTGTGATGATATGATAGACGTGTGCCTAATACGTCAACCAAACCTCCTAATAACACATGGCTCTGGCACAGATTTCCTATAAGACTCTGCTATTGTTCACAGGGATGTTTATAGTAATGAAGAACACATTGTATTCATCCCAAATAGAAGGTGCGTGAAGGTGAAAAGGATCAGAACATTCCCCCCCATATAAGAACATATGTCTGTCATAACATAAAGAAGGTCCCCCCTGAATGATTCCCCCCTCTAAAATGCACTTTTAAGGGGAGCGCCTTTATAGAATCATTTTCTGAATAGTGATCGGGTCCTAAACTTGGAGGGTCAGGTACTTACAGTATGCACCTTGCTAGCGGCCACAGGTCCCTTTCCTGAATCCAACTGTGCTGCCGTCCTCGGGACCCATTGGCTCCCATGCCCTGCCGTTCACCCTTATACACCACAGTCCACTATATGAGGCAGGGTACAAACTATGCAGAAACGTAAGCATCTCAGGCCCAGACTGGAAGAGATCTGTGGCCGGACCAAAGATGGTGGCCTCTCTCCTTTGTCTCTCTCTCTCTCTTTCGCCACTTGGGGAGCATGCTACCGAAGCATTATAGAGGCACTATTAGGGAAATAACACTGGGGTCAACTTTAGGGGGCATTATTACTACTGGGGAGGACAATATTTTTTCTGCAGTTTCCTATCTGGGAGTATTGGGGGCACAGCAGGCACAGTACTGGGAGTGGCAGCAGGATAATATAGTTGGGGCACCAGGATGAAGAGTTTGCATTGAGAAGGTGAGGGGGAGGATGGAAAAGAGGAATCCGAGATGTCTTTGTGGCAAACTCTGCAAAGGCAAGACACTGCTGAAAGAAGTAGCACAATCTGTTTAGTTTTTTGCTGCTCCAATGCTTCTTAAATACAAAATGAATCAACTCTGCAAAATAGCTTAAAGCATATCTGAGTTTTCAAATAAAATTTGCATAATGGCTGTGTTCTTTGTATGTACAATCATAACCAGGGCCGGCTCCAGGTTCATGTGGGCCCTTGGGCGATAAATCCCAGTGGGCCCCCGTGAGGCATTTTTTTACATTGACATGTCCCCCTGTGGCTCCCACACGGTATAATGACCCCCAGTGACCCCTATACAGTATAATGACTACTAGTGGCCCTTCACACAGTATAATGACTACTAGTGGCCCTTCACACAGTATAATGACTACTAGTGGCCCTTCACACAGTATAATGAACCCCCAATTCCCCCCCCCCCCCGTATTATGACCACCTGTGGCCCTGCATTCAGAATAATAACCCCCAGTCGCCCCCATTCAGAATAATGACCCCCAGTAGCCCCCACACTGGGGGAATACTGTATGGAGGGGGCTCTGGGGGTCATTATACTAAATGGGGGACACTGAGGGTCATTATACTATGTAAAGGGCCCTCACAGTATAATGACCCCACAGCGACACTCCATGCAGAATAATGACCCCTAGTCGCCACCACACTGGGGGTTATACTGTATGGAGGGGGCACGAGGGGTTATTATATTTAATGGGGGCTCTGGTGGTCATTATGCTAAATGGAGGGTCAATGGGGATCGTTATACTAAATGGGGGGCACTGGGAGTCATTATACTGTGTAAGGGGCCCTCACAGTATGATGAATGACCCCCCAGTGGCCCCCTCACATACCTATCATTGCAGGGGAGCTGGTCGTCCTGTCCATCACTAACCGCAGCTCCCTGCGCTCTTTCTCTCCTCCGGCCCGCTGCAGCAGTGAGCCAGGCCTGGAGCAGAGAAGGAGATGTGCAGTGATGTAGCTGGAACTGACTGGGCCCCACAGCAAATTTTAGTACGCCCCCCTCCTCCCCAATGTGTGTTCACATCACGTTTTCCTATCGGTTTGATGTATACAAATGTGCAGCGCTCCACGTTTTTGTATCCTGCAGAGTCAAGTAAAAAATGCATACGTTAACGTATATGGTTTTTTACAATGGAACTGTATGGTGACCGGACGCCACTGCACGGCATCAGTCTGAGGCATCTGGTAACGCAGACATTTTTGGTATACATTAAATGGATGGCACAAATGGGATGTGAACCCAGCCCTAGTGTCAGAATAAGCCCCAGTACACAGCAGAGCAGCGTGGCGGAGAGGGGAGGCCGCCATGTACTGACAGAGCGCTACCTGGTCCTGCTGGTCAGGGATGAGGACTGTGCTTCCCAAGGATCATTTTCTACTGGGAAATACAGTGCACAATATAATACACTAGAATCCATATAATATAAAGATATTAGCCCTACCCCCAAATAATAATACAATTAGGGGGTCATTTATTACATAGAAATACGTCTGTTAGGCTACTTTCACACTTGCGTTCGGGGCTCCGCTTGTGAGTTCCGTTTGAAGGCTCTCACAAGCGGCCCCGAACGGATTCGTCCAGCCCTAATGCATTCTGAGTGGATGCGGATCCGCTCAGAATGCATCAGTCTGGCACAGTCTGTCCTCCGCTCCGCTCAGCAGGCGGACACCTGAACGCTGCTTGCAGCGTTCGGGTGTCCGCCTGGCCGTGCGGAGGCGCGCGGATCCATCCAGACTTACAATGTAAGTCAATGGGGACGGATCCGTTTGAAGTTGACACAATATGGCTCAATTTTCAAACGGATCCGTCCCCCATTGACTTTCAATGTAAAGTCTAAACGGATCCGTTTGCATTATCATGCAAACGTATACGTTCTGAACGGATGTAAGCGTTTGCATTATAGGTGCGGATCCGTCTGTGCAGATACCAGACGAATCCGCACCTAAACGCAGGTGTGAAAGTAGCCTTAGGCTACTTTCACACTAGCGTTCGATCGGATCCGTCTGCATTAAATTGGCAAAAAAAAAGCTAAGTGTGAAATTAGCCTGAGCAGATCCGTCCAGACTTTTACATTGAAAGTCAATGGGGGACGGATCCGCTTGAAGATTGAGCCATATTGTGGCATCTTCAAACGGATCCGTCCCTATTGACTTACATTGTAAGTCTGGACGGATCCGCATGCCTCCGCACGGCCAGGCGGACACCCGAACGCTGCAAGCAGCGTTCAGGTGTCCGCCTGCTGAGCGGAGCGGAGGCTGAACGCCGCCAGACTGATGCAGTCTGAGCGGATCCGCATCCATTCAGACTGCATCAGGGCTGGACGGATCCGTTCGGGTCCGCTCGTGAGCCCCTTCAAACGGAGCTCACGAGCGGACAGCCGAACGCTAGTGTGAAACTAGACTTAGGCGTATTTCTGACACAGATTGTGGCACAAAGGTCCTTAGCACCGCAATCTGTATCTTTTCCCGCTCATGCCAGGTCTAAAAAAGGATGGCGTGGGCAGGGAAAGGGATACAGTTATGGCCATGCAGTTATTGGATACCACCGCCATATAGTGATAACACCGCCATACAATGATAAAACCACCATACAGTGACCGGATAAAAGGGTATAAGAGGGCACAGTACAGGGAATGACTATGGGCACTGCACAGGGTGTGGTAAGAGGGCACAATGCAGGGTATAAGTGGGCACAGTACGGGGTGGGGGGCACAGTCACATGACCCTGTGACGTTAGAAGGTCCTTATGGTGAATGCTGTTCAGATGCCACCATAATGAGAGGCAGAGGAGTGAGACAAGGGCCCTGGGTGGACAGGAGGGGTGGACACAGCAAGTAGGGGGAAGGGGCTCTGAGGGGGATTCATACAAGTAGTGGCAGGAGGTCTGTGCAGGGCAGCAACAGGAGATAGGAGGGTGAAACAGGAGCTCTGGATACATGAGGGAGGAAAGGAGACAGCAGGGGCCCCATGAGGATGAGATAGGACAGGATATGGGGGGGGGGGCAGGTGTCATGGGGGCAAACTGCTTAATGAAACAGTAACACAACTAAATAGAATGAAGCAGCAGCCGATCGAAGAGACCCCCCCTTCTGTCCCAAGAGACATTCACAGTGCAGACTGCAGACTCACTCACAGACTGTCTTCAGCTCCAGCTCCAGCCCTCGGTCTCTCTCCTCAGGCAGCGTGTGTCCTGTGTAGAGGGGGCGTGTCTGAGTCTCTGCAGCTCAGAGGGCCCCACCAAAGGGGTACTGCGTAAGTGAAGTGACAGCAGTGAGAGCTTCCATCTGTATTGATGGAAGTGCTCATAGCAGCTCAGTGGGCCCCCCCAGGAGCATTGGGCCCCGGCACTTGCCCGGGGATGCCGGGTTATGACGCCGGCCCTGATCATAACTATGAAGGAACAGTTATGTTTGGGCATCCCTGAAGTCTCATTCAGCCATATTATTCAATGCTTCAGCTGCATAGCTAGATGCATTTCTCTCAGAAGCAGTGGGTGTCTCCCTTCAGCCAATCCCTTACTTCCCACTATGTTTGTTTTCTTCTAAGGAGGTCGAAAAGCTGATAAGGAAGGTTAATCACACTTACAAAAAGGAAGGAGAATTTTGTGATGTTTAGATGCAGTGTAGAAGCAGCTCTTTCATCAGGCTCAGTATCTCCGCTAGCTGTGAGCCGTCTTTTGAGTGTCTGTTACCATGGACAGATCGTACCTGACAACTGGCAGTCGACTGCTACTTAGGTGGAAGTGAGACCCCTAACAGCCCACTTATTTTTTTTTCAGTGGGATGCAAGCAGACTATTTAAATGAAGTGATTTATAAAATTGCTAGGTGCACAATTCTCTATTAAATAACATTGTGTGAAAGTACAGTGACTCTTACAAAAATATCTCCTACAGTTTGTGCATACAGCTCCTATGCAGACCTGTATGTCTCCATGGTTACAGACTACAAACAAACCTGTGTAGTCTGCTGCTGCAGTTGTGGGTTATGCACTTGCTAGCCTCATATCTGCCTTATATTCTCATGAATTTGCAGGAATGATAGAAATGACCAATTCCAACTAACGAAACTATTTTGCAGGTTTTCCTCAACAGGAACAGATTTACAAGACACAGACTGCTAGATCCTTTCATGTTTAACATGCCTAAAAACATTTCTAATCATATTTTAATATGTTTACCAGTTACAGCATGTGGAGAAATTTATGTTGGCCTTGTAGATTGTACCCCGGAGAGGAAGCTGCACACACTGCTCTGGATTAAGACGTCATCTGTCAGGCACCTGTTAAACTCGTACTGTTACAGCTGTTCTTCAAAATGTGGGCATACAGTCCGCCCCGGGCATTAGATATGTGGATGTTATAGGACAGTGATCAGCAACCTTCGGCACTCCAGCTGCTGTGCAACTACAACTACCAGCATGCTCTTTCCACCTGTCTGGGAGTTTAGAGAGCAGCCAAGCAAGTGTGCATGCTGGGAGATGTAGTTTCACCACAGCTGGAGTGCCGGAGGTTGCTGACCCCTGTAATAGGATGTTAGATAATATCTGGGACCACTCCAAATAAGTAGGCAAGACCAGAATGATTCGCTATCCAGGGCTCAAGGTTTGCTGGTCGACAACTCCTGTGGGTGCTGTAATGGAGGTTACAGCAGTTATCGCCCAGCTTTCCAAAACGCAGAAGACTATAATGTTATACAGAGGGCTCATCGTCTTTATCACAGATCTAACAAGCGAGTAGCACAGCTGCTTCAGCCATGTTTGACCAGCCAGACTACCATTCCCCCGAGGTAACTGGACCCCCTAATTTCATCACGTGTTACTGGCATCATCTTGCGTTACTGTACGATTTGCAAACACTAGAACTGGGCTATGTTCACAGAAAACCAACATGTCTCTTGTGAGGAGGTTGCCCAGATGTCTTCCTGTCTGAACAAGACAAAGTGGCTCCAGAAACACGGCCTGGGAACTCAAAGCCGACATCTGGAGCCAGGTATTTGTGGGATTTATGGAGACGAATCCATGATGAGGTTTCACTTGTAGAGACACAATGCTGAGGAGCAGAACCAAATAGTAACCCTCGTGTTGACTTGATATAAATAATTATAGGTCTGGTTAAGCCTCAGGAGAGATCATGTCTTTTTGGTCTTGTGTAAACCATGGATGGGGCACGCACAAAGTCCTGTCTGTGTACTGACAACATATTCCTCCTGCAAATAAACTGAGGGTACTGGAAACTGATCTCACTGCCAAACTGGCATATTTCCCAGTCTGGGTGAGTCTTCTATCTAAGCTAAGAAATTTCTGTTCCCCTTTAGAGTAATATATGGGATGGGTAGAGGTAACGGCCTATGATGCTCCATCTTTGTATTTATAGGGCATATGCATCTTGAGATACGGCTTACACTGCCGTAAAACCAATGGACCTTCAGCATTTGGCACTATTCTTGGTAAACCAATGGACACCATGGCAGAAGCCAGACAGTCGCCAATATAAGCAAATGGGACCCATCAGGCCATTAGCGTCTATCATGTGACAGATCCGGCACTGCTGTCATGGTTTCCATTTTAATGGAAACCATTAAAGTAGTGTGAATACAGCCTAAGCTAATTCCTGTATTGCTTTTTTCTCATCATGGCCTGTTTTTTTTCTGACATGTTGCTTGTTGCGCTGCAAGTTCAGAGCTCAGTGGGTGCTCCCTGCGAAGCTGTTCTCTCCACCTCAACCTACCTTCAATGTTCTGGTCTGCAAAAGAGCGGTGCACACCAAACAGTAAGAGGATGTTCACACGAGAAAATCAGAGCAGAATCCATTATTTTTTTGTGTTTTTTATGCACTTTTTTTTTTAACCAATAGGTGTTTACTTTAATACAAAGCTGCATTTTCAGCTTGAGGTTTTGGTGCGGATCTGCGCCAAAAAATGCACCAAAGTACGCATGGACTCACATGGAGCTGCTTTTTTGTGCTTCCCATTCATTTCAATGACTATGCTGTTTTGAGGCAAAAATGATCCAAAATCGGTGCCAAAAGACAAAGTCTGAACTGGACCTGAGACTAGAAAAGGAGCATTTGTGCAAATCATAAAAGAATGCAGATGTGTACATAGGCATACAGAGTCTAATAGACATTTACTTTTACACGGATTGCAAAATACTACACCACTTGGGATGCAAATTTTATCCCAAACGGGGATTGCCCTATACAGCTCCTAATTAGCTAAATCCTTGTATTTAACTCTATACCATGGGACCAGGCCAATTCCTGTTTCATGCAGAGAAAAACCAGAGTAAAAAGCTCATGGATTAGACACTGGCCGCACTCCAACCCTGTTCATAAATAAATAGACTACAAGATCAGCGAGCCACGCTATAGCATGACCAGGACCATGCGAGGACAAGGAGGGAGAAAATCTGCATTTAAAGGAATGGATGACATTTCCAAAATTTACTGCAGTGCCAGCATTCTGCTTGTGTGAAACATGGCCTGGGGGGGGGATACTAGAGAAAAAAATATGATGTTTGCAAAGATCATAAACACGGACACAGAGGATTTCTGTAGATATATAATAATGGAGCAGTCAGGGTGTTCTCCCATCTGGAAAGTCACTGTATAAACATACACATACCTGCATCAGTAGAGGGCTGTATCACCGTTTATTATTAGGGATCTATGATTTCTAGGTCGTGTTTATGACATGTTATAGACTGAGTAGCCTGGGTTTGTGTTTTTTAAAGGCTCGATCTGAAAATCCAGGTGTCACTACAGTTACCCGCGCTGTCTCAATCGTCCTCAGCCTAATGCCACATACAGTCAGGTCCATAAATATTGGGACATCGACACAATTCTACCATTTTGGCTCTATACACCACCACAATGGATTTGAAATGAAACAAACAAGATGTGCTTTACCTGCAGACTACCAGCTTTAATTTGAGGGGATTTACATCCAAATCAGGTGAACGGTGCAGGAATTACAGCAGTTTGCATATGTGCCTCCTACTTGTTAAGGGACCAAAAGTAATGGGACAGAATAATAATCATAAATCAAACTTTCACTTTTTAATACTTGGTTGCAAATCCTTTGCAGTCAATTACATCCTGAAGTCTGGAACGCATAGACATCACCAGACGCTGGTCTCATCCCTGGTGATGCTCTGCCAGGCCTCTACTGCAACTGTCTTCAGTTCCTGCTTGTTCTTGGGACATTTTCCCTTCAGTTTTGTCTTCAGCAAGTGAAATGCAGCTCAATCAGATTCAGGTCCGGTGATTGACTCGGCCATTGCAGAACATTCCACTTCTTTCCCTTAATAAACTCTTTGGTTGCTTTTGCAGTATGCTTTGGGGCATTGTCCATCTGCACTGTGAAGCGCCGTCCAATGAGTTCTGAAGCATTTGGCTGAATGTGAGCAGATAATATTGCCCGAAACACTTCAGAATTCATCCTGCTGCTTCTGTCAGCAGTCACATCATCAATAAATACAAGAGAAGCAGTTCCATTGGCAGCCATACATGCCCACGCCATGACACTACCACCACCATGCTTCACTGATGAGGTGGCATGCTTAGGATCATGAGCAGTTCCTTTCCTTCTCCATACTCTTCTCTTCCCATCACTTTGGTACAAGTTGATCTTGGTCTCATCTGTCCATAGGATGTTGTTCCAGAACTGTGAAGGCTTTTTTAGATGTCGTTTGGCAAACTCTAATCTGGCCTTCCTGTTTTTGAGACTCACCAATGGTTTACATCTTGTGGTGAACCCTCTGTATTCACTCTGGTGAAGTCTTCTCTTGATTGTTGACTCTGACACACATACACCTACCTCCTGGAGAGTGTTCTTGATCCGGCCAACTGTTGTGAAGGGTGTTTTCACCAGGGAAAGAATTCTTCGGTCATCCACCACAGTTGTTTTCCGTGGTCTTCCGGGTCTTTTGGTGTTGCTGAGCTCACCGGTGCGTTCCTTCTTTTTAAGAATGTTCCAAACAGTTGTTTTGGCCAGGCCTAATGTTTTTGCCATCTCTCTGATGGGTTTGTTGTGCTTTTTCAGCCTAATGATGGCTTCACTGATAGTGACCGCTCTTTGGATCTCATCTTGAGAGTTGACAGCAACAGATTCCAAATGCAAATAGCAGACTGGAAATGACCTCTGGACCTTTTATCTGCTCATTGTTATTGGGATAATGAGGGAATAACACACACCTGGTCATGGGACAGCTGAGAAGCCAATTGTCCCATTACTTTACGTCCCTTAACAAGGGGGAGGCACAGATGCAAACTGCTGTAATTCCTGCACCGTTCACCTGATTTGGATGTAAATGCCCTCACATTACAGCTGACAGTCTGCAGGTAAAGCACATCTTGTTTGTTTAATTTCAAATCCATTGTGGTGGTGGTCGATGTCCCAATATTTATGGACCTGACTGTACCTGCATTATTTGTTTCACCTAAAGCAGGAATGCTCAACCTGCAACAATTCCCAGCATGCCCTAATAACTGTAGGCTGACCAGTCATGCTGGGAGTTGGAGTTTTACAGGAGCTGGAGGGCCGCAGGTTGGGCATCTCTGACCTTAACCATCTCCCTCAAAGCAAATTGGGTACCCCCACTTCTAGCGCTGGTTAACACACCTGCACCTCCCCAATCCAAGGCACAAAGGATCTGTTTTCCCCTTGTAGATGACCCATGGCTGTGCCTTTACCTCTGCTTGCCAACACTGCCCATGGAGAACTATGTCTTTATATTCTTATCACCCTTTGGAAACACAGACTAGAGCCCCTTTTATCTGAGCCCCATGGCAGTTGCATGGCCCACCTCTATGCTATGCATGCCCTGTCCTGTATGTCATGATCATCAGCTAACATTATTATTATTTGTCTGTATCACGGATCTAATGTGCTGAACAGAGCAACAACCAGTTATCTCAAATCTTGTGTCCATGGAGTCACCAATACATGGTGTGGGAGCTGAGGGGGCAGCCGTTACAGCGTACAGAAAGGAAATGCCCAGGAGCATGCTGCAAGGCCAAAGAGAAGTAAATCTGTATAAAAGTGGAGCATCGCTTTAAATCTGTCCTCTGACTGCAATGAAATGGTTAACAGGCTGGGCAGCTTTCCATGGGGAAAATGTTGGGGTTTCTTTGGAATCGGAAATGTAATGGTGAAAGAATACCAATTCAGGTGAAATAAACAGGAAGCGACCCTCTACTGACGGATGTAAGAAAGCACAGATCACTCTTCGTGTGCTGCTGCAGCCATTCACTGGCCTCAGCTGTGACATGGACCCAAATTGGCATCGCTGCAGTGACCCAGTCCAGAAATGTATACATAGGGAACCGGAAGGAGCCAGACCCTTGAAGCTGGACGCAACTGCTGGAAAGTAATAAAACTGGCTCTGTGGTTGGAAAACCACTTTAAATCCACTTTTCAAGCTTTTCCCCTAAGGAAAAAAAAATATATGAGAATCCCACCTTGCAGGGTTTAGCGCATGAAGAAAACCCCATTTTAAAATGAAGCCAGTGGGTTGATCATCTGGTGTATGGACTCGCTGCGTCCACCAGATCTAACCAATAGAGGGGGGTAGTGAGCAGGTGACACCCTCCGTAACATTCGTATGTCCCAACGGGGCAGATGGCTGTTGTATATTTCAGACTACCAACATGATGGACGGCACATCGCTCGCCATCCCAGCTTTCCTAGACTCCTCAGTGGTAAATCTGCTTAATGCTCCAAAGCATTTTTTGAGCAGAGCTCACTGTCCGCTGTCCCAGAGACAGATACAACAAAAATTTCTATCAATTTGAGGTTAGGGGACAGCAACTTCATTTATTTTTGCATTTTAGGGGAAAATATCCTGACCCCTCACTGCTCTAATCTGACCCAGGTTATTTTGGGCCCCTGTCATTGGATGCTTCCCTGTACATCTGCAGAGTGGCTCTTTATTGGATTAAGTTCCATACTGGAGGTCTCTGGATCCCGTCCATCATTGCGTTGGTCTATTGTCGGCAACTATAGTAATTAAAGGGAAAGGGTTTAGGAAGGATATTGCGGTGGATTAACATGAGGGCCTCCGAAGAACAGGGGCCACAAGTCGCTCCCAATTCAATAAAAAAAAAAAAAATTCATAGCTTAGAAAGTCTCTTTAATTTCAAGTGTACTTAACCAGGGGTCGCCTGAGGTTCTCCAAATAATTTCTGGTGATGAATGAGCGAGAGGCGGAGGTCTGCCATCAAAGCTCCTTGTTGTGTTAGGGGACATGCAGAGACGATGGCTTTATACGATTTAATCCTATAAAGCTCGACATTCTCAAGGATGTCTTGAGTTTCCTCGCTTTACCTTTTCAGTTAATAACAGAGTTAAATCACTGCGTCCTCAATGACAGAAAGAAAGAGGAAGGAGATAAAGGGGAGAGGAGAACTTATTGTGCAAATGAAAATACCTGCGTCTGGGATTCGGGTGGAGGGAGGTTTATCTGAGATGACAACAAAAGATCGGGTATGCTGAAATCCAACAAGCCCGACCCTTCATTCTCCTAACATCTGCCATTGGAAGACAGCTGGGACACCACCAAACCTGAAGATGGACACTTTAAGGCCTCATGCACACGACCGTATTTTCAGTCCGCATCTGATCTGCATTCACTTCTGATGTCCTCCGTGTGCTGTCCACATCCGTTCCACAAATGATAGAGCACATCTTGTCTGTTTTGCAGACAAGAATAGACATTTCTACAATGGGGCCCGTGAAGAGTGCGGGATGTAACCTGAACACCATCTGTGGGCTGCAAAACGGATATGGTCGAGAGCAGGAGGCCTTAATGGTCCTTTACACGGGCCGACAATTGAACAGATCATCGTTCGCTGGTTAGAGATGATCTGGCATTGTAAATGCACCGCCGATTACCCGATGAACACGCAAAACGCTCGTTCATTGGGTAATTGGATCTTTTATTGTTTCCCAGTGGCAGATTGTGCTGTGTGATCGAAACAACGAGACAGTATGGGGAGAAGAGACGGCATTAGTGATCGCTCCTCCCCATACTCTGGAAGAGATCGCTTTGTGTAAATGCACCGGCCTCTTCCGCTGGATTGTCAAGAACGAGCGCTTCTTTCCCGACAATCTGCTAGATCGTCGCCCCGTGTAAAGGGACCATAAGTCTCAAACAAAGGCAAAGTCTGAAAGACTGCAGCTGCACCTCCCTCTTCCCCTACCCCTTATCTGAGACCAGCTACAGTAAGAAGAAATCCAACCCTGCTGATTTCTTGTGACCGTGTTATCACAATTATCTGCAGTAAGTGAAAGTGCCATCTTGAGTTGCGCAGACGCCATTCACGTACACTACTGATTTATTGCTGTTCTATTTCTTTCCCAAGTCTGCATTAATCTTCGAAGGACATCGTCGTCACCTGCCACAGGGTAGAGACCCTAAACATGGATAAAAATACACGTCAAGCTTCTCCATTCCTAGATATAGCAGAGCTGATGTGGAATTTGCTCCCTTTCTCTCTCGGCAGACTTCACTTGCTAATTTAAGTGTAAAATGATCCAGGCTCCACGTTACCTCTAATTCCACTGGATGGACCCGCGCACATAAAAGAGCCATTCTTCTCTGTGTCATATACGGCCAGCCGGCTGCGGATAAATATAGTATCTAGTCTATACATCTGGGATGAGAATGGCAGCCACGTTTCCTGTGTAATTCCTCTCATGAATTAATCCTTGGGTAATGTAAATTATGCCTTGAATTTGAACAGTGACTCCTCACACCACCAACAAAGTGCACTGCGGCCTGCGGATACAGAAGGAGCCTTCGCTGGAGTATTGTGTATGACTACTTTCAATAAAAAACACGCCACTCTTGTCCAGAAGCAGTGTGTGAACGGATCTGAGCTGCAATACCAAAAACAGCCTATGGGCAGGGGCGGTGCTGTTTCTGTAAGGCTACATGCACACAAACATTGTTTGTTTTCGTGTCCGTTCCTTTTTTTTTTTTTTGCGGATAGGATGCAGATCCATTCATTTCAATGGGTCTGCAAAATATGCGGACAGCACACCGTGTCCTGTCCGCATCAGTATGTCCGTTTCATAGCCCTGCAAAAAAAATATAACATGTCCTATTCTTGTCCGTTTTAGGCATTGTTACAATGGATCTGCAAAAAAAACAAAAAACGGATGGCATAAGGAAGTCATCCGTTTATTTATTTTTTGCGGATCCGCAATTTGGGGACCGCAAAACACATACGGTCGTGTGCATGTAGCCTAAGAAAGAAGCCATATGTTTCTAACCCTATGCAGTCTACCACAAATTGTGGCCGATCGACTGGGCTGCCGTAAGGATGATGGGCGACGTAGTGGCTGCGCACGGCCAATACTTGGCTGCAATGGGGCCATGCGGCCTGATATTGAAATAATTTGCTAACCTGCTGTTTGTTTATGTCCATGCAGTTTTTGGAAAACCAAGCGGCCATTAACAGCAACACGTCTGCACATTGTCCATGGGCAAACTGGGCAGGCTTGTGGCTTTTAGATGTCTCTCGGCCCGTCCTTGCGGCAGCTGCTATGTTGGACATCACCCTTTCCAACTTTCTATACGGTTTGTGACTAAGCTTTCCTAGAACCCTGAATGGTCATATATGCAGCAATACTCAACATATTAATATATAACTACGCAGACTGTAATGTCAATGTCTGGGAAAGATGGATGACAACCCCTGGGAAGTTGTAATGCTGGACATATTAGGTAGCACCCACCATGAAAAGCTTAAAAACAAAGAAATGGTTAACCATTTTCCTAGAGTCAGCACATGATGGCATTTAGTAGAATATACTAACATACCAGATCCGTGCCCCCTGCCCTTGTGTACTACCACCCCCACACAGCACACTTTACATGAATGTAAACTAAAACCCTTCAGAGTCAAACCCCAGGCCATGGACGGAGAAGCAGGGGTCTACTCTTCTCTGTAGGGGACTTCTGATTTAAAAGTGATGTGTTATGGTTTTCATTTCCCCTAAAATCATGGCTACAAGATGTTAAATCCCCCCGTCCCGGTTATATTACTCCAAATCCAAATCTACTTTATCTGAAATAAGTCCGTCCAGCAAGAAAGACTTCTAATAACAACATCTGCATGGAGTTTGTACGTTCTCCCCGTGTTTGCGTGAGTTTCCTCCGGGTTCTCGGGTTTCTTCCCACACTCCAAACACATACTGATAGGGACCTTAGATTGTGAGCCCCATTGGGGGCAGTTGGTTGCTAATGTCTGTAAAGTACTGAGGAATATAGTAGCGCTATATAAGTGCATTAAATAAATAAATAAATATACTTAACGTCACACCATAAACCAACCAGAAAACAGCAAGAAGAACCTCAACCCAGAGGAGATTTTAAGGGACTCTCTATACTTAAACTTCAGTACTATATTCTATGACTATTACCCCCCCCCTTGTCCTAAATAATAAAAATTATAACTGATTTACAAATAGAAGTAACAAACGTGAACACTCACTTTTAATGTATTTTTGGGGCGAATAACATTTCGGATTCCTGCAGTAACCACTAGAGGGAGCTAGAGAGTGGGTGGGCCTCCCACAGATTGAAAATCTACTATAATTTGCAGCAGACATTTGTGCAATTTATAGTGCAAATCTATGACATTCTTATAGCAAGCGTAGACGTCAACTTCTGTCAAGAGGACAGCTCGAGATTCAATAATCTTAAGGTGCATTCACATGACCGTAAGCGTTTTGCAAAAGACTGATCATCATGGTGGGGACCCACTGATTTAAATGGGTCCATGGTCTGCATGTTGTGTATAGGACATGTTCTATATTTTGTGGTGCAGCTGAACGGATGCAGAACCACACCTCAAGACACTTACGGTCGTGTGACTGCCCCCTTAAGAAGCATGCAGTGCTTAATAAATTTGCTCCATTGCAATCTGGCACACTTAAAGGGGTTCTCCAGGAATTTAAAAAATGAAAATACGTAAATATTACTTTATTATAAATTAATTCCCAAATACCTTTCATTAGTTATAATGGCTCATTTTGTCTGGGGAACAATCATTAGGAGAACTAAAATGGCTGCCGTCCTATCAGTACACACAAAACCTGTCCTAATCACACATGAGGACAAGTTACTTCACAACACTGAGGTAAAGAGCTGCCTCATCCTCTTCTCTGCTCTGCTTGTCAGGGATTATGGTCCTGAATACAGTTTAATATGATCTTCAGCTGAATCTCTGAAGGAACGGAGTTCATGAGGAGACATGAAGTACAAAGAGGAGGTGAGGACATGGCTGTGTCCTGCTGTGTGATTAGGACAGGCTTTGTGTGTGTCTTAATAGGCGGCGGCCATTTTATTTCCCATGATGATTGCTCCCCAGACAAAATGAGCCATTATAACTAATGAAAGGTATTTGGGAATATATTTATAATAAAGTAATATTTTGGTATTTTCATTTTCTTAATTCCTGGAGAACCCCTTTAAGCTAAAGATTGGCATATGAAATGCCAGTTGCATAAAAGATAGCAAATAATGTTGTGAAACCACAGTTCTTGCCGCTCATCAAAATGTAAAAAGTGACAAGAAAAGTGAGTATAAAAGCCGGAAAATGGTGCAAATTTTAGCACCAAAAGTAGCGAAAGTGGATAAGATTATAAAAAAAAACGGAATCTGCACATAACTTATCCCATGCAGTGTGGTTTTGAAACCTGCAGCATATTAAAGAGGACCTTTCATGGGTCCGGACTTGATTAAGTAAGTAGCAGGACATTTAGGGCATACGTGGGGGATGTCCCTGCACTTACTATTATTTCTGGATGCCACTCCGTTGCCCTGCTCTGGCCCCCGTTACCTTCTCCTGCGCTGTATGCTAATCACTAGCGATTGGACAGCGCTACAGCCAGAGAGAAGGAACGCCCAGGGAGAGAAGCTGATGTCTCCTCGCTTGTGTTCCGATGCATAGTGATTAGCATACAGCGCAGGAGACGGTAACGGGGCCAGAGCGGCGCAACGGAGCGGCACCCAGAAATAATAGTAAGTGCAGGGACATCCCCTACGTATGCCCTAAATGTCCTGCTACTTACTTAATCAAGTCCGGACCCATGAAAGGTCCTCTTTAATGTTAGTTTTCACTGTGGATTTTGTACCCTTTGCAATTCAGACCTCGAGCATTCCTAACGGTGCAGGTTTTGCTGCTGCAGATTTCTGCCCCCTGAAATCCAGAGTATATGTCCCATCTGGATGTACACTTAGACCACAGTCCCAAACACTGCAAAGAGGTGTGAAATTACCGCAACTATCTCCTTTACATAGGCTGACATAGAATACGCCAGGCGTAGTAAACGTGGGCCACTGTATCTGCACTCAGAATTCCTCAGTGTCAGCCTTCAAAATTTTGGGGTCTAGTGGTTCTGACTGAGTAATTCTTCTTATTTATTAGGCAATAAGGGGGCGGGGGGGTGTCAGTATTTTCTACCGACATAACCACTCCAATGTGGTTTCTGCTCAAAGATGAAACAGTTGCCCTCGCTAAGGAAGAGTGCATCTATTCCTCAAATGAGCTACCTGTGTATTCAGGGGAGATTCATGCAGAACATTTTTTATTCTGCAGCATTTATATTCAAATACTTATTTCAACATCAGTCTTGACATTACACGTCTGTATTCCCAGCAGAGACTGAAATGTCAATAAGATCTGGAAAAATGAACAAAGACCCTGCCCGATGCTAAAAGGAAACATCTGCTTTTTGGATCAGTTTGAAAAGATGATTCATCTGTGCCAAATCTTCACCGTGGACGCTGATAATTTCATGGATCCCATATATTTAACAATGTTCATATGGGGGCAGAGCTCAACACTGGCTCAGTTTTTCCCCAATGAGAACTGAGAAACACAGGATATGCCATAAATATCATATAGTGCAGGGCCCCGTCGGACCCAGACGGTAATAGCAAGGTAACTGCGCATGTGTGGCTCCCTCTAGACCAGTGATGGTGAACCTTTTACAGACCGAGCGCCCAAACTGTAACCCAAAACCCACATACTTATCGCAAAAGTGCCAACACGGCAAGTTAACCTGAATGCTACAGTCCAGTATAGTGTATCTGCCATGTACTTTATCATTTAGCTATAATAGCCTGCCTGCATTCAGTGTGCTGCCTGTGCCGTTCATAGTGCGCCCTGCGCTGAAGAATGGCAGGTAAGGTCTAAGACATATTGGTACACCTTAAACTTTTTCCAGGGTGCCCACAGAGAGGGGTCTGAGTACCGCCTATGGAACCCGTGCCATAGGTTCGCCACCAGTGCTCTAGACGCTTCAACGGGACTTCTGAAAATACAGTCATGTGAAAAAATTAGGACACCCTTTGAAAGCATGTGGTTTTTTGTAACATTTTTAATAAAAGGTTATTTCATCTCCGTTTCAACAATACAGAGAGATTAAAGTAATCCGACTAAACAAAGAAAACTGAAGAAAAGTCTTTTCAAGATCTTCTGTAAATGTCATTCTACAAAAATGCCTATTCTAACTGAGGAAAAAGATAGGACACCCTTGCCCCTAATAGCGAGTGTTACCTCCTTTGGCTGAAATAACTGCAGTGAGACGGTTCTTGTAGCCATCTACCAGTCTTCGACATCGGTCTGAGGAAATTTTACCCCACTCCTCAATGCAGAACTTTTTCAGCTGTGAGATGTTTGAGGGGTTTCTTGCACGTACAGCCCTTTTCAAGTCACCCCACAGCATCTCAATGGGATTCAAATCTGGACTTTGACTTGGCCATTCCAGGACTCTCCATTTCTTCTTTTTCAGCCAATCTTTGGTTGATTTACTAGTATGTTTTGGGTCATTGTCATGTTGCATGGTCCAGTTCCGCTTCAGCTTTAATTTTCTAACTGATGGTCTCACATGTTCTTCAAGCACCTTCTGATACACAGTAGAATTCATCGTGGATTCTATGATGGTGAGCTGACCAGGTCCTGCTGCAGCAAAGCAGCCCCAAACCATGACACTTCCACCTCCATGCTTCACAGTTGGTATGAGGTTCTTTTCTTGGAATGCTGTGTTTGGTTTACGCCAAACATGTCCTCTGCTGTTGTGTCCAAATAATTCAATTTTGGACTCATCTGTCCAAAGAACATTATTCCAGAAGTCCTGGTCTTTGTCAACTTTATCTCTGGCAAATGTCAGTCTGGCCTCGATGTTTCTCTTGGAAAGCAAAGGTTTCCTCCTTGCACACCTCCCATGCAAGTTAAACTTGTACAGTCTCTTTCTGATTGTAGAGGCATGTACTTCTACATCAACAGTAGCCAGAGCCTGCTGTAGTTCTCGAGATGACACTTTAGGGTTTTTGGAGACCTCTTTTAGCATCTTGCGGTCTGCTCTTGGGGTGAACTTGCTGGGGCGACCAGTCCTGGGCATGTTGGCAGTTGTTTTGAAAGCCCTCCACTTGTAGACTATCTTCCGGACAGTGGAATGGCTGATTTCAAAATCTTTTGAGATCTTTTTAAATCCCTTCCCAGACTCATAGGCTGCTACAATCTTTTTTCTGAAGTCCTCTGACAGCTCTTTTGCTCTCACCATGGTGCTCACTCTCACTTCAACAGTCAGGAGCACACCAAACTAAATGTCTGAGGTTTAAATAGGGCAAGCCTCATTCAACATGCAGAGTAACGATCTACTAATTATGTGCACCTGGTGTGATATACCTGTGTGAGATCTGAGCCAATTTAAGAGGGAATACATGTGAGGGTGTCCTATCTTTTTCCTCAGTTAGAATAGGCATTTTTGTAGAATGACATTTACAGAAGATCTTGAAAAGACTTTTCTTCAGTTTTCTTTGTTTAGTTGGATTACTTTAATCTCTCTGTATTGTTGAAACGGAGATGAAATAACCTTTTATTAAAAATGTTACAAAAAACCACATGCTTTCAAAGGGTGTCCTAATTTTTTCACATGACTGTAACTGAGCGCCAAGACTTAGCTAGTTTCAGAAATGCTATTGAAGTAAATGAAAAGAGTCACACATACATAGCCGGCCTTCCAACTTTGGGCCAGCCATGGTGGACACCATTCTAGTAGTAGGCCCCAGAGGTCCGAATCCCCACTTGTCAGACTTTTATGGATGACAACTCTAAATAGGGATGAGTTGTAATACCAGATACAACACATTGACAAGAGTAATGCCATAACCAGTGTATAGTTTGCCAACTGACATGGGAAGCCACAGAAATCTGCTTAATATCTGAAATAGTTTTCTTATTTTTTTCAGACTTTCTGATGGAAAATGTATGACCTGGTACATGATTTACACATAATTAGAGCCATTATTAGACTTACTTATAATTGTCATCTTCTACAAACTTTTGCAGTTCTTCAATGTACCGGACAGACTTCAAATACTTCTGCACATGTGGTAATGTCGCAAGGTGATCTGTCGAAGAAAGAAACCATTACTTCAGGAGGTCAGTTTTAAATTTCGATACGCTTCATGATCCTGACAACCAGGCTAAGCAGCTAATGAATGGGCAAAAAGTGAAGATTAGCTCTGTCCCCAAAACTGTATGGCACTTCCTACCAACATTTACCACCAGTCTCAGAGAAAGGACCTCAGCTACGGTACACTACTCCTAAAGAGGACAGACTTAACAGTAGGTGTCCTGTAGACTCTGCTGGACCCCCTGGAGGTTGGGATTTCTGTACTGCAATAGATATCGAAGGACAGACTTCTACACAATTTTAATATGCTCTATTAGGGCGTATGAAGTCATGGGGGAAGGGGGTTCTTCTATGAGCCACAGTGACCAACCACTGGCTTTTGCCATGGCCTGTCCATATATTGCATAGCCAAAAATTCATTTGAATGGGCAGCTTCTTGCACTACGTTTCTCTTGTATGAATGGCTTTCCCCAGGTACAACAGTTTCTGAAGCTGGACCCCTTTGTCCTACCAGCTTCTACATAACTATGGCTTGTCTTGACGAGACAATCTCTTTAAATCCCACATCCTGTGCATGGAGCCTTTTGGTGGTCACAAACATTAATATGCAAAAGAGCAATGCAATTTTGTTAATGTTTTTATGCAGTTTTTGAAAACAAAGCCAGTGGTGGTTTCAAAAAGAGCAGACAACTCAGCCTTTCCTTTTACATGTGACCTTTAGTTATAATCTATTCCTGGTTTTGGACTTCAAAAACTGCATCAAAAGACCTGAGCATGGAAACCCAGCCTAAGGTGACTATGCCTGACAGCCATACATACCATATAGTGACATACCATATTTTATTGACTATAAGACGCACCTTTCCCCCCCAAAAGTGAGGGAAAAGTGGCAGTGCATCTTATAGTCTGAATGCTAATAAGCGCTTACATTATGGAGGCAGTCATCAGCATGCAGGAGGCAGTGAGGAAAGCGCTGTGCCGGCTGTACTTACCCTCCCTGGTCTTCTTCTGGGCCCTGATTTGCAGTGTATACTGATGGAGTACAGCATCAGGATGCAGTGCACATAGTCACGCACTACGACTTTTGCCATCAGGTTACAGTGCAGCACGGGCCAGAAGAGGCGCCATCCAAAGCAAGCGGGCTAAGTTTATTTATTAACTTTTTTTTTATTATTTTTTAAGTCTGATCTGAGGTCTGATGGGGGCTCTGATCTGAGGTCTGATGGGGGCTCTGATCTGAGGTCTGATGGGGGCTCTGATCTGAGGTCTGATGGGGGCTCTGATCTGAGGTCTTATGGGGGCTCTGATCTGAGGTCTTATGGGGGCTCTGATTAGAGGCTGATGGGGGCTCTGATTAGAGGCTGATGGGGGCTCTGATCTGAGGCTGAAAGGGGTCTGATGGAGGCTGGGGGGTCTGATCTGAGGCTGATGGAACTTGGGGGGTCTGATCTGAGGCTGATGGAAAACATTTTTTTTCTTATTTTCCTCCTCTAAATCCCAGGTGTATCTTATAGTCTGGTGCTTCTTATAGTCTGAAAAATATGGTATGTCTTTCCAGGTATGAACCCTACCAGGGAAAGTTCACTGTGTGATTGGTACCAGACGGTAGAACACTAGCAGGTGGGACTGATTAGTGCCTAGAGGGCGTGGGCTATTTCCCCAGTATAGTTCGTTGCTTCTCATGTGAAGTTTCTACTATAAGTGCTTCCAGCATTTGGGAATGCTGTGTTTGATCTCGGAGCGCTGTATGATATGGTTCTGAGACGGCCGGGTCTCCGCTCCCTGGCATATTCATATACTTGTCACATTCCACTTTTTCTATTTCTCATTGACAGAAATTTTATAGTTGTTTTGGAATGGCTTCCTATTATTCTTGGACTCAGTCGTGCCTAATAGAAATTGGCGTCCATACTGACATCCCCTCCAAATAAAAGATTTTCCTAAGAGGAGGAAGTTTCTACAAGACAGATACTAGAAAGTGGCCTTTCTTTTTTTAAATCACTAAAACAGTGACGACAAAACGTCATATAAAGTAACAGCATAGAGTTCATCAGATAATTAGAATCCTCATTTCTTAATATATCACAGAGGACTGTTTTGTATTTGAGCCTGAGCATGTTTTATAAGGCAAGTGCATATTACAGCATCCACACACTAGCACACCCCCGTAGGAACCTTAAACATCTTGACTTTCACTTGCTTTCTGATTCTCTTCTCCCACTCTCTACCATTTGTTCCTTCCAAGACCCAGATGCTGCCACCACCCAATATAACACCACAATAAGTACAGCTCTGGACCCTGCTGCCCCCCTCACTGTCACCGCCAGTTCTGTAAGAAGGTCTGTTAGATGTTCTTCTCTACCTGCATGACGTTCTTTGTTTTGGTCTCACTTTGTCATCTCCTTTCCTTCTCCCAGCTGTCACCTATTTACACTAATTGTCTCCCTTTATATTCCTTCCCATACTGCCTCACTTTGCGGTTTATACTTCTTCCTGGATTGTGTTCACTGCTGGAGGCTGCCTCTGCTGATTCCTCAGATAAGTCTGTTTCCTTTATTTGTGTTTCCTTGCTGGCTTGCTTCTAGGTGACCCTGACTCCGTCCGTATTAAGTGAAGGGAGCCGGTGGTCGTGTCCCCCCACTATTATAGGGTTTTCAGGGGTCACATAGTATTAGGTACGTGGACATGCAATCGTCTACCATAAAGAACTTTGCATGGGCATAGCAGTCAGGGAGAGCTCTAGGGGTTTTATAGGGCTCACCCATATGCTCCTTAGTTTGGGATCAAGCCAGTCGGATGTTTATTTATAAGTTCCAGCTTTCTGCAACACCATCCGTGACACTCACACACAACAAAACCCGAAAAATCAACAGACAACCTTGGCACAATAAAACTGACCAAAAAACTCAGACAAGCTTCCAGGGCTGCTGCTGAGCGGCGATGGAAGAAATCCCAGTCTAAGGATCACTTCACCGCATACAAGCAATTGCTCCTCATTTTCAAATCCTCACTCGCTGATGCAAAACAGGCGACTTCTCATCTCTCATATCTTCCCTGTCCCACAGCCCTAAACAACTTTTTAACACTTAACTCCCTTCTCCATCCCCCAGCGCCCCCACCCTCTCCTCCAAGGCCGTTTCTAGGGGCGGGCGGGATGGGCGGCCGCCCGGGGCGCTGTCAGAAGCAGGGGGCGCCCGTTGAGGTAAAAAAATAAATAAAAAAATTTGGTTATGTGATAAAGGTTCGGGCGGTCGGCCGGCGGCGCCCCTCATGCTGAGCGCTGCAGACTGCTGAGTTGCTAATGTAGCGTGGCCGAGCTCTGTTCAGTCCGGCCCGGGGTACAGAAGCATTTGTTTCCTGTACCCGGCCGGACTGAAAGGAAGTGCACACTAAGTGAGCACTTCTTGTCAGCCGGGTACACGAAACAAAAGCTCCTGTACCGCGGAGCGAACAGAGCTCGGCCACGCTACATTAGAGGTGACATTGACAAGGGGGACGAAATGAGAGTGACAAGGGGGGGGGGGTGAGTACAATCAGAGTGACAAGGGGGGGGTGAGTACAATCAGAGTGACAAGGGGGGGGGTGAGTACAATCAGAGTGACAAGGGGGGGGTGAGTACAATCAGAGTGACAAGGGGGGGGTGAGTACAATCAGAGTGACAAGGGGGGGGTGAGTACAATCAGAGTGACAAGGGGGAAGGGGTGAGTACAATGAGAGTGACAAGGGGGGGGTGAGTACAATGAGAGTGACAAGGGGGGGGTGAGTACAATGAGAGTGACAAGGGGGGGTGAGTACAATGAGAGTGACAAGGGGGGGGTGAGTACAATGAGAGTGACAAGGGGGGGTGAGTACAATGAGAGTGACAAGGGGGGGGTGAGTACAATGAGAGTGACAAGGGGGGGGTGAGTACAATGAGAGTGACAAGGGGGGGGGGTGAGTACAATGAGAGTGACAAGGGGGGGGGTGAGTACAATGAGAGTGACAAGGGGGGGGGGTGAGTACAATCAGAGTGACAAGGGGGGGGTGAGTACAATGAGAGTGACAAGGGGGGGGGTGAGTACAATCAGAGTGACAAGGGGGGGTGAGTACAATGAGAGTGACAAGGGGGGGGTGAGTACAATGAGAGTGACAAGGGGGGGTGAGTACAATGAGAGTGACAAGGGGGGGGGTGAGTACAATGAGAGTGACAAGGGGGGGGTGAGTACAATGAGAGTGACAAGGGGGGTGGGGGGAGTAGAATGAGAGTGACAAGGGAGGGGGGAGAAGAGAGTGACAAGGGAGTCCACAGAGCCAGACCAAGAGCCAGACTGCAGCCAGAGACCAGATCATCTAATTGTCCTGGTGGTAAGTAGACAATGCAATATGTGTATTATTTAATTGTTTAGTTATTAATACTACATTTTGCGGACCGCACATTGCCGGCACTAAGAGAATATGCCTATTCTTGTCCGCTATTGGGGACAAGAATAGGACATGTACTATTTTTTTTCAGGATCGGAATTGCGGATCCGGGTCCGCAATTCCGGATCTGATAAAGGGGGGGGGGGGGGGCGTCAATTTTTATCTTGCCTAGGGCGGCAAAGATCCTTGCACCGGCCCTGGTCAGACTTACTGACGTCACGTGCCTGATCCTCCCACTAGGCGGCGCAGGCGCGTGACATACAGTGAGTGAGTGAGCGCCGCACTGCATGCCTGTTACCGCCCGCCCTGAGCCCCTGAGCAGTGCTGATGCCTGCTGTGAGGCGAGTGATGGTCTGGGGGGGCATTAATTACAATGGGGGGGGCATTAATTACAATGGGGGGGAATTAATTACAATGGGGGGAATTAATTACAATGGGGGGGCCACTGTGGGAGACATGAAAATGGGGGCCACTGTCACTGTGGGGGACATTAAGTTTAATAAGGATCACTATGGACATTATTTAGAATGGAGGCTGCTGTTGGTGTCATTACTCATTATAACTGTATAATGTCTGATAGGCCTAGTCCTGAGCTGAGTTATATTACCCTGCCCATGCCCTGTATAATAATGTACCCATCCCTGATACCCCTTAGTTATATTACCCCGCTGGAGTAATATAACTAAGGGGTATCAGGGTACATTATTATACAGGGCAGGGTAATATAACTCAGGACTAGGCCTATCAGACATTATACAGTTATAATGACATCCACAGCAGCCTCCATTCTAAATAATGTCCATAGTGATCCTTATTAAAAATAATGTCCCCCCACAGGCAGGCAGTGCGGGCGGCGGCGCTCACTCACTGTACCTCACGCACTGCGTGACGTACAGTGAGTGAGGTGAGCACCGCCGCCCGCACTACCTGCCTGTCTGTTACCGCCCGCCCGGAGCAGTGCTGAGAAAGAAGCCTGCTGTGAGTGAGAGCCTGAGTCTATGGGACAGTGGGTCACTGGGTGCGTCACTGTGACCGTCCGTGCAATGTGGTTCCACATTTTTTACAATGGGGAGACACTTATTTCATCGAGCAGTTGTGAGGGGGGGGGGGGGGGGAGTTTTTTTGACACTCACCCTGAGAGAAATTTTACCTAGAAACTGCACTGCTCTCCTCTCATCTCAACTGAGGACGTTTTGACATACTTTAAACAAAAGATAGTCAACAACAGAGAAAGCTTCAGTACACATTCCCCACAGACCCTCTACACAACTACTCGGTCCTCTTCTCCCAAAACCCACTTACAGAAGAAAAACTCTTCATTCTACTCTCCAGATCTCATCTGACCACCTGTGCACTTGACCCAATCCCATCCCACCTCATCCCTAACCTCACCACAGTGTTTATCCCAGCCCTACCTGGTGTCTTCCCCTCTGCTTTTAAACATGCTACTGTTACACCCATCCTCAAAAAGCCTTCACTTGACCCATCTTCTTTGTCCAGTTATCGCCCCATATCACTTCTTCCGTATGCCTCAAAGCTACTTGAGCAACATGTCCATTCTGAACTGTCCTCTCACCTCTCATCCTGCTCCCTCTTTGACCTCCTACAATCTGGCTTCCGACCCCACCACTCGACTGAGACTGCCCTTACCAAAGTCACCAATGACCTACTAACAGTCAAAACAAAGAAACAATACTCTGTCCTCCTTCTCCTTGACCTGTTCTCTGCCTTCGACACTGTTGACCACTCCCTTCTGTTGCAAACTCTCATCTTTTGGCATCACTGACCTGGCCCTCTCCTGGATCACATCATACCTCACAGACCGTACGTTTAACGTCTCCCACTCTCACACCACCTCCTCGTCTCATTCCCTCTCTGTTGGTGTCCCGCAAGGCTGTGTCCTAGGACCCCTGCTCTTCTCTATCTACACTTTTGGCCTGGGACAGTTCATAGAGTCCCATGGCTTTTAGTATCACTCTTATGCTGACGACACACAAATCTACCTCTCTGGCCTAGACATCACCACTCTACTATCCAGAATCACATAATGCCCATCTTCCATATCCTCCTTCTCCTCTCGCTGTCTAAAACTTAACATGGATAAAAAAATAATTCATCATCTTTCCCCCATCTTGCTCAACCCTCCCAACAGACCTATCTATCACGATCAATGGCTGCACACTCTCCCCGGTCAACCAAGTCCGCTGCCTTGAAGTGACCGCATATCCAAGCCCTTTCCACCACCTGCCTCATCCAACTCAAAAACATCTCCCACATCCGCGCTTTCCTCAACTTTCAGTCTGTGAAAATGCTTGTACATGCCCTCATCATCTCCCGCCTAGACTACTGCAACACTCTCCTCTGTGGCCTTCCATCGAGCACTCTCGCACCCCTCCAATCTATCCTCAACTCTGCTGCACGACTAATCCACCTCTCACCCTATTACTCCTCTGCCTCTCCCCTCTGCCAATCCCTTCACTGGCTACTCATTGCCCAGCGAATTCACTTCAAAGTACTAACAAATACATACAAGGCCGTCCACAACCTGTCCCCTCCCTACATCTCTGAGCTACTTTCCCGATACATACCTGCCTCTATACCGCCAGGACTAGCTTCCCCCGCACCTACTGTGTCCTTCTCCCATACCATGTAGATTGTAAGCCCTCACGGGTAGGGCCCTCTCCCCTTCTGTACCAGTTTGTAACTCGTCTTGTTCATGCTTAGTGCAATTGTCTGTATTATGCATGTGCACCGCTTATCATAGGTACAGCGCTATGGAATGAATGGCGCTTTAATAATAATTACACCATAGAGGCATTGCCTGTAGTAGTAATGGGACACTTAAGAAGTAGGGGAGGTCCAGCCCGGTTTTTGGGTTGTGTGAACCACTAGGTGCAAAACTCTTCACGGGTATTGCAAAATCAGCAAGGAACCATCATACAGTAGATATAAAAAGTCTACACACCCCTGTTAAAATGCCAGATTTTTGTTATGTAAAAAAATCTGACCAAGAAGAATATTTGCAGATTCATTTCTACGACCCATAATCTGTACATTGAAAAACAAAAACCATTTTGGGGGGGCGGGTAAAATTAAAATAATGTAATTGCATGAATGCAAACACCTTCTTATAATTGGGGATGGGGTTGTATTCAGAATCGGCCAATCACATTTAAACTGATGTTAAATAGTAGTCAGTACACGACTGCCATCATGTAAAGGGATTCTGATTAACCCCTGATATAAAGTTCCGCTCTGGATTTTCCTGACAATTTTTTTGTTGCATTTTACATGAACAGCTTAAAACACATAAAGGAGCTCTCGTAGTTAAAAGGTATCAGTCAGGAGAAGCAGACAAAAATGTCCAAGGCATTAGATATACCATGGAACACAGTGAAGACGGTCACCAAGAAGCAGATAAAAATTGGCACAACCGTGACATGACCATGAACTGGACGTATCTCAAAAATTCATGAAACTACAAGAAGAAAATTGATCCGGGAGGATTAGGCAGCAAGACTGAATGAGACAACAATTTTCTGTGTTCTTCATATGTCTGGGCTGTGGAGTAGGGTGGCAAGATGGACGCCTTTTCTTACAAAGGAAAATATTCAAGCCAAGCTATATTTTGGCAAAACCTACATCAAGTCTGCCAAAAGTATGAAAGAAAGAGTTTTACCAAAAGGTATGTTTGGCACAAAGCCAGCACTGCACATCACCAAAAGAACAACGTCCCCACAGTGAAGCATGATGGAGGCAACATTATGGGGACAACGTTGGGGCTGTTTTTCCGCAGTTGGAACTGGGGCTTTGGTTAAGGTGGAGGGAATTAGTAATAGCTCCAAATATCAGTCAATTTTGGCACAAAACCTTTAGGCCTCTGCTAAAAAGTTGACAATGAATTTCATTTTAGCGCTATCATGACCCAAAGCATAGCTCCACATCTACAAAAGCATGGCTTTACCACAAGATCAAAGTTTTGGAATGGTTGAGCTAGAGCCCAGAACCGAATCCAATTGGACAATCTGTGGGTTATTTCGAATAGGGCTGTACACCGGCGATGCCCTCACAATCGGGCTGATCTTGAGCACTTCTGCAAGGAAGAATGGAAAAAGATTGCAAAGTGAAGATGTGCCAGGCTGACCGACTCCTACCCAAAAAGGCTGAATGCTGTCATAAATTCAAAGGGTACTTCAACAAAGTATTAGTTTAAGGATGTGCATATTTATGCAACCATATTTTTGATTTTTTTTCACCCTAAAAGATTCCAATTTGTTTTTTTATTGAATTGTACAGATTATAAGTGACATTAAAGTCCTGAAATGATTCTTCTTGGTCAGATTTTTATATGACTTAAACCTGGCAATTTAACAGGGGTGTGTAGAGTAGACTTTTTATATCCACTGTAAGGGTCATGTCTCCCTTGTCTGGGACCTTCTTTCTCCAGGATGAGGGGTGTGGTAGTACAGGGACAGTAGGAGGAACCTCACCATCCCTTCCTGTTCTGTAATAAAAAATAAGCAGTGTGTTTTTAACTTGTGACATCACCTCTCCAATTAAAGCCATAGCTCTGATTATTTTGTTACACCTAGCATCCAAATCAAAGACGTCACGTTCATCAGTCACATGGCCAAGGGGCAGCTCGGACCCATTCAAGTGAATGTGAGCTCCAATACCATACTCTTAAAGGCTGTATTACACCTGCTTATTTTTTGGCAGATGATCGCTAACGAGTGTTCGTAGTAATGCTCGTTAGCGATCATCTTGCAGTGTAATACTGCCGCCCACTGTCCGATGATGGAGCAGACGCTTGCCGGCGGCAGATTGTGCTAATAGCGAATTGGCGCTGGCAAACCAGCAGCATGGGGACAAGCGATGGCATAGTGATTGCTCCTCCCCATGTTGCGGAGGAGATTGCTGCATCACCTCCGCTAGCTAGCAAGTGATTGCCAGGAGGGAACGCTTCCTGCCCGACAATCGCTTGCTCAATCATCCTGTGTAATACAGGCTTTATACAGATCTCTAGTCTCCTAGTTTAAATTAACGGATCATTTTGAAAGAAATCTCCTTGGGATATTTAAGGGTGAGTCAATACTGCCCCTAGTGGTGGAGTGAACTTACAGCAGACACCAAGAGGACAATACTGAATTAAGAAAACTCCCTCCAGACAGACAAAAACATATAAAAAATAAAGGAAATAATGCCAACCATAATTACAGTAGACTTGCAAATCAGCGATGATCCTCAGGAGGTTGTTCATCTGATTAGACCGCTGCTCGTTCTCCATGATGCTGCCTGATGCCGGGTATGCCGAATCTATGTAGATGATATCCAGGAGGTAAATTCCTGTCATTACAGAAAAAGAGAGAGACAACACATAAAACATCGGTAATCTCCATAAAACATATGTGTACATGATCTGTGTATGTTTCATCACACATTTACATCCATAATACAGAAATACACAAATCCATGGCCCTACTACTGCAAATAAGATGACCCATGCCACCCACCCATAGAGCTGCTGCGCCCAATCCGTTCCGTAAAGTCGTACAGACAGGCACAATAGACGCGGCAGTGAGTCCATAACCAGCGGCTATTGTTTTAATCAGTAAGGTGGAGTGACGCTCACATCTGGGGTTTAATCTCCCGTCTACAATTATCCAGAGCGTATTAATCCTGGCCAATAAACCGTGACACAAGCTGCTGTGAACCTGTTCACACTGCGGGACCAGGCTTTCATGTACTTTTACTATGGCTCATAAATCACGGGCCATTCTCTTGGATGGCTTCATTTGGAGGTTACATACAAAGAGGGCTCAGTCTTCTGCGGGGCTGTGCCCTGCAGACAGCTCCCATCCGTATTCCCTATTGGTGTATACGGCCCTCTATGAGCCAGGACGGACGGTCACTGACCGGCTGCCGTGTTATACCACATTTCTCCTGTAGTGACCAATTCAGGGGACATACCCATGGCTGCCCCCTGTGAAATCAGCCGATTGCCACCATGGCTTCAAACTAACAGGGGTCGTCTCTTGTGACGGGTTCCCTAAAAATAAGTTGATCACGGGGTGTTTGTTGCTAGGACCAGCTCTAATCTGGCTAATTAATGCACAGGCGTGCTGTGTTTTTAGAGGCTCACTGCACAGGCGCGGTCTACTGGAGGCGATCCTCTGAAGCTGGGTGCACTGAGCAGGTGCCGAAAACTACACACGATGGCGTCACCCACGGAGAAAGAAAAAAGCGCTGTACATGGTCAGTGAAGGAGGCAGGAAGGGGACATGGCAAGCTCGACTTGAAGCGAGAAGGCCATGCCTTTTGACTTCAAAATGCTTACGTCCATACACCGAATGGCGGGAATAAAGTTGTTTTTCTGTGAATTTGGCCATCTGATCCGTTAACAAAAAACAGCATTGAGATGAGATGACTTGAACTCTAAGGTACTGCCGGTGGTTGGGGGGGTACATTAGTCAGTGACATGAGGGCAGTGCTGCAGTAGCCAGGTCTATTCACTACACAACGGATGGAGCTGTGTAGTTCCGCCCGAACAGCCGATTGGCAGGGTATGGGATGTAGGACCCCCGTCGATCTAATATTGATGGCTTATCCTAAGGATGGATCATCAATTGTTAAATCCTGGAGAAATTCCTGAAGCATTAGAAGGTAAATGTTGCTTTTCCATATAATTACGCACCGATGGGATTAGGGGATAACTTTAAGATCGGTGGGGGTCCTACCGCTGGGAACCCCACCGATCACAAAAACAGGTACCCCTTTCTATGGGAGTGCTGGAGATAGCCGAGTACAGCACTTGCTCATCTGAGGAATTCCTATAGAAATTAATGAAGCGGCCGCTTCCATCATTTTAGGGGAGCTGGGAGTGCGGGGACCCCGATCTTGTGATAGGTGGGGGTCCTAGTGGTAGGACCCCCACCGATATTAAAGTTATCCCCCGTGGATAGGGGATCATTTGTACCAACCAGAATAGCGCTTTAATCCCCCCAAAAAAAAGTTGCTGTATTTGATTTATAACATCCGATAATAAAGAGTCAAACATTTTTACATAAAAAGGAAAAGTTCATCCAAAACCGTGCATTTTTCCAAGGCAAAGCTTTATACACCGCTAGTAAACACTTGTAAAATATTTATGCGTTCCAAATTACATTTCAGAAGCTCGCTATGAGTTTTTATTTGCCACTGGAGACTCCTGTGAGGTGAGCTGCACAGACAGCCCTGTAATTACTGCTCACCGACATCAAGGCCCAGGAATCTGATCGCTTCATAGCATTGACTGATCCCGCTATTTAGGAATAGGCGATTCCCGCTATCTCAAAATGCAATATGAGACTTCTGCAAAAGTGTTAGTAGGAACATGTGTTCCCGGGAAGGTCTTCTCCTCAATCCCACCAGTCACAAAGTCAGAGTTTCCATGTAACAACCTCAAGGTGAACTTTGTGGTCACGGTGTGCTAGCTTACCATCTATTAGAAGGTGTTGGGGGTTATTTTTGCAACAAACCAAATTTGTACTTTCCGGATATGTAATTTTATTTTATTTTTTTGAGGTCAGATTTATATACATGAAAAGCTGTAAAGACACATTAATGAGGAAAGTGTTGTCCTTCTACTTCTAGGAGGGCTATTTATACATGGATGCTACGTCCAATACAAGCTTCACGCTCTTATCCTCTTTAATTTCAGAAGGATGTATTACCAACCTTTCATCCCTGACCCTATAGTTATTCTTTATGTCTTTATCATACATTTTATAGTAAAGACCCCTGTGGCAGGCCTGCAGCAATATGAACTGCCTTTACACGGAGCCATATTGCCCTGTGCAGCAAGATCTGCCTGGTTTTAGGCCGTCCCAGTACATTTTTGGAGTGCTACATTTTTAAAAGTACCTTTATCTTACTGATGATCTATCTGTCATGTGGCCTAGGTGCACCTCAGTCCCATAGAAGAGAATGGGGCTGAGCTATGCCCAAGCCAGGGGGGGTCCTGGGTGTCAGACCCCCACTGATCAGATGCTGATGACCCATCAGTAATTTTAAAGAGGACCTTTCATGGTTTTGTATTAATGGAGATAAATACCTTTACTTCCGCTGATGCTGCCACCCTGCTTGATTTTTAAAAAATATCGCTCCTGCGCCCCGCTGTGTCCCCCGAAGTTTTCGCTCTCAGTATGCTAATACTGAGCATCGGTACAGGAAAGAGAAGACGCCAGGGTTTCTCAATCGGCGTCTCCTCCTCCCTGTACTGATGCTCAGTCCTAGTATACTGAGCGCAAAAACTGCGCGGTGGGAAGGGGGGGTGCCAGCGGGGCGTAGGAGCAATATTTAAAAAAAAAATCAGGCAGGGTGGCAGCATGAGCAGTACCACAAGTAAAGGTATTTATTTTGAAGGAGTGTAGAACTCCTTCAAAATGGTTTTCCAAAGCTTTAGAACTGACACCAGGGACCCCTACCGATCAGCTGGCGCTCCTGTGTTCTTCCTGTTCACCAGGCACAGCGCCGTACATTGTAAAGTGGCTGTGTATGGTATCGCCCTTAGCCCCATTCACTTCTATGGGAACGTGACTGATATATGCAACATCAAATGGCCTAGGGAAAGCTGAGAGAAGGCTGCGGCACTACTGCGCGCACTGGTGCCCTCTCTAACAGCTGATCACAGTGGGGTCCTAGGTGTCGGACCCCCACCGTTTAGATACTGATAGGTCATCAGTTAATCAGTTATAAAGTCTCAGAAAACCCCTTTGTCCTATTAACACTATTCATTTCAGTGGGATTGGGCGGCAATAGCAGACTCAACCTATGGACACGAGTGGTGCTTAGGGTATATTTATACACTGCAGATGTGGTGCAAAAATGTATTTCATTTATGTGACTGGGGCTGTTTCTGGCAAGTAGGAGGATTTCTGTAAGAAGAATGGATCCACATACTTCAGTCTCCCCAAGGATTATAAATCATTGGCTTATCTAGTCTCAGACTCATGACTGTCCAGGAGCTATGGAAAAGTGCCCATGCTTGAAGCTGAGAAGAAGGTAGTTTCATGAACCATACCTACATTGGTTCCTGAAATCAGGTCATCTGGTGTAGGGGAGTACGACCAATGAGGCAAGGTGAGGCGATCGCCTCAGGCGGCAGCAGCAGGTAGGGGTAAGAGGGGGCCGGAGAAGGGCCATGGGGAATGAGCGCTTTCATTGTGGCAAAGGTTAAGAAATTGGAGGTGGGGGGGGGGGGGGGGCGCCGTGTCAGTTTTTGCCTCAGACATCAGAAAGGCTAGGTGCACCCCTGATCTGATGGATGAGGCCAGGGTGTGATAGTACCTCATGAGTGGCGTTTGAGGGTCTTCAACTGTTCCTCATCAAACATGGTGAGAACCTTTACTTGAAAGAGGGACCTGGAGACAACCGGCTCTGAGCGACGTGTCTAACCATAAACCTGAAGCGCCTATCTTCTGTTTCCAATTTATTAGGGCAGGGAACATCTGGGTAGTATTTACGGTACATTTACAGTGCAAAGTATTGGATAGGGCAGGAAACATACGCTTTGCTTGCTTTTATTGACCTCCCTCTACAGTATGTCAACATCAGTAAGCAGGTTTTTTTTGGTAGTTATTATCCACAACAGGAACATGCCTATGTGTCTTTTGCAGATAGATTTTTAGTTGGCAAAGTGAATGGGCAAATGTAGTGTCCTATGGTTTGGTTAAAAAAATATATATATACGGTGAACCCCTTAAAGACGGGTCATAACAGTCTGACTGGCAAGACACATTATGTCATTGTATCAAAAGCTCTTCCGTGGTGCAAGTGCTGGAATAACTTGGTCCTTTATTTACAATAATAATTGGAGACTGTAATTGACAAAACGTAAGACTGACTTCATGCCCGTCAATTGCCAAATTTAGGCCTCTTTCACACGAGCGTGACGGATTGGCTCCAGATGCGTTCAGTGAAACTCGCACCATTTTGCAAGCAAGTTCAGTCAGTTTTGTCTGTGATTGCGTTCAGTTCAGTTTTTTTCCACACAGGTGCAATGCGTTTTGCACGCATGTGAGAAAAAACTGAATGTGGTACCCAGACCCGAACCTGGACTTCTTCACTGAAGTTTGGGTTTGGGTTAGGTGTTCTATTCATTTTATTATTTTTGTTATAAAGGAAAATAATAGCATTCTTAGCACAGAATGCTGACTAAAATGTGCCTTGAGAGGTTAAAAAATAAATAAAAAATTAACTCACCTCATCCACTTGTTCGCGCAGCCGGCATAGTCTTCTTTCTTCTTTTTTCAGGACCTGCAATAGGACCTTTGATGACGTGGTGAGCGCGGTGATGTCAGCGCAGGTCCTGCTGAATGAAGATAGAAGATCCTATCTTCATTCAGCAGGACCTGCGCTGATGTCACCGCACTCACCACGTGGTGAGCGCGATTATATCATCAAAGGTCCTTTTGCAGGTCATGAAAGAAGACGATGCCGGCTGCGCGAACAAGTGGATGAGGCGAGTTAATTTTTTTATTTATTTTTTTAAACCCTCAAGGCACATTTTAGTGCCTTTTAACCATGTTATAAGGGAAAATAATACAGTGATTAGACTTTAATGGGGTTGCTCATCCCTATCATCTCTTAGCAACCATGCGTGAAAATCGCACCGCACCCGCTTGCAGATGCTTGCAATTTTCACGCAGCCCCATTCATTTCTATGGGGCCTTCGTTGCGTGAAAAACACAGAATATAGAACATGCGGCGATTTTCACGCAATGCACAACTGATGCGTGAAAATCACCGCTCATCTGAACAGCCACATTGAAGTGAATGGGTCTAGATTCAGTGCGGGTGCAATGCTTTCACCTGACGCATTGCACCCGCGCGAAATTCTCGCCCGTGTGAAAGCGGCCTTAAAGACGCAGAAAGCTCTTGAGCGCAAATTAGAAGCAAGCGATCGGTACAGTTATAGGTTCCAGAGGCAGAACTCTGCTTACATCTGAAGGGTTTGCCAGCAGTTTACTGACTGTTTTGTAAAATCAGACTTGATATATGATATTTCCAGGGAAAAAACACAATTCACCTCTGAAGCAGAGGTACTGTAGAAACCAACTGGATTTTGAGCAGTACATTGAGTCATTCAGACCAGAACAGGTTATGGGGGGTTCAGGTTAATCAGATTTATGATCTATAACATTGTACACATTAACAGCTCAATGGCATAGAAATAAGAATGCTTCCACTGCCTTAGGTCGTCCTCCATCATCCTAGTCTTTGGGGCCTCTCCCTTCCTTTGCCCCCGAAGAGCGAGAGCCACATGGAGGTTTACACACTGCCGTTAGAGAAATGAGGTAGGATCAACCTCAGTCAGGTTCCTTCTCCATAGGGCCCACATGGTGTTTGACTGGAGCTTTTGGGCCCATCATGGGAGATGACTTTGCAGATCCACTCTCCAGCTAAACAAATGTGTACCTTACCTTGTTATTTCTGTACATCCAGGACACATCATCAGTAAGGTCAAATGGGATATTTGTCAGTCAACCCTTAGAAAATAGTAATGGACTGCATCCAACATCATTTCCAAATGGAGATATCTTCTGCTAGATATTTGGGGCCTATTACTGTGTCAGAATCTGGTCTGACCGGAGTATCACCTGGTACCTTGGTGGGCTAGTGTGACCCAGGTTCCATAGAAGCTGCCGGAGACATTATGTACAGTCAGACCACCTCTTTATTCAGACCAGCTTTCAGGCTCCACCATTTATGGACACTGGCCATCATCTTTGAGAGGACAACCTCCACTGTATATAATCTACTCATATATCAGGGAGCCTTATTATCTGTTGAAATCCAAATGCCCGATCCTTATCTCCCCTGCCATCAGGGAAGAGTCAGGAGGCCCCCATACACAGAAGGTTGTCCAGGCCAGCCAACATTTATCTAATGTGGGTGGCCAGCTTTTTTGTTTTTGATCTTCCATATGTAGGTCTTTAGATTTTAGATATGTAACAATAAAGTTATTTAGTTGAGGACCCCTACAGGGATTTTTGTCGGTCCACTGACCGAATTGAGTACTTGTGAAATTATCCTGGGGGGCCCTAAAATTGGGCATTTTTTGTTTTTCCACATGTAGAAGGCACCCCTCTCTTTACTAACTCACCATTTTTTCCCATTTACATTTTGGAAAACACCTATACATAACAATCTTATGAAGAGACCTCTAAAGCTTCATATTAATTTAGACTTCGCCCCCTGCCACGTATTACAGGACCATCCATATGGTTGACTGGAAAAAATAAACACATTTGCCGGTATCATTTCTCTCTCATTCATTATACAGTTAGACTTGGAAAATCGCCAAAAGACCCAGGATCTATGTTTTTCATGCACAATTTCTAATGGGCTCATGTATACAAATCTCCTGGTTGATGTACAGACCAGTTTAATTACAGTTAATTACAGACAATTTGCTGGGAGTGAATGCCCCGAGCGAGTCCTCCTCCACCAGCACTGGGCAGGACACTGATGAATGACTGCTCACTCTCTTGTCATTTCATCAATTACACGGAATTTGTTCCAACACTCAGAACAAAGTGCCAAGTGACCTCTTCGGATTTTCTTCCAGTGTCACTAGACAGGGCCAGGGTTCCTGGCCAAGGAATCCAGAGGGACTCCACACCTCATTTCTTGCTTGAGGAACACTGAATATTTCAACAATACGAAGCAAAGACCGGACGTATGCAGCTCTTGTCCTGGAAAGAAAAGACACTTCTCAGTGCTAGTGAGTGCTATCTGCAACTGCTGCAAGGCCTCTCCGTCAGGGAATCGAACCCCGGTCTCCTGCGTGACAGGTGGGGATACTGCGTCCTCTGCAATTTGATTGACAGGACCACACAGTGAAAACATCATCACACCTGGCCCTGTAAAGTGCAGAGGGCGCGGCAGTTGCAGAGAAAGCAGAGCCTCTAGGTGTAATGGCGACGGCCCCACTGCCCTTAGAAGCTCATTTGCATATATTTAAACATAGTTTTTTTTTTTTTTTTTTCATCATTTCTTTTTTATTCAATTTATATTCCATTTGTATTTATTTGTCTGTTTTTATTCTATTTTTTTTATTATTTATTTAATTTTCATAGCCAAAAAAGCATGACAATAGGTTACAGTGTATAATGTAACATGGAGTAAGGTACATAATATTTGATAGCATAAGAATCGTGTATATATAGAGGAGGCAAACACATCAGTGACCGACAAGAGCCGGTTGAATACATCATGAGATAAAGCTGACTATGTTCATTACGGGCTATATTCAGGAAGTGCTCTCCAATCAGGTTTAAAAGCATACGCATGTGTACGGGCTTATATAAGCTTAAAAGGCAGGAGTACTGTATGGACTATGATAATAGTACACCAGGAATATCACAAGAGGATGTAGGCGACAACAAAAAGAGCGGCCATCAACAAAAGAGGCATAGATGCTCTTGGAGTAGAGATGTGACTAAGTGTGACTGGAAAATCTAAAATTGGACCAAAGTGACCAGCGCTTCAAGAAAGCAGGGTGTGTACGGGATTCCCAAGAGGATAGCGCCTCAAAACGATAGAGCTGATCCACCTTAAGCTTCCATTGTTCAATGGTTGGTAATGAGGTCTAAACATTGTTTTTCTAATCAATGCGGGCACTTATGAACATGGGACCAACACAGATGTCTTCAGCTGCCAAGCGCACATGTAACAGGTGAGCCAGTGTCCTAGGGACAAAACTGCTGACAGATGCCCTTTAATCATGACTTATGTACATAGGAGCAAAATACAGCACTGGTCATCCACTGGTTATCAGAGGGTAACCAAAATGGGCGATTCCTGAATGGAATAGTTAGTACTCTGCAAAACAAAAGGGTGTGAAATCTGCAGCCCGGATGCCTTGATCAGGGCACTACTGAAAATAACTGCAGAAAATAATAGCAAATATAAAAATAAGCTCAGAGGGACAGTGATAAAGGCATGAGCCACCGGAGAAATAATGATTAAATGTGGCCATGAGCCCAGCTATACTGTAAGAGGATGGAGATTACAATGATTAGCTAGCTCTATGATGGTCTGGTAGATAAGTTGATTGCAATTATGGATATGCTGTAAATTCCAACACAAAAACATCGGAAAAAAAATGTAATTGCAACATAAATGTAAGATCACGTCTAGAATTTCACATTAGAGGAAACTTAGCTTCCCATTATAATTACTCATTATGGAGACCTCCCGACTTCCTGAACTGCTTTTAGAAGCTGATCAAGAATGTCCAAGACTATTTAGGCCACAAGAACTGCAGGGAGATGTAAGCCTATAGCAATGGATATCCTGGGCGAGGACCACAAAGCAGGGGCATGCAGTACTGATAACATAGACCTGCCTCTTCCTACACCTGGACACCCCCATAAGAAATATCTGAACCCCAGGACAGGCCAATAACTCTCTATTATGTCTATTAACCCCCATCTTGGAAAAGGTGAGGTATAAGCATCTTTATATACATCCCCCCCCCATGTCCACCAAGTTCATGGGCTCTGCATTTATACAAAATGAAGGGCACTGTGTTGGCGCGCACACCGCTGCCTTTCCGAACCCTTTCCTTTTATAAACATAATAGCACAATACAGCGACTGGTTGGAAGCAAGTGGTTGTCATCCCACAGGTCTGTTGGGTTCCCCGATTTGCCTAGTACCTACAGCACTACCCTGAAGGTGGCTGCGGTCAACTGGGAGGAAGGAATATCAAATGTTACAAAAAGAGAACAGAGTAGGTGATAGGAGTGAGGAATTCCCCCAAGTCTGCAAAAGGTCATTCTTGTCTGATCTTTATAGAACTGGGACTGGATGAAGCGCAATAGACCGCTCCTGGATTACTAAAAAGAGCTGATGCTCACGCATTTCATGGCTGCTGTGATTACAGTCCTGCAGAAGACAGATTTGTATTAGATCTGATTAATAGTGATCTGCCAAAGACTGGAAACAATTGGAACGCTCACCCTACGCGCTGACGTCTCTCCATCCTCCACCGGGCCTAATAGTTCTATGATATGTGAGCAAACCTAGCATTAGTGGTCAGATAATCCAATCAAGTTATTTCATCCAATTCTTTTTAAACATTGTACAGATCCTATAATTTGCAGGAAAATGAAAAAGATAAATTATAATATAGCTGAAGCAACTTCTTTCTGTTCTGTAAGACGTTACACTGTCTTCAAATCTTAATTATGTCTTCATATTGGTTTCCACCATATCCCTGATCCCAGGACAAGAAGGTCCTGCACTTGGAAACCTGACTGCCCTTTAAAGAGGTAAGTCTGGTTTAGAAGACCCTTTTCTAACCGGATAATTACTAAGTGCTGTACATGCACGGCCGCTGGTGCTGGGCTTTAATCCGGAGCGCTGTACATGTACCTCTTACACTTTAGAAGAGGCACCTTAGAGGCCTGACGGTCAGTGACAACCGGGGGGAGAAGACAGAAGTGGTTTCTCTCTGCTTCTAATCTTCTTTCTTCTGTACATAGCACGCTATGCAGTAAATAGAGGAAGCGACTATTGGACCCAGCCAGCACGTGATCGCTGTATGTCTCAGGTATATCTGCATTTGTGATTTATACTATCATGCCTGAACATCTTTACTACTTTTTAGTGTTTTTGGCACTACAACTTTTTTGGACACCGACATTGACTTAGTGGTGGTTTCTATCCCTGGTTAGGGCCATCTAGGAGGTTGCCGATGGTGGCTATTCTGTTTTTAGCTAGGGCTTTATAGGACAGGGAGAGTCTATAGGGTGAGTGTCCCTTTCAAGACTGACCTACCCCTGTAGCCTGATATTACATTTTTGGGGATTATCTTACTGGATAAGAAGTAAAGGTTACGTTTTATGTGGTGGTGGTTCTGTGACTTTGATGTTTGACTGCACTACTACCACTATCAGACTCCTCGATGGCTGACTGGTCAGACCTGTGATAAACTGGTCAATAAATGGTAAATATCCTATTAAGGAACTCTGAGTTAATAGTGGGTGCCACCTTTCAGAACCCTCATCTATTAGCCATATCAAAGAGAAACTACAAAGAACGGCTCTTGCACTGGAGGGCCCATACATTACACAGCTAGGTCCATTGATTTTAAAGGAAACAGTGTAATTCTCCATTTCCCCTGTGGTGGCGCTGCAGGAAAATTTAATACTTGCAGCCAGACTCGGACACACCACTCTGTGGTCAGCTTATCGAACAGAAACCCTTCTAACAAAAGGGCATTGTCCAGTGGGGATAACCCATCTAAGTTGGTTCTTCACTGCTTGCTCGCAATGCTAATTCTGGTGTCAGAGGCTGCAGGGAACAGCTGATCGGGGGGGGGGGGGGGGGGGGGGGCGTCAGACTCTCACCAATGCTATATTAATTAACTATCCTGAGGATAGCTCCTCAATATCAGCTGCTTAAAAAAAAAAGCATTTCATTTTACGGTAGCGGTCACAACTGATAAGGTGAATGTTGTCACCCCTCCCCTCAAAAATCGAAAGCAGCAGAGCTATTAGGTGCTGATTTTCCAGATGAATATAAAACATGACGGGATGTAACATGAAGGAGGAGGCAATCTATAATAACCATTTTATGATGAGGAAGGAATTTATCTTCGTAAAAACATGCATTTCTAACCCGCTATCAAAGTCATTCACGGTTCCAGCTGCAAACAATTCTGCTGATACATGTACAAGGCAATTCCCGAGCACATGGAAAATAACATTTACCACCATTACACTGATGAAATACATCTTGCTACATATGAAACCGACAGATAACATGTCTCCAGATTTGATACCATCTGTGTATATATACACAGCATAGGACAGCCCTGACTTTCAGACCCCGAAAGGTTGTTCACTGGGTCACGTGATGCAGGCTCGGACAGGTGAATCCCCCGGTGGGCCCCCGAGCAACATGGGCCCCTAGTCCCCCACCCCCTGCACAAGTGGTACATTACTGCACTACATACATATCTTCAATGTACAGCACCTCCACCAGCCTGTGTTCATATAAAAAACTTGATAGGAGTATTAAAAAAAACCTCCCTGGTTTATTATTATAGACACAATCAGAGTTGAGATGTCTAGGTATAGAGGAAAGCTGCCAGTGTCCTCCTTTCCCCAGGACCTACCTTCTCAAAGTTGGTCATTTGGTGGCATCTTGCTGCTGTGTGCGCAGGTAAAATTTCAATGTATCCTTTATTGTCACTGTACAATACAATGTAATACAATGTACAATACAATGAAATGTTGTTTGGAGCAATCCTAGATGCCACGGACAGAGGAACAAGAACTGACATTTAAACGGTGGGCCCCCAAAATAAATTCTACTGGCACCCCAGTCCGACACCGACGTGATGCTTAGAGAACACGTCACCGCTGCAGCAGCACATGTGAACCCCATCCACTTTGGAAGTTGACATGCAGAGAACTGGAGCGTGGCAACCTCAAGGAGCCAGAACACAGCGATGGGGAGCAGGTAAGTATGCTTCCCTCCACAGGTGTGGCGGGGAGGGGGGCTGCAGAAAATTGTTTCAAAGCTGGGCGACCCCTTTATATCTGCAGTGTTATTTCATGGTAGAAAAACAAAATGGTAAAATGGTAGAAATGTGGTCAAAGGGTGGCAATGGTGCCATTCCAAACTCCTAGAATAAGTCCAGATGCTGTGGATAATTTCTAATGCGCTGTTTGCTCTTAGTCCACAGCAAATTGGCATCAAATGAGACCCACCGGACTGCAGAAATTGTTGTTGCCTTTCTTAGGAGACGGCACAGTGGACACGGAGGCTCAGTGGTTAGCACAGGTGCCTTGCAGCGCTGGAGTCCTAGTTTTAAATCCGACCAAGGACAACAGCTGCATGGAGTTTGTATGATCTCCCCGTGTTTGGGTGAGTTTCCTCCAGGTTCTCCGGTTTCCTTCCACACTCCAAACACATACTGATAGGGACCTTATTTTTTGAGCCCCATTGGGGACAGGGTAATGTTAATGTCTGTAAAGTGCTGCAGAATATATCAGCACTAGATAAGTGCAGAAAATAAATAAATACATTTTAGACCCCCCCACCCCTTCCCCTTCATTTCTATAGACAGTTTGATCAAATTTTTAGGTCCTTGTTTTGTGAAATAATTGATTTTAACATAAAATGTTACACTTCTTTACTGGGTAATTAAAGAAATCTGATGAAAGCCTTTAAGGCTACATGCACACGACGCGCTCCCAGCATGAGTGAATGAATGAAGAGAGGAGCGACTGCCTCTGCACGTGAAATTGGCTAAGGTGAGTATTTTTTTTTTACCCCTAAAAGCCCATATTATTCTAGTGTACCTGTTTTTTTAACGGCCATTAGATGGGTGCATTCCTGTCTAAGCGGCCGTTAAAAACGGTCCCATTGATTTCAATGGGGTCTGTCTGGCCGTGAAAACAGGCAAAAATAGGACATGTGAATAATCCCTTAGACTATCATTGATGCTAAAAAATGACTGTGTGAAGGCCATTACTTAAAACACGGCCATTTTTTACTGTTGTGTGCATGCACCCTTATTCTTCAAGAGGTTGTCATCTGCCGAGAGCTGATCCCTCAATTAAGCACAGCTTGAAAAAGCAGTCAAGTGATGAGAATTTAATCCTGAGCTAATGAGGTGATAATAACTAGTATAATATTTAATGGGAGGTTTAATGGGTAAAACGACCCATACCATAAAAAAAAAAAAAAAAGACACTTAAAAAAGGAGCCAAGTCTAGGCATGGGGAATTCTTCATAAATGGTGTTTAATCCGTGGACCTGCAGGTTCATGCTACCTTAACATCCCTCTCAAAATGTCAAGCGGGGGCACTGGGCTCTTCCACTGATCTCAAGGTCAGTCAAACTAATTGTATTAGTTGCTTAGCAAGTCCCTAATATTAAAATTAGGACTCAGATATACCTCTGAATCAAGAACAGGAATGCTGAGAGTGAGATGGCTGTCTACGCTATGATTAAAACGTATTTTTCTTCCTCCTAGGCCAAATTCCCACGAGCGTATTCAGTATGGGAAACACGCTGTGCATGAAAGCCGTGTTTCCTGCACTAAATACTGCTCCTCTGATGTCAACTCACAGCATCATAATGATCTATAATGCTGTGTGTTCCTTCCTTAACGCTGGGTCTTCTGCACTGTAGTCATGGCATTCAATAGACCTGCTGTCAAGCAGGAAGTAGGAACACACAGCATTATAGATCATTATGATGCTCTGAGTTCGCATCCCACAGTGTTCAGTCTGGGAAATGCAAGCGTGTTTCCCGGAGTGAATACCCTCATGTGAAATTCACCAATAGAAAACATCTATAGAAGCCACAATCCAAATTTTGCAAGAATCTTAAAGTTACCGTAGTTTATCAAAACTGCAAACCATCAAGGGAAGACTGTCTCCTGTCCCTCTGTGCGGCTATACCCTAAATCTACATTTTTTTTTCAATATTCCTATTATATAATAAAACACAACCCTAAGTTTTTGGATATAATTTGTTAGAACGGACCATAAAATCTCGAATTCTGGCGATCTGGATATACACTGTTGCTGGCTGCCGGCACGGCCGCCTAATTCCAAGACGGGACACCTGTAGCTCTAGTGCTTTGTTTTACTGCAATTATCTATAAACCAATCTACAAAGAAATTCCTATTCATGTTGGAGCCAGAGTGGTGTTATTTCTCCACTTCCAAACATTGCGCTACTTGTGCCCCGCTCCCAGCCGTGCTTTTTCCATCTAATCTTTTCTAAAACCGGCAAAATATTTATTTTCCCACCAATACCTCCTGCCCTTAAACTCTGCAGGACGCCATTGTCAGAAAAATGGATTAATCTGAAAGGGGCGATGCGGGAGCGTCATGAAAGCAGCACACACTCACGTCCATTAACCTTTTTGAGTCTGTGTCGGATAAAAACGTAGGGGTTAATCTGCCTTGTGAAGTGAACACAGCAAACGGTTCCAGCCCCTTGGATTAAATCAGAATTCAGTCCATGAAGATAAAAGGAAACACATTCTCAATGTGGTTTAGATAGTTGTCAGAAATGACCTCAATCAATATTTGGATACTAACGGCTTGCCCTCACGAAACGGATCATATCTATGAGAAGCAGTAAGGATAACCAGATTCTTCACCTCAAAGTTTTACAAAAACATGCTTAAGATGACAGTAAGACACAGTGCACAGTAGGTCCTACCAAGCCTCCTCATCTGTTCTCTGCCCTGGCACCCATGATAACTTGCCAATCTCAGCCTGAAGAATTATCTAGATTTCTGTAACAAAAAAATTGAGCGAAGAATCTCATTAAAAGGGGATGTTCAGGTTAAAATGTCTAATAGCAGAGGATATAATAAACTGTTAAAAAATAACAATCACTTGCTAAATCCTCCATCGCTCCATTGATCCCTGCCGGTCTTTGTTTACAAGCCGTATACCCATGCCATGGCCTCAGTGGTTTCCGGTCATACATGCAGACATCATAACTCCTGCTGTTAGACATATTTTTTAAATCATGGACAACCCCATTAAATTATCTGTCCAGGACAACATCTGCATGAACTCTAGGTATATGTTCCTATGATATCCAGAGACAGTCTCATTCCAAAAATTCTCATATGTGGTTTGAAAAAGTTGCTGGATTATCAATGTTCTGGTCTATCAGTCAAGGAATGGCTTTATTCTGGAGAAGTGTCAGGATAATTTCATGCAGCTTTTGAAGGTCTGGCACCCAATGACCCATAATCACAACACACTGGACCAGTGAGCGTTACTGAATGATGGAGGTTGGATTTTTACCCCACTTTTTAGGCTTCATACCCATAATAACTAAGTTTCAGTCTTATCTGCACAAGTTTCCACCCTTAAGACCTTGATCATTTTCCAGTAGTGGACGGGTTAATTCCTATACTTGTCTTCTCAACCAAACATCAGAAGCTTGTGCCCATTAGTCACTCTTGCCGACATAAAAAGTGCCCTTTGCTCCCACCAATGGTGGGTTTTGTACTGGGGAGGATGAATATTCATGAGCGTGCAGTGGAAGTTTGGGAACACAACAAGAGCCCTTGATGGACACAAATAGACCTGACACCATCACATGGGAGAAGAAAACCGACATGGTGAACACATGCAGACCTATTATAACGGCTCGTCATCGTCACTGCTCAGAAATGTTGGGGTGAGGAGACGTGAAGGGGCAGTAGGTGTACGGTAGGATTAACCCTTTTACTGGATCATGGGTGACTTATCATGGATATTTATAAAGCAGCCTAGAAACATCCACATTTCTGTTCCGATTCCTTTCATAGCATATCCTTTTTACCAGAGTGTAACTAGAAAAGGCTGGGCAACATGGCAAATTTTTGAATGCCTCCCCCCACCTGTGGCTAGTCAAGACCACCCAAGCTCACCATACAACCCCCCAACCTCCAAAAAAATGCTTACTAGCGCCGGAAAGGAAGAGAAGACAAGGGATTACGTTACAGCATGTCTCCCGAGCCCTCAGTGCCCCCTTAAGAGCCCTACACAGTAGTTATTCCCTCTTCAGAGTAGAGTGCTGCCGTAGTGCACCCACAAGGTGGTTATGCCCCCTTAGTGACCCCACAAAGTAATCCTACCACACTAGAATGCCTTCCTTAGTGCCCTCACACAGTATTTATGTCCCCTTAGTGCCCTCACACAGTAGTGAAGCCACTGTAGTGGTAATAAAATGAATAGATAATAGAATGATCCCCGGCTTGGGCACTCTCCTACTCATGCCAGCCAGTGCAATGACATCACTGCATCACATCTGCTGTTGGGGAGAGTACAAGGTGGGGAATGAGGGGGTCCCGAGTCCCCTGTTCCAACTGCATTGACGAGGAGTTTAAACGGAGCGGTGGCTAAGCGTACCCGCTGCCACTCTGTTCAAAGTCTATGGGACTCACAGAAATAGCCAAGCGTTGGACTGAGTTTCTATTCTAGATCTACCACCACACCATTCAAACTCAGCAGCGAGGATGAACAGGGGTTTCAGGACCCCCTTTAAAAAGATCAGTGGTGGTCCCACCTGTCAAACACTTATCACCTATCCACACAGGTGATAAATATCTATTGTGACTTTAACCTCTGGTTCTGGCTCGATACGTAGGAAATGGTAGGAGATGCCAGCTCAGCCAGTCACTGTCGATAGTGGTGGCCCGCCTCAGCCAGTAATTAGCTGCGCAGGCATCTCCAGGCATTTCCTGCGTGTCGAGCCTGGACCAGAAAGTGAAGACCATTGAAGATCCAGTCAGAACAGCAGTGGCAGGGGATTGGTGAAGAGAAGTAGGTTCTGGACAAACCCTTTAAATATATGAATTTGTGAAAGGAAACAGAGGATTTGGAGCTCAGTTTTTTAAAAATTTGATCCAACCTCTACAAAGATATTCTGTGCAATTAATAATTCTGGAATTCTAGAATTTATTGTACTTATCGTAATAATCTAACACAGGCATGGCCAACCTGTGGCTCTCCAGCTGTTGTAAAACTACAACTCTCACCATGCCCTGCTGTAGGCTCATATCTGTAGACTGTATGGGCATGATGGAAGTTGTAGTTTTGCAACAGCTGGAGTGCCTCAGGTTGGCCATCCCTAATCTAACAAGATGTGTGTCAATGTGTGAACTATTGGTGTCCATGCTCATACATGATCTGTGATTATCTGTAGGGGGCGCCTCTCTCTACTGTATCCCATCGCCCCCCACATTTACCTCAAAGTTTTTTCTGCAAGTTAGGCCTCATTCACACGTCAGTGTTTTCCCATCAGTGAATGTGAGCCAAAACCAGGATTGAAGCGTCCACAGACATAAGGTAAAGATCTGCACCTGTTCTGTGTTTAGAGCCACACCATGTTTTGGATCAAAATCACTGACCGAACACTGACGTGTGAATGAGGCTTTACTGTTACAAGAGTGAATGGAAAAACACAGCTAGTTCTAACAATGCGTGTAACGAGCTGACACGGGCAGGACGAGGCATGTGCAGCTTACAATCATGGCACAGATTCTACTTTGGATGCAGACCTGGGCACCAAGATCTGATTTTCCATAAGTGTTCCCACCCTGACATGGAAACAATGGATTTCTAGTCCTGAAACTGCTGGTTCTGGTCTTCAATACAAATTGCTGCTGGCCTGATGCGGTCATACCCTCCAACACATCATCAGAGACTTCTAAAATAACAGGAACAAATCTCTGAACTGCCCTCAGAAACCAATCTGAGCTTTCTCAAATAGGAATACAACCAAGGACATAAAAATAATAAATTGTGCAATATGATATTCTTGAGAAAGGAGCATAAATGTCTCCAACATGACCACCAGAGGATTGTGGTACTGTCCAAAGGTTCAGCTCTGGAATCAAGATATTCACACATCAATGTTGTCTGAAAAAGAAGATATATGAGACCTACTGTAGATTTAAAGAGGTTCTCATCACAGACAAACCCTTTTAACATGGGAGTCGCAACACTGATCCACCTAATGAGCTTCCCAGCACATTGTCGGGGGAAGGTCCTATCCCCTGATCACGTGGCGCCCATCAAGATAAATGGATAGTCCGAGCACATGAGAGTGTTTGTAAGTAGTTCTTGATTAAAGGAGCTGTCCAGGATTTTGATTCTGATTGTTTAATCTCAGGGAAGAACATCGGTGAGGGTCTGACACCCTGCAGATCAGCCGTTTCAGCATAGTTCTGGTGTTTGAAGACAGCACTAGAAATACACAACTCTGTTCACTGTGTAGTGGATGGAGCTGGTTACTTCAGCACTGCTCCCACTGAGATCAATGGAAAAAGTTCAATTTCCAGCATCGGAGCGATACTGAAACAGCTAAGGATAGGCCATCAATAACAAAGTCCTGAATTACTCCTTTAAAGGGCACCCACCAAGTGCGGGACCTCCTCCCTGATGTCCATAAGCCTAAATGGGGCAAATAACTAAGAGATGTCCAAATTGGTGGTAACCCCTTTAACTTACTTTCTATGCAACAATAAAAGTAGCCATATCTTAGTATAGACCATTTTTTATTTTTTGGAGGAAAACACAAAAATAAAAGATACCAAAACCTCATCCCATCTTTATAGTTTGGGGATCCGTTGCTCCTAAGGGCTTGGAGGCCTTGCAGTCTTTGAAGGAACAATGAATTCTGACGATGGGTGATACAACAAAACAATGACCCAAAGCACACAAGTTAGAATCCGAACAGGAACCCTATTGAGAAGCTGTGGCATGGCCTGAAAAGGGCTGTGCATGTAAGACATCCCAGAACTACCGATGAAATAAAACACATGTGTAGGGAGGATTGGACCAAAAATCCACCTCAATGTTGTGCAAATCTTATTTGCAGCTAAAGAGAACGTTTGCTCAAGGTGATCACTACTAAAGGAGGAATCTACGAGTTATTAAATTCAAGAGTTCACTCACCCTTTCTGCCCTGTGGAAGTTTACAAGTGCATAATAAAAGACATAACACAGTTTCATTAGATTGGGTTACTCTAAAATTGTGATTTCGATAGTAATCCATGCAGAAATCTGGGTAATTCCAAAGGTTTCACGTACTTTAAAAAAAAAATGGTTATATATGATACGGTTTGGCAATTGTGGCCATTTCAAGCTAAAGACTGGAAGGATGACCCATATGACGCCATATCAAAATGTCCATAACCAGGAGATATTATTGAATATAATGAAGCAGTTCAATGTGAACCTTTGAAAACTGAGAAAGACTACCTCATTTGTGTGCACCCCACCACCACGTAACAAGACGATGGTCGCTTTTGGAATTTTTAGGTCCCATTGAACAATTACCACAGCTGTCTAGGTCTGTTCTTTCATACTGTACCCAATTCATTAATAAGAAAAAAATAAATCTTTGTGCAGTCTGTGCTAAGCTGCCAAGACTCACACTGTGCTAAACCAACCATTGATGACCCAAAATACATCGAAGAGTGCCAAGGTTTTGAAAAGAAAAGGAAGCATGAGCAAGAACAGGACAATAAGCACTTTAACTAGGACATTGGGTCTGAAAGAAAACCAGAACCTCAGTCGGATTACACAGCAAAATATAACTTTCCTGTGCTTGGCATGGGAAACCTAGAGAACTTTCGAAACAGTTCAGAGGAGAGTCTACCTTACCACGATACTGTTACAGTCCCTGGCTTCCACCCTTCACTAAAAACAAATCACATTTTCTTGAAACTCAGCCTTCTGGAATTTGCTCAAATCAACGACACTTAAGTGTGTTTCTTCTGTCAACAATCGGGTAGCTAGTAATGCAACCAAACAAATGAACCAAGGACTAAACTTTACCCTGGCAACAGGCAAGTCTGATGGTCCACTGTGGCTTCATAACTCATCCTGAAATAGGCTTGAGCTACTTCCTAAAAGGGCTGCACTCAGTGGTTTAAAATCTAATTTGCTGCTCATTTCCTTAATTGCTTCAATAACTATGATTTATGGCATTTGTATGGATAATTAAACCTGCATTAAATTAGATGGCTGCTACATGTAAAGTTTTGCTTATCCTGCTGTGTAGCAACCGGCTTGTTTATGGTCTACACAAATTCGGTGACTCTGCAAAGTCTCCTGGGGGCAGACTGGGCTTTCTTATGCCGACACTGGTGTTATGGAAAAGTCTGATTCATAACTACCCATTTCCCTTATAGTGGAAGGAACTCCCAAAAAATGTTTCAGTTCCAGTAAAAATCTGATTTATGCCAATATAGCGCGCACGCAGCATGAAATGGACTTTGCTGAGGAATATTACATTACAGCAGACCATTACAACAACCTGCAACATGCACTTATGACCATGGTGATTATTTTATCATACAGTTTGGTAGTCTTATTTATAAAAATGCTAATAACTACAGCATATAATATACATACTGAGTAAATAAGATGGCCAAACATTCCCTTATACTCCTAAAGGCGTTGTCTACCTTTGCTGTGTTTTTTTTAGCCCCCCCCCCCCCCCCATCAGGACTGTGCAGTCGTGCAGTCTGAGTTAAAGTTAGCTTTAGGTGGAGTTGGAGTCAATAGTAATGCACTAACTCCAGCTTTAAAAACAATATTTTCTGTTATTTTTATTGCGTAATTAATTTTTAACTTTCATATACATTTAGAAAAGTTTAGAAATGTTAAACATAAATATTTTATTTTCTATCAATCTAAGGCCATTATTTATTAAAGACAGTGATGAACATAGTGTTCTAGTGGGGATAGATAATCAGTTCTCACCTCTCCTGTGTTCTCCCCTGTCCATATACTATAAGCAGTTTTAAGCAGGGTGTTCTAGTGGTGATAATCAGTTCTCACTTCTCCTGTGTTCTCTTCTGTCCTTATATGATAAACAGTGATAAGCAGGGTGTTCTAGAGGTAATAGATAATCAGTTCTCACCTCTTGTGTGTTTGTCATCCCCTTATACTATAAACAGTGATAAGCAGGGTGTTCAAGCTGTGATAGATCATCACTTCTCACCTCTCCTGTATTCTCCCCTGTCCTTTATAGTATAAACAGGCATAAGCAGGCTGTTCTAGTAGTGATAGATAATCAGTTCTCAACTCCCCGTGTTTTCTCCTGTCATTACACGATAAACAGTGATAAGCAGGGTGTTCTAGTGGTGATAGATAATCAGTTCTCAACTCTCCTGTGTTCTCTCCAGTCCTTACACGATAAACAGTGATAAGCAGGGTGTTCTGGTGGTGATAGATAATCAGTTCTCACCTCTCCTGTCCTTATACAATAAACAGTGATACGCAAGCTGTTCTAGTGGTTATAGATAATAAGTTCTCACCTCTCTTGTGTTTTCTCCTGTATTTTATACTATAAACAGTGATAAGCAGGGTATTCTAACGGCGAGATACAGTTGAAACCAGAAGTTTTTCATACACTATATAAAAAGACACATATGCATGTTTTTCTCAATATCTGACATGAAATCAGAATAAACCTTTCCTGTCTTTGGTTAATTAGGATTACCATAATTATTATTTGCCAAATGCCAGAATAATGAGAGAGAGAGAATGTTTTAAGGCATTTTTATTACTTTCTGCAATGTCAAAAGTTTACATACACCAAGATTACTATGCCTTTAAACAATCCTGGACTGCCCATATGATTATGTCATGTGTTTGGAAGCTTATGGTAGGTTTGTTGGCAACATCTGAGTTAATTAGAGACACACCTGTGGATGTATTTAAATGCACACCTGAAGCTCACTGCTTCTATCTGTAGCATCATGGGAAATTCTAAAGAAATCAGGCGAGATATCAGGAAGAAAATTGTGGACTTGCACAAGTCTGGCTCAATCTTTGGTGCATTTTCATAATACCTGAAGGTGCCTCGTTCATCTGTACAAACAATTATATGCACGTACAAACAAGATGGGAATCTCCAGCCATCATACCGCTCAGGAAGGAGACGGGTTCTGTATCCCAGAGATGAACGTGCTTTGGTCCTACATGTGCATATCAACCCAAGAACAAAAGCAAAAGACCTTGTGAAGATGATGGCAGAAGCTGGTAAGATTGTGTCACTATCCACAGTGAAACGAGTACTGTATCAACATGGGCTGAAAGGCCACTCTGTCAGGAAGAAGCCATTACTCCAAAAGAAACATAAAAAAGCCAGATTAATGTTTGAAAATGCAAACAAGAACAAAGACCTACATTTTTGGAGACATGTCCTGTGGTTTGACAAAACTAAAATTGAACTTTTTGGCCATAATGACCATCGAGGAAAAAGGGTAAAGCTTGGAAGCCTAAGAACACCATCCCAACTGTGAAATACTGGGGTGGCAGGATCATGTTGTGGGGTTGATTTGCTGCAGAAGGGACTGGTGCACTTCACAAAATAGATGGCATCATGAGGAAAGAAGATTATGTGGAAATACTGAAGCAACATCTCAAGACATCAGCCAGGAAGTTAAAGCTTGGGCGGAAATGGGTCTTCCAAATGGACAAACTGGTTACAAAGTGGCTTAAGCATAACAAAGTCAATGTTTTGGAGTGGCCATCACAAAGCCCTGATCTCAATTCTATTGAAAATTTATGGGCAAAGCTGAAAAGGCAGGTGCGAGCAAGGCGACCAAACATGGCTCATTTACACCAGTTTTGTCAGGCGGAATGGGCCCAAAATTCCAACCAACTATTGTGAGAAGCTTGTGGAAGGATATCCAAAACGTTTGATCCAAGTCATACAGTTTAAGGGCAATGGTACCAAATATTAAAGAAATGTATGTAAACTTTTGACTTTGCAGAAAGTAATAAAATGCCTTAAAACATCCTCTCTCTCATTATTCTGGCATTTGGCAAATAATAATAATTACGGTAATCCTAATTGACCAAAAACAGGAAAGGTTTATTCTGATTTCATGTCAGATATTGAGAAAAACATGCATATCTGTATTTTTATATAGTGTATGTAAACTTCTGGTTTCAACTGTATATATGAAGTATGTTCGTGATGCTCGAAGGCCCTTGGTTACAATGCCTGACACTGTGCTGCACATGCCCAGTAGTGAAAATCAGAGAAGGAAGTTCACTAATAGGCATGCCTGCAGTCATCTCAGAACTGCTGGACAGAACAGCAACACAGTATTAACCTCTTGGGGACACAGGGCATACAGGTACGCCCTGATGTCCCGGTACTTAAGGACACAGGGCGTACAGGCATGGCAGGCGGTGATCGGAACAGAGTGCCTGCTTAAATAATTCAGCAGGCACTCTGTGACAATGCCGAGGGGGGTCCTGTGCCCCCCCTCCGTATCGGCGATCGCTGCAAACGCTACAGCGCTTTCGGAAGTTTCTGATCCCCACGATCATCCGCCCGCCCCCTCTCTCATTTCCAGGATGGCCGAGCGGTTAGCAGAGTATCACCACATTGCTGACACTCTACTTGTTTAACCCCTCCATGCCGCGGTCCGTAGGGACAGCTGTATGGAAGGGGTTAACTGGGAGGGAGCTCCCCATCACCTCCCTCCCCATCACCCGCTGCTCTGTTGTGGCAGCGGGTGATGGTTACCATGGCAACTGGACGCCTTCACAGGCTTCCGGCTTGCCATAGTAAGAGTAAGTCTGATCAGACTAAGTGTAAAGTGAAAAAACAGTACAGTACACTGTATTATACAGACATCAGACCCACTAGATCTTCAAGAACCAAGTGCGTCTGGTTCCAAAAAATAAAATAAAAGAAGTGAAAAAAAAAAAAAATATGCACTACACATGTTTTATATCACCGCGTCCATAATGACCTGATCTATGAAACGGTCATGTTACTTTCCCCGGACGGTGAACGCCATTAAAAAAAATAATAATAAAAAAAATAATGATGAAATTGAAATTTTGCCCACCTTACTTCCCAAAAAAAGGTAATAAAAGTGATCAAAAAAGTCATATGTATGCCAAAATTGTACCAATCAAATCGGCACCTCATCCCGCAAAAAATGAGCCGCTACATGAGATTTTTTTTTGGGGGGACGTTAAATGGCTTTTAAGTTTAGAAGCAAATCTTGAAATTTTTCAGATAATTTCCAAAACCCACTTTTTAAGGACCAGTTCATGTCTGAATTCACTTTGTGAGGCTTACATAATAGAAACCACCCATAAATGACCCCTCAAGGTACTCAAAACTGATTTTACAAACTTTGTTAACCCTTTAGGTGTTCCACAAGAGTTATTGGCAAATGGAGATTAGATTTCCAAATTTCTATTTTTTTGTTACCTTGCCTCAAAAAAGCAACCAAAAATCATATTTACCCTAAAATAGTACTAACAAAACTGCCACCTTATCCCGTAGATTTCAAAATGGAGTCACTTTTTTGGAGTTTCTACTGTAGGGGTGCATCAGGGGGGCTTCAAATGGGACATGGTTTAAAAAAAACAAAAAAAAACAAAAAAAAAACAGCAAAATCTGCTTTCCAAAAACCATATGGCGTTCCCTTCCTTCTGTGCCCTGTCGTGTGCCCCTACAGCAGTTTACAACCACATATTGGGTGTTTCTGAAAATTACAGAATCAAGGCAATAAATATTGAGTTTTGTTTGGCTGTTAACCCTTGCTTTGTTACTGGAAAAAATGGATTAAAATGGAAAATTTTCCCAAAATTTTAAATTCTGAAATGTTATCTCCATTTGCCATTAACTCTTGTGGAACACCTAAAGGGTTAACAAAGTTTGTAAAATCAGTTTTGAATACCTTGAGGGGTGTAGTTTCTAGAATGGGGTCATTTTTGGGTGATTTCTATTATGTAAGCCTCACAAAGTGACTTCAGACCTGAACTGGTCCTTAAAAAGTGTGTTTTGGAAAAATTTTAAAAAATTTCAAGATTTGCTTCTAAACTTCTAAGCCTTGTAACATTCCCCCCCCTCCCCAAAAAAAATGTCATTCCCAAAATGATCCAAACATGAAGTAGACATATGGAGAATGTAAATTAATAACTATTTTTGGAGGCATTACTATGTATTACAGAAGTAGAGAAATTGAAACTTGGAAATTTGCTAATTTTTCAAAAATGTTGGTAAATTTGGTATTTTTTCTTATAAATAAAAATGCATTTTTCTAACTCCATTTTACCAGTGTCGTGAAGTACAATATGTGACGAAAAAACAATCTCAGAATGGCCTGGGTAAGTAAAAGCGTTTTAAAGTTATTCACACAAAGTGACACTGGTCAGATTTGCAAAAAATGGCCTGGTCCTTAAGGTGAAAGTGAGCCCGGTCCTTAAGGGGTTAAAGAGGACCTTTCATCAGTTCTGACATAGGCTAATTATGGAATTACCTTGTAGGGCGGCCCCCACTGTTGCCATGGGTGTTTATTTTTTTTCACCCAACAACCCCCAGCCCCCACCAGCTCCTTGTCCCTAGCTGTGAGCGGTCTGTTCTGATTGGATCACGCTCACAGCCAGTGAGAAGGAGACACCCACAGCAGAAGACTGCGTCTCCGCCCCGTTGCGAAGTTACAGCTCATTACAATACAGCGCGCCAAAATATCGCGCACAGCGGACAAACGGTGTTGGGGGGGGGGGGGGTTGAAAAAAAAAACTAAACACCCATGGCATCAGTGGGAGCCGCCCTACAAGGTAATACCATAATAGAATGGAATAAAAAATTTGTACTTTTAATTATAAAAATATTTTTATTAATGACACAAAAACAAGACGGACCTTCTGTACCGATAGGAATTAAAATATCTTAAAATATTTTGGAAAAGTATGCTAGAGTATATGGTCACAGATAGAGGATAATCCTTTCTTTGGGCATAGCGTAAATTGATGTAATATATATCTTAATGATGATGTAGGTTATCCTTTATCGGGATGCAGCCTGATTCGCAGTGGTATATTATAAGGTGCTGGCATAGGCTGAATATATAAAGTGCTGGCTGAGTACATATAGATGCTGAATACAGGCTGAGTATACGGGCTGAATTATATTGCGATTTAATACCATAATTAGCCTATGTCAAAACTGATGAAAGGTCCTCTTTAAAGGTGTTACCTGGGAATAAGCAACTCTCTATAGGTGACAGCAGCCTGCCTTTGCTATGGAAAGAATCATACTTATCTGCTTCCCGTTACTCTGGTCCTGCATGCTGGCTCCCGTGTATCTATCTTCAGATTCTCAGGTTGTTTAAATTATCCCCTGCATGGGCATGATCATCTGCTCCGCTGCAGCCAATAACTCCAGCATTGATGGGTCTCTTGTGGACACCATTTATGAAGGAGTCTGAGTCGGAGCTTAAATTTACAGACTCCACAGTCCTGCCCCTCAGTATGGCCAGACGAGTGGTGGTAAGCATACTTACCTGATCCCCAGACCTGGGTCCTGGGTATAACAGGGTCAATATCCTCTGCCGGTCACAGTCAGGTCATGTGTCACGTGATCCACTGATTTTACATTATCACTGCACCCATTTATTGGCTGCAGCAGTCATAAGACCAAAGTCAACTAGGATGCTGACATGGTTACATCGAGGACCAGCTGTACACGAGGGGGAGCGATGTAGCCAGAACAAACCCAGTGGTGGGAATCAAGTAAATATGCTCACCACTGCAGGTCTGGCCACGTTGAGGGGTCTCAAAAATTACAGCAAAGGTGGACTACCCCATTAAAGATATATTCCACTATTGATATATTTATCCTACATGATTTCAAGCCCCAGAAGGTTGCCCCTTACATGTCGCAGATAGGCTGCTGTTACTGGTCACCGATTACAGCTAGTATAGAAGAAGCACAGCAATTAGCAGTAATCCATAGGGTTACTGCAGTTTGGCTGCACAGAGTATGAACTCCCTTACAGCCATATAATAAAGCAATTACATGATGAATTAATCCACTCCTAAGGGCATTTATTGGTATAATTATTCTGGGTGTCCTAGCTATAAGTACGACTAGGGTCAAACCATGGCATACTGAATCTAAAGCTCCTTTTCGCAAACCTATTTCTGTAATCTACAACATGGTCCATAGGTCAAATGTCCTCCTGGCCCTGAGAGCAATTAAAAGATTGTCTACCAAGGCGCACTTTCAGGATCACGTGGTCAAACATGCACATACAAAGACCTATCAGTAGTCCAATGATGTGACAACCCCCGAAGACTGCAAGTTCAAAAACTGGATGCCTTTGCAGGATGATGAACTTCAGAAGATGTAGTCGCCTTTAGATTATCTGAATAGGTACCTGATGTTCATATTATAATTCCTACCCCCATTAGGTAGAGTACTTCCTAATCCTCCCTGAAACGTGCCATATATTTCAGCCCCATAGTTACAAAATAAGTTCCCAGAATTGAATGCAACAGTGCACAGCTAGGTTAGCCAGGCCTGAAAATGTGACTTTCCTGGTACTAGTTCAAAGACTAATAGTAGGTCCAAGTTTGCATATTTTCTAAACTTGGCCGTACACTGGAGATTTCAGACCATTTTCTGCACAAACTAGGCAGAGATCGATGAAACTTATTGCATTATTGTCCAGAAAGACAACTTTTTTAAATTAGAAGTGTACGTGGCCTCCAAGATCTGCTCTGGAACAATCTACTGGATCTCGAGGGCAAATTGAGTACCCTACTTAGACAAAAAAGTGAGGTACTGATTGCATTACAAAGCTTTGGGCATTACTGAGCTAACAGAACTGCTGATCTGCTAAGTATGAACAGCGAGTGATAATCATGTGCCAGAACCGAATTTTTCCCGCAAGCAGCTACACTGCAGGCAAAAGAAAGGCGTAGGATCCACAATACATTGCAAGTGCACTTTCACTCTTGCCCTTTTTAACCTAGAAAATTCTATGAGAGCCAAGTTTGTAAACAGCCCAGCGTCTATAATACATGTGATTCTATGAATTGCCATTACATGCCATAAACAGAAAGTGCTCACTGTTTTACTCTGTGTAACAAGCTTAAAAATGTGATCTAAGCATATTAAGACAAAGGAGGTCATTTTCAAGAACGCCTCTTGTGAACAGTTTGAAGTAAATGCATTTTTAGTCTTCATGACAGGAAACCGCCAACAGACATCGCAATAAAACCCTGGGAGCTCTCCGATTTACAGTCACAGATTGCCCTTAGCTTTACATTTTTACAGACATTTACGCCCCCACTGGAAAAAAAAAAAGCAGTTAAGAAAGCAAGGTTTGCCAAAGTAACCAGGTCCAACCGGCACGAGGGAAAACGGCAGAGAATCTCCGGAGAAGCCCAGTTTGAGAAGCACCTTTACAGGGGCAAGATGAGATGTACCAAGGAGCCAAAGAAAACATTGGAAGACTTAAGACTTTCCAATCCTGACCAGTAAAATGTGCTACTGTGCAGAAAATCCTCTTCCAACATCCGAAGCCACCAGGACTCCGTCCAAACGATGATCTCACGGACAGCTGCTTTCACATTCAAATCTTTTTCCGTCCGTCCGATCGTTCCTAGCCCACATCTCCCAGTGTCTCCAAGCTAATTCCTTGTAAAATACATCTTACTTCAGAAGGCTTTAGAAATCAGAACCTTAACACAAACTGTTTCTGAAAGCTTAAGGACGTGTATAACATATACGGTGAGAACTGCTGAACTGAAAAGTAGACTTGTATTTGGCTTAGAAAAGGAGGAAAAGCTCAGTGTCACGGACTTTGGTGTGCGCAGTGACACGGTTGCCGTGCATGCTTTTGCCAGCGGCAATGTGTTGTGGTTGCAGCATGTAGGTGCCGCCTCCTTTCTCCTGGGGCCTTCTCTGTCTGGTGCCAGAGGGGTTAATCATCTAGCTGGTGGGGATTTAGGTTTGTCCTGGGTGTGGCCACGAGGTTTATATTGCCTGTGGCATGTTGGCTGGGTTCAGTGTTCCTCCAGCCTTGTGGGTGCTGGAGCTGTGCTCCTGCCAGGCCTCCACTATCTGCCCAGTGGTTTAGGGCCACCTTGTGGAACATCAAGGTCACTCAAGACCCCCTTCCGGAGGTACACAACACAGGGGACATGTCTAGCAAACCACCCATACATAAACAAAACCAAACATATGCAAGGGTAGTGAAGGGAAGGAGAACAACGGGAACATAGGAGAGACATCATGGTGACAAAAGCATGCACGGCAACCGTGTCACGGCGCACACCAAAGACCGTGACACTCAGCTAGCCACCGAACGTCAGTCAAATTTGGAAAAGGCTTGCCACCAGTACAAAGCATGTTCACATATTTTATACTATTATTTTTATCTGGAAAAGTGCATTATCTTAAATATTGTACATGGTCTGCAATGCAAATTCTAAGCGGATAACCTAATAAAAAGAGAATAACCACAGATCAAGAACAGTTTTCCGATTAGTTATAACCAATTATCTAAGCACCATAATAATTAAGATGGTATGACAAGTCAGCATAAGTCCATGAGCTAAGGTCTACACAGTGGTGAATTTTTTTAAGCTTAGATATGTAGAATCTCTGAACTATATCAGTAGGTCTGCCAATGCATAAACATAAAAACTAAGCCCTATCTATTCAACATTGGCCTGGGTTCTTGGATCTTGTTCTTGCCTTGCCATTTAGATTTACACTTGGGCTCTGATTCTTGCGCTCATTCCCAAACACCGTCTTGGACTTTGGTCTGTTTCATTCTGACTGCACTTCTAGTGATGACCCTTGGCCCTGTTCCTGACTACACTAAGACTGCCATCGCCATCATCGGCTCTGCTGCCAATCCATGACTACTCTGGGAACCGTGACCAGGGAATCCAATAGATTCTACACCCCAGTCTAACCAGCACCAAGCCTGTGTGTATAATGGTAACAGCAAATATAATGCAATTAAAGTGGGTATAGGCTGGATATTCAGAGTAATTTTCTCTGGTATTTTCAATGACAAAATTTAAGTAGGGCGTAGGCTGCAGAAACTGTGGGCACTAAACAATGGATAAGAATAATGAAGTTTCCACCAACAGGCGATTCCAAAGCTACAAACTACTTCTGGCTTTCTTTACTTTCTCAAGAAACAATGTTCCCCCTGTCTCTTCTCCAAGTTAATTGGAATCCAGTTTACCGCCATCCCCTCCTTATGGACAATTATCATTGCTAACCTGACATCCAAACGCTTGTCAAAACAGGTTTACCATCTCAGAACTAAATGGCTGTATGTCTCTTTCTTGACATTTATTGGTTTCTGCACAATAAGCGGTTAAAATTAACCTGATCCTCTTAAGTAACAACTCTCGTTAAGATTACTTTCTTGAAGAAATGCTGAAGTTTATAGGTAATGTCCTGCCAACCTTATAGATCTTGATCACAAACCAAGTAGACAGCACAACTCATTCAAGACTAGGCTCATTATTACCGAGATGACATCTAAACAAGCGGCCATTGACATGCAGACTATGACCTATATATCCATGGGTTTGCAGCTACTTCTTCTCCATTCAGCCATCCAATTGACAAGTTGTGTTCATTACGTCTACTGTAAAGAATCCAGAAATCTACTAAGATACTGTAGATACCAAGTTTCCAATAGACCTGGCCCAGTTCTGGCATTTGACTCTGAAAGACTACAGTGAATGGCCACGACTGGTTGCTGGACAACTGGACACCTCCACCTCTGTTGCTCTTGCTTCCATGATGTCTTCCTGCCATGATTCTCCTGCTGTGGGAACATGGCACCAACGTCAACGACATTTGTCAAGGAAACTGATGCTTGAAGATGAGGATCGGCCAAAGTGGCCTTTTTTAAAAGGAGAAGTTTCCGTGTAGTTGTTAGTTTGTGATTAAGGTACATCTTCCCCTGGCTCTTGTCTGAATGTACTTCTGAATCTGACCTGACCTCGGCCTTATTCCCAATTATGCTTCTGCCATGTCCTTTGAATTTTCCTCCTGATGCCTGTTGTTATACTGCTGTTTCTAACTAATGTCTATCTCCTGACAAGGTTACTAGTTTATCCTCTGAACTGGCACATTCTGATTGAGTACCTGGTGACAACAATTTGCTCTATTCCTGACTAGGGCTGAAAACCAGGAGATTCCTTAGCCATTGTAGTGATCGAAACCATAGTCACCAGCTAGGGACACTGGAGCTACATGTAGCTCATGGACCCCATGCATGAGGCCTTTTTGTAAGCTGCAGTTATTATTGTGAGCCAGTTACACCGGGGATGAAACAGTCTTCTAGACCTTGTAACTAGATATAAAAGTATAAGACTGGCAGTTAACAACTGGCTAAGAATCACATCACTGGCACTTGGTTCCTGGGTCCAGATCATGTACCAATACAGTTACTACCGTACAACTGGGCTCTGTTCCGATTGATTATAAGTATCTCTCTGCCTTTGACATGAAGGAATTTCCTGTGAAGCTCATGACTACGGTGGACTGAGCGTGCTTGTTGGCTGGTAGACTGGTATGCAAGGTGATATACCCAAGGAAATACAGATAAATGGCAGTGAGTTCCTCCACTCTGGGAAAAACCTGGATCTTCAGCTTTTAAAAGCAATATCCAGGAATAATCATTCTGGTTTATGATACCTATGACCTGTTCATTGCTAAAATCTTTGAAAAATCTTTGAGAATAACAGATCCTGCCAAACTGCCAAGGATTGTGTGTCACTGTAGAAGTACAGCGTGCACATAAATTAGGTCCCTTTGTATCTCATTTTAGACTTCTGCCCCATAGGTCTTGGCTCTGACTTGGACTTTTCATTAATTTCAATCCCTAATCAGCCTGTCCTTTACAGAAAAGCATGAAATTCCTATTCAATCACCATTGAGTACTTCTACAGCATTTAAATCAGCAATTTAGAGCAGCTGTCTAAATTGTACTTCCTGGAAAATCGTGGCTTGCAAACCACCCACGTGATACTAGCTCAAGACCGCCAAACACGTGTGAATCGAAGAAATTCATGTGACGGCAATCCATAATTTTTACAGGTGTTTTTTCTTCTCTCATAAATGTAGTTTAAAAGTTCAATATGTTTCCAAAGCCAATTTTGCTGATCTGTGTAAAACACAAAGAACTGAACGTACTACATAGATTTTGTCTATAATTCTGGAACATTTTCCAGGCACAAAGAAAAATAAAATAAAAACACACAAGCAAAGTAACTTATCAATTAGCCATTATCCTGTGGGGAAAAAAAGCTCCAAAAAACCAGACACACCATAATTTGGAGGTTAGCTACGAGTCAGAATATACCCCAACAGTCTTGTGGTTTGGCCACCACTGTAAAATCTTGGATTAGATCCCGCATGGACATGAAAGGCTGAGACCTCACAACCCCTCCTGGGAGGCAAACTCTGAAGACTCAGCTTGACCTCATCAGTCAGAGGTTAAATTTTTCCACTATGAACGCAAAGTAATCAAAGGTGACTAAAAAAGTGATATGTTTCTGAGCAAGTAACGAACAGGATTGTGTATCACAAAAAAGTGATCACCTCCGTGGACATAATTCACAGTTAGAACGTATCACGTGGAGATTGAAAAGTCGTTAGAAGTCTGATAATACAATATCCAGAGATTACCTCCTACACAACGGACAAAAAAATCTCTTAATAGATAAATATGGGGGCTGTCGTCGTGACATTAGAACAGTTGGACATCACAGAGGGAGATCATCTGGCCGGGACTCGAGGCACCCTCGTATTGCAAAGAAAGTCATCCATTTGAATGTTTGCCAGTGGTACTGAGAGTCGAAACCTTGGGTGATCAGTTGATCTCCATAGGCATGCATTCCGACAAGCCAAACCCAATCCCTTGCCTATATTGACTTGAATAGAGGTGAGGTGCAATGCTCAGCATAGCCCATGTAAAAGAAAGGTGCTGTTTCTAGTAAAAAAAAAAAATGCAGACCTTAAATTCTCCAATCAGGTTCTAATTTGTCACCACCCCATTGTCTTCATTGAATATTACTGCTTGTGTCTAATAATTTAAGAGTCAGCATACTAAATAAATAGCAAAGAAGGCAGTTAAAATGTCTCCGGATGCCACATTTTCATCTTCTAACCCCCTCAAAAGGAGCCGCAAAAAAAAATTGCCACAAATAAAAGTGGACTCGTATGGAGACAGAATTTTCCCTTGATGTAAACAGTTTAAGGAATTATTGGGTTTGCTTGTTTTCCGAGCCTTGCTTAAATACAGTCCAGCTGTTTTTGTCTAGGAAAGTCAATAGAGACGTAACAAAAATGCCCAGAATCTCTCTATCAAGGGAGTAATTCTTGCATGTGGACAAAGATCAACTTGTTTACTCCTGACTGGAAAAAGTCATGTCATGTCATCTCACCAGAAAAATGTCTAAATAGGAATCAAAATGAGGAAAAAATTATGTAATTAACACATCCCTTAGAGAGAAAAAAAAAAAAAACAGTGACTGGTAAACGTCCAGAGCTTGGTCTTACATGGAGGGATTAAGTCCTTCCTATCGTGTCTTCCTTGACTGTTTTGGATGTCCCCTTGTATTTCTAAGATCTCCCAGTGATAACCTGGAGGTAGGCATTTTAAGGCAACCACTGAAATTAATGGCTATCCACATTGACACCAGTGGTCTACCCAACTGCATTTGACAGCGATCCTGGTTTTCCACGTCTGGTATGGTTCTTTGTCTTCCATATGGAGAAGACTGGAGTTTCATGGTTGGTTTCTAGCTGACTAGCCTGGTTTAAAGAACTTTGGGACCACTGCTGTGGTCAACAAGAAGCCACGGTATGACAAATCAGCTCTGTTACATAATTGAGGTTGACAGTTCAGCTTTCTAGGAAATTCTGTAACAGAAGGAACATGTCCTCCTTGGTGTTGTTGAGGGATGACAGTCTTGTGTACAGACAGCAGATGCCTGAGGAATGATGAGACATGTAACCAGGTACCAGCCTGTCCTAGTGGGTGGATTATCTCTTTGCATCATCAATCATGGTATTATTTCATTATGAAGATTCCATCAAGAGCTCACGTTTCAATGATAATTACTACCCAGACCAAACCTGCGCTGTATAGTAGACCCCCAGTTCATGTTCAATCAACTGTAGAGAAAGTCACATAACATAGAGGGGGGATTTTTTTAAAGCAATTTGCACCAGTTTGGTGGCATAAAAAAAATGTGAACATCACATGAATATCTGAGCAATCATTTCTGACCTGGGTGGGGTTAACGACTATCTGACAAATTTATCATCAGTAAACACAGAAAATATAAAAATTTGTAGCACAAATCTGCATGGTAGCACGTGACCACAGAGGCACAGGGGTTACATACCGCTTGGGGTCACATCATCACTGAGGCCAGTGAATGCAACAGTGCATTTGACCACAGATGGACATCACACATTGATGGGACCAGAGCCTTGGTGCTAGGAGCAGCAGTGATTAGACGAGTTGTTGTTGTTTTTTGTTCACATTTACACTTTCCCTGCCATAACTAAAATTGGTTTTGGGGTTGGATAACCTTTTTAAGCCAGACAGGACTTTCTGAGAAGCGTAGGGGCTCTCATGCTTTTCATGCTGGTGAGTGGCTCCGATACCTTCCTACATGTCCACTCCCTATAATAAGAGACTGCTCTTCAAACCCCTGAATTCATGACCCTCTATTAGCCATATCATAGGGAAGCTTCCAAGTGCGTCTATCTCTGAAGGGCTCACACATCCATGCATTACACAAAAAGGCCAAAAGGTATTTGCAGGGTCAGTCTGGGGTTCCTGGGGCCCACCCTCAATATCATAAACAAAGTTTAATAGGTTTTGATTCAAAGAAATAGACCCTAGTGGCAAGTTATTGGCTCCAAATGTTTTTTTCTGTCTAGAACTTTGGGGCCCACTATGATATCAGAGCTTTGGCCCACCGGAGGATCCTCTGGTACTATTGTGGGCCAGCCCAACACTGGGTCATTGTGTAATGCTTAAAGGGATTATCCAACTCCTATAAAGCCTCCTCAAATGGCCGGGGCCCTCACACAGATTGTACTTACCTCGCTCCCCGGCACACGCATCACTTCTGATGCCCACACGGCCGCCGCTGTAAACATCTGGTGCCGGGGAGGGGGGTTTGGTTTGTGCAGCCAACAGCAAGTCGAGATAGGGGGGTGCCTCCCTAGCGATGGCTGTGCAGGCATCATGAGCGACTCGGGTACCAGGGAGCTAGGTAAGTATAACCTATATGAGGGGCCTGGGCATTGGGGGTGGGTCATTATAGGGATTGGATAACCCATTTAATTTATCCTGTGGTGGCGCTGCAGGGAAAATTAACACTTACAGCCTCGTTTCCCCACAGATTATAGCTGACTGACGGGCTTGTAGCATAGATAAATAATCATTAAAGGTAAACTGTGCAGGGGAATTGCAATTAGTGGTAAACATGAATATAAATGCACAAAGTAATAAAGCTGCAATTTTCAGGGTCCGTGTTAGTTATTCCAACAAACTACAGTCGCCTGAACCTCAAGGCTTAGAGGGAGACCATCCATCTTTATGAGTGATGACGACCAAAAGAAACCAACCCAGGGAATCATTTAAGCAGATCGTTCCTCATCTCCGTCCTTTGATACGGTTTGCTAAGCAGCTTGTTGGAAAATGGAGCAAAAGAAAAAAAAAAGGGATGATGGTAAAAACATTCAGGTTTTTTGAGAAAGTGTCAGTGACAGCAATACGGCTGAAGTGGGGAGCTTTAACTCGATTACGCCAGTACAGTAAAAACAAAGGCACAATTAATTTGCTGAAATCAGCAGATTTCTTGGCAGTGGTAAGACCAGACTGTAGATTCAACTGAACCGCATGTAGACATTACAGAAAAATGATCATTTTTTTTAAATTATTGTAATAATAGATGACGGAAAGCATGCTAAACCATTTATAGCCTGGGAAAGGGAAGATGTCCTGCTATGAACTATCTGCAGCCATGTTATTTAAAGGAGACCGCAGGTAGTTACAAAGGGATTCTCAATTCTTAAAGGGGGAATTTAAACTTGGAAAAGGAGTCACCCTTAGAAGAAGTCATTCTGGTCTGATCAGGGAGGTCCAATCACCACGCCCCTTGGCAATCAGTGCACATAAGCTGTACGAGGCATTGCAGATGGTTCCATACGCTTGTATAGTCCATCAATGTTAAAGCCCCGCAGGAGTTTCAGTAAGGCCTCTTTCAGACGGGCGTTGCGGGAAAATGTGCGGGTGCGTTGCGATTTTTCCGCGCGAGTGCAAAACATTGTAATGCGTTTTGCACTCGCGTGAGAAAAATCGCGTGTGTTTGGTACCCAAACCCGAACTTCTTCACAGAAGTTCGGGCTTGGGATCGGTGTTCTGTAGATTGTATTATTTTCCCTTATAACATGGTTTTAAGGGAAAATAATAGCATTCTGAATACAGAATGCATAGTAAAATATCGCTGGAGGGGTTAAAATTTTTTTTTTAATAATTTAACTCCACTTGCTCGCGTAGCCGGCATCTCCTTCTGTCTTCATCTTAGCTTTGTGTAGCAACAGAACCTGTGGTGACGTCACTCTGGTCATCACATGATCCATCACCATGGTAAAAGATCATGTGATGGATCATGTGATGACTGTGACGTCACCAAAGGTCCTTGTTGCTACACAAAGCTAAGATGAAGACAGAAGGAGATGCCAGGCTGCGCGAGCAAGTGGATTAAGGTGAGTTAATTTTTTTTTATTTTTTTTTAACCCCTCCAGCGCTATTTTACTATGCATTCTGTATTCAGAATGCTATTATTTTACATTATAACCAGGTTATAAGGGAAAATAATAATGATCGGGTCTCCATCCCGATCGTCTCCTAGCAACCGTGCGTGAAAATCGCACCGCATCCGCACTTGCTTGCGGATGCTTGCGATTTTCACGCAACCCCATTCACTTCTATGGGGCCTGCGTTGCGTGAAAAACGCACAAAGAGGAGCATGCTGCGATTTTCACGCAACGCACAAGTGATGCATGAAAATCACCGCTCATGTGAATAGCCCCATAGAAATGAATGGGTCAGGATTCAGTGCGGGTGCAATGCGTTCAACTCACACATCGCATCCGCGCGGAATACTCGCCCGTGTGAAAGGGGCCTAAGAGACAGAAGTCTCCCATTCAAGTTCCTTTTTCATTAGCCAGCTACAAAAAACGTGGCCATATACATTAGATTGATGCCAGCTGAATTTGTTGATTTGGTCGGGGATGGCCGACTATCTAACATGTATGGGGGCGTCCTGCCTGTCCCCTGACCGCAGACGTTGGGAGAAAGAAGGATATTTTGTCCACATGGGATATATGCTTCAGGGGAACTGAACACTTGCTGACAGGTTCGCCTCCAGATTACGGCTGGTCCCTGGTGCTCACGGCAGCTGTGCTTCCTACAGGAATGTTTAGATGGAGGTGGTATTTGCAATGCAGTAGGATGAGATATAATAAACCTTGCTTTCCATTGTGATCATTCCATTGTGGTCAAAATTGCAATTTAATTTTCTAAAGACTCCATTATGTCCCACCATTGCAGTGGTGCAGTATTGTGCGCCGTCATTCCGTTTCTGAAAGGCTAGGCAATAAGTATGTGACTGAAATCAATAACCTTTGATGATGGGACTCTCTGAGCAGTGGAGGGATTCGAAGGCCCCCAATGCCTTCCTACATGTCTGTTCCCTTATAATTAGTATCAACCCACACGGGAAAACAAAACAAGACTTTGGTGGATTTGGGTGGCATTGGAGATTTAATTTTCTTTTAGGGTAAAAATTATTTTTAAATATTGAATGTCCATGGCCGTCATGTAAGAAACAGTAAGTGAGGAGTTTCCTGGACCTAAACTAGTTAATGAAGGTCATCAGACCTTAACAGGGACAAGGGCAACATGTAAAGCCTGTGATCTCAGCTGCTGCAGATAAAGCATGCACGCTGAAAAGAAACTGATGGCGCGTGAGGTAGGGTCTTCCCGCTAACAATTAATACTAAAGTAACAAACCCCTCCACAACAAAGCACACGCTTGGTCAGGCTTAATCCCCTGGAAGGGCAGAACATATTACTGCTACATATCTGAGCAATGCATCCTTCTCCCACATTGATTAACAATGCTAGATTTGTACATGGTCAAGACGAGCTACTTTGGTGCTCAAAGCAAAGGTGCCCCCTCCTGATGCCAATTTCCCTGGGATAAGCCTCGTAGTTCCTGTTGACTCAGTTACTTGTTGACTTAGCACAGCGGCCCGATAACTGGACCATATAAAACAAGCTTCTCTGTGTCACCATATGTCTACATATGTGGGCACCAACAGCACTTACCCAGTCCTCCTAAATGAGTACCCCCTGAAGCAGAGCGTATGAGCCAATGGTATAGAATGTAATAGCTAATAAAAATATATATTTCCATGATAGAAAATGAGAGGTTTGCATGGCTTTCTCAGTGTCCTCATCCAGATGTCCTTCAGACCTACTACTTGTCCTGGCCCCCACAACTGGCCAAAGCTGGAATAAGCCACGTTTCTAATACATGGTCTGGACCAGTCTCCAACCAGAAATACCTCTCATCGTTGATAGCTGACAAGGGGTTTAACTGAGGACCTATCTGATCAGTGGGGGTCTGACACCTGGGACCCCCACCGATCAACTATAGGAGAAGGCACCAGCAGCTTTGCCTAGGCCAAATGATGTCATGTTGAATGGTCACATGGCCTAGGTGCAGCTCAGCCCCAATGAAGTGAATGGGGTTGAGCTGCGATATCAAGCACGGCCACTATGCAATGTACGGCGTTGTGCCTGGTGAGAAGAGAGAAGGCGGCAGCACTCTGTGAGCACCGGTGCCTTCTCAAACAGCTGATCGATGAGGGTCCTGGGTGTCGGACCCCCACCAATCAGATACTGTTGACCTATCCTGATGGTAGGTCATAGTTAAAATATCTCAGAAAACCCCTTTAAGTATAAATGCCTCATCTCCTCAACAAAATATTTTAGGGTGCTGCAAACCGACTTTATTGCTGAAGAATTGATGGCAGACTGTAAAAAAATTCTAGTTAAACCAAAAACATTTCAGGGGTCCATTAATATCCTAATAGGATACTAACAGCCCAAGACGTCTAGGAATCGACTCCTTGAAGGGTGGAAGACAGATAAACTTTAAAAGCTATAAAATTATTTTAGGCTGCGGACACTTAAAAAACAGATTTGCTTGGCAGGTGAAGGGTTCACACAAAAACAGTTTTAACAAGACACGGCTATTTGTAAGACAAGACATTAAATATGTGCAATAAAACTGAAAAGACAGATTAGGAGACGGTCAGTGCATTTAATATGATGAGGATCAGGCATAATCGGTTACTGACGTCAAATGTATGATACAGAACTGAGATGAATGTACAGGGGGGCTGAAAAAAGTCTAAAAAGGTGGACACGTGAACCTGAGTGCGCGGTCTATTACCGGAGGTCTGTCGACATAGTCTGCAAAGGATAGACTTGTATAGAGTGTAATCTTTCCATACACATTGACCACAATTTTGTCTGGATCTTTTTACAACCTATGGGGCCACCTAACTATACTCTGACAGCGGATATCAGGGGAAACACGGACTGGGTCTGTTGGATTTCAACATGTACAATCCTTTGTTCTGCCAGGAAATAGGGCAATGCCCGGCAGTGACTGCCACTTATGTCTATGGCTGGCTTTACAGCGTCTGAACCACCTAAGTGCTGACAGGAAGTTTTTGTTGGGTAAATTCACATTTGATGTGAATAAAAATTCTGCATTAAAAATTACAGCATAAAGTCTGCACAAAATTGCACAAATGTTGCTGCAGATTTCCTATGTGCGTATTGTAACAGCTAACCGGTAAATGGAGACCATAGATGGCCATACCATCGGTACCATAGGAGCACAAAGCGGTTGGTAAGGTGAGTATTTCGAAAGCCACAGCATTTCCATAAAATATAAAGTCACCAAAAGGGTCTGGGAGCTTTGAAAGAGGTTATGGAAAACGTTGGGGTTTCCAGCATAAAACCTCCCCTTAATGGTCAGATTTACACTGATATTTTTGCCACTCCATCAGGGATTTTCTACTATTGCAAACAGCAATATCAAAACTACTGTAAAGTGGATCCAATAAAGTGGTCATCAATAAAAAGAATATAAAATCACTGCCTTCATGTCAAGTAGAAATGGTAAATCCTTTCAATCCAAGTCTATTACATCCAATGACGTTATCCTAATCTGAGCCACATTTTTTGCACACTCTGTTAAATTACGGTACTCTCCACCGTCACAAGAGACCAGTAGTGGATTAACAAATCTCCTTTTTCTAGGTATTTTGGAGCCATCTCCAAGTTTCTCTCCTTCATTTGAAAATGGTGCTCTCAGATAATGAGAACAGCTACTCATTTAGTGCAATTACTTTACTGGGCCAAAAAATAAACAAATGCAGCAGCTGGAGACATAGACGTTTCTTGCCTGGAACTTATAAACCAAACAAATGGTTTATAAATGATTCCATTTTAATGGTTCGTTACAGAGACAAAGACAGAAGCTGGCTCGTGTTAGTCTTAATTGGCCAGAAATGCAGATCCTTTTTCTTTATTTTACAAGAAATTATAGTAAAAGCTGCTTTGTAAGGACACTTTAGTCATTTTGTAATACCTATAAAGGGGATACTAAGTCTTCTTCAGGAATGGTGATGGCAGGAGTGAAGCAGTAGAGTCAAACGAGTCCCAGTGTCTTAATCAGTAAGTCCCCAGCAAGGAAGTCGTGCCTGGTAAATGCAAATGATCTGAACCCTCAGGAGAACGTTCATGAGGGATGGCTGAACCACTGATGAAGGGTTAGCTGATGATGTTCCAGGAGGAGCACATGCTGGAAATGTCTTCGAGAGTAAGCCGAACATCACAACTGTAGAGTCGAAATCAGGTACCAAGCCAAGTTCAAGGGACCATTTAAGCCAACAGTCAAGAAAGAAGGTACCAGAAGGAGCAATGGAGAGCAAAGGCACTGAAGAAAGCGAGGAACAGAAGAGGCATAAATGCAATAAAGCTGAGTAATCAAACAAGAAACCCAACAGGCCTCTACATAGTTCCCCAACTGACCCAAGAAAAACAGCCGGCCAGACTGTCAGCTATCTACTTCTTGAACATGCATTCTTGGATTCACCATTGGAAAACAGGATCAGCTGCTGCTAGATACATGTGGCAGGGTGCTTCTTCTGGAGGAACAAAGGATCGTGTTCAACACGCTCAGATCCTTGTTTCCTTTAATAGCAGATGCTGGGAAATAGTCTGTATATTTTTATCGAATGGACAGTTTAAGGGGGTTGTCCATATGTCCTATTGGGTACTTTATAAGACCACTCTGGTGGCCTTCAGACCCCCATGTATTAATTGACCAGACATTCGAAAGAATGGTCACTATGTAATACTACATGACCAGTAACGGCTGGCCAAACAAAGCTTCGCCCTGCTAAATCAGCTGTTCTTGATGTGAGCTGGACCCTTTTTTTGGTTTACAAGCACAGACTTCAGACCAATATCATTATTTTTTTTCATGTCTTGGCAAAATCATAGCATCCTACTGGTAATAGACTTTAATTAAGGGGGGATTAAGTTTAAAGGTGGACAGCACGTCCAAGGCCCTTAAAGTTCCATTCAACTTTTCGTCTCAGACCCGCTGCTTTTATGCTATTAGCTTGAATGGCATTGTATTATTGAGTGCCACGTCTTCTTATCTACTTGGATGATTTACTAAGTCCATTTTGGGCTTTAGATTAAAAAGAAAATTGTAAAAAGTGATAGGTAAAAGTTTTGCTTCTTTGCAGTTGTTCCACTTGGCTGAAGATAACTTTAATGATACGTATTTACGGTAAAATTGCTGGAAGCCTTCCTATATAACTAGTTAATGGTGACTTTATCGTCTATGAATGATACATATTGTCCTGCTCTCTGTGATCGGATTGTCCGCAGTGTAATACTGCACTGCCGGTGATAAGGAAGGAGGGCCGCAGCAGGGTTACTTCTCTGCACTAAACCAGCAGGTGCTCAGACAATGTGGTTTTCAGGCTGAAACAGAAGAGATTAAACTGAGCTGCATGGAGACAACAAATATGAAACAACTAAAAAAAAGAAAACGAAAATAACACGTATAATATAAAAATGTATAAAACAAAAACAAGAGCAATGCTCCGAGGAGAATGGTGTCAGACAGCTGCCTGTTAGCACAATATGAAAGTCTATATATCCAGATGGAGGAAGCTGGGTCGACATTAGTAAGGGCACAATCTGGAACGTCAGTGATAAGCAAAGGAATTTGTGGATTTATATAACTGCACAGATGAAAACTAAATTCAGCTTGTAGAAGAGAGTTAAAAATAAGATAAATAAGCGTCCCAGTTTGGACCCTTGTAGAAAACTGCAGAAAGAGCAATTCCCTAACATATCATTGCTTCTTCAAGGCAGCGACAAAGCCAGAATCAGATGCCGCCAATTTCCTGCAGAAAGGTGTCGTCAGCAGAATTTGAGCGCTGTTTGCTGCAGCCTGTACTCTGTCAACTGAGTTTTTCACAGGAGACGATAAGTACTGCAACTCTGAAAAGTGTGTCGCACTAGGAAAACTCCTTTATATATCTCCTATTAGGTCACAAGGATGGTCAGGGACGGACTGGCCATAGACACCACAGGAAACTTTCCAGTAGGCAGATGTCCAGGTGGGCCACCTGAGCCCTCACAACAGCCACCAGCTGGATACATAACAAACTGCGACTCCTAGCATTAATTAAGGTTAGGAACGTCAGGTACTTATGTACCCAGCAGTGGTGGGCGCAGGTGTCTTCAGATGGTCTCTTGCCCCCCACAAAGGGGTTGCTACTAGGAAGGCATCTTGTGCTTATGGGGCAGTATATTGTGCTGCCCTGTGGTATTTGGTTCTGCTGGGGCAGTACTGTGTGCTTCACTATTTTATTGGTGACCCCCCCCCCCTCACACACACACACTCTCGCCACTGCCTACATGTGTTTGCCTCGCCTCCTGTCAATTTGGAACTGCCTAAAGAGGACCTCTCACCGCTCCTGACCTGCCTGTTTTAATAGCTTCAAGCATTCCCCATGTAATAATGATTCTGGAGCATCTACTCTTATGTCTCTATGTTGTGCCATTCCTTTATTATTTCTACTAGAAGTTATGAATTAATTGCTGGCAGTCTGCAGTAAAGGTACAGAGGGGAGGTAACCAGTTGGGGGGGGGGGGGATGTACTTACACAGACTCACTCTATCCAATCAGTGCTGCCATTTTCAGACTGTGCAGGGACACGCCCCCAACTGGTTACCTCCCCTCTGTACCATTACTGGAGACTAATAGCATTTCATTCAGAACTTCTAGTAGAAATAATAAAGGAATGGCACAACATAGAGCCATAAGAGTAGATGTTCCAGAATCGTTATTACATGGGGAATGCTTGAAGCTATTAAAACAGGCATGTCCGGAGCAGTGAAAGGTCCTCTGTAAGATATGGGGCTACTTTTAGCTATTTCCAAGACCACTTTATGATCCCAGTCTAACCCTGAGAATGGGGTTCCCCCACTCAGCGAGTCAGAGCAGAGAGAACTGGTCAAATAAAATGTCAAACCAAGCCTGAATTACATGGATGGTCATCTATTTGAATGATGGGCACTTTCCCTTATGGACCGCTGCAAGGAAATGTACGTCTGGGACTAACTTCAGGAATAAAATATGACCACTGAGGCTTCAGAAACCAGTTGAATTGGCTTTACTTATCGCGATGACGACCAGATATGAATATCCAGTGAAAAGTTACCAAAAATGCCTCTTGGAGACGAACACCCTCATCCAGACCATTTTTTTCTTCTATGTATATTGGTCTCTTATTTAGAGGACCACAGCCTTAGAAAACTATTTTTTACTGCAATTCTGGGCGGTCATCTTAAATAGATTTCACTGTATATATAGTCACTAGAATATCAATATTTCCAAGATATGACAATTCATTGGAAGTCACCAGATGGAGATACTCTCGCTGCGCTCTTAACGTCACCCCTTAAATGGTGAAGGTCATTTCAGTAACAGCAGTGATGAATATTTGGACCAGAGAAGGATCTAGTTCAGCCTCTGTGTTCACCATGTTCTTCCTTCACTGAGAAACATCGAGCCAGAGCCAAAAGTCAGATAAAGTAAAAACACGTTTCACCGATGACTTTTGCACTAAGGCAGCATCTGTGACTCGAAACGGCCAGTTTTACTAGGCCATGGGGCCTACGTACACAGACATCTGTGTTACCCACCGTGATCTGGTGATTTTCATTTCAGTTTATCCTCGTTGATAAAAATGACTGGAGAACATCCGCCTGAAGCTGGAGTCTTGTGTCTGTATAACCCTCCATACAGGCAGCAAGGACTAGTAGCAAACCTGTAATGTACTGCTATCAAATTAAAAATGAGCATTTTAATGTAAAATAACATCTTGGACACTGCAGACCCACAAAAATAGCTTTGTACACTCCATGGGTTGGATAGATAGTAAATAGTAAATGTGCGTGTTGGTGTGTGCAGTAATCTGTGCATGACTAGTCCCCCCCAAAACCTTTTAATTATAGAATACTGTGGCTTTGCTATTTGTACACATTTTTGCTTTTTATTTCATTATTATTAAAGCACCATTTCTTCCATGGCACTGTACTGTAAAGCAATAAGCATGAACAAGACAAGTTACAAACTGGTACAGATGATGGGAGGGCCCTGCCCGCAACGGCCTACAATCTACATGGGATGGGGGAAGTATGGGGGATGCACTTGGAGGGGATTGTGGGAAGAGGAGAGTAGAGGAGATCAGAGATGACGTGTGCGAGCTAAGGTCAGGGATGTGAGGACGGGATGGGTGTGGGCGGCCCCGTATGTCATAGTGTTTTGAACTGGAGTCTCTTGGCAATGGGAAACCAGTGAAGGGATTGGCATAGAGAAGTGACAAAAGAGTAACGGGGGAGAGATGGGTAGATTGGAGGGATGCAAGAGAGCTAGATGGGAGGCCACAGAGGAGGATGTGGCAGTAGTCTAGGCGGGAGATGATGAGGGCATGTACAAGAAGTTTTGCAGACTCTTTGTTGAGAAATGTGCGGATCCGAGAGATACCGTATTTTTGAGATGGATGTGTGGTTTAAAGGCCAGAGCAGAATCAAGGGTTACCCAAAAGGAGTGAACATGTGAGACTGGAGAGAGCATGCAGCCAGGGCTAAATGTGAGATGAAGGAAAGAGAGGAGAATGCAGCAGATAGACATGGTGGGATTCTGGATAGCAGGGGGAGGGTGATATCCAGGCTAGTGAAGTAAAAGTGTGTTTTGCCAGGAGGTAGCTTCTCCTTTAAATTTAAACCCAAAAGCCTGGCACATCAGTCCCTCACAAGCCATGCTTTATCTTACTGAGATCCCTTATTTATAAGTGAAAATATGCATCCTGTACTTATTTACAGTCGCTATACAAAAACAAGCATATCCTATGGGGGGGGATTATTTTTTTTAAACTGAGACATCCAAATAAGATGGCCCCTGATAAATATATCACACTGTTCTCCCTAGATAGCCGCCGTCCCCACTACACCCATTATATTTATAATTAATTTATAAATTAAAAATTTGCAGCTATGCAAGTACATCAAGTGGAGGAGAGATAAGAATCAGAGAGGCAGGCGGGCGAAGGCCACGGTGGGGGCATGTTGTTCTTTGCTGAAGCGCGTGCTCAAACCAGGCATCAAGGATCTGAAGAGGAATACTTGGCAAGTGTTGAATTATCCAGCAAGTATTTATACATGTAAAGAGACAAGGAATGTGGTTTACAGCCCGGCTTACATGTTATGAATTATTACTTGACAAAAATATGTCTTTGCTTTGGAAATACAGAGGTTAGGAAAAGAGAATGGCACAAGCCCTCTGAAGCCTGCCCCATGTCCTGAGGACTATTGATCGAGTGCAGGGAGCCCATCAATAGCATTATCATGATGCTGTCTGAAGGTCTACAAGTGAAACAGTCCAGCACATCCCAGGTGTCTGGAGGACAGAAAGTCCTCAACAAACCAGAACAGAAACTACCGTCAGACTGTAAATCTAAATAATGCTGCCAAACTTTACACCTGAAAAAGGTCAACCACGCTGCACAACTAAATAATGCCACTAGTCTGCACACAGTAAATTAGGTGACATCATACAAAAGGGTCTTGGTGTGAAACCATGAGTGCAGACCTCTGCAGTGAGGTGGCCGCACATGCTCAGATCCATCCTTCAACTGCCTCCTGAGCTGTGATGGGGAGAGAGCTGCAGCAGAAAAGACACACCTCCTGAGCTGTGATAGGGAGAGCTGAGACACTCCTCCTAAGCTGTGATAGGGAGAGCGGAGACACTCCTCCTAAGCTGTGATAGGGAGAGCTGAGACACGCCTCCTGAGCTGTGATAGGGAGAGCTAAGAGACGCCTCCTGAGCTGTGATAGGGAGAGCTGAGACACGCCTCCTGAGCTGTGATAAGGATAGCTGAGACACGCCTCCTGAGCTGTGATAGGGAGAGCTGAGACACGCCTCCTGAGCTGTAATGGGGAGAGATGAGACACGCCTCCTGAGCTGTAATGGGGAGCGCTGAGACACGCCTCCTGAGCTGTGATAGGGAGAGCCAAGACACGCCTCCTGAGCTGTCATATGCCTCCTGAGCTGTGATAGGGAGAAAGCTGCAGCAGAAAAGACACGCCCCAGGAGCTGCCAGCTTGAAATAAATCTAGCAGAGCAATTAGAGCAATTAATGTGGAGAGCTCTGGATCCATGTGAGGTACGGGGCTGGTTCTGGCTTTGTTAGAAAGATTTTCATGCACTATATGATGTCTAATTTTCATTTTTTACATTAATTACAGGATAACCCCTTTAATGGTGTGGCACAAACCCACACCACAAAAACTGCATGCGTTTATATTATTATTTTTTATATTTTTTTTTGCAGTACGAGGAAAACGGCGCATTATTTATTGGGCCTTTTGCAAAAAATATTCAGTAAAACTCAAGGGTGTAAAATAAAATGTGTCAAATAAAGCTAAAACCAACATAAAGTATTGACTAAATGGAGTAGAAGGATTTTCAGGCTGTCAAGTTTAAGGGGAACAGCTGGTGCTTGACAAATATTTCCCAGCTTTAAAGGGAAAGAGTCTCTTTTATGAAGTACAGACAGGAGTGAATGTCGGCCATAAAAATACCTGTGCTGGTGTGAAAGGGGCTGCAAGATGAAAAATGCCAACAAATCTAAACTATGGAATTCAATACAAATCCCATGTCTGTTCCAGATAGAGCTCTGTGGATTTCCCAGCAGCGGCTTTGGCCGGGAGCCCAATAGAGGGGGTCCGACACTGGTAAATCAGCACAGATGTCCTAGCACCTGGGTGATTTTGACCCTTTAGACCCTTTTAATTGCTTTAAGTAGGGGGTTGCTTACTTTCAGTATACTGGTTCCAGCTACATCCTTGCAGGTGCTGTATGGCAACTGGAGGGCCTCCAACACATTTCTTGGTGCTCCTCAGCTTCCTTGAAAGCTTAATAGAACTCCATAGTGACTTTCATTATTAAGTTACGGTCAGAAAACAACGGCAGTTCCGTTTTTTCCATTAAAAAAATTAGGTGTTCCAGAATGCATTACAGGTAAAGCTGCATTCACAATTCACAGATCTCGTATCTGTACTCAGCTCTGCTGTTAGCTTGTCACTTGTTTTCAATTATAAGAGCAGAATTATGAAATAAGCTCTGCAGCATGATACAAGATGCTCCGTATTTTTAGGACTATAAGACGCACCCTCCCCCCCTAAAAGTGAGGGAAAAATGGCAGTGCGTCTTAAAATCCGAATGCTAATGACCGCTTCCATTAAGGAAGTGGTCATTAGCATGCAGATGAGGGAAGCGCTGTGTCGGCTGTACTCATACGATTTAAATGACAAAAATATACGTCTCAAAAGGCAGGAAATGCTCAACCCCAAATTGTGCATTTATGCTCGGGGGAGCAGATACTGCGCTTGTGGTCTGTTGCTAAGGGCGATCCCCAGCAAAAAATGCATACAATGGAGGATGCCCGCAGCAGACCACAAGTGCCACAGAGACATCCTACACCACATGGTAAAATGTGTGGATGTAGAATAATATATAGAATAAATAGTTATAAGATTAGGTGCACTACTATGGTGGATGCAAACAGTAACATCTGACTAACTGTCACACCGATGTTAAAAATGAGACATCAGCCAGTATATCCATAAAAATTCTGGAGCATCTAGTCTTACGACTCTGTCAATACCATTCTTCTCTTATACTCTGCTACAAGCTTATGGATAAAGGTACAGCTGGGTGATACCTTTATTCAGAAACTTCTAGCAAGAATTAGCAGAAGAATGGCATGAGACAGAGTCATAAGAAAAGATGCTCCAGAATTATCATTTCATGTGGAATAGAATTATTTAATAAAACAGACATTCAGGAGAGGAGACAGGTCCTCCTAAAAGCTCACAAAGGTTCCTTTCTTGGAACAAAATTGAAATTAAGAATGTGATTTTCACAAGAATCAGGTGTTAATCTGTAAAACAGCTTTATATATAATCTCTAAAGCAGCTATACATCGTCTATATACTGAGGCGCAGACTCTGTGTACACATCCTGGCTGACCATGAAGACTTCACACATTATATTTAAGTTGAGACCAGATAATATACCTACAAAAATCAAGTAATCTCCGCCAACTGCTCTGCCAGATGAAGAGAACATCAAACAAGATTTCAGGATAAACTGACATTCCAGCGGAGACTGTGAATGGGCTGACGGCGAGTCGCACCCTGAAATGTGAATACCAAATGGAATATTATGTGTATCCAGAATTGCAGCACACGGGAGCTGAGGGCACACGGTGTAAGGAGGAGAACGGCCCCTGAGTCCATCTGTTAGACTGCACTCCTAACTTTTTCCAGAACCTATAATGGATTTAGCGTTTTCCCAAGTACATTCCTCCTAAACCTGTAACTTTAGCAGGCTGAACGGTAAATGAACTCTATATGTACATTATACCAGACGTACACGTAGATGAAGCCTAGAATGGACAGACATAAGCCTGCCGTCCTCAATGTCTCCTCCATACATTATCTTTCCTTCCGTGTCTAGCCACTGCTGATTAGCCAGTTGAATTGAAAGCGGATCTACACATTTTAGCATTGTACGTTCAGCTTTCTGGGGGTCTCTTTCCTCCTAATACAGACCTAGCTCAAAGTCCCTCAGGGTGTCAACTTAAAGGGGACCTAAAGCACTAAACCTTTACTGAAAGGTTCTCAGAGAACCGTGCACCTTCGCATGCCGCAAAAGCGGAGTGGAGTGCTGCTGCACCTTACATGCTTTCAGTAAAGGTTTAGGTATCCTTGACCATTTGGCAAACTATTATCCATCCTGATCACTCCTCCCAATGCACCTGAATCTCCCAAGATGCATTGCAATTAGTTCTTGCTAACCCCATCCTCCACTGCATGGAAATAAGTCCCTTGCATATAGCCCCAGAAGACCATATGGTATGTAACGCCCCCACTATTTCCTTTTCCTGTCTAGCGAACTACTGTACGAAAAACACAAGATAGGCAGCCAGTCCCGCCAAAGTGGGTTTGCTCGACTTTGCTCCAGTCCTATGTAAATGGTCACTTACAAAACTCAAACATCCGGAGTAAAGGGCATGCAAAACAGTAAGAAAGTGATAATTGCTCCTCAAATGGCTTTTCCTAAAGCAACCCATGATTCTACAGGATGGTAAGTAGGTAAATTCATTCTCATTTCATCACTGCATGTGATATTCATGCATTTTTCCCAATAACTGCATGTCTAGAACTGGCTGAAGCCAACTACTGTATAAAATAAAAAGTATGCAATTTTCCTTCTGTTACTTAAATTTCTTAGTTCTCAGCTTTGACAAGTCCCTATAATGTCAGCATTCATTAATATGAATGGCATTCGGGGGCTCCAGACTACTAAACACGTCAACAAGTTGATGCCCCCCTCAACTAACCTAAGAACAGATGTGTAATGTACCCCTACTACAGGAGTCCAGACAGGATGGAAGGTCCCCCGACACCCACTGTCCTGGCGGAGCTTCTGTCATCTCAGGGCTGTTGTACTATCGGTATACGGAAGCCTCCGCTACACACTTGTAAGAAAAATGAACAGCTTTCCTTAGAGAAAATAACTAGGCTGTGAGGTCATGGTGTAGAGAACTTTCCATTGCTCATTACTCGGCAGACAACGGCAGTTCAGCTCATTTCTTTCCTTGTTTTTATCATTCCTAGAACACTATAATCTAAAACACAGTTGACGGCTTGTGTAATTCTTCGCTGTTGATTTAGTCTTTGGTTCCTATGTGCGGTTTGAAAAATTCAAAAACATCCTTGGTCTCCGTTTCTTGAGGCCAAAATATTTTGTATTTTGGACTATGAGGAACATCTAAGTTTATATCTCATTCAGGAAAACTTAGTTGGAAGCCACATTGGTGGTCATGTCTGGCCAAGGTCTAACGAGGGAAGGATAACAGTGTTTTTTGAAAGTTTTCCTGGGCTTTGGAGATGTATGGCTTGAGTTAAAGGGGTTTTCCAGGCTTTTGATACCTCAGGATAGGTCATCAGTATCTGATCAGTGGTGGTCCAACACCCAAAATCCCAGAAAACCCCTTTAAGACCACAACCTTAAAATAGGTGGCTCAGCAGTGGTTCACAAGCTCCCTCACCTGGATCTGGGAATTACTGAGAATTTTACATGGTGGGATAGGGGCAGTATAGATGTACACAAAGCCGAAACCTTGAAAACCGAATTTTCAATTGTTGTCTAGGTCATCGAAGGAATTGGCACTCCTTGCAAAGACTCAGATGGTGTAGTGAGTCTTACGGGCAATGCTCCCTGGGAAAATGTATGCAAATGAGCTTTCCTCCAAAAGGAAGAAATAGGTCTTCCTAGTAGGTAGATACCTTGCAAGTCAATGATTACCCATTAAAGAGAAATGCTCAGAGGGTCACGTCAAGACACCTGGAGTTGCTATGATCTAATTTTGATGAAATCATGGTCCTTTGATTGTGGTCTGAGCTGAAGGCTTTATATTCTACGGTTCTCACTGTAAACTTTAAAAAATGCACCCATTACTCACACACTTCATCACATCTGGTAGCAGGTATTAGCCTTGGATCACATAATACATGACTAATCTTAGGTTTTGCTCAACTGCACAGCTCTTGAGATGTCTAAAGGAGCTTCTGTGTGACTCATATCTCCAACTCGGAGCACACTTCCACGTGTGTTATCATGGAGCCCTTCAATGTAATTGCTCTGCTTATTTGGTACGGTCTTGTTCAAAGGAGATTCATCAGGAGAAAAAAAATAAATTAAAAATTAGCAGCTCAGTTATAATTCTCCTCTCATACTTAACATAAATAGTTTATGCTCAACATGTTCCAGGCTCGGATAAGTGATGCTGATTTAATGGCCGCTATACTTTTATTCCTCAGATAAATGACTGCAGCTGGTTGGAGCAGACGGGGAAAGCGGGGGGGAAATGGCTGTTGGTATAAAGGAGGTAATTTATGAGCAAATATTAATCATCGACCAGAACTGATGAGGCACCATTCATTTTCCTATTCATAGCTTATACTGGAGCCCTTTAAGATAAGGCTAGTAATGAGTGGTAAGCCCTGGAGGACCAGTCCAGTTCTCCATTACATGCACAACCCAATGATTTGAACTGGATCTATGTAATATTTAATTTTCCCTGCAGTGGCCCTGGAGGGAAACTGAGCATCGACTTCTACGGGAGCAGCTCTTCAGTGACGAGCTCAGTCCACTACAAAGTAGATGGAGCCGTCTGCTTCCAGCACAATTGCTACTGCCGAACTGCTGATCGGTGAGGGTGCAGGGTGTCCTAAAGATAGGCCATCACTTAAAGGGCATCTGTCAGCAGTTTTGTCCCTATGACACTGGCTGATCTGTTACATGTGCGCTTGGCAGCTGAAGGCATCTATGTTGGTCCCATGTTCATATGTGCCCGCATTGCTGAGAAAAATTGAGTTTTCATATATGCAAATGAGCCCCAAGGGCGTTGCCGTTACACCTAGAGGCTCTACTCTCTCTGCAACTGCCACGCCCTCTCCAATTTGATTGACAAGTCGAGGCATTATGATGATGATATTTTCACTGCCTGGTCCTGTCAAATCAAAGCACAGAGGGCGCAGCAGTTGCTGAGAGAGCAGAGCCTCTCGGTGTAACAGTAACGCCCCTGTTGCTCCTAGAGGCTTATTTGCATATATTACATCATTTTTCTCATATATGCGGGCAAATATGAACATGGCACCAACGCAGATGTCTTCAGCTGCCAAGTGCACATGTAACAGGTCAGCCAGTGTCATAGGGACAAATCTGCCATTTAAAGAAGCACTTCCACAACATTTTGTTATTCTCTGACCTCTAGAAGGGTACATGATGTAATCTGTAGTGAAGGTAATCGTCTTATCAGTGAATGTATTTGTGAGTTATAACCTGCCTTCTGATTCTCAGCTGTGTCATGTGACCAGCTCTCTGATCTCCAACTGACACAGGACTGGAAGTCAGTTACTTCTCTATTGATTCCTATCAGACTAACATTGAGGCTCCCATAAGAATACATAGAGAAACTGGCTTCCTGTCCACACAAAAGATGCTGTGTTACTTGGAAAGTCAGAGAGCTGGTCACATGATACAGCTGAGGATCAGAAGAGAGGTTATAACTCACAAATACATTCACTGGTAAGAAGATTACCTTAACTACAGTTTACATCATGTACCTTTCTAACAGGTCAGAGAATAAATATTTTTGTGGGAGTGCTTCTTTAATAAAAGGTGGACAACCCCTTTAGCTTTCTGGGTTTCAAGCAGTCCCAATGCACCAAATTTATTAAGCAGCATAAGCTGTTAAATTAAATTTGTGCAAACACTCAAAAAGATTTAGTTAAAAAGTTTTGCTAGCCTAAAATGTTTTAAAAATTTGAAACTGCTATGAACACTGTACAGAAATGTAAAAATCCCCAGGTGCTCCCATTCCGATGCTGCCCGGTCTCTTGCTGCTCTCTACTTCGTGGTCCTGAGATGATGTGTTGACACAGGAGGCAAGTGACCACTAAAGCCAATAATGTGTTAATAAATGTGGGCCTTTGTGAGTGCTCTGGTAAGGAGCAGGGGAACACTTCATGGTCAAGGGTTGGTCATTCCCATTAAGCCATCACTAGTGCAGTAGGAGGCTCGCACGCCCACATGACCTTATGAATGCTACTGTCAAACGTGTCTGCAAAAAATTCACACTTGTTCATAAGCGTATATTGGTACAGAAAATCCTAGGTCTGAAATACTCCTCAGAGCATTTATCTTAAATTTTGTTATTTAACATGGAAAAATAAAATGATGGCTTTTTACAAAAAATCTCTCAACATTTTGAAAGAACAGCTCAGCAGAACTGGCACCGTACCCATTTATGTCAAATCCCTAATGTTTGCTCAGCAATTCATCAGCAGACCTACATGACCAGTCTTGGCAGCGCACATATCCCAAAAACCACTCTGAAAATCACTCAGTTTTAGATAACTGTACAGAGATGTGTTTACTGCGCAGCAGAAGCGATGAAACTGCTGAGCTGGAATTACAGGGGGCGGATGTAATAATTCACATGTGGCCACACCGGGTATAAATCTAAGGCCCCATTCACACGTCCGTATCTTTAAACCGCATTCGATCCGCATTTTTTTGTGGACAGGATGCGGACCCTTTCATTTCAATGGGTCATCAAAAAAGTGGACAGCACACGTATGTCCATTCCGTAGTAAAAGGTAGAACATGTCCTATTCTGTCCGTTTTGCCGACAAGGACAGGCATTTTTACAATGGATCCACAAAAAAGAAAAAAAAATTATGCAACACAGACGTCATGCATATTTTTGGCGGATCCACGTTTTGTGGACCGCAAAATACATTCGGATGTGTGAATGCACCCTAATTCTCATTTTTAAGGGGATGTCCGGTTTACAAAACCCATTTCCACCCTATTAGGGAATTCGGAGATAACCGAAGGGAGGGTCCTCTGTTCGGCATCCTCATCTCTTGGCCAGAGAGCAGTTACAAAGAGAGCCTCTTCTAAGATTTGAATGGACACGTGTGATGCTTCATTTTTCCTGCGGGGGCGCTGCAAGGAAACTGAACACTTACTGATAGATTTCCTCACAAATTAAAGCTGATTGCTTGAACACTTTTGTGATCAGCTTATTATCAAGGAACCCTGCTAGCAAGTAGAACCTATCCAAAGTGGGTTCCCATATACCCGGCTATCCATTTCCCTCTGGTGTGGTACAGAAACACCAGAGGGAAACCAACATTAAAACTGTTCCCATTGATTTCTATGGGATTGTTTCTGGCACCCAATGCTTCAGTTTTAAAGGGGTATTCAAGTGCAAAAAAAAAAAGCTGTCCCAGGGGCTACATCTGCTGTAAAAGGGGTTGTGAAGCAGATCAATGCAGAAAGCAGAGTGCGCTTTACAGAGAAACTCCACCTCCAGTGCACTTAAAGGGATTCTGTCATGAGATTTTAGCCCTATAAGCTCAGCCTGATGCGCCGCAGACTGCTGCCAGCGGCTTCGTTGAGCGAAGTGCGCATGCCCACCAGGCCGGGCTCATGCGCACTTCGCTCAACTAAGCCGCTGCCAGGATCCCGCGGCGGAGCATAGTGCGCGGGCGCCGGATCTGGCGGAGGCGGCGCTGAGGAAGGCGGCACTGTAGACAGGGAGGGCGGTAATTAAGACTGGGAAGGAGGCGCTGGGCACCAGACGGGCGGGCACCCTGTATTAACGGACATCCCCTTGGCACCTTAGGTAGGCGATTGACAGGTTTTAAAAAACAGTTTTTTTGGCTAATAGAGCCACAAGCAGGTTTAATAAGGCCAGTTTAGGATTTATGTTATTAGTATGGACATGGGCATATGTTTAGCTTATAGGGCTAAAATCTCATGACAGAATCCCTTTAAGGAGCAGAATCTAGCAGAATAAAATGTCATTCACATTACTCCTGATAACAAAAGCTCCACAAAAGGTAAGTTTGTAGTGCTTTCCCCAGCCCTTCCTTAGTGCTGTCAGCACCGTAGCTCTGGTATTGTATTTGTGGTCAGAATTGCTGACAGACTCCCTTTAATGCCATTTCTATTGATATAAATGAGTGGTGCCGTGTTAGAGGTGAAGAACGGCTAGAGGACAAACCCTATGGCCACTGTCATAGGAGTCATATTGGTTGTCACCCATATATTGCAAGCCTTAAAATTAAGATGTGTACCATGAAAACATAAGAAATTGGGACAAAAAAATATTCATTGTACCTCTGGTCTCTTTTAAACTCTCCGATTTTTTAATTCCTATTGGCGTCTGGCATTTAACCCCTACTCTCCTCTGTCAGTCGTGCCATTAATCAGGGCCACTTTGATCTCTTTGATGCTAGGTTGTCCCGGTTGCATTTGTATTACTGCACGTCTATGGCCTTTCATATCTCACAAAAGTGCATGGAACCGATCTTCTGCGGAAGGATTCACAGAGTAATTAACGATGCTGGGGAGAGTCTTTCATCTACACAAATGCATCTGCTACAAATGAAGATAGCAAACTAATGATTGCCAAACGCTGCGCCGAGAGGGCTCACAATTCAATGGACTTCCAATAAATACCTCAACAGCGGAGAGAGAGAGGCCACACCCTGTGGTGTGCTTTTACCAAGAGCCATACTTTCTAGCGAATACGAAAACAACTTTAACGGAACCATCTCCTCTGTATCTTGTACAAGGATGTGTAGACATAGAGGCAGCACATAGGGAGGGTCCAGTCCTGGTTGGTCCCATCGCCTGTGCTAGACCCTGTGTAGGACACCCCTTTTCCAGAAGAATTGCAAAAGGAGTTCGGAAATTAGCCTAAGACCCATTTTTTTCGGTCCGCATCTGATACATATTTTTTGCAGATCGGGTGTGAACCCATTCATTTCAATGGGGCTGTAAAAGATGCAGACAGTCCACCATGTGCTGTCCGCATCCGTACGGCCTGTCCATTTTGCTGACAAGGATAGGCCATTTCTACAGGAGTTAAAATGGCGGCATGTACTCGAACCAGTATAAGTGTCTTGCGCACTGCAAAACGGATACGGTCGTGTGCATGGGGCCTTAGGGTCATGGAGGTGTGGGAGAAAAAGCCATGGCATTCAGTCCTGGGTGGCTAAAAAGGGGGGCCCCTTCTGATCTTCCCTATGGGGCCACTCTTCCTTCTACACTACTACTGAATGCAGTTTTCTCTTTTGAAGATATATACCTCGTAGAGAATAGCTGCAGAAATTGCAATAGTCTGTAATTTTTTTAAATCTCTTTTTTTCTGCGTCCTCTCAGACTCTGGCCGGGACCTACAGAGCACTGTTCATCCTGTGACTCCTGGTTCATCAATAGAATAGCAGACACACGGTAGAGCATTCTTCTAAGACATGTTTTTCCCAGCCTTCAGTTCAGACTACTCCATCTCAGCGGAAGTCCCTTTTCTTAAAGTGAATGTGCTCTTCGTGAACACCAGACATGAGCGCAGTCAGTTTCGTAACCTCTTGACTCGATTAGCTATTACTCATTGGGAGAATTTTACAGAGTTGCCCAAAAGACTCCATGGAGGCCTCTTACACAAGAGATCCTGACAGTGATTACTGGCCAAGCCTCTACTGTGGAGGCCAAACCATCTCGTCTACACATCTGGCAGTGACCGGTGACCACAATGGGGGGCGGCCTGGGTGCACTACGCGCTCCTATAAGTACATCCCAGCAGCTTGGAAACAATTAGTGTGTCGAAACGTTTTATGCCTGCTGCGAGTTTTAGAAGTCCAACTAAAAGAACAGTCTATCTATAGAAAAAAACAACAGGGTCACGTGTATCTGTGGTCACGTGTATCTGCTCCGTCCAAGAACATATCTAAGGCATGTGAAGTTCACTTCTGCAAGGGATGCTGGGTAATAATCTTCAGCATGTAACATATACAATGATATAAGCAATGATATAGCAGATATGACGGCAACTTATTCCATACTGATAAAATTGTGGCGTGACATAACACATACTGCTTCCAGCACCGCCACTCCGATCCTCGCAGTCGCTGCAGTGACGACACTTCTATATATTATATATACTCTGAGGTATACAGCACATTACTGCTGAGGCCAGTGATTGGCTGCAGCAATAACAAGTACTATACGGGCACGTCATTGCTGCAGCAAATCAAAGCCCCGCGGGACGGATTGGAGCGGCGAATCAGGTGGTGAGTATATGTTATTTCATAATTTTATGACAATTTCTGCCTGTAAGGACCCTTCTTTTTTTTTTTTTTTTTTAAAACAACTCGAACAAACCCTTTAAGACCCCATGTTCAGAATTTCATGCCGACATCCATAGTCAATCCAATGATAATCTGTGTTCGTAACCCTGTTTGTATACCTGATGGCAGGATCAGACGACACGCGGTGTTTGTTTGTAGTCCGTTACCGTGGAGACACATCCGATTACACAGAGAACTAAAAAGTTCTGCAAAATATGTTCATTTTGTATCTAAGGCTACTTTCACACCTGCGTTTAGGTGCGGATCCGTCTGGTATCTGCACAGACGGATCTGCACCTATAATGCAAACGCTTAGATCCGTTCAGCACGGATCCGTTTGCATTACCATGAATTTTTTTTTTTTTAATTCATGATAATGCAAACGGGTCCGTTTTGACGTACATTGAAAGTCAATGGGGGACGGATCAGTTTGAAAATTAAGCCATATTGTGTCAACTTCAAACGGATCCGTCCCCATTGACTTACATTGTAAGTCTGGACGAATCCGTTTTCCTCCGCACGGCCAGGCGGAAAAACGGTGCCAGACTGATGCATTCTGAGCGGATCCGCATCCACTCAGAATGCATTAGGGCAGTACGGATCCGTTCGGGGCCGCTTGTGAGAGCCTTCAAACGGAACTCACAAGCGGAGCCCCGAACGCTAGTGTGAAAGTAGCCTTAGATGTATTGAAGCAATAAAAAGGGTTACCAAAGTCTACATACCTATTGAATGCAGTCAGGCTATTATAGCTAAATGATAAAGTACATGGAAGATGCACTATATAGGACTGTAGTATTCAGGTTAGGCTACTTTCACACTCGCGGCACAGAACTCCAGCAGGCTGTTTCGTCGGGTGACCAGCCTGTCGGATCCGTCCTGCCGTTAGTGACCGCTCCGTCCCCATTGACTATAATGGGGGCGGGGGCAGAGTTCGGGTGGAGACACAGCAGCGCGCGGCGAGAGGCTGCCGTAATAAAACTACAACATATCCGACATTTATTCCGGCAGCCTCTCACCGTGCCTCGCCGGAACTCCACCCTCGCCCCCATTATAGACAATAGGGATGGAGCTGCAGTCCGGGAGCACACGGTCACTAGCGGCAGGACGGATCCGACAGGCTGTTCACCCGACGGAACAGCCTGCCGGAGGTCCGTGCCGCTAGTGTGAAAGTAGCCTTAATTTGCCATGTTGGCACTTTGTGATAAATAAGTGGATTTTGGGTTGCAGTTTCACTCGCCACCACTGTCCTATGGTTAATCCACAACATATGTGAACAAACCCTGAGGGGTATGTAGACGTTTGCAACCCGTTTTATTGCTTAAATGCATGTATGATATAAAATGAACATACTTTGGCAAAAATACTTGATTAAAAAGTTGTCTCCACGGTAACAGACCACAAACAAACACTGTGTGTCGTCTGATCCTCCCATCAGGTGTTACTCGTTTCTTCTTTTTTTTGCTAACCTACGACAAATGACACAGCCTACAAAGACTTCACAATTAGGAAAGCTTATTGTGTTGGGGGGACGGGTTGACCACTTCTAACCTACACTTCCCCCCTCCATAAAAAAACGTCTCGGGCTTGTTGGAGACACATAATGCATTCTAAGATGATATAATGATAAAGGAGTTAGCGCCGCCATCGTGAGGGAATATGTCAGCACTAAACCCTCACAGGGAAACATAATAGGAGCATAAGGTCAGGCAGTTAGCTATCGATCTGTTAGTCTTGGCTCTGACGGGAGCCTTCCTGTTACCTAATATTCCGTACAGATTAGTATTAAACATCGCTGATCTCTGCCAAGCCCTTGACACGTGCTGCAGACGCCATTAATACAACCCCCGAGAGTCGCTGCTGTTTTTCTGCTAAATTACACAACAAATAAGAGCACATATCTCCTAATGCTATCAAACAGGTGTTAATAGAAGCCTAACATCTGATGTCAGACAGCCAGGGCCTGCGCTGGCAATGAATCCTTCACACAGCGCGTTTCATGAGCTCCTGGATTACAAACCGTCATTATTCACAGAAAGGGCTACACAGGAGCAATTCATCAACGGCGCTATATACAGCCTGAAGACTGGATTCGGAGAAACATTTAATTGCTTGGTTTGCTTAGCGATTATCGGTGCTAATTACGTTTTCATCGAGTTTACGCAAGCGCTGAAAGACATGGCATGAGGGCGAGGGGGGGGTCTATAAACAGAGGATTATTTAATGTGATCAGCAAACTTCGGGTGACACTGAGGCTTTGGAGACTTCAGGCTAGGACAGATGGATCCCTGCAGTTAGCAAATTGTCTAATAAAATATTGGCTAGCCCGCTTACAAAAATAATAATAAAAAAAATAATAATCTGATTTCTTCTGCAGTAAATTTGCCATCAGAAATCATAATGCACAGAAGACTACACTGTACAATGTTAAAAACATTCACTTGTCGCCTTCCTGATATGCTGTCATCGTCTTAAAGGGAAACTCCAAGATCCCATTTGAGTTAAACTTTAGAGGCCGCAATGAACAATTTTTGCACGGCCTGTGCTTGCCGGGGTACGTCCCCACCAAGTGGTTCATATTTTGTTGCCGATTTGACAGAGGGTGCAAAGGATGAAATCCATGCCGGAAATGCACAGCATACATTTACATGCCATGGATTTAAAGGGGTTGTCCCACGAAACCAGCCCCTGGATCTGAATGCTTTTGTAATTGCATGTAATAAAAAAATATAGCATAGCCACTGAGCTATTCAATAAAACGTATCTGTATAGCTCCACCTGCTGTTTGTTTTTCTTATTTTTTTGCCCGACTCACTGAGAAGGCCGCACATGCTCAGTTTGATCCTTCAACTGCCTCCTGAGCTGCGATAGGAGGAGAGCTGCAGCAGAATAGACACGCCCCCAGAGCTACAGCAGAATAGACACACCCCCAGAGCTGCAGCAGAATAGACACGCCCCCAGAGCTGCAGCAGAATAGACACGCCCCTTGATATAAATCTAGCAGAGCAATGAATGGGGAGATCTCTGGATCCATGTGAGGTCCAGGGCTGGTTCTAGCTTTGTTAGAAATAGACTGACATGTACTATATGATGTCCGATTTTAATATTTATTAATTAGTCATGGGATAACCCCTTTAAAATCCACACCAAATTACGTGCAGATCCTGTTGTGGAAATTCTCTGCAGCTCTGTACATGCTGCAGATATTCCATATGCAATTCCACTATGGAAAAATGTGCAGCCTGTCATGCATGGAAGTACCCTAACAAAGGTGACCCCTTCTATGCAGAGGCAAAATGTAACCTGTAACATGTTGCAAAAAGTGATGGTTTTCATACTTGATTAATATGAGACTGATTGATAGTTGCAACTGCTACATTGAAAAACAATAAAAACTTTTGGAAATATTTTTATTATTTTTTTTTGCAAAAAGTGAACTGGCACATCTCTCCCACAAACTTTAGATATAGAGTAAATAACTTCTAAACAAATTGTCCTCTACAGTAAAAGAAGGGTTGCAGAAGGCAAGGTTCTCACATTCTCCTCATAGACGGTGCATACAGCGCTACCTCTCCTGAGGACACAATAGTGATGTATTGAAGAAATTTTGGGCGAAAAATGTGAACTACTTCCTAATTATTCATGTCCCACGTGGGAAGTTATTAGCCTCAGGGGCATAGCTATGGGTTTAAGGGCGCTGGTGCAAAAGTTGACCAGGAGATAATGTAAGGGTCTCTGGTGGTCTAGGGAAGTCAAATTCTAAATTTTACAGTACAGCTGCACAGTTCTCTCTATGAATGGGCAGAGCAATTTAGGAATGTTCTGCTCAATCATTGAAGGTAAAGACAGCTCATGGTGAGGGCATCATTGTCCTGGCTGTAACTTCTTGCTTTTGATTATAGATAGGAGTGCGGGGAGCAGATGGTGAGCACCATACAGCTTTAATGGTACAGCTGCACAGTTCTCTCTATGAATTGGCAAAGTAATTTAGGAATGTTCTGCACAATCATTAAAGGTAAAGACAGCTCATGGTGAGGGCATCATTGCCCCCTGGCTGTAGCTTCTTGCTTCTGATTATAGATATGAGTGCGGGGAGCAGATGTAGGTTAAGACAGCACGGACGTGTGGGGACCCCCCTGGCTTCGGGGTCAAGTTGTAACTGCTACCAATATAGCTAAGTCACTGTTAGAGTTAATTTTGTAAAGAATATTTGACTGAATTACAAGCTTGCATTGTATTATGAGAAATGTACAATATATTTGTGTGACCTCTCCCATCATTTCGGAAATTTTTTGGATTTAGACAGTTGTGGCTTCAGTCTTCTCACAGGGCTAGAAGTCAAGAAGATCACGCTGGGATTTATAGCTCAGCGACCACTATGAACCACAGGATGTTGAACCCTACGGTACAAATATCCCAACAGAGGAGCCGCTCTAACACAGAAATGTCAAGGATAATATCTACAGAAACTCCCTCGGTGTTCATGTCACCATGTGAGACAACATTGTACATAATTTGCAAGAGTTGAGAGGTTCCTTCGAGATGACAAGTAGCCAGCTGCCTGTCAGAGAAATGCCCGATCTCCACATAAACAGTTTTGGACAGAGGAACAACTTCCACATCCGGAGACCAGATTGCTCTTCTGGTCCCTGGTGGGTAATTATGAACTTGTCCTTTCAGTGTTAATAAATGTTTTACAGACGTCGGACTCCTTTAATAGTGGGTCTTGAGAAAGACCGGAGACAAAAGTTAATAGAAGCTCATTTGCTGGGAATGTATCCGCTTTGATAGGAGGAGGCTCAGATCTCCATCAATGATGGAGCTTATCTCACTGTGCGAGAACATACAACTCAACAAGCACTCTCATGGCCGGAGGAAGGATGTGTGGTAAGTGTCTTTCTTTCCTAGAAAACAAACTATTACTACTTCCTTTCGCTCACTAAATAAGTCAATGGAAATGTTGCACAGCCTGAGGTTACTGTCTGAGAACACGCTAAGGTACACGAATGCTTCTCAGTATTAGGCCTCAGTCACAGCGATCTATATTTTGTCACCTATCCAGTGGATAGGTGATAAATGCTTCAAGGCTTGAATACTCATTTAAAGGACTATGCCATGACTGGTGTAAAAAAATTAAATTAGACATCATATGAGAATCTCTATCTAACACCAGCCCAATACTCCACATGGATTCCTATTCATTTCTCCAAGTGCTCTGCTATATTTTCTTCAGGCTGGCATCTCTGGGTGGCGTGTCCTTTCTGCTACAGCTCTGCCCCTTTCTCAGCTTGGGGTGTATCTTTCCGTTACAGCTCTCTCCCCTGTCACAGCTTGGATACAGAGCTGATGGCAGTTGAAAGATGGAACTGAGCATGTGCGACCACCTTAGCGATGTTACCGATCAATAGCTATATAACAAACAAATTCACATCCAGGTGATGGTTTGAAAAATGTAGAATATTATTAATAGGGACAATCCTTTTAAAGAGGTTATCCAATAGTACAAATACTACCCCCCTCCTATAGACAATACTTACCCAGTCCCCAGCACCCGAGTCCCTCCGGATCCCTGCACAGCTACCGCTGCATCTCACAGTCGAGCGGATCAAAACCTCCGCCGACTGGAAGTTGCAGCCAATAGCAGGCCGTGATGCTGACCAGCCTCCCTAGCATCAAGGGTTATGCTAGGGAGGCTAGTCACCACCACAGCCAGCTATTGGCTGTCGGGGACCAGGTAAGGGTACTTTTACACTAGCATTAGAGGAATCCGGAATCCGTGTGCAAAGTTTGTTTCCAGAACTGGATCCGTCTGACAAATGCATTGAAATACCAGATCTGTCTCTCCAGTGTCATCCGGAAAAACGGATCTGGTATTTATTTTTTTCACATTTTTAAAGGATCCGTTTTTCCCGAACACTTGGTACCGTATCCAGCATTAATACATTTCAACGGAAATCCGGCATTCCGGCAAGTGTTCCGTGCATGCTGCGGTATTTTCTCCAGCCAAATACCGTAAAAGTGACTGAACCGAAGAAATCCTGATGCATACTGAGCTTTCCATTCAGAATGCATTGGGATAAAACTGAAGCGTTTTTTCCGGTATTGAGCCCCTGTGACGGAACTCAATACCAAAAAACTTTAACGCTAGTGTGAAAGTACCCCAAGTATTGTCTATAGAAGGGGCCCAGGGATAGTGTGGGGGGGTATTTGTACTATTGGATAACGCCTTTAAGGCCCAATTACGTGATACAATTTTTTGAAACCTGCAATAAACAACATGTTATTTGAAAAATGATGGTGGATTCCATTTTTCCGGGTAAGGTTCGCCATGGATGACTAGCAATGGCTTTGCAAGAGTCCTGCTCTTTGCAGTAATGCCCATTTACAAGATGCACATTTACTGCCGCTGATCATCTTCTCATTGATCTGGTCTTTCTTTCTCGCTTACCAATTATTGTTATGATCACTTGGAAACAGTCAGCAGTAGTTGTCTATTGCTGTCTACAATGACTAAGGACATGTTCACACGGGGGAACTTGCCATTGGAATGTCGGTAAGCCATAATTCTGGTGGGTGCCGCATGGTGTCTGTCTCCCTTTGTTTTCAGTTTGCAGACCAGCGTCAACCATGAAAAGTGAGCGGTCTGCTTGAAGCCGTGGCAGGTGCCCACTCGTGGTTTAGCTCCATTCAATGAAGCTGAGCCACGAGAGGGTCCACAGCATCCAAAAGGAACGACCGTGGCAGAAACAAACCAAGTGAAAGTACCCTTCAGGAGTTCTCCACTGGAAGTGGTTGAGTATTATTGCTTTTCTGTTATGCTATCACAGTGCGAACCGTTTGCCACATTTTTTATATAACTCGGACTGCCCCTTTATGCTTTAGATTTTTTTTTTATCTTATATTTTAAAGTTTCATCAACCCTTCCTGTTAGGAACCGTTGGCGGCTCATCCCATAAAAAAAAAATTGAGGGGGGGGGGTTGTTGATTGTGGAAAGTCTGAAGAGAGACAAGAAAATGAGTGAGGACTCCTCTGGTCGAGCCCCCACAAAATCTTTCCTCACTCATCAGCAGAACATGTACATAATTTCTGGCAAGAGCACAAAGCAACGAACTGCTGCCAAGATCGATGTGAAATTAAGAGATAAAATGGGTAAAATTATATATTCTAGAGCGAGACGGGTATAATGACGCCTTGTCAAGAAGTTTCATTTTAAAAAGAAATAATTTAAATGTCATGGGAAGACTTCTATCAGGAGTAAAGTCATACTGAATGAAGAGGGCCCAATATGTGCATCAGGGGCTGGAAGAGAAAGTGAAGGATTGAGAAATCTCAAAAACTAGGTAAGTACATTGAAACTTACCTCTACAGAAAAAAAGAAAACAAAAAACTGTTTTTCTTCTTAGGATTGTTTTTCAGTATTGAAATAAAGCCCCGAGGTCATTATTTCTTCTCATGTTCCTTTTTTTTTACTCTTCAAGGCTGTACCTCTAGGTAGGTACTGATGCTGCGGTCAGTAGTAACACTCACACCATATCCATACCATGGAGTAGACTCTGGCTCATGCACACAACCGTACTCTTGGTCTGCATCCGATCCGCATTTTTTGAGAATCAGATACGGACCCATTCAATTCAATGGGTAAAAAAAATGCGGACAGCACACCACGTGCTGTCTACATCCGTACGTCCGTGTCGTCAGCCATCCAAAAAAGTAGAACATGTGCTATGTATGTATGTATGTATGTATGTATGTTTTGTGGACAAGGATAAGACATTTCTATAGAAATGAAAAAGAAAATAGCGGCATGTACATGGCCGCTATCTGTGTATTGTGGATCAGCAGTTTGCGGACCACAAAACACATACAGTCATATGAATGAGGCCTAACTGCAAGCCTCCATTTTACTAATTCCATATAATATACCCCCAAACCAGGGGCAAATGTGAGTCACTTGCTTAAAAAACCTGCTTCCTGGAAAATCCACCAGTCACCTGCAAATAACCTATGAATGAGCCCAAGTGCAGCACAAGTAAAAGCTCATCAGGCTTCAAAGGGGTTGTCCAGGACTACAAAACATGGCTGCTTTCTTCCCAAAACAGCATCACACCTGTGCATATGTTGTGAGTGGGATTGCAGCTCAGTCCCATAAATATACAATACCAGGCACAATCCAAGGACAGGTGAGGTGCTGTTTTTGGAAGAAAGCAGCCATGTTTTCTAATCCTTAAAAACTTTCAGAAGGTAAAGCTATAAGCCAATGGCTGCTCTAATAACCTCTATTACATAGCTCTTAAAGGGCATCTGTCAGCAGTTTTGTACCTATGACACTGGCTGACCTGTTCCATGTGCGCTTGACAGCTGAAGGCATCTGTGTTGGTCCCATGTTTATATGTGCCCGCATTGCTGGGAAAAATGATGTTATATATATATATATGCAAATGAGTCTCTAGGAGCAACGGGGGCGTTACCATTACACCTAGAGGCTCTGCTCTCTCTGCAACTGCCGCACCCCCTGCACTGCACTCTGCAATGTATCCACTGTCTGGCCCTGTCTAATAAAGTTCAGAGGTCATGGCAGATGCAGAGAGACCTCAGCCTCTAGGTGTAATGGTAACGCCCCCGTTGCTCCTAGAGGCTTATTTGCATATATATATATATATATATATATATAACATCATTTTTCTCAGCAATGCGGGCACATATGAACATGAGACCGACACAGATGCCTTCAGCTGCCAAGCGCACAAGTAACAGGTCTGCCAGTGTCATGGGGACAAAACTGCTGACAGATGCCCTTTAAAAGGGTTGCTCAGAATCATCTAAACATGGCTGCTTTCCTCTAGAGACAGCGTCACACCTGCTCATAAGTTGTGGTTAGTGACTGAATCGAGCTTCGCGACTCTCAACCTTAATCAGTCCGAAAAATTTCAGTGGAGCTGTGCCGCAATACCAGACACATCCCATGGACAGGTGCGGTGCTGTTTTTGGAAGAAGCAATGTTTTTCTTATTCTGAACAACCCCTTTAAGGGAACATAATTCATTTACATATAAAGTTGTGCGTCCGTGACTGCTCCTCTGGGCAGGTTACCAGTAATATCAGCAAGACGTTCCCATCAGAGCAAAACAACAGGAAAAAATAAATAAAAAAATAAAGTGAATGGTCCATTTATTTCCTTACTATTAGGTATGTTATAGACCTTGTCACTACGACTAACAGGCAGTGCATCTCGTCTTTGGATGTGGATTTCTTGGACATTGTGACATAGGACGCCTTTACAATCGGTCAGTGTTCCTGGCATCCCTGACACCTCTGGTCCATCCATGTCTATCCTCTCGGTCAGAGGAGTCCGCTGCTTCTGTATTTTTCACCCCGCAGGTCGACAATTGTGCTGCAGGCAAAGGCTGCCAGGGAGGAGGGAGGTGGAGCTCCGGCATGCCAAATTAGTTTTCACTAAGAGAACCATGACATCACCATTTTAAGGTTGTGATTCGGCCGCCCTCCCATGTTTGTGGTCAGAAGGGTTGGGGGGGGCTGAGTGCTTGTGTCTCCTGCTGGCGTATCTCTCACTTTTGGGGGAGTGGAGGAAAACTACTGTCCAACCATAGACCTTGCTGCTTTTTACATGCTGGGTACAACTTTTTTTTTTTTTTTTTTTTCTCTCTCCCTCTTTCTCTCTTACTCTTTCCACATCATGTAATTTCACCACAAAGGAGCCGAGGAGCTCAGGTTCAAATAAGGCTGTCAGGAAGAAACTGAGAGGCAGAGAGGAAAAAGATGGGCTCTGGATCCAGGGATGAGATTCGGGATAGCCTGTTCCAAGGCAGCAGGTAACGTCCTGCCCTGCTGAACAGCAAGGACATGCTAGGACAATAAAACAGACTGCACAACAACAGTACTGCAAAGAAGAAGAAGAAAAAAAAAAAAGACAGATTTTTTAAAATATTTATATATTTTTTTTTTTACTGGAGAATCTTTGGGACAGCAGAGTTTACTAGAAGAAGCGAACATCAAGGGATATCCGTGATCCTGGACAGGTATGCATTGTAAAGGTATACTTTTACATAGGACTGCAGGTAAATTTAGGATGGGTGAATCATCATAAAGCACGAGTAGTGCTTCCCCCAAACAAGGGATAGATTCACATCTGCATCATTTGTTTCATTTTTTTTTTTTATCCTTTTAGCACATTTTAGATAAAACAAGTTACCAGGCTGCAGGAAATATATATATATATAAATTGTATACAAACTGTTGCAGGGGGAGAGAAAGATTTTTGGCATGTAAAGGGTTAAACCCAACGATTGGCGAGCCGCCAGATTTTTCACCTCCCTTTAAAGAGTCTTTCTTTCCAGCCTCCTGTCGGTCCATAGGTAATCATGCTATAGGCGGCACAGGATGCTGCCAGCACCGCAGGAGCAGGAAGCAGCACTTCGTGTTGCTGAGAGGGGTTTCTAATAAGGTCCGGTGTTTTACCCCTCCCCCCCCCCCCCTTTATTATAATGACTATAGGGCAATGTAAAGAGTCGTCGGAGGTCACGCTGTTCTAATATGACAGGATGTATAATAGTCCGCGTACCTGATGGGGTTAATAATGGGCTATCTACTGGGAAATCCATGCCGTGGGTCGACAGAGTGTATCAGGACAGAGGACAAGTAGTCACATTCATGGCATTCTTGCCGGAGAATATTTCACATGGATTATGGCATTTGTGCAATGTCTGTTTGACAATGGAGGGGGGGGGTTAACCATCTCATACATAGCGGCATCTTTCATATCCTGGGTCTGTTCTACTGTAATATTAGCGGTATATCAGTAGTAATGCTTCTGGCTGATGCAGAGAAGGAAAAACTAGACGATGCTTGCCCCAAGAGCTTGCAGTCTGGGCAGGATCCTCTAAACATGTGCTAATCTCAATGCATGGGCGCTGTAGAATTTGCAGAGTAGAGGTAATCACTGGTGCTGGTCATTGCACCCTCACTGCTTGCCTGTCACTAGATTGTAAGCGCCACTGCACAGACGCGCAGTCTTTACAATGCAGCTCCCCAGTGGTGCTTCCTCATAAACACCTGCACTTTACTGGTTCCCAGTCCATAAAGACCATTAAAAAGCGCTCTATTCTTTCAGCTGAGCTCTTGAACTGGGCAGCTTACAATTTCCTCAGTGTCCGGGGCCCCTATCTGGACGTGACCTTTGGTGTCTCGGACGGTAGGGGTTCCGGAAAAAGGGGATTTAAAAGATGGATCTTGTTTCTGGTCATCTGTCATTTGTCTGACACTCAATCCTCCGGTCTACAATCCAGGGATCAGTGAACGAGCAGAGAAAAGTTTAACTCTGTTGAGATAAAGGCTTACAGAGTGTTCATTGTAGCTCATTTAGATGGGAGAGATAAGGGCTCCAGGCAGCTGCCCCAGGACATCTGATCCCCTCCTGCATTATGCTATGGGCGGCGGGCACCACTACTTAGCATGGTATGGGAGACGGGCGATACAGAGAAGCCACTCACCCGTGCCACCGTCTGAACACAGGAGCTCACAGGTTTCCAGGAGCCGGGCTACCAAGTGACACTTCATTTCTAAAAAGTTTCCTTATTAGATTTTCAATTTAAAAAGTATAAGTTTTGTGCAATAGAGTATTTCAGGTTGGGTTGTGGAGGGCGCGGAGCTGATTGTAAGTGATCCCACATTGCTGCGCCGGAGGCTTATCTGAATACACCACAAGCCGAGGTTATAAATATAGCATCCTCCGCACTAGTCGGCGGAGCTTGCAATCTAAGGAAAAGGTTGAAATAGAAGGCACTGGGATGGTCGCTCCTGGAGAGCCGGGCAGCTGAATAAACCATAGGAAGCCCCCCTCCGATCCCAACCCCCACCGCAACTCCTCACAGAGTGAAAAGTTCATAGCAGCAAAGCTTCAGCTCTGTAGAGCCACAGGCAGTCATGTGAAATGAAAATACCGCGTCCCTCTACTATACATATACAGTATATATACGCCTGCACAGAGGAGCGCATTATCTGCACTGCAGCGTACCGTGAAATGAAGTATTATTCATGAATAGCGCATACGAATCCTAGGAAAGGCTAATATTGGGCGCAACATCGTGTTCCTAAATATTAGTTACCTTAAAAATCTCATAACTGCAACATATAGATTACTTATTTTTTAATATTAGGGGGTGACACGTTTCGTCCTCCGTTGCACCTTTCTTCCCATTAGGGGCACTCCTACCATCTGACTTAGGGCTCGTTCACACAAACGTATTTTGCGTTCCGTATACGGACCGTTTTCTGCGTTCCGCATACGGAACCATTCATTTCAGTGGGTCCGCATCCGTCGCTCCGTTCCATGGCTCGGAAACAATTGTCCTAATTGTCCGTTTTTTGCGGACACGAATAGGTATTTCTATAATAGGCCTCCTGTTCCGTTACGCAAATTGCGGAAGGCACACGTGCGCCATCCGTGTTTTGCGGATCCGCGATTTGTAGACCGCAAAAAAACGTGTGAACGAGCCCTCAAAGGTTTATCCAATAGTACAAATACCCCCCACAATGCCCGAGCCCCTCCTATAGACTATGCTTACCTGCTCCCTGGCACCCCCCCCCCCCCTCTGGATCGCTGCTGCTGCATCTCCCCGTCGCGCGGATGAAAACATCCGAGCAGCCAATAGCAGGCCACGACAGTGACCAGGGAGATGCAGCGGTGGGTGGAGGGATGCGGGTGCCGGGGACTGGGTAAGTATCGTCTATAGAAGGGGCCTGGGCATTGTGGGGGTTATTCGTACTATTGGATAACCCCTTTAATCTTGGTTGAGAACCCTCAATGCAGATAGATATACAGAGAACTGGGGGTCTATGGAGAGCGGAATGACCCTCTCCATTGAAAACCCCTTAGATCTGTGATTGCTAACCTCCGGCACTCCAGCTGTGGCAAAACTACGACTCCCATAATGTACACTTGTTTGGCTGTTCTCAGAACTCCACAGAAGAGTACGGAGCATGCTGGGAGTCGTAGTTTCACCGCAGCTGGAGTGCCGGAGGTTAGCCATTACTGACTTAGAGGCTTAAAGGGGTTGCACGGGATTCGAAAATCATGACTCCTTTCCTCCAGCGCTGATGTTCCCACTCCTCATCTATAATTGCTAGAACAATTCACTGCTACAGCTGTTTGTTTCCTCCTCTACTCCTATCCATCTGCTTCACATCACTTGTCTCATCTACCTCATTACTGCTATGCACTTTAGTGTATAAATATGTGAAGACGCATCAGTAGCCCCAGAAGCTGGCCATTTTGTCATCATCTTTTCAGTTAGACATTAAAAGGTATTAACCCCCTGAGGAACCTCATTTTTATTCATTTTTTTTACTTAATTTCCTATATTGTACAAATATATATTTTCCTTTTTTCCAAAAACAGTGCCACCTCTGTCCACAGGTTGTTTCCTGCTATTGCAACACCATTCACTTCAATGGAGCTTAGCTGCCATATCCGATACACCCCATGGACCACGTGTGGCACTGTTTTTTGGAAGAAAGCAGCTATATTTCTCTACCTTTAAACAACACTCATTTAAAGGGATTGTCCCAGATAATTAAAAATCTTGGATAAGCCCTCCAACAGCCTCAAATAAAAAATAAAATAAAATACTCACCTCTTTCTTGTACTGGTCCCATCCTCCTGCCACTATTTATTTACCAACTGCAGTGAGCACATGACTGCTGCAGCCAATCACTGTCCTCAGATGTAAAACAATAAGGATAATGATTGGCTGCAGCAGTCATGTGCAAGTATACTGGCAAGTCTCGGCTGCAGTTGGTAAATAAGCAGGACCAGGCGGTGGAGAACAGTGCTGGGGAAAGAGCCGAGTATGACATGATTTTATTTTTATTTTAGACTATTGGAGGGCTTGTCATAGATTTATCAGGGACACCCTCCTTGCTCGTAAGTTACCAGAAGGCAATTCACTGAGAGTGGAGGCCGCCAAATCAGTCACTGTAAATGCATATTAGTAAAGATAAGATGGTGCCCTAAAGGGGTCGACAGAAATAATATCAATCAGACTTGCTGCAGCAGCGATCACTGATCTCATGGCAGAGCCTGATCCTACAAAGTCATTTATTGGAAAATCCTGTTAAGGCTCAGTTCACATCTACAATGTGGCTCCAGTTATGAACGAAAACCACTGTGAGGTGCTGGATCTGTTACATGACAGACACCAGCCAGGCCTATGGACCTCATTCACGTATAATGAGGTCCATTGGGTTCCACTATGGACCACATGTTCTAGCAATAGGCACAGCAATAGAGGTGACCACCATGGATGCTCTAGCAACAGGCACTACAATAGAGGTGACCACCATGGATGCTCTAGCAACAGGCACTGCAATAGAGGTGACCACATGCTCTAGCAACAGGCACTACAATATAGGTGACCACCATAGATGCTCTAGCAACAGGCACTGCAATAGAGGTGACCACATGCTCTAGTAACAGGCACTGCAATAGAGGTGACCACCCTGGACCACATGCTCTAGCAACCACCACTACAATAGAGGTGACCACCCTGGACCACATGCTCTAGCAACAGGCACTGCAATAGAGGCGACCACCCTGGACCACATGCTCTAGCCACAGGCACTACAATACAGGGGACCACCATAGACCACATGCTCTAGCAACAGGCACTGCAATAGAGGTGACCACCCTGGACCACATGCTCTAGCAACCGGCACTACAATAGAGGTGACCACCATAGACCACATGCTCTAGCAACAGGCACTACAATAGAGGGGACCACCATAGACCACATGCTCTAGCAACAGGCACTACAATAGAGGGGACCACCATAGACCACATGCTCTAGCAACAGGCACTACAATAGAGGTGACCACCCTGGACCACATGCTCTAGCTATGGGCACAGCAGCAGAGGTGACCACCATGGACCACATGCTCTAGCTATGGGCACAGCAGCAGAGGTGACCACCCTGGACCACATGCTCTAGCAACAGGCACTACAATAGAGGTAACCACCATGGACCACATGATCTTTTGGAGACAAGGCATCTACATTAATGTACCTCCAGCACTTCCACACTCTGCATTTTACAGGTTCTCAATCATAATTATACAACAACTGCAGCCCCCGCTGATCCTTATGTAATACTTCTTCATCCATCATTGACTCTGCACCTTTGAGGATCCTTAGACAATGGCCGAGAACAAAGACCATTACAAACCTTGCTGTTCAGTAGTTTATAGCACTGCAATTCATTCAAGGCTAGAACCGCAATGAGAAATTGTGCTTAGAGGTATATGGTCGACGTCTTCTTACTGCGCTGTATACCACATAGCCGCCTCCAGTACGGGACCGCGTATATGACTCAGATTTACCACAAACCCATGAGTCACTCAGCATACAGTGGAAATGATGCCAGGTAGACGAGCGCACTACAATGCTCACTTCACTGCAAGCACTTGGCCAACTTTCCAAAAGTGCCATCTTCTGTGAGAATCTCAACAACCCAACCTCACAAGCTGTAATGTGCCAACATAACCCAGCTCACATAGTGCTTTATGTACTGCTCTATGGTGCACATGTGAGATGCCATATTCTCCTCTAGATCCAATTATCGTAGCAGAGAATACCTTCATAATGCAGCCTGTGATGGACCATGACACCATTGTATTTTTCATGGATGCCACATAAATCTATGGGGAAAACAAACCTCCATACGTCCCTGGAAATCAGAAGCATATGAAACGTACAGCATGGCCACGGAATTCGTACGACATGCACCCATAATACAGCCATGTACATGCAAGCCTAAGGGTCAATTCACACCACGTATACCTCCAAATGAATGCCACTTTAGAGGCACAGAGCTACATATATGTCACCCTACAGGTTCCCATGATATGTTTGTTTTGTTGCAAACTATGCCAAGTGCACTTTTCTACACTGCTGAAAAAAGCTATACTGACATACACCACACTGACGGAGTTCCAATAAGACAACGCAGCAATATGGAAGCCATTACAGCTCTTAAAGGGAGTGTGTCACCAAAAAACTCAGGCATAAGGCCTTGTAGGGCTAGCTCAGCTAAAAGTAAAGATACATTTTTACTCAGCAATCCGTCGCTACATTCTGGGGAAAAAATTACTATTAACCTGCATGCAAATGAGCAGTTAAGTGCATCGAGGGTGGGCCCAAGCCTTTCTGTGCACCCTTGCTCCTCCTTTCTCCTCTTTCTCCTTCTTAACTGACACAACCAGGCGAGGTGAAGCAGGAATCGTACCTTGTCAATCAAGGAGAAGGTCTGGCCGAAGAAACAGGAGGAGCAAGGGTGCACTTGGCTTGGGTCCGCCCTCAGTGCACTTTACTGCCCACCTGCATACTTTTTTCTCCAGAAGGAAGCAGCAGGTCGCTAAGTGAAAGGTATCATTCAGCAGAGGTAACCCTACAAGGCGTTGTACCTGGTATAACTGAATTTTCTGGCGATGGGTTCCCTTTAAAAGGGCCGCCATACACATTTCTATGCAGGAATACGGAATTGAGAGATGGCGCATATAACAATCGGAAGTCTGGGAAGTTGGGACGCGGTAATTAGCGATACCTGAATACATCTGGACAGATGAGAAAGTATTTGCTCCAGTATTCCATCATCGTCCTCTCACTGGTGTAAACTTTACTAAGACATCCGTCTACTGCTGGAAAGTGCTTGACCTTTTCTATGAATTGGACAGAACGTCTTAGGAAATATTGCGGAGCGCGGCGGTTGTTCTATGTGATGTTGTTTGTATGAAGGAGGCCAGAAATCCCAATTCAGACCATCGCTAGCTGCAACCGGAAAGACGACGCAGCTTTACACAAGTTTTCTTTGGAAAGAAACCCTCAGTCCATGTTCACTAGAGCGTCTCGGAAGTGAGGAAGCAACATGTACACAACAAAGCCGCAACGATGACAGAGGACCTGGGTGGAGTCCACCAGGGATCAGCAACTCCGGCACTCGCTACCATTCCCAATTACTTGCAACAACAGTATACAAGTGGGCATGTTGGGAGTTGTAGTATCACAGCAGCTGGAGTGCCGAAGGCTGATCGCTGCACTAGGCGGCCAGAATATGTTAAAAACTGATCCGTTAGAAACTGCAGCCTTGACCCCAGTGTGAACAGAGCCGGGGTATCTAGCAAATAAAACTGCAGCTACTTCGCAGCTCTTGATTAAAAATGATTTAGGGGGTCGTTTATGAAGCGACATACGCCAGTTTTCTGTCGCAGGTTGTGGCTCAAAGGTTATCTACAACTTTTGCCCGCTCACGCCTGGTCTAAGAAGGGGGTGAGGAGTGGGCCGCCATGCCCGTCTCATTTATCATTTTCTACGCCTGTTTTAGGTATACAAAATGTTCTAAATCTATGCCATCAGGGACGCTGGCGTAGATTTTGACTGGCGTTGAATGCGCCAAAGTTATGAAGAGTCCGGCACCTCTCCATAACTTCAGCGGATCCACCGCCAGTGCAGGGGTTAAAACACAGGTCTTAATAAATGATCCACTTAGTGCATACAGCTCCTAGGCAGACCTATGTGTCTCCATGGCCTACAAAGACCGCAGTCGCGCTCTATTTAGTCGGTCCCATATTTCTTACCAACCGACCTACTTGCACAGATTTGCTATGAGTTCCAAACCTATAAATCCGCTGATATTCTGCATCCAATGCAAGAGAAGAGAGTATTAGACATAATGTGCATATACCTGGGAAATAAAAACAGCGCAGAATAATGAACAGCAGGATGCCCGATATTCAGGGTGGGAAAGGCACAGATCAGCCTCACTGACTGACACGGGGGATAATCCTCATTGGGATCCTCCCCAGATTTCTAATGTGGAGTATGGGGCAAATTTTTTTTAATTTAAATGTATTATAGCTATTGAGTTATTCACCAAAATGTATCTGTATAGCGCCACCTGCTGTTTGCTCTTCAGAATTTCTTTGTCCTGCTGATGGAAGCACATGCTCTGTTCTATCCTTCAACAGCCACTAGCTGCAGCAGACAGGACACGCCCACTAAGAAGAGACACACCCCCTGAGCTGCCAGCTTGAAATAAATGTAGCAGAGCAATTAGAACAATGAATGGGGAGATCTCTGGATCCATGTGAGGTACAGGGCTTGTTCTAGCTTTGTTAGTACATGGCAACCTCTTTCTATGATGTCTGAGTTTCATTTTTTACATTAATCGTGAGATAATCCCTTTAAAATCAGATGCTGAATATTCTCTTACAATATCTTTACAGGCGCTGGAGCCGTTTTTCTATTCCAGAGCTCCAACTCCCCTGCATGGTCACTGCTAAATTTCTACCAACACTAGAGGGAGCTTCTGAGTGTGTCGCATACAGTTTACAAATTGCACTCAGTAACACAGCAATCTCCTGAGCTCCCTCTAGTGGTGGCAGAATTTTATCTTTTAACTCCACAGAAGATCCATTTTAGGCCTGTTTTGTGGTCTGCAAAATGCGGACACCTTCTAGGTGCAATCTGCAAATTACTATTCTTGTCTGCAATACGGACATGAATAGGATAGGTTTTATCATTTTTGGAATCGACACACAGATGCCATCCATGTTTTAGACCCATAGAAATGAATGGGTCCCTGTGCAATCTGAAAAAAAAAAAAAATATGCGGATCTGCCACATATACAAAATACGGTTGTGTGCATGAGGCCTTTAGGTGAACATTCATGCATTCCCTGCAGCACATGCTGCTGCTATATACGCCGCATATAATAACCACATATGTATTCCTGTGGTACAGTATAACGGATATACATTTAATATAATGGAAATATGCGATCACTTCTGGCTCTGCTTTCCTGTACATTCTATGTTCTCCTTACAGAAACGATTTTGGGCACAGAAACCTATAACTCACACCCAGCGATGGGTTATGTCACTAGCCGGGAGAGTATTAAAAGTCTTATAGATCTTAAGGTCATTAATCACCGCGTCACTGGTGGCTGCCGGCCAGAGGATATTAAGAGCCCTCTGTTGCTTTCGGGTATGAAGTCCCTGCAGAGACTTCTAGGCAATGGATGCTATAGTGCTAAGCTACGGCTGGCACTGCAATCGCCTAATTGCTGTAAATCTCCCTTCAGCCCAAGATCAAAAAACGTAAGCGTCAGCCGCCTGGTCCAAGAGTGACAGCATCTCTCTGCCACTGCCATATTGTGCTCCAAAACATCACCGCTACTCTAAGAACCTTTTCTATCACCTTGTGAATGGAGACTTGGAACCTTCCCACTAATGCCTAATCTATGTGCCGCGTCTCTCCTATACGGCCAAAGTGTGCTCAGCACTTTACCAAATTACCAAACTCTGACCAAAAAAAGGGATCCGGAGAGGGGAGCGGTATGGTTAAGCTGATATGACTAAATATCCTACCGTAAATTCTTTCCATATGGCAGTCTACTCCCAATCTTGTTTATGTCTTCCTTTCCCCATAAAAAAAAATAAAAAAATATCACTATGTAATTGTGATGGAGAACGTCCTCACGAAAAGCAGAAACCTACGTCTGGTTTCCATATGTAACCCCTTAAAGGGGTTCTCTAAGATGACGCCTGCTTGTTTGACCCGTTAGGGCATAGGGACAACAAAGAGGGGTGTCTCCCACCAGAATGATCGCCATGTAATACTCCATTCCCCCTGCAGGGTGCCGGAAGCGGGACTCAGGGCAATCAGCTGATCATCCCTGACCCGCATCCTGAAAGCAGCTGCCTCCTCTATTCAGCCAGGTCTATCCATGCAGGGCCCATAAGGGGGTCATCACTTAGATTTCCAAATATACTGCTGACCTGTACTTCAGTAATACAGATGAAGAACTACAAATTAACATTCCCCATTTTCTCCAATTAAAGGGGTTGTTTCACAAGGACATAGCCGGTCCTTAAGACCTATTACGGCCCTCTCCAGGACCACCCTTATCTATGTATGGCCATGCATTTGAAAGGTTCCCATGGCTGCAGTGTGAAGGGCTTCCTCTGTCGAGGGTTAGAGAAATCGGTTCAGGGGTGGTTTTCCATCTGTTGCTCATGAACCAGGAAGATCAGTATGAACAACAACCTAAAAACCGCTTTAGTAGTACTGTGAAAGGCCACGGAAAGATGACAATTTGATTTGGCGTATCCACTGGGGAACTGCAAGTACCATCATGCCCAGTAAGCCTCTCTCATATCTCTGCGCACAATGCACCTTGAGGGGACGCACACCGGAACACGTCACGCATTGATAATGATATTTTGTGATTGAAAATTGGAAAAATAGGGGGGGGGGGGAGCTCTGTCCCGGTTTTCTAGCACCATACCACACAATGTACATAGTGTAAAATGCTAATATAAAAGAAGCAAGGGTCTACAGTTTTCGGCACCGACTGTTCTCCTAATTTTAACCACACGAGGAACAGACGCACTTAACCAGCTATTTAACAAATGGGCCCCTTTCAAACTAAGGAGAAAAATAACTAGATCGGGTTTAACGAGGTTTCCTCCGCTTGCTCGTCTACCAACAGTTGGATGCAGTATGTTTTGCAATGAAGTTACACAGAAAACTCCAGGAGAGATTTGCTAGACGACCACAAGCCCACAGCGAGCTCGGAGTTATTCCTTTTCCCGTCCTATGTTTGAAATTTACAGTAAGTGGCTGGTCAAGGCTGGTGAATGGAAACCATTCCGCTGCCAGAGGGCTCGTAAACCAAAGCTGACGACACCCGCGCGGCCAAGAAACTCCACCAGACGTCAATGCGTTCACCATTTGTGCCTGCAGCAATACCTTACTGCAGCTGTGCACATTGGGTTGGGGGTCGGCATTTAACTGTGGGACCTCTTAACGAAGATGACAAAATAATCAATCAATTGCAGCAGAATAATTTACTATGACGAGGTTAGCAACCCTACAACCCGGGGCCAGATTGTAAAGATTTCATTGTAGCAAAGATTGTTCCAAAAATAAGAAGACGTTCCTTCTCTACTATTGGGATGAATGGCTGCTTTGTGCCGATGTTATTTCACGCAGAGCTCAGTAAAGTAGCACCACGCTGACACCAATAAATAAACGCAGTCGGGCGCTTTATTGCCGAATTCGATGAGAATTTCTCATACTGTACAGATCTCCCCACAGCGTGATCATTTATATACAATTTCCCTGGCCCTGGCTACTGTCTATGCCTGGCAATTTTACAAAAAATAAAAAATACTCTGACCAATTGTAGTACCCCTCCTGACCACTAGTTGCGCTGTTTCCCCATAAACAACCATGTGACATAACAGCTCAAATTCAGACAAAACTATGATTTTTGAACTGCAAAAACTCTAGAATGGAGAGCTTCCCCGAAATGGGAGACTGTGCATTATACTCAGCAGGAAGAGGTCTAGGACGCTAGTATTTTCAGAAAATAAGTGGTACCAGTCCTTTAACATTCACTTCCAAAAGAAAAGACCTATTCAGTGGGCAAGTAAAACTCTCTGAAGCCCTGAACGTACAATGTGTGGCTTCACGTCACCTCGATTTCTCTAGATTATGAATGGCTCCTTCCACCACCTAAAGCTGTGATGGTTAAGATTATAAAGTCTCTGTTCATGAGCACGTGGTGGCGACCTGTGGTTTCTCTAAATGGTGCGTTTGTCACACGCACACGACACGGCTTTCCATTAACTAAACCAACAGAACAGAGGGGGGCTGACACATTTTGCTATTTAAAAGCCACAAAATGAAGGAATTAATTGCAATAGCAAAACTATTAGTAAATATTACTAAGTGTGAAGAATGGGAACCACATGCTGGAGGGTCGGGTGGCTATCTCAGGAATCGGAAGCCAAAAGTAGTAGTGGGTTAAACTAGGTGTGGACTATAGGCTCAGTCCACACACAGATTTTACAGCAAAATCGCAATAAATCCTAGACGAAATCAACATGTCTAGCATGCAGATTTTGTTTTGAACCTCAGTTTTACAATATGCACTGACAGAACTGTATTGCACTGTAAATTGCTGCTGATTTTTCAATTTCTGACGTATATCTGGCGCAGATTGCAGAGCAAAGCTTAATAGTGCCGCAATCAGACTATTCCCCGCTCACGCCAGGTCTACAAAAAGGGGAACTGGCGTACATTTAGACAGGCAGTGGATACGCCCATTCGGCACATTCACCGCCAGCTAAAGGGGTATTAAGACCGGCATCTAATACGACCCCCAGTGTCCTCATATTCTAGATTTCATTCAAACTCAGTTCTATAATTCAGGATCATAGATGACTGGGTTTCCTTTATTTATTTTCTATAGGTTCGCAAAAAATATGGACATACGGATTTTATCCCGCAAATGACAGAACATGTCCCTATTCTCATCCAAGAATAGCCATTTATATTAAAGGGGTTGTCTCACGTGAGACCTTGGTGTCAGACAAGGGATCCACTCCTACCTCCGCCCCAAAAGTGAATACACGGCCGTCCTCCATTCATTTCTGAGGGACTGACGAAAATATCTTAGCTCTGGCTTGGCTATTTCTGGCAGTCCCATAGAAGTGAATAAAGCCGTGGCCGCATTCGCCATTCGTTTCTGTTGGACTTCCGAAAATAGCTGAGTGAGCGATATACCATCAGTATCCCAGATGATAAAAACCCCTTTAATGGGAGAAGGTATCTGTATTTTGCAGATCAGCAGTTTGTGCACTGCAAAACAGATATGATCGAGTGCATGTGGCCTAAATAGTAGAGGATAACCTTGAATGTAGCTTCGTTGATGAGGGGAGTCTTGTACTGGTTCCCTGCACTCAGTAGGGCATGGGACCACGCAGGGCTTGCTCTTTCTCCACGGTCTGCCTCGATGGCACGCCTGCCTTTATGGATGCTGGGACCAGCATGATTTCTTGCAGATATGGTGCATTCTTTGCATTTATTTTAATATCTATATTTTATTTCACAGGATTGAGAAGAAGATAATTCCCGGCGTTTGAAATTTTCACTTACAAACGAAGGACAATGACATCTCTGAACGTGGTCCCTCTGTTACTCCTTGTGGTTCTGGGGGTCACTTATGGTGGCAGCACTCAAGAATTTCAGAACAGTGAGGGCTCGGAGCCAGAATTTATCTATATGAACAGAGAGAGGCGGGCGGCAGACTCCTCGGATAAATGCAGCTACACCTTTATCGTCCCCCAGCAGAAAGTCACCGGGGCCATTTGCGTGAACTCCAAAGAGCAGGAGACGGCGTTCGAGAGCCGACTGCACAAACAAGAGATAGAACTTTTGAACACTGAACTTCTCAAGCAGAAGAGACAGATCGAAACCTTGCAACAGCTGGTGGAGGTGGACGGGGGCATTGTGAACGAGGTCAAACTCTTGCGGAAAGAGAGTCGGAACATGAACTCGAGGGTGACCCAGCTCTACATGCAGCTGCTGCATGAGATTATCAGGAAAAGGGACAACGCGCTGGAGCTCTCCCAGCTAGAGAACAAGGTTCTGAACCAAACCACAGAAATGCTACAACTCACTAATAAGTATAAGGATTTAGAGCACAAATACCAGCACTTGGCCTCTCTAGCGAGTAACCAGTCTATTGTCATTGCACAACTTGAAGAACAATGTCAAAAAATGCCGCAATCTCGGCCCATACCACAACCGCCCCAGCAGCCACACCGGGTGCACCCGCCTCCCAACTATAACCGCATTAACCAAATATCTACCAACGAGATACAGGGAGACCAAAACCTAAAGGTGCTTCCACCTCCTCTGCCTACAATGCCAGTTGTGACCAGCATACCAACCTCTACTGACAAACCTTCAGGTAAGTATAATGCTGCACAAGTATCGGTAACATATGAACTAATGTGATCTGCGTTCTTTCCCACTCATCCTGTCCATTTACTTATTTATTTGTGAGAAGTTCATGAATTTTCAGATTCCATCTACATATATATATATACACATGTGCCAAGAAGCCGTTCGGCAGCCACGTGGAATCTAGCTCCCGTTGGAGGATGTGGTTTACAGCCCTGACCACACCAAAACCATGGTGCAATAGAGGCTGATTCTGTGCGGCTGTCGGCGCCTTTTTGGTGTGGGATCCAAGCCAAATTCTGCTGTCACGAGGCGCCGTGTGAACATCCCCTTAAACACTGCTGCATGTGGCCTTAAAGGGGATGTTCCCTTTTAGACAGTGATGGCTTATTACTAGGATATGCCATCGATATCACATAGGAGCGGGTCTCAAAGGTGGGACCCGAACTTAACTCCAGAATAGGACCCCTGAGCTGAAGGAGAGCACACAGCGCACGTGCAAAGTGCTCTCCATTCATTGCTATGGAAGTCCTTAAAACAGCAGTTTTTAAAAGTCCCATAGCAGTGAATGGAGAAGAGCGGCCATCTTTCCATACAGCCATAGCGGTGAACGTGAGGCTGCTCTCCGTTCACTTCAGCAGTTCTGTAGATAGTAGCGGGACCTGCACCTGACATTTATGGGAGTACCCCTTTAAAGGGCATCTGTCAGCAGTTTTGTACTTATGACACTGGCTGACCTGTTACATGTGCGCTTGGCAGCTGAAGACAACACAGATGACTTCAGTGGCCAAGTGCACATGTAACAGGTCAGCCAGTGTCATAGGTACAAAACTGCTGACAGATGCCCTTTAAGTGGCGCTAGCACTGCTTCCGTCTTAGGAGTGCGGCTGGGCTGCAGATACATGTGTCATATACCGCTATTGGCCTGGCACAGACGGCTTACAGAAGGAAAGTACATAAGCGGCAAGCCATTTTCCAGCCCCGGTAAACGTCTGTAATACATGTCCGCAATAAACACGTATCACAGATGAAACCGCATCAGAGGATTTTCACATATTTTAGATTGCAGCTTAAAAAAGCTTGTAGACATGTCTGACAGACGGACACCCTGCAGAGTGTTTTCTTCACTTCTTCTAGATTCCACGCCGTATTTTGTGAATAATTTCCATTATCATTAAAAGCAAAACGTTGAGGAAAGCATCTGTCTGAGCTTATTGAGAAGACAGACATCGCTCGCAACAGGCTCCCTGGAAATTGAAATTAATTAGGACACATAATTAAAGTCTCAGAGAATTGCCAACCTCTGAACCAAGTCCAAGCACACTGGCACAAAGTGCGGCGTTTGGAAAAAGGATTAAACGAAGAGCAGGTTTTAATATGGAATATTGTAGTGGAGGGTGGGGGGTAATGACATGGAACATATGCCAAGTAAGCAAGTGCGCGCAACTGCTGTCACGCTCTTAAAGAGACAAGACGCTTATGAACACCGAGTACATGGAGCCGCCAGACAGGGACCCAAAAGTTATAATGTGCTAGTGTTATCATTTACGATTTCTGTGACCATACGGACTGTTCTCCGTTTTGGGTCCGCAAAAAAAAAAAAGGTATTGCACGCACGCACCTTCCGGATTGCGGAGCCATTCAAGTGAACAAATAATAGGGGGCACTGTGGGAGCCATTATTTATACTGAGGGGCACTATGGGGGGGGGCATTTTTTAAACTGGGCAACAATATGGGAGCCTTTCTTGATACTGGAGGCCATTATGGATACTGGGGGACACCTTGGTGGCCTTTTTAGATACTGGGGGGCACTATGGAGAAACTGGATGTCCAGGGGCACTATGGGGGGCATTATGTACACAATAAGGGGAACTGCAGGGGTTGGGATGTGAAAAAAAACCACGTATTAGGGTCCATTCACACGTCAGTATTTTTACCTTTCCAGATAAACGTTCCTGTTTTTTGCGGATCCGAAAATCTGGATGACATGAGGATGCTTTTAGCATGTCTTCCAGATTTTCGACGGATCCATTGACTAGAATGGGATGACGGAACGCAAAATCGGACAAATAGCAGGACAGGGTATATTTTTTTTCCAGGATCCGAATAACGGAAGCCACGGAACGGAATCACGGAATCGGAGAGCACCATGAGTGCTGTCCGATTATTTGCGGATTCCATTGAAAATGAATGGATCCGCATAACGTTCCGTTTTTAATCGGAACGGATGCGGAACACCAAAACGGACGTGTGAATGGACCCTAAATGCCTATTAAAAACTGATGCAAAACAGCTGTTAAAAAAAGTCAGAAAATGGATGCACGCACGGGTGCAAAATTGGCATGAAAAACGGACAGCTTATCAGTTTTTAACGGGCAATTATATGAATGCACCTTTAGATATCATGCCATTCCTATCGTATATCATGTAGATTTGGAGAAATTAAACATGGGAAGAAGTCTTCGCTATACACACAGACATTTCTCGTTTGCTCGGGGTCTAGAAGCATTTTATACAGTCACTGAAACTACCCCCAAAAGCACCAAATGAAGTCAGACAATGAGGACATACTTTCCACAGCAGACTAATCCCTTCCCCATCCAGCAGATATCCCCTGAAGGATCTCTAGGAGGATGACGTACATGGAGATCCCAGCCATAAGCCTCTGTAGAAATTGCAGAGATTTGCATGCTATTTCACAAATCTACAGGTTCCAGCGCTTTCCTATTTCCAGCTGATCCATTCCTCCAATCATAGAGAAATCTGAATGCCTTTGGTGTGCAGATATCATTAGTCCACGTGGACTGACCTCATCTGAAGTGCATCTCCTGGACCCCAGAGACTAAGAAGATTACCAGAAACTCCTGGCCTCTCTCTCGAACTTACCAGGTTTCCGGACTTCAGATCACGGCCACAATGCTATGTTTTCTTAATCCGTAGCATAAGAAGTTATCATAATTATCGTGGGCTGCAAGGAACCCCCTGGGGAAGGAGAATTTGGCAGAAAGGGAAAACTGACCCACCAGGGTTCAGAGGTTTGAATGCTTTGACCCACCATGGGAGGCGCGGCGTTCGTCACCAGGGCCCATGTTAAAATTCCCGGCTGCTTCTAGATAAAAGTCAGTTTAAGCAGGGAGGTTAATCAACACCGAAAAGTCAACTATAAAGCACAAAGCCAAAAATTAGAAGAAAATTGCTCCTTTCTAACAAGTTCTGGTTGAAGTAATGCTGCACGCTTCTTTTACCATATCTGTAATAACCAAATCTTCAGGGATTAATCAACATTTAGCAGAATCAACATTTAACAAATGGCAAACACAGTATTAATTTGCTGGTGAACGACATGTCCTATTTTTGGCCACTTTGATGGTCAGACGGCCCCGTTTTTATCAGCCGTTTAGAAAGGAGTGCACCCATCTAACGGGAAGCAAGAGCGAGCACTCCCAGCACGCCTGTGTTGTGATATTTTATATCTATACAGGTGGCACTAATAAGGGGCATAATCCATCATGGGGGCATATAAGAGGTGCCTAAGTTATCCTGGGGCACAAAAGATGGGCAATATTTATTTTGGGGGCACTATTGAGTGGCATTATCTCTACTGGGGGAGAAACTGGTGGCTATTATGGATACTGGGGGCACTACAGAGGGGCATTTTTTTATATATTGAGGGTAAAATGAGGGGCATTATATAAACCAGGGATGCTCAACCTGCGGCCCTCAAGCTGTTGTAAAACTACAACTCCCATTATGTCCTGCTGTAGGCTGTCCGGGCATGCTAGGAGTTGTAGTTTTGCAACAGCTGGAGGGCCGCAGGTTGGGCATCCCCAACCTGGGGGACATAGTATATGCTGAGGGCACTGTGGGGGGACATAGTATATGCTGAGGGCACTGTGGGTGGACATAGTATATGCTGAGGGCACTGTGGCTGGACATAGTATATGCTGAGGGCCCTGTGGGGGGACATAGTATATGCTGAGGGCACTGTGGGGGGACATAGTATATGCTGAGGGCACTGTGGGGGGACATAGTATATGCTGAGGGCACTGTGGGGGGACATAGTATATGCTGAGGGCACTGTGGGGGGACATAGTATATGCTGAGGGCACTGTGGGGGGACATAGTATATGCTGAGGGCACTGTGGGGGGACATAGTATATGCTGAGGGCACTGTGGGGGGACATAGTATATGCTGAGGGCACTGTGGGGGGACATAGTATATGCTGAGGGCACTGTGGGGGGACATAGTATATGCTGAGGGCACCGTGGGGGGACATAGTATATGCTGAGGGCACTGTGGGGGGACATAGTATATGCTGAGGGCACTGTGGGGGGACATAGTATATGCTGAGGGCACTGTGGGTGGACATAGTATATGCTGAGGGCACTTTGGGGGGACATAGTATATGCTGAGGGCACTGTGGGGGGACATAGTATATGCTGAGGGCACTGTGGAGGGACATAGTATATGCTGAGGGCACTGTGGGGGGACATAGTATATGCTGAGGGCACTGTGGGGGACATAGTATATGCTGAGGGCACTGTGGGGGGACATAGTATATGCTGAGGGCACTGTGGAGGGACATAGTATATGCTGAGGGCACTGTGGGGGGACATAGTATATGCTGAGGGCACTGTGGGGGACATAGTATATGCTGAGGGCACTGTGGGGGGACATAGTATATGCTGAGGGCACTGTGGGGGACATAGTATATGCTGAGGGCACTGTGGGGGGACATAGTATATGCTGAGGGCACTGTGGGTGGACACAGTATATGCTGAGGGCACTGTGGGTGGACATAGTATATGCTGAGGGCACTGTGGGTGGACATAGTATATGCTGAGGCCACTGTGGGTGGACATGGTATATGCCAAGGGCACTGTGGGGGGACATAGTATATGCTGAGGGCACTGTGGAGGGACATAGTATATGCTGAGGGCACTGTGGGTGGACATAGTATATGCCGAGGGCACTGTGGGTGGACATGGCATATGCCAAGGGCACTGTGGGGGGACATAGTATATGCTTAGGGCACTGCAGGGTTTCGGGTTTTAAACAAAAAAAAAATGAAATTTATCTATTTTTAACAACAATTAAAAAAGGAGGCAAAACGGATGTTAAAAACACATAGATGGACAGAAAATGAATGCACATACATATGCAAAATGACACTGAAAAACTGACAATTTATCCATTTTTAACGTCTGTGTGAACGTACAGTGGCATATACTGGAGACACCCCTCAGCCGTACACAACATGAAATCCCCCTGATGTATACTTCCGACATGTACAAACATAGAAAAACAGCATGAATAGACCCTAAATAGGCCCAATTCAGTACAATAGGTAATTAAAATTCAAGTTTATTAAAACCAGTCGTACCAATGACTCCTCAGATACCAATTCAGTCCTAATAGGTGCAATATGAACGGCGCACGGCACCAACATACAAGTTAAACATTGACAGCAAACAAAATACTGGACTAGAAATGTTCATTTTTAAAACCAAACCACTAAAAAAAGAGAAAGTGTATTCTTGCACCCAATAGTTGGGCTATTATCACTCCGGCGTTGCAGCGACACTAATGTGACCTGGCTGCACATCCCTCTGCAGGCGTTACCTTCACTTTCCATGTGGCGGTGGCATTTGTTTGTTGTGCTACGTCTATAGAAACTCACAACTATTCCGATTCCGCCCCCAAAACAATGACCTACTGCGGGGGACCACACACAGACGTGTTACTAAAACATCCCGCCAAAACACACAAAAGTGAAGTAGCCGTACATGTGGCCAAGTGGGAATACTGCAAACACGTGGATGAAAGATGAAAGCAAAATCCTAATACTAAAATCCAACTGCAGAAACGAAGACAAAGCAAGGGTTAATCACCACTTAGTCATCCCCGTGTATACCATGACGCCTGAATGTATATTTGGCTGAGAGTGCATGTCTACGTGGAGGTCAGAGGACACAACAAACCCGTATTTGTGTTAGGTTTATGGCCAACACATTAGACATACTTGTAGGGGTCTAGGAACCTAATAAAGCTTAAAGGGGTATTCCGGTTATAGAGAGATACTTGGAAGGAATAACTATCAGATTGGTAGGGATCCTACTGCTAGGATCCCCACCGCTCCATTCACTTCTATGGAGGTGGAGGAATCACCTGCTGCCAGCATCTTATCTCCAGCAAGGACACATCCGACAGCTGTCACCGAAGGGTCAGGTCACATCATACACATTAGAACAGGGATGTCAAACTTGTGGTCCTCCAGCTGTTGCAAAACCACAACTCCCAGCATGCCTTAATAGCTGTAAGTGGCCGGGCATGATGGAAGTTGTAGTTTTCCAACAGCTGGAGGGCCACAAGTTTGACATCCGTGCATTAGAAGTACGCCTAAATGGGTTTGGCCAATGTTCATCTAATATGTATGGCCACCTTAACGCACACTTAAAAAAATGGTGGGGGTCAGAGGAGGTACACCACATGGGCCCTGGAGGCCTAATGACTAGGGATGAGCTAACTTCCGTTTTAGAAGTTCGGGTTGGGGTTAGCGCAGAATTGCGTTCTGGATCCCGTGACCATGGACTATAACTTCTAAAACAGAAACTCGCTCATCTCCACTAATGACCCACCAGGTCTTTAAATTAAAATAACAGGGCTTCCTCAGGAGTGTTAAATGGCATCATGGCTCAATAATTCATCATAATTCCTGGTGAATTACACAAGCCTATTAAGGCGCTCTTCGTAAGGCGAGATGGTGCGCCCCCCCCCCCAAAATCCTGACCTAGGCCTCTAACCCAGTTAAGGGCTCATGCACACAAACATTTTTTTTCCAGTGTCTGCTCCAATTTTTTGCAGCTCATATGCAGAACCATTCACTTCAAACGGTGTCCGAATTCGTGTCCGAATGTCAGCATGGCTGTTTCGCGAAATAAAAAATAGAACATGTCCTATTATTGTCCGCATTGTGGACAAGGACAGGACTGTTCTATCAGGGAAAGGCCCTTCTGTTTTACAAAATGCAGAATGCAAAACACCCAACGGTCGTGTGCATGATCCCCAAGCCAGTACTCTCTGCTCTGCAGTGATGAGGGGCAATCACCACAAAACAGCTGCCAGCAGATGAGATACTGGCTTATTTAATATCCAAGTCATGTCTCAAGGCCTAGTTAAAGGGTGGAACACTGACTTATAGGATAGCTGCCTTACATCTGGTGGCATTAGAGGCAGAGCTTGTTGAGAGCTCATTTCCATTCCTTCTTCCCAGAATTCCAGAGGAGCATGTATGGCCTATAAGCCTCCTCACGCCGATTAAGGCACTCACCGTAACGAGAGATAGTGCCCCCCAAATCTAAGCCACCATAGACATTTAAGTCATTGAAGAACTATAATGGAGTTCAATAATGAGCATTGCATGTTTAGCAAATCGTCAGTGACATAACCCGGGGTGAACATACCTTTCATGCACAGGGCCCCTATGCAACGTAGGCCCCGTACCAAGTGCTATGCAACTTTGATGTGCGATAAAACAAATCTTTGGCGGATTTCCTCCTTTGCTTCTTTTACAGTAATTTCCAAAGAGACTGTCACTTCTCTTTCTCTAGACAGGTATCTAGCTGGACAAAATGAGCAATTTACGCAGGGAATTAATTACAACCCTGCATATCTATAATTTTCTGGACTCTGGTGATTGGTAGAAAGTGTAGTCAGTTGCACAGGAATATTATAATCTAAAACTGGCAATTGACTGAAATGTTCTCGCAGTGCAATAACGCAAAAGCGTGCAAAATACGGTCAGCTCTGTTTCACTCTCTGAATGCAGCCCCTGGAAATTTGTCCCAGATACAAGCTCCATGCTGTTCTATTGAGCTCTGTTTTGGGACATCACCCATGGACAGAGCAAGCGAGGAAGGGAAGATTATATAACTCAATCTGCCAAGCGGCAGCTCTGGGGCCCGGAGCCAGAATTGTGCTACGAATTTCCTGCACATATTAGTGAACAGATGGGGTGTCCGGTAAGGACAAGATGAAAGAGCCAATATTCTGCTAAACACTGCGCTGCAGTATAAAACCTACACGTGCTGGACGGAGGGCGGCGTCGGGCTGAGAGGAGGGAGTTTTATGGTGAATTTTAGTACAGCCTGACAATGAAATATGTGGGGAATACAGGAGGAGAACAGGTAATAATAGTAATTTATAAGGAAAGATGTAAAAATTAACTGCCAGTGTTACATATGGCGGTCAGCCTGGATTTAGAGGACTCTGGGCCATAAAGGCAGATGGGGTTCTTGACATCTTGAATTTATTACTGCTTTTAAAAATGTAAACTTTTAAGATCAAGTGAATGGATGCATTGTGCACAATATACCTCTTCACATGGGGAAGAAAACAGATCTTTATTTGGCAGCTGGCCTTTAACCTTCATTATCTCCTTTCTGTAGACTTGGTGGAAGTATGGCGACCCCGCTGCGTCCATTCTGAGCGCTATGTTCGGCTATTATGACAGATAGAGAATGAGGACATAGGCGCTCTCATACATAAATTAATGGCGCTTTATGGTCTTTACAATATGGACAAGGTTAGGTCTTAGATAAGGAACTGAAAGGGTTTTTTCCATGACTTCGGATAGGCCATCAACATCTCTGACCTGTTAGGGTCAAACTCCCAGCATCCGCACGATCAGCGGATTGAAGGGATAGTGCCATACAATTTGTAGTGGTTGTGTCTGGTACTGCAGCTCTATGCACCAAGCAGATCCCATGCACGGCTAATGGCTACAAAATAACAGATACCCCCACAATCCATCCAACCACAAGCCTCTCCTAACCATGCCCTCAAAATCGACCTGGCATCCAAGGTTACTTTTTGGTGTTTTTGGAACACTTACTGCTATTAGTATTATCCCATGTTCTTATGTGCCCGCAGTGCTGAGAAAAATGATGTTTCATATATGCAAATGAGCCTCTAGGAGCAACGGGGGCGTTACCATTACACCTAGAGGGTCAACTGTCTCTGCACTTTAATTGACGCTCTCTCTGCACTTTAATTGACAGAGCCAGGTGTGATGACGTTTTCTCTGTCTGTCCCTGTCAATCAAAGTGCAGAGGGCGCAGCAGTTGCAGAGAGAGCTGAGCCTCTCGGTGTAATGATAACGCCCCCGTTGCACCTAGAGGCTCATTTGCATATATTAAAACATCATTTTTCTCAGCAATGCGGGCACATACGAACATGGGACCAAAGCAGATGTCTTCAGCTGCCAACAGGTCAGCCAGTGTCATAGGGACAAGATGCCCTTCAGCGTACAGAAATAACCTGCAGAATATAGAGAAATAGGTACGTAAAACAGTCTGCAACCCTTCAGATCTCAATTATGGTCATAACTAAACTATCTTCATGACAAAGAGACTTGCCAAGAGTTTACATTCCTTCCATCCGCCACCAAAACACTGACCTCACATCCCCAGCGCACACAGACTGTTTGCCCGAGGGATCTGTGCGTTTATACGGCTGAACTACTAACAAGAATAAAGTCACAAAGTCGTAATGAGAAGACGGTGATTTCATCTCTACAACAAACAGATCCCCAGCCTGGTTACAGCCTTTAGATGTTGTATCATCTCTTGTGTATGCTATTTCTTCCGCAGCTTCTTTTATCCAGAGTAAACAGGATGCGAGAATTCCCAAGTGGTCCTGACCTTATCAGAAGGAACTGGAAGGCATGTCAGGCCGTGATGCTGGTTAGGCTGGATTCACATCTGTGCTCGCATTTCCAGTTTTCTGCTCCATCATAGGAGCAGTAAACTAAAAGTGACAGTGTTAGATCAGACAAATGATGGACACCAATGACGCCCGAACAATGAGAACCATTGGGTTTCACTATGGTGTCCATCATTTTACTGCACCCTGTAGTTTGTCCGGCAAATATTACAATATGTACGAAGGAGGCTCCAGAAGGTTCATAAGTGTAGGGTTTATAAAACGGGATTAAAACAATTGCTAATTCATTATTTCAGTCTTCTGGACATTCCTGATGAAAGGACTTAGGGCCTTAAGATCACTTCCACCCAAAAAGTACAATGGACCAAAAGCTCTGGAAGAGACTTACCTATTCCAGAGACCTCTTCCATTGACCAAGCTCATACATGTGGTTCTCCAGGATCCAAAGAGATCTACTGTACCTCTGTATGCCTCCATTTTCAGAGGTTTTCCCTATGTTATCTGACAGAAAACATGCATTGTACCATTGGACGCCACAGCATTGCTTCTAGGGGATGGGTGGTTTCACACTACATTTCGCAGCAGGACACTCCTGTTGTAAATGTCAAATATGTTAAATTCACCTTTTGGAAGCCCAAAGATTGCCCTTTTGGACTCAATCCAAAGCTGGTATATGATGGGAAACCATTTTTTGCTGCTAAGCTATTCCATACAGAAGGGCCCGGTAAAAAGAAAATACATTGTGAGGTTTTTTCTCCCCCCCCCCCCCCCCACAATGTGACCCTACAGGTTGTAGGTATACAGTGGGAAATCCTCCTGATTTATACCTGTGTGACACTACCGGTAAGCACATGGGGTGTCTACAGGTCAGTGGTCATACGGACACCATGTTCCACCCTACAGGTTGGTCCGCTCAGCTCTAACATGTAAAGTTGCGAAAAATGTGGTATGAATTGCACGCAGCTCCGTAACGTAAGCTCCAAAGGCCATTAATCTACGGTGGTTTCTGTGCGTCAGAGAGGACAATAAATCAGTGAAAAAATTACTGGAAATTTGGGATCACCCATCCTGGTCTTCGTTAGGAACGTTGTCTATTATGGTGGATTGTGGTTTTTAATTAAATTTGGATGTTTCCTGAAGTGCAAGGTTTTCACTGAAAAAATATATAAATTACCCTTTTCAAGCATCCATCGTGACATTATACGGGGAGCTGGATTTCTGAGCTCCACATAAAAAATCAGCTCAGATCATGTGGAAGCCATCTTCTCTGTACATCTCATAAAAATATAATTGGTGTAAATCTCTACGAAGAAACCAAGGAGAAAGGGGATCTGTGTTAGGAATAATAACGGGAGTGTTTTTTGGTCTAGACAACAAAAAGTGAATATACAACACCCTCTGCACCACAAAGCTTTGAAGCCACGCCAACTCACAGCATCGCTGAGGTAATTCTGAGAAAAATCTAAATATTTCCCAAAGAATAGCTCTTCTTGTAGTGGTTTATGTTACCTTGGGGGCAGCAAGCCACAGACTTGGACCATAAAAGCCATAGATGTTGCTATGCAGATAGCAAAACAAGATAACCCTTTGCCGCCTCTTCCAAGACAAAACCCATTACAATAGTGATTCCAGTGTAAGCAGATTATCTGCCGCGCGTCTGACTTTCCATCATCCTGGAGGGTCCAGGTGCTTGCACAGTCTGTCTTGAAGACATACATTTTTAACGAGGAGATATATGAAAAGGACATTAGCAGTGGTCTGAAGTATTCTCGGCGAAATGTCCCATATCTGCACCTTGGTTCATTTTGTCTCGTTAGTCCTGGCACTCAGTCTCAGTTTAGGATAGATTCATTTGTCAGGTAGGAAACAAGAATAAGACCTGGCATTACAATACTTCTGCAGTGTACGCTGGAGGTATGGGTTTAGAGAAATTCCTGACATGCTGTCCATAGGCTTCCAAGTATATATAATTTTATTATTTTGTTCTTTTATTTATATATATATATACACACACACACACAGTACAGACCAAAAGTTTGGACACACCTTCTCATTCAAAGAGTTTTCTTTATTTTCATGACTATGAAGGCATCAAAACTATGAATTAACACATGTGGAATTATATACATAACAACAAGTGAAAATATGTCATATTCTAGGTTCTTCAAAGTAGCCACCTTTTGCTTTGATTACTGCTTTGCACACTCTTGGCAGTCTCTTGATGAGCTTCAAGAGGTAGTCACCTGAAATGGTCTTCCAACAGTCTTGAAGGAGTTCCCAGAGATGCTTAGCACTTGTTGGCCCTTTTGCCTTCACTCTGCGGTCCAGCTCACCCCAAACCATCTCGATTGGGTTCAGGTCCAGTGACTGTGGAGGCCAGGTCATCTGGCGCAGCACCCCATCACTCTCCTTCATGGTCAAATAGCCCTTACACAGCCTGGAGGTCTGTTTGGGGTCATTGTCCTGTTGAAAAATAAATGATGGTCCAACTAAACGCAAACCGGATGGAATATCATGCCGCTGCAAGATGCTGTGGTAGCCATGCTGGTTCAGTATGCCTTCAATTTTGAATAAATCCCCAACAGTGTCGCCAGCAAAGCACCCCCACACCATCACACCTCCTCCTCCATGCTTCACGGTGGGAACCAGGCATGTAGAGTCCATCCGTTCACCTTTTCTGCGTCGACAAAGACACGGTAGTTGGAACCAAAGATCTCAAATTTGGACTCATCAGACCAAAGCACAGATTTCCCCTGGTCTAATGTCCATTCCTTGAGTTCTTTAGCCCAAACAAGTCTCTTCTGCTTGTTGCCTGTCCTTAGCAGAGGTTTCCTAGCAGATATTCTACCATGAAGGCCTGATTCACACAGTCTCCTCTTAACAGTTGTTCTAGAGATGTGTCTGCTGCTAGAACTCTGTGTGGCATTGACCTGGTCTCTAATCTGAGCTGCTGTTAACCTGCGATTTCTGAGGCTGGTGACTCGGATGAACTTATCCTCCGCAGCAGAGGTGACTCTTGGTCTTCCTTTCCTGGGGCGGTCCGCATGTGAGCCAGTTTCTTTGTAGCGCTTGATGGTTTTTGTGACTGCACTTGGGGACACTTTCAAAGTTTTTCCAATTTTTCGGACTGACTGACCTTTATTTCTTAAAGTAATGATGGCCACTTGTTTTTCTGTACTTAGCTGCTTTTTTTTTTTGCCATAATACAAATTCTAACAGTCTCTTCAGTAGGACTATCAGCTGTGTATCCACCTGACTTCTCCACAACGCAACTGATGGTCCCAACCCCATTTATAAGGCAAGAAATCCCACTTATTAAACCTGACAGGGCACACCTGTGAAGTGAAGACCATTTCAGGTGACTACCTCTTGAAGCTCAACAAGAGAATGCCAAGAGTGTGAAAAGCAGTAATCAAAGCAAAAGGTGGCTACTTTGAAGAACCTAGAATATGACATATTTTCAGTAGTTTCACACTTTTTTGTTATGTATATAATTCCACGTGTTAATTCATAGTTTTGATGCCTTCAGTGTGAATCTACAATTTTCATAGTCATGAAAATAAAGAAAACTCTTTGAATGAGAAGGTGTGTCCAAACTTTTGATCTGTACTGTATATATATATATATATATATATATATATATATATATATATATATAATAATATTATTATTATAATTTTTTTTTTTGAGGGATGTCCTGTAGGGAAAAGTGCATCAGACTGCACTAATCCATACAGCTTAAAAAAGACACTGTATACCAATAAATACCAGCATGATGGAGGACTCACTTTTGGCCTCCACCGGGTGAATGCATTTGACATGTGCACCCAGGGCAAACACTAAACGGCCACTGTTAATGCAATGTGGATTCAGCCAGGCCATTTAAAATGAACACACTGTGCTACACCTCGTGCATGGCCTGAAGGGGCACAACACTGTGTTCTCCCGACAGCAGATGTTAGGTTTGATAACGATTAGGAAATTGTTTTTCAACATGCCGGATTGTTTTGTTTTCGGGGAGGTAACCCGGCCACCGGAGGCCAAGCATGCATGTGCCAGTCTTAGCCGCACTCTAAAAAGCACAAACAATAATGGCCTTTGACGAGGTTTCGCTTCTCCGCAGGCTCCATACTATAAACAAGATTCAACCCTTTCCAAATACATGAAACTCAAGGTTATCCCAATACGCTCAAAAGCCAAACACAACTCTGCTATCTTTCTTTTTTTGGCAATTAAACAGATCCTCGCTTCTTCGGTTACTTTTCACACTGCAGGAATTTGTGGTTCATTATATACAGACCTGAAAAAAAAAATTGGTCTGTTTCTTCTAGGCCCATGGAAAGACTGTCTACAAGCGCTGGAAGATGGGCATGACACAAGTGGCATCTATTTGGTAAAACCGGAAAACACCAACAGATTGATGCAAGTGTGGTGTGACCAGAGACATGACCCTGGTGGCTGGACCATCATCCAGAGAAGAGTTGATGGGTCAGTCAACTTCTTCAGAAACTGGGAGACGTATAAAGTGAGTAATTTTCATTTCTTTTCCAATCCATGAGCTTTAACTGTTCAGAGTTTTTCCATTTTGGAGAGTCTCCATTACGGTACTGGACAATTTTAGTCAGACTGACCGATTGCCCCATTAGTAGATAGGGTTACCTCCAATATTAACCCAACTACTTGAACAAATCATCAAATTGATGTTGAATAGTGTTGAGCGAACTTGTGTTTTCAAGTTCGGCGTACAAGGTTCGGGTTATCTAAGAATCCCGTTATGGATTCTGTTACCACGGACCATAACGGAATTCTATGACGTCATGCACCACGGAAGCCTATAAGAGGCATTCTGGACTTCTATTATGACGGAATGCCTTTTATACGCTTCCGTGGGGCATGACGTCAAAGAATTCCGTTATGGTCCGTGGTAGCGGAATCCATAACGGGATTTCTTAGATAACCCGAACCGTGTACGCCGAACTTGAAAACACAAGTTCGCTCAACACTAATGTTGAACAGTTTAAGAACTGGTTCACACAGCAGAGCTCGGTACCGAAAAGATAGCCCTTGTGTCAGCCAATATCTCCCGGGCCCACCACGGCTCCCCACGCCCAAACCGACTTCATCATGGTGATTTACACAGTCAGTTCAAATCTGATCATGGTGTTTTGTTGTTGGGTATATAATGTTGTTATGATGCGAGTACAGTACATCAGACCCACGATTGAACAGATAGGACTATCATAAATCACTATGATATGGTCAGTTCAGCTGCAGTTGGTCTGGGAGATCGTGTTTTCAGGACAGAGCATGGTCATGTGAATCAGGCCTATATGGAACCTGTTTTTACGTTTATGCAACCGTCAATAAGACATGCGGATTTCAGCGGTCACTCATGAGCCAATATTAAGTGGCTGCTGAGAACCTGCTGCATAACCATTGCAGCAAGGGCCTGGAAAAGAGGCATGGCTGCCCAGAAGTCATGGTTATTCATGAGCTCACACTGTCTTCACCCACCCACCGAGGAGAAAACCAAGCAGAAAACTCGCAGTCACCGGTGGGTGGGCAGGGAGATAATCCTGGCCTCTCAGGCAGGTCATTATTTTGGAGGGAAGCTGTGCACACTAGGGTCTTCAAAGTTAACCTTTGGCAACTCTGTGCTGATCAATGGAGTAAATGGCATGTATTACTAATTAGAAATAAGCACATAAACGTCTGAAGGGCAGTGAGAAAAGTACGAACTGGAACCTGAAAGTGGAGGTTTAGGCCAACTGGTTAGATTTTCCTCTGGAGTTACTTGTTCTATCTTGAGATGGTGACTCCTTCGGTTTCTGTTCACAGCAAGGATTCGGTAACATCGATGGAGAATACTGGCTGGGACTTGAAAATATCTACTGGCTAACGAATCAAGCCAATTACAAGTTATTAGTCACCTTGGAGGACTGGCAAGGACGCAAGGTCTTCGCAGAGTATGCCAGCTTTCGTCTGGAACCAGAAAGTGAATTTTACAAGCTGAGGTTGGGACGGTATGATGGCAATGCCGGAGATTCCTTCACCTGGCACAACGGCAAGCAGTTCACTACCTTGGATAGAGACCATGATGTATATACAGGTAAATTCATAGGGGGTCATTTACGTATTTTGGCCACAGATTGGGGCGCAAAGGTTTAAAGAAAAGTGGACGAGGTGTGGGCAGGGACGGGCCCGCAGGCCTGTCTCATTTATCATTTTATAGGTGTTGAAAATGGTCTAAATGTAAATCAGCTGTCTTCCATTTAGACTGGTACGGGATGCAATGAAGTTATGTAGGGGCCGGTGCCTCTTCATAACACCGCCGGATCCACCGCCAGCACAGGGGCTTATTAAAAACGGCGTCTAAAAGTTAAGGTCGGGCAGCCTTATTTTATCTTTGTAAACCCACAGATGTATTAGTAATACCATACATATTTTTCCCCTCTTGTAGGTAACTGTGCCCACTACCAGAAAGGTGGATGGTGGTATAACGCCTGCGCTCACTCCAACCTCAATGGAGTCTGGTACAGGGGAGGACATTACCGCAGCCGCTATCAAGATGGCGTTTACTGGGCCGAGTTTCGAGGCGGTTCATACTCATTAAAGAAGGTTGTTATGATGATCAGGCCAAATCCCAACACTTTCCATTGAAAAGGTTAAAAACAAAGACTCGTTCCACCATTTGTACTGTAGTCATTTCCCTTGTAGAATCGGAGATCGCAACGACAGACACATAGACTGAACTGTCCGCCAGTACTGTAAGATGATGTACAAATATCTATTCAATGCTATGACCTCTTTTTATAAACCAGTACTTTCATGGGAGCGTTCATAAGTCTTACCAAATACGTTGGGAGTACCGAAAACTTTGTCGCCCCGGATTCCACGGACTTTAAAACATTTTTTGCCTTTTCCTCAAACAAAACCAGCCCTTAGCAAACATACGCAATAAAAAGTATAGCTATATATGTCACATATGTAGACCACAGCTTAGGATATTTTGAAGTACTATGTACTGAGATGTATTTTGTATTATCTTTTTGGATTATTTTGACACAGGAAGCAGCCTCCAATGAAATCTATATAGCAGTGAATGTAGAAAGCTAAGCTAGTCTTCTTCTCAGTATGTTGCTTTATTTTAACTTACCAACTATAGCAAAGAGGATAAACTGTAATAAACTATATGTTAGGACTACACTAATGTGGTCTCTATCCTAACCACGGAGAGCTACCCCCCACACTCCTATTCAGGACATACAATAATTTCAGTCCGCTCATGGACTCATCACGTACTGTATCTACGTACCCGCTTCTGTTGTGTGACCTCTACGACAACCATTCTTCATCAGGGAACTACACGTTTTGCTATAACCGAACAACCTACCTGTACAGTATATAGAGAACTATGTACATATATATTTTTGCAGAAACATAACAAACATACATTACCCCCAAACCATGTTCCTCACCGAAACCTGCACAGCTGCCGTTCTAAAATTCGTTTCTAATCTACATCTTTTAAAATGCGGCATCCAACTTTGCAGGCAAATGATGGGTGCCATCTACAAATTTAATGGTATGTAAAAAACTATAGATGAATTCACTTTTTCTAATAAAAAAAATATCAAGTTTTTGCAAATAAATGTGTTTAAATTTGACAGCATCATACTTCATATTTATTCTAAATTGCCAAGAAAAGTGCTATTGAAAAGATGAGATTTTTATTCCACATTACTGAGGAAATTTACTATGTAATTAATAAAGTTTCCATATAAAATGCTTTCGAAATTTGGCTGGGTGCACATGTGCCTGTACTATGGGAGCACATCTCAGCCCGACTGTGGGTTTACTGACCTAAAATAACTAGATCATAGCCATCTACCTTGCTCTTCATGGCACTAGACCCACAAACAGCTTTGGATTTGCAAAAATGCAGCCATATTATGCTCATACGAAAACCGGCCTAATAGGAATTTTACTAAATGTAGAAAACAAAAAGAGTTGTGAATTGGTAATTAGCGACTATATGAGACTTTATTTTTAGTTTTGCACAACTGAATACTTGGTACTTAAGAACAATCTAGTATCTTATATCTAAAAAAAATAATAAATGGTACGGGTCTCCTCGGTCGAAACGAATCTGTATGAACCCCCTCACGTATAGTCCTGATATGGAGATTTGCATTTGAAGCTCTAGACTAAATCTTACAGGGGTTATCCAGGATTAGAAAAGAAGGCACCATACAGCACCACAAGTTCTTACATACTGCCCCCTTTAAGTGAATAGGGCTTAGCTGCAATTTTAGACACAGCCCATGGACTAGGGTGGCGTAATTCCTATAAGAAAGCAGACACTGATTTTAATAAAATCCTGGAAAACCCCTACCTACTATTAAGATCCATTTTCGTGTAGTGTCAAATAAAGAGAATTATTGGACAGTAAGTTTTACTGTGTGCCATACGATGAGAGACCTTTGGGGACATTCTGGCCATGCTTCCTCCCAGTAAACACGGCCCACATCTTCAGTTTAAGCACAAGGTAAACAGTGATTATTTTTTTTTGTCTAATTTAAACTTTTTGCTAATTTTTATTGTTTTGCAAAATGCAACTTCTTTATGCCAAAAAACTGATAATTTCCCCCCCAATAGGTGTTCTACTCAATATCCCTCAATGCTAGCCTGAAACTAAAAATTTTCAATGACCGTGAAACTTTCCCTCAAGTGCTACCTGGAGCTGGAGGCAGTCTACAGTGAACACTTTAATAAATGACTCCTGACATTTAATCTCCAATATCTGGAGCGATACCAGTTATGTACCAAGCAGACGTGTGGTATATAAACACCCAGGAGGAAGAGCACAGAAAGCTGCGCCAACTCTCATTATATTATAAGCTGTAATATTGGGAGCTTGCAGTGTGTTACAACACAGGCCTACACAACCCAATGTCAGTGTACTGTAATGTGTGCACTCACACAGACGCCATGTTTCCTATAACTGCTTTATAAGAAAAAATATATATACTGTATATTTTTAAGTATACTGCCATCAGCTTCATGTAAAGAAGTGACATCAGCAATAAAAGGACAGTTTAATTACAGTTGTATTTATGTGTGTTAGGCTACTTTCACACTTGCGTTTACATTTTCCAGCATTGAGATCCGTCATAGGGTCTCAATACTGGAGAAAAACGCTTCCGTTTGACAATGAATGGGAACGGAGCAGAAGCTCCAGAATGCATTCCGTTCTGTTTGGTTGCGTTCCCATACCGGAGAGCAAACCGCAGCAAGCTGCAGTTTTTTTTCCGTCATGGGATGCGGAGCAAAACGGATCTGGCCTGACCCACAATGTAAGTCAAAGTGGACGGATCCGTTTTCTCAGACACAATAGAAAATGGATCAGTTTCCCATTGACTTTCAAATGGAGTTCATGACGGATCCGTCTTGGCTATGTTAAAGATAATACAACCGGATCTGTTCATAACGGATGCAGATGGTTGTATTATCGTGATGGAAGCGTTTCCGCTGACCCATGTCGGATCAGGCAAAACAGCAAGTGTGAAAGTAGCCTTGGGGCCCATTCACACGACCACATATTTAAGTCCATTCCGCCAAATGCGGACCCATTCTTTTCAATGAGGCCGCAAAAGCTGCAGACAGCACACCTTCCATTCCGTGGACCCGCAAAAAAGAGAGAACATGTCCTATTCTTGTCCGTAATTGCGGACAAGAATAGGCATTTCTATTAAGGGGCTGGCCGTTCCTTTCAGCAAAATGCAGAACGCACACAACCGGTACAATTTGTGGACAGCAAAAATAGACACGGTCGTCTGAATGAGCCCTTAAACGGTACATTATATATACTGCAAACCTGGAAGCAATTCCCCCTGCAGCGCCACCACAGGGGGGAATAAAACATTACACAGTTTTCCTTCAAATCAATGGGCTTTCTGTACAATGCATGGACGTATGGGATCCTCTACAGCTGCTCTGTCTAGTAGGAGAGTCCTCTATCAACTCAGAATCCCCTAAAGCTGCAATCACCATTGAGCAAGCTGCAATTGTTTTGAGCCAAGGCCATAGGGAGATTCAATAGGAAAAATCTCAGCTGCAATCATATAGAAAGGTTTTACGGGTTGATGGTCACGAAATGCATTAAGCAGGGCTGACAGATGATGGATTAATAAGCATTCTGGACTATCGGACACTACACTGGTTTGAAGTATACATGACCTCTAGTAAGAGCCCATACACACAAAATAATATAAAAATCTCTTTGTATTACTCCATTCTCAAAAAGCTGTGTAAATCACTAGTTTGCTTGGAAACGTCAGAGCTCACACACATTTCCTTATCAGATGACAGTAGTGAGGCCGAGATGACGAGGAGGATGAAGACGGGCCGGACCCTGGCTCAGCGGAGTGGAGGAATATACGGGGATAAGATCAGCCGAGTTACCGCTCTGTACATACTTCTGTTTACTTCCTGGACAAAGCTCAAAAAGCCTTCCCTGTGATATGTGTTAAAGTAAATTTGCACGTTCTTAGCGGACTAATTCCTATGGAAACTTTCTCGTTTTCTTGGCCTGTGGTTTCTCTAATGGTGTGCGTGTGGGTTTGAGCCCCACAGGTCAGCTCGGGATAACAGGCAACGGTTCCAGGCGTCTTTAAACCAAGCGCTGCATCAAATATGACAGGCCATGTACCGTATATCCTCATCGGCACTGAGGGTAAAAGCAGATACCCCGCCGTTACAATCTGATTAGACAATTGGCCTAGTGGTATGAAGCACACGTGTAATTGAGATTAAAAGCAAAAAAAATGCATTAAGGCATCTTTAAAAGCATCACAGTGAACATCCAAGGATCTCACTATTAGGTGTTATTATCCATCGCAGAAGCAGGAGGACCTTAATAAAATATATTTCATTTTAATCTCAATTGGACGTATGTTGGAGACTACAGACAGAGCCAACTATTCATATACCGATGTGCCGACGTGGACTGTTTCCTGCACCGCCGGAGAGGGTCTGAAAATACGGTAAGCGGAGCGATATTTTATCTGTTTTCACAGGGGCAACAATCACCGACCCTGGAAGATCAATCGCCCCATGACAAACCGTCATTTAGTTTTTTTTAAATGCATCATTAGGGGTAATAAAAATTAAATATATCTGTATATATATTTTTTTATATATAGGCAGAAAGGTGTCAAAAATAAAAGAAGCGATATGCACCTCTCCGATCCCCACTAGGTGACTGATGGACTCTTCTTCTGTACCCGCTTAGTCAGTCGTGGCATGAGGAGGGTCACTGGCAGACACCTTCAGCTGCCAAGCGCACAAGCAACAGGTCATCCAGTTTCATAGGTACAAAGCTGCTGACAGATGCCCTTTAAATATGCTGATATTTGGCACTAAAGTGTCGAGGGAGGACCCGAAAGTGGAGACCAGCGGGAAACAGGTAAGAAGCAAAATGGCGGCGTCTGGGGATTGATGAATCTTTTATTTTTTACACCATTCTGCCCATTATCCCCTCTGACAACCCTCACTGAGAACAAGGGGCTGAGTCGCAGGGAGGAAAGTGAGCGCCGTCCCTCTCCAGAGAAATGAATGGGAGCATCTGAGATGTGTTCACTTGGCGGTTTCTAATGGTAGCTTTCATCTCTATAGGGAATGATAGTACACAGAACCAACGACTCTTCAGTAAATATAAGTCTCGAGTCTTCATCCTCTATCAATTTACTAAGCATTTGGTCCATACTTTCCAGTTCCATTTTCTACTGGGAGAAAGCTAATACAGTATGGCTGCTATATCATCGCTGCCACCCTGCTTTCCACGTCTCCTGAAAAGCAAAGCCGCTGCGTTAAGCAATGATAACACCCTGCCATATTGACGGGACTTGTAATTGCTGTTCTTGGTTAGGGCTTCTATGTCCTGCCGATTTCCCGACCTGCACATGGTCTTGCAAAAATTCGGCACAAATTTCCGTGCAGATTTCTATGATTTTCCGTATCAGATCCAAACCAAAAGCTGCACGTGGTACTTGCTGCTTTTTGGTGTGGATTTGAAGCACATTTTCCACAGATCTCATCTTTGCATTGAAATGAGTGAAATGCGCACCAAAAAAAACTAAAGAATTCACATGCTGCAAGCTTTCAAAATCTGCACAGCAAATCAATTTCTGCATGGAAAAAATACAAAGTGGACATGAGATTTATCTAATCTCATACATATGCGTTACGCTCCGATTCTTCCGAAGTGTGAAGGTAGGCCTTAAGACGCTGGTGGGAGGGAGATACGCTCTTTATCTGAATAGGAAAACAGAAATCCTGGAGTCTTCTCCAACAACACGGAGTAAAAAATGACATCCTGAGATGAGAGTCTTTGACTCCCTGCCCAGAAGCAAGGAATACGTTCCCATTTAACAGCTTGTATATACTGACAGAAAGATATTATGATTGCAGACAGACCCCAGTCTTCGGCTCTAAAACTTTCCTCTGAGCTGGCCAACATTTAGGATCATTTCACCGGTAAATACATACAAAGCTGTGAAAGTGTCTATGTCGTATTAAGTGACTTTTCTGATTGCTGCAAGTTAGCAATATTTGCAAAGTTGAGGTGCTGATGGCGTGCCAAACCCCAAATGCCCATCATCCTCGGCAACTTCAACGCTTAGGTTTATCCACTTGACGTGAGAGAAGGGGGTGATGTAATAAGGCCTGGGAGCCATAAAGAACAGCATGCACACACAAACACACCTACAAAACACAACATTTGTAAAGGTCGGAATGGATGTACTGGAGCCATCTAGCTCCGGGGTCTTTAAACCAGGACATGACGTTCTCCGTTGCAGTTTGTTTCTATAACCTGGAGTAGACAACATTTATTGGGTGTCTCAGGGACAAGCTTCTTGACTTTTTTTTTTAGCAAAGCTTTGATAGAGGCTGGGGGAATGGATGGAGGGCAATGAAAGGATGGAGATAATATTTAAAGGGCATCTGTCAGCAGTTTTGTACCTATGACACTGGCTGACCTGTTACTTGGCAGCTGAAGACATCTGTGTTGGTCCCATGTTCATATGTGCCGGCATTGCTGAGGAAAACAAAGTCTTAATATATGCAAATGAGCCTCTAGGAGCAACGGGGGTGTTACCATTACACCTAGAGGCTCTGCTCTCTCTGCATCTGCCGCTCCCTCTGCACTTCTGGAGAAGCCATGGCCAGGCAAGTGTGATTACATTTACTTTGCCTGGTCCTGTCAATCAAAGTGCAGAGGGCGCAGCAGTTGCAGAGAGTGTAGAGCCTTTAGGTGTAATGGTAACGCCCCCGTTGCTCCTAGAGGCTCATTTGCATATATTCAAACTTCATTTTTCTGAGCAATGCAGGCACATCAGCTGAATAATCTTAAAGGGGTTCTCCATTTACGTGGTGAATAAGGCAACAGGGGACGAAGCGCCGACCACCAGGTGACCGGGAAACCGTAGAACGAGCTGACGCTCCGCTGTTTCCATTGCCTCCATGGACTACAATCAGAGCTACGGGCTACTCCGACGCTTCCCAGCAACCTAGTGGTCGGCGCTAAGTCCCATCTTACCTTAGTAACCACAAGATAAGATAACGCCTTTAAGTTTTCATGCAAACGAGCCTATTGTTTATCCGTGTGCTTCAAGTATTTTTTGCGGATAGCACACTGACCCATCCTTTTCTACGGGCTCATACTCCTATTCAAATTTATTTTTTTATTGTGGATCCTTGTGGCCGTTCTGCAAATTGTATAATATGTCCTATTCCGGTCCGTATTATGAATGAGTTATTTTGAAATGCGTAATGCACACGGAAGGTATCCATATTTTGCAGATTTGTTGTATGCAGATCAAAATACGGACACGGCTGTGTGCATGGCAGCTAAAGGGCTATTCCCATCTGGGAGATTTGTGAGCAATAGGTGCGGGTCTCGACGCCTCGGTGAGTGGAGAGGTGGCCAAGCATGCACTGCTCTTTTCATTCACTACTATGGGAGTTCTGAAAATAGCGGAGATGGGGCCCCAGTGTTGGATATGTCATGTCCAGTTGGAATAACCCTTTAAGCACCTCAACCTCCCATTATGAAGCAAGTTAAAAGGAAGAGAAGACTCTTTTCCGGCATGATAAACCCAGTAGTAAGTGGGCCAACAGACTCTTCTCAGCTGTCATACGTTCAATCATTCTTTAGACAGATCTCATTTGTGCATCAGCTCGTAGTCAGGTGCAATTCCTTTACATAAGGACGCACTGAGACACAGATCAACAGACACATCACAGGGATGGAGAAGCTACAAGTCGAGTCAAATCGCACATGGCTAATGCACATTCGAGCTGGCGAGTCCAGTATTTCAGGAGACAGCGTATAATTGACTGCTACAAGAGAAGGCTCTTAAATCATACGTCTGCCGCTGTCATCCAGCCGCAAACTGAAGGGGAATGCAATATTTTCCAAAGCTTTCAGTGCAATATGAAAGACAGATGGCCCAGAGTAGAGGCGCATGGGGTGGAAAGGGATCTGTGTAATCTTTCTTTGTCTTTACATCACAGATGAAAAACTCCAAAGACAAGATATTCCACAAATGCAAAGCTCCCTTGAAAACAGACGTCAGACGCTGATTAATCAAACAGATTAATTGTCGTCTTTTTCTGTAAAAAATATTTCAGAACTTTGGAAACAAATGTGGCTTCAGAAACCACAGGGCCGGACACAAAACAGCTGTAGCCGAGTCCTAAAACCCAGCTATTCCCAAAAACTTCCCGTAGACATGCATGCTGGGTTCAGCCCAGAGTGCATGAGTTTTCAATGGGGAACGGGGAATAAACCACTGCCAGACTGCACTGGTGTACTGGGTGCGCTGAAATCCCTGACCTTTCATATACATTACATGGTCCGCCGGTCCAGTCGTGTTTGGGGAGGACACATTACGTGGACATTCATGGAAGCTCGTTCAAGGGAAGGGTGGAGGAGCCGATTATATTACCTAAACAGATTTCAGGTCTCACTTTTCAGATGCCTTTTGTCATGGTAGGATTATTGTATGATCCCTAAACAAGGGATCTAATGTTGCCTGCAATGCTCCAAATTCAGTCTAGGTGTAAAAATAGGAGAAGACATGACTTATATTTGAGTCTTCCTCTTCTGACCCCAAATGACAGGAGATCCCTTTTATTAACAAAAACCTAAAATACAAATGAGCCAATAGGATTGTGATGTTTTCTAACAAACAGTGACGTACGTATCCTCATAGTAAGGGTTCATTCACACGTCCGTTTTTTCTTTCCTGATCTGTTCCGTTTTTTCAGGAACAGATCAGGACCAGATCTGGACCCATTCATTTTCAATGGGTCCTGGAAAAAAATCGGACAGCACAATGTGTGCTGTCCGTTTCCGTTGTTCCGTTCCGCATGTCCGTTTAAATATAAAACATGTCCTATTCTTGTCCTGAAAAATCGGATCCTGGTACAATACAAAGTCAATGGATCCGCAAAAAACGGATGACATTCGGATGTCATCCGTTTTTTGCGGATTCCGTTCCTGGAAACACATAACAAATTTTTTTTATTTTTATTTTTTTCAATTTTTTTTCAAAGAAATCCAAACAACTTTATTTGATTATTGAAATGTATACATGCTCCCGTTTTTTGCGGATCCGCAAAAAACGGATGACATACGGAAACATTTTCAGGAACAACGGATCCGCAAAAAACGGACCGTTTTTCAGGATGAAAAAAAACAGGACGTGTGAATGGACCCTAAGGCATGGACGCAATGAAGATACTCTAGTGCAGGAAAACCAAAGCAAAGGAACGCCTTTGTCTAGATACATGACGCCCCCTCTGCAGCCATCCAGATTTCATACCAAATATTGCAACCTAGGTATATCCAAGATTTAAAGGGGTATTCCCATCTCACACAATGGGGGCATATCTCGTGAACGCAGCCTGAAAACAAAGCCGGCAGCGGCGGGTCTGGCCACCACCAAGCGTACATATTGGCAGGCTCGGCTACTTTTCAAAATCCCCACTGAAATAAAAGGGAGCGCACCGCACTTGCATGGTCACCACTTCTATTCAATTTTATGGGGCTGACGGAAATAGCCGAGCGAGTGCTTGGTTATTTTCGGCAGTCCCATATAAATGAATGGAGGGTGAATGCGCATGGGTGGTGTGCGCTCCTTCACTTTGCCATTTCCCTCAGCCCCATGGAAGTGAATGGAAGTGGAGGCCACGCAAGTGTGGTGTACTCCCATTCATTTCTCTGGAGATTCCCAAAAATAGCCGAGCGCGCCGCTCTGCTATTTTCGGTGTGCCAATAGGAATGCTTGGTGGTGGCCAGACAAACTGCTTCTGGCTTACTTTTTGGCTGTGTTTACAAGATATGCCCCCATTGTGCGAGATGGAATATCCCTTTAAATCTTGGATATACCTAGGTTGCAATATTTGGTATGAAAGCTGGATGGCTGCATTTTCAGCGGGCCAATAGAAAAGCTTGAGCTTGATGGTGGCCAGACCCGCCACTGCCGCCAGTGTTTTTTACGAGATAGGTGCAGGTCCCAGAGGCGAGACCCACATCTATCAGACAATAGGAGTATATAGTAGAGCAGGGATGGCCAACCTGTGGCTCTCCAGCTGTTGTAAAACTACAACTCCCACCATGCCCTGCTGTAGGCTGATATCTGTGGGCAGTCTAGGCATGCTGGGAGTTGTAGTTTTGCAACAGCTGGAGAGCCTCAGGTTGGCCATCCCTGTCCTAGAGATTTGTTCCCAATGCCTGAGATGGGAAAACCCCTTTAATTATGTCTAATTAATCCCACTATATCACTTTCGAGAAACAAAAGCGTCACCCAGATTACTTGCTTTGACCAACTCCTCCACTCTGACCCGGGCCCTGGTTTGGAAAATGTATTCCTAATGTGAGTCAACTTTGGTTATAAAAAAATAAAAATAAATATGCAAGTCTGAAATCACACAAAAGTGATTGCATGTGACTTGAAGGCATATCGATTCAAGCTGTGTGGAGCCATAATACAGCATCTATAGAAGTCCATGGGTCCACACTGTACTCTCTGGGAGCTTCTGGTTTCATGCAAAGACTTATGGAGGTTTTTTCTCCATGCTCCATCACACACAGTATGACGATCTCCTATAAAAATTGCTTTAAAGAGGACCTTTCACCGATTATTACAATGTGAACTAAGTATACAGACATGTAGAGCGGCGCCTGGGGATCTCACTGCACTTACTATTATCCCCGGTCGCCGCTCCGTTCTCCCGCTATGCCCTCCGGTATCTCCGCTCACTAAGTTATAGTAGGCGGAGATTTCAGTCACTAAGTTATAGTAGGCGGAGTCTGCCCTTGTTCTGCTCTAGCACTGGCCAATTGCATCGCAGAGCTCACAGCCTGGGAGGTTATTTTCTCCCAGGCTGCGAGCTCTGCAATGCGATTGGCCAGCGCTACAGCAGAACAAGGGCAGACTCCGCCTACTATAACTTAGTGAGCGGAGATACCGGAGGGCATAGCGGGAGAACGGAGCGGCGCCCAGGGTTAATAGTAAGTGCAATGAGATCCCCGGGCGCCGCTCTACATGTCAGTATACTTAGTTCACAGTGTAATAATGGGTGAAAGGTCCTCTTTAAGGGGAATCTAACTCCAAGTACTGAAGCACATGGACGGTGCATGGAACCGAAGGGAATCCGTACATCACCGCACAGACTCCATGCACATCTCGCCAGGCCCACACATCTAGCTGCTTGAGTCATGATGTTGTGGTTAAGGCCCCATTCACATCACGTTTCGGTTTCTGGTTAAACTAAACATGTCCATAGAGGGTAAATTAGTCAGACGGAGACCAAAATAGTGCCCATTTGGCCTCTGTCTTGCTGGTACATATATATCAGTATATCACAAAAAAAAAAAAAAAAAAGTGTGGATGAACGCAGAAGACTACACTACAAAAACTTAGAAAGCAAAAGTGAATGAAACAAGAAATGTAAAAGAAAAAGGAAACGGCAATTATCATGGATGTGTGGGCCATAAAACCTCATACATTGTCCGGCCGTATAATTTACAACCCAATGTAATTTGCGGCCACTACCACGAATCTGCTGAGCTCACAGGATTTTGTGCATGAAAGTCTAAAGATCTTGGAAACTTAAGAAAGAAATCTATTACCCAAATCATCATCTGTGACTTTCTGGAAACTTTAATTTTAAATTAATATATAATATCATATTTAAAGGGAACCTGTCATGTGGATATTTGATTATAATCTAACTAATTATATACAACCATTAACTACTAAAGTGCCTTAGATGTATTCACTTACTGGTGTGACAGATGGTTACCGCATAATATACACACAAAGATGCCGCATGCTAATGAGCTGATTTGAGTTCAGCGTGATGTCATTGAGTCCAGCGTATATTTAATTCAGAGCTATAGCCACTCCCCTGCCCACCTGCTGTTAATTCATATGGAAAAAAGCTGTCAATCAGCAGCAGGTGGGCGGGGAGAGTCAGGAGCTCATGAATATTCAGGACTCATCATTATCAGCTGGAGCTTTTCAATACAAGATGTTGGCAGATTGACTGGGTCAATTAAAGAAAGTGACCCAGCATTTTACTAAGAGAATCAGTCACTTATTTATGTTGCCCTTAGTTAAGACACCATAAAACTGGTGACAGGTTCCCTTTAATACAGCACGGCAGATACACTTTATGACTGGGTTTACACCTTCTGGTTTTGGCTTCAAAAACTGCACCAAAAAAACCTGATAAGGATCATAAAGACAAAGTATTAAGGACACATACTGGGGGTCATTATCAAACACTTATGCCAGTTTTAGGCATAAAAAAAGTTGCAAGGCCCTTTATTGCGACCTTTTAAACGGCCACATTCGACACCTGGGAATGTAAAGGGAGTGGCGGGGGCCAGGCCGGGACTTTGGCCCGAAAATTTACCAACTTTTATGCCTGGAAACAGGCATATAAGAGGAGTGAAAACTATTCCAGTCGGGTGCACAGACTGCCAGGCGCCTAAGTTAGCTGAATCCTCAGGCAGCGCAGACTGGCCCCCGCTATCTCACCTCAGTTTTTTTTAATCCACTCCTTGATTTGGCTTCAAAAACTGCATCAGAAAACCTGAGCGTCAAAACCCAGAACGTTCACATGCAGTTGAAGCCAGTGGGGGAGATTTATCGAAACTGGAATAACGGAAAACATAGCAACCAATCAGATTCCACCTTTCATTGTTCAGAGCTCCTTTGGAAAGTAAAAGATGGAATCTGATTGGTTGCTATGGATTGGTTTTCCTTGACACCAGTTTTGATAAATCTCCCCCAGTAAGTTCACACACAGCTGACAATGAGGAAGAAAAAAAATCAGGAGCTCAATCTGCTTCAACATCAGCTCGTCTTCCAAGTTGATTTTGGAGGCGTCTTTGTGTATTACAAGCTGCTTTTGGAGCTGATTTCAAGGCTCTTTTTTCCTGCTTCCTATTGATTGAATAGGATTTTCGGAGATGAATCGGCCTAAAGATAAATGACGGCGCTTGTTTTTCTGCCTGTAGGAAAGTATCAGGGCGGTTTATAACTTAATGGGCACTGCCGCTCCATTCAGGGTGGGGGTCCCAGCGGTCAGACCCCCAGCCATCAGCTAGTTATTCCCTATTGTATGGATAGGTGATAAATTATAAACCTGGCACAGCCCCTTTAATGAACAGGGTGCATATTAGCACGGCCAGACCTCCAATCTCTGATTTACTATTGAAAACCTGCCTGCCTTGCATTACATTTACTGTTTTACACACTTTTGCAAGCATTTTAAGCTTCTTCTGACAAAAGGGCGCGGACCCGCATGGTAAAGGAGCGTGGCCTAAATGTGCCTACATGCGACAAAAATGCGCCTCAATTTTGGTGCATTTTTTAGAGTGAAACTACGACCACTTATTGGTGGATTCTGATAACAGTTGGACCTTTCTCTGATCAATTCTTTACATGTTGCTGCAACTTACGATTCGTGCAGATGACCGCGGGTCCGCATTCATTTCAAAGGGGTCACAAAAGATGCGGACAGCACACCGTATGCTGTCTGCATCCGGACATCCATTCCGCTGCCCCGCAGAAAAATAGAACATGTCCTATTCTTGAATGTTCTGCAGACAAGAATGGGCAATTCTAATAGGGGGCGGGATGTCACCTTCTGCAAAATGGGGAACGGATACGGCTGGTATCCCTGTTTTGCGAATCCATAATTTGCGGACCGCAAAAATGGCTGTGGCTGTGTGCATGAGCCCTTACTCAGGCGGTGGTCAGCCCGAAAAATCCAGTGGTTGCAAAGCAATGCCAAGCGGCGCAAGATGATAAATAACGTATTTGACTACATTTCAACATTTACTACTGACATGAAAAGAGGGGCTATGCCGATAATAGATTATGAAATTACTATTTATGCAATTGCCTTGTCTAATCTTTTAACAATCGGAGCTTTACTGTGCGGCGTCAGGTGTACAATACTTTAGTGATAACGTTTACGGCAGGGTGTGGACAGAGACTTGGAACTTGCGGCACAAAACAGAAAATGCCAACAATAAAATGCACTCATTTGTTCCGTACCCAAACCACAATCACTGGAGAATGCACATTAGCCATACTCAGCGAGGTCCTCTGTATTAATAACAGCCTGCTTAATGCGAAAATCCAAAGTTTACAGACGTAAGCTAACCGTGACCAAGAGGAATCAGTGATGTCATTGTATGCACGCAGGGCCTCAGCATGTATTAGCGGGTAATGCCTGTAAAGTGGACCTGTCGGGATGCACATGGCGCCCTGTCTAAGAGCAGCTGCGTGATGGAGCTGCTAAGACGACCGGTGATGCTGTGTAAGAATTTAGAGGGACATTTATCAAGCTATTTACTCCTCTATTTTAGGGCCTATTCAGACGGCCTTATGAACGGATCCGCACCTGTTCTGCAATTTTGCGGAATGGGTGCAGACCTATTAATTTCAATGGGGCAGCAAAAGCTGCAGACAGCACAGCGCGTGCTGTCCGCATCCGCGGGAAGGATAGAGAATGTTTTATTTTTGTCTGCAATCTCGGACAAGAATAGGCATTTTCTATTATGCCAATTCGCGGATCCGCAAAACACTACGGCCGTCTGAATGAGGGAGGATGCGCCAATCTATGCCAAGGCCATAGCATAACTTTGGTGCATTCTCCGACTGTGCGAGGTAATCAAGAACCACAATGGAGAGGTCAGTTTTGATAAATGTCCCCCTTAGTTACGTAGCGAGTGCTAACCATGGGTCAGACACTTACCTAAATATGGGATGGACGGGACCATCTTTAAGCTTCGGATGTACTCTCTTGTGCGCTTGTAGTTATCTTCTTTAGTGAGCAGGTAATCCAGCTTTTCAAAAGTGGTCTTGTCCTTCCGATTCAGCAGCTGTGAGAAAAAAAAATACAGAAATAAAATGGAATTAGCCAAATCCAAGGAATTGTGAAATAGTAAGATTAGTATAGTAACGCCAACAGACCATGTGACAGATTTTCTGACCAATCATTGGTCGTTTACACACATACCAACTATTGGTTTGATTGGACAGAAACTGACCCGATAATCTGTTGGTGTAAATTCACGTTCAATTATAAATGTACATAGCTTTCCCGTATAGAGCGAATCCAACATTCATTTGGACAATCCTTGACAATGGATCGGTTTCTTGTACTAATACATGGAAGATATTTAATTTTCAATTTTCCTTTTTTTGATAAATATAAGACGATTCCACCCAGGTCTACGCTTACAGTTATAAATCAATCTGAAATCTCACATATCATCCATAACACGATTTCTGCTGTCCGTTTAAATGTTATCTTGTGGGAGAACCAGGCGATTCTGGATTTTGGGATGATTTCCATGCAAGTGTTTCAGGCCGTTCGTTGGGTGGCGAGTGAAGGGATCTTATTATATTCACACGCGAATCCTATAGTAACAACATGAAGTGAAATGATATTTTCTTTTCTACTTGAGTAAAAGCTTTTACTGACAGCAATGACAGATTCTCCACAATTTCTACAACTATCAGCTACATTGACAAAGGCGGGGGAATGGCGAAGCTGTCAGAGACTTGGCTAATCCTCAAAGTTCGGTTTAAGAGAAACCCATCAACTGGCTCCGACATAAAGAGACGATTGCGGATCAGGCAGATTCTGCCACGCTCGTTAATCCTCTCATTTAGTCAGCAGTATCTGTCCAAACAAGTCTGAGACTTACTCGCCTGGAATGTATCTTACCGTCTTATAAAAGTTCTTACTAGTCAGACATGACGTTTGTCAGTGAGGAGAAGAGCTCCAATGTCAACTTATACATCTGACCTCGATAAAGAAGGAGCAAAAACATCAGACTGGTTGTTACGAGCATCAGCAGTATTTAGATTAATTACATTTTTTGGAATGCATTCCCCTCAATGACCATTGTGGAAGCCTACAGTCTGCAATGTTGTTGTATGCCTAGGTTTACCGAACCAGCATCCCTCTGGCAGTTACAATGGAGATGCAGACCGAAAACGATTTTTTATCAGCAGATTTGTACTTATGACACTGACTGACCTGTTACATGTGCGCTTGGCAGCTGAAGGCCTCTGTGTTGGTCCCATGTTCATACGTGCCCGCATTGCTGAGAAAAGTGATGTTTTAATATATGCAAATGAGCCTCTAGGAGCAACGGGGGCGTTACCGTTACACCTAGAGGCTCGGCTCTCTCTGCAACTACCACGCCCTCTGCATTTTGATTGGGCGAACGTGATCACGCCTGGCCCTGTCAATCAAAATGCAGAGGGCGCAGCAGTTACAGAGAGCAATGGTAACGCCCCCGTTGCTCCTAGAGGCTCATTTGCATATACTAAAAACATCATTTTTCTCAGCAATGCGGGCACATATGAACATGGGACCAACACAGATGCCTTCAGCTGCCAAGTGCACATGTAACAGGTCAGCCAGTGTCATAGGGACAAATCTGCTGACAGATGCCCTTTAATTTTTAAGCATTTGTATTTTTTTTTATTAAGATGCAATGGCGCAATTAAACTGGTTGCAAAGGGAAACATAGCTTTTGAAATGTTATGCAACCTTCTAATAAGCCATTACTTCCTCAAAAGACCATTTTAAGTGCATGAATGTTGGGGGTCACTTATTATTAGATATACACCAATTTTTGGCGCATATCTGTCGCAGATTTGGTCGCAAAGGGGATTTGCGGCCGAATCTGTGACTTTTTCCCGCTCACGCCAGGTCTAAAAAAGGGGGGTGCTAGCTGTCCCGTCTCATTTATCATTTTCTATGCCTGTTTTAGACGTAGAAGATTATCTAAATCTACACCAGTAAGGGAGCTGGCATAGCTTTAAGGTCGGCCTACATAACTTAGGCGGATCATGCACCAGCGCATGGTCTTTATAAATGACCCCAATTATGTTTACCCACATAATGTTAAAAAAAATAAAAAAATGATTCAGTTCACAAAAAGCAAGCAGAGATTTAGACAAACTGTGAGGAACTGATAGGCTATATTAAAAAGTAGCTTTTTAAAAAAAAATCTTGCCATGAGCAAGCTTTAATTCCATAACCCTGGAAACACCCTTCAGGAATAATCCCACAATTAGACATTTTCTGGTAGCATCTGACCTTTGTGACACGTCCTACTTGCAGGATTTTAGAGATTCTACAGGTCACTCCCCAAAATCCCAGATGTCCCAGCATCAGGCATCGCAGGAGAACAGCCTGTTCCTGCAGAGCTTTTATTACACGTTAAGGAACACGTGCCGGAGAGTCCGAAGTGGAAAGTATTTTTGCTGATGTTTGTATCACTCCATAAGAGCTTGGCTCAGCCGCCCCATTTAAGATTACAAAATGTGTCCACGGGCTAAAAACAGTTCTTAGAAACGAGCAAAACTTGATGAAATTCATAAAAGATCTAAAATCACTGTGGCCAGAATAGCTCGGAGGAAACCTGACAGCTGTTCAGTCTTACATGGCAAATGGGAATATTATATTGGAAGGACAGAAAGATGTTATATCAGTCGTGTTATTACCAGGAAAGCCGGAGAATTCCTGCTCCATAACTCAGAACATCTATGGAAAGAAAGATTTTTTTTAGGTGTTAAGTGTGGGCATGATGAAGGCTCTGGGCAAGAGGCTGTATGTCCTAGACTGAAAAATCAGATAGCGCACATTACTGGTTTTCTAATTGGGAAGTTTAAGCAGGGATGGCCAACCTGCGGCTCTGCAGCTGTTGCAAAACTACAACTCCCAGCATGCTTAGACTGGCTACAGCTATCAGCCTACAGCAGGGCATGGTGGGAACAGTAGTTTTACAACTGCTGGAGAGCCGCAGGTTGGCAATACCTGCCCTAAAGAGACTAGCTGTGTATGGAGACTTATTAGCAATGCTCTATGGTTAAAAAAAAAATAATATGCAAAGAAGTATCTCCCAGGGAAAGAGTACCATCTCGCTAGCGCCACCTTCTGGAAGTGGCTCCCTAGGAGGCAAAGTCTAACTTTTTAACAAGCCTTGGAACATGACAAGAGCCATACAAGAGCTAGCACCGTAGCCAAGCTGTAGAAGTGGTGGACCTGGTGTCTATCTTTCCATTTCCCCCTTACATGTATTCATAGTGTACCAGTCGTTTCAAATATCAATTTCTCTCTAATTGTCAGTTTTCAGAGAGCTGGTGGCTGGAGACGATCTGCTATGATGTCTCCCATACACAGCACACATAAAGAGGAGAGCCTGTTCCTCAACCTCTTTATGGCACACCTGCACTGGGGTGAGATAAAAAAACAACAAAAACTTTGATTCTGCATCCTGTATGTCCGTTTGCCTCTCTCTCTTCCTGTCTTCCTCTCCACAGATGTCTATGGGACGCAGCTATCCCTTAGTAAGCTGCTGACCTTTCAAGACCAATTTTCCCAAGGATATAAGAGTGAATGATCAGTGCAGGAGGTTGGAGTCTGATAAGTAGAGAAAGAGGCATGTTCTGTAATAGAATATATTACAAAGTTTCTTCTCATCATTTGTCTTAGGAAACCAAACTGAAACATCAGGTACTCTGGACATTGAAACATCAGGTTGGACATTACCCCTTCAGCATAAATGAGTGGAGCTCATGCTCTGATTACCCCTTGCCCTGCGCTCAATTGCACAGGACACGGGCTGTTTTATTTACATTCTAGGCGTCTCCGGGATCACCGCTAGGTGGAAGCCTCCGCCTAGCATACCCACAGTGAGACCCGGTACATCACGAGATCTAAAGAAAAAGCCCTTGCCTTGCGCCTGCTCCATTGCTCCACTCATTCATGCTGAATGAGGGATGAAGTGGTTATGTCTGGGTTCAGCTCTGAACTCGGGAAACCCCTTTAAGTTATATCCACATGATAGGGGAAAACTGTTAGATTGGCTGGGGTCCAGTTGATGGGAGCCACTACCGATCACGAGAAAAGGAGAAACCTCAACCCCCCTGAAATGAACAGAGTGGCATAGCTGCTCCATTTTGATAGCTAAGTAGGTAGGACCCGCACCGATATAACTTAACATATCTGGGATATCCCTTTAAGCAAATGACCTACTGTACAGCCTGGAAAGCTGTGAGCTGGATGGGAGGGCACTGACTATTGTAAAGTTGTCATTGTGCTTCCCTGCCGTCTAATTATGCAACGAAACCTGGCACAGAGTTGGCTGAATGACTATTCAACTAATATACATCATTCAGGGCATGGATGCTTCAAGTGCAACATGCACAGCCAGCTTAGAATTAGGCTGACAGTGCTTTACAATTGGCATAAAACTGCTGCGAGGACTTTTCTCTGCTTAGATTTGGATAGTCCAAACAGTGACAGACAGACCATGACCGATTTCTGAGACATGAACACGAACCCTTCTGCTTTTTGCAACAGACAGCCAAGCGAGACAATACCTGCTTGGACACAGACATTAGGCCTGGTAAGAATAATGGAGGAGATGTAGTCTGGGGCTACATGACTATTATTAGGTAAAACCATAATTCCTGGGAGTGAAAAAATATGGCTGCAATTATGGGAACACAGTTGAATTTTTGCTGTGGTCGCTAAATTGCTTGCAATCATTTTTCATAAGGAAAAACCACTGTCAGTCCCAAGAGTCAACCGGCAAAATTGTGATCTGCTAATGCCGTGAATGCAAAAAAATAGGCAGATATTATAGCAGGACCTTCTATACTAGCAATAAACATCTGGCTGCATATCACATAGTAAAGCACTTAAGATCTGAATCAGCCAAGGGAATAAATGATGTTATTGCCTCCAGCACTTCCAGTGTTTATAATCTGTTCTGTGCTCATAAAGTATACAGCTCGGCAATAAAGTTATGATATATATGGTACTAGGATGGAGTAAGACTCCGGCATCCGGCAGGCAGAATGCAGACACCAAAGTAGGACTGGTCATAGGACAGAGAGCTTGGTGAACGAAAAGAAGGGACCATGTGTGCAGTCAGTATGAGCCCTTCGGCATAGTTGCCAATTGTCCCGAATTTGGCAGAACTGTCCTTAATTTTCATAGACAGTCGCAGCAAGTTTGGGCTGTCTGGGGCTACCGTAAACCCCATATAGAAGTGGGCTTTCTGGGCCAGCCCCAGGGGCGGAGCTTAGACAGCCCAATTTTACCAATGAGAACGTTGGTAAGTATGACTTAGGATCCCTACTCGGAAATGTTTAAAGGGGTTGTGCCTTGAAAAATATTCATTTTTTTTAAACTAGCTCCTGGATATGAATACTTTTGCAAGTGAATGGAATTAAAAGATTAGTATGGCTACTGAGTTGGGGTTCATGCACACGACCGTAATGGCTTAGTGCCCCCTGCTGCGCACCGCAAATAGCGGTTCACAATGCAAGAGCACCGGCATTGGCTTGAATGAGTCTGCTGTCCGCAAGATACGGCCAAAGATAGAACATGTTCTATCTTTTTTGCAGTTCTGCGGCTCTGACCCAAAAGCCCATGGACGCACTTCGTAGTGCTTCTGTGGGCTTCCGATCCGTGCATCTGCTCCGGGAAAAAATAGGTGAAGTCTTGAAGATCTTCAGTCGTATCTTGGACCCAGTCATATCAATGGGTACGCATCCGCATCACGAAGTGCACGCGGCTGATGCCAGTGTACTGCGCACCCACTGTTTGCGGGCCGCAATATGGGCACCACGGCCATATGGTCATGTGCATGATTACTTATTCAATAAAATGTATCTGAATAGCGCCACCTGCTGTTTATTCCTTATCTCATTTCTCTGTCCACCTCACTCAGTTCCATTCTTCAACTGCCACCATCCGTATCTACTGTTAGAAGCTGTAATAGATATAGGGAATGCGCTGCAGCACAAAGGACATGCCCACTGAGCTGCCAGCTAGAAATAAATCTAGCAGAGCAATTGGAGTAATGAATGGAGAGATCTTTGGATCCATGTGAGGTACAGGGCCGGTTCTAGCTTTGTTAGGAAGAGATTGTCATGTACTGTATGATGCCTGATCCTCATTTTTCATATTAATCATGGGATAACCCCTTTAATACTCATGCACCTATTGGGTCCCTTAAAAGCTGAATGAAACTGACCAGCTAATTAGACTGCAGGCTCCACTGGTGCAGGGGTAGATATCCATGAAAGCATTCTCCACAAAGCAATTCAGAAAGAAGCAAGGATTTGTATGTAATTTTAGAGCTTTTGCAATTCTGTTCCTTTAAGAAAATAAAATGCTAAAATTCTTATCCCAAATGTTATGTTCTTCATTAACCAAAACCGTCTCCAATAACTACTAATGGTTCCTTGTGGCAAAGGATGAAATGACCACACCAGTTTTTCCATAAGAACATCCTAATCTTACTATAAAAATGTCTTATTGTGTCCAATGTGCTAAAATGTCTAAATGCAGTAAAACTGAAACGGGAACATATTTTATTATTGTACTGAGGAAATAAAGCAAACCATAGAAATCAAAGCTAAACGAAAAAGGAAAGATGAATGTATTGGGAAACGCTCCGTGTGGGAGTTGCATTTCCTTGAATGGACACTGCTCATCTGAAGTGATCTCGCAGCATCAGAATGACTTCGGACGATGTGAATTCCTTCCTGACTGGAAGTCTGCTGAACTGTAGTCACATAATGCTGCGACTACAGTTCAGTAGACCCACGGTGAGAAATCATTCACTTCAGATGAGCAGTGTCCATTCAAGGAAATACAGCGCTCACACGGAGTGTTTCTCAAATTGAATACGCTCGTCTGGATAAAAGGGTTATTCAGCTATTTGTAACTGATGACCTATCCTCTGGATATGACATCTGCATCTGACCAGTGCAGGTCCGACACCCGAGACCCCCGCTGATCAGCTGTTTGAGAAGGCCTGGCTCTTCTGTGAACTTGAACTGCTCCCAAGCCAACGTCAACACTGGTTGGTCAGAAGGCAGCGGCGCTCACCTAGGTCATCAGTTATAAATAGTCGGATAACCCCGCAAGTGACTGACTTCCTATCCAGGTGACCACCATTTCACACCACGTAGCTACAGTTTATGTAAGGAAGTGGTCGAAGGAAATTTTATCTGTTATAGTAACACATTGCTGCCAAATGGCGTCTGCCTGGCGAAGGGACCAATACGGCCCGAAAAGCGTAGCTCCTGTATCAATAAAGCATTGAAGTTTAACACTACTTGATTTTGGAGGTTGCGCTGTGCCAAGGTTGCCCTTTACACTCCTACCGCCTTTACTTCATGGCCTCACATACGCCTGGGAATCGTAAGCTTCACTTCCTACTACAATCACCGCTGGTAAGGTTGTTACGCCCTCAGGTGAGCGCCTTTCGATCAGCGCGGTCCTATCAGAAATTACTGAGGCAAGATTTCTCATAAAGACAGCCCTTGTCCACAGGCCTTATAACATGTGCGTTCTGAGATAATAAGAGCAGTACAAGGTTAGATAATTCATTGCACTGGACACTGTGTAATACTACATTTCCCCTGCGGGGGTGCTGCTGGGAAATTAAACACTGGCTTCTGAGTTTCCCCCACAGATTACAACTGATTGCTGGGGTCAACCTATACGCCGCCCCAACAGAAAGAAGCACCTGTAAAAAAAAGCAGACAACCCCCTCCCGTGGTTTGCCTATACCAATAATAACTTTCTTCTCTAAACTCCAATGTATGTTGCCATCATAATGTAAAAAGCCAGAATACAAATTAGGCTCCTTGTGCACACAGTTCTTCTGGTGGTTGGTAAAACCTGGAAAAACTACAATCTTTGTACCTCTTTCCACATACGATTTGAATTCTGACCCCAAACCAACCCCAATAATACATTTCAGGTATTGAAGCGATTACCCTAGCGATGTCAAGCATGAAGCAAACCATCCATGCTTTTCCAAGATGGATCATGTGCCAAAGGAAAGGTGACCGACAAGCAAAGGTTCATGTGTTTCGTCAATCAATGCGCCTGGTCTGAAGTATTTCCATGTGTGGTGTCATCAAAACAGTCCATCAATCTACTACAGGTAACGTCTATGGAATTCTGACTAGACTTTCATCTTAAAGGAGTTGGGAGAGTTGTATAGAAAACCCCTGTAAATGGCATAAGATAAGATAAGGTTACTCACCTCTTTCTCCTCTGCCATTTCCAGTGCCGCAGCTGCATTTTTTTTCCCTGGCTGCAGGGGTGACATTCTGTGCACACAGGTCACCGCTGCAGCCAATCACGTCTCAGCAAAGATGCTCCGTAAGCTGCTGAGGCCAGTGACTATGTGCATGGAATGTATGCACTACATATAAAGATATATAATACTTATACTATATATACAGTCCTGATCAAAAGTTTAAGGGCACTTTCACATCTGCGTTCTTGTCTTCCGGCATAGAGTTCCGTCGTCGGGGCTCTATGCCGGAAGAATACTGATCAGGATTATCCTAATGCATTCTGAATGGACAGTCCGTCCTTCAGGATGCATCAGGATGTCTTCAGTTCCGGAACGGAACGTTTTTTGGCCGCAGCAAATAGTGCAGCATGCTGCGCTTTTTGCTCCGGCCAAAAATCTGATACACTTGCCGCAAGGCCGGATCCGGAATGAATGCCCATTGAAAGGCATTGATCCGGACTTAAGCTAAACGTCGTTTCGGCGCATTGCCGGATGCGACGTTTAGCTTTTTCTGAATGGTTACCATGGCTGCCGGGACGCTAAAGTCCTGGCAGCCATGGTAAAGTGTAGTGGGGAGCGGGGAGCAGCATACTTACCATCCGTGCGGCTCCCGGGGCGCTCCAGAGTGACGTCAGGGCGCCCCAAGCGCATGGATCACATGATCCATGCGCATGGGGCGCTCTGACGTCATTCTGGAGCGCCCGGGAGCCGCACGGACGGTAAGTATACTGCTCCCCCGCTCCCCGCTCCTACTCTGGCAACCAGGACTTTAATAGCGTCCTGGGTGCCATAGTAACACTGAAAGCATTTTGAAGACGGATCCGTCTTCAAATGCTTTCAGTACACTTGCGTTTTTCCGGATCCGGCGTGTAATTCCGGCAAGTGGAGTACACGCCGGATCCGGACAACGCAAGTGTGAAAGAGGCCTAAGACCACTTGAAAAATGGCAAAAAATCCTATTTAGCATGGCTGGATCTTAACAAGGTTCCAAGTAGAGCTTCAACATGCAACAAGAAGAAATGGGAGTGAGACAAAACATTTTTTGAGCATTCAATTTAATGAAAACAACGAATAAACTGAAACAGGCTGTTTTTCAGCTGATCAAAATTTTAGGACCACAAGCCTTTAAAAGACCAAATCTGTGCAAAGATGTGGATTCATTGTCATTGTCTGTCAGGTAGTCACACGTTGTGATGGCAAAGGCAAAAAACTCTCCCTTTTTTAACGTGGTCGGGTTGTTGAACTGCATAAGCAGGGTCTCTCACAGCGCGCCATCGCTGCGGAGGTGGGACGCAGTAAGACAGTCATTTGGAATTTCTTATATGATTCTGAGGGTTATGGAACAAAAAAGTCAAGTGGAAGACCCAAAAAAGTTTCATCAGCACTGAGCCGGAGGATCCAATTGGCTGTCCGTCAAGGCACTGGACGATCCTCGACCCAAATTAAGGCCCTTACTGGTGCTGACTGCAGCCCCATAACCATCAGACGGCATCTGAGACTGAAGGGCTTCAAAAACAAAAAACCTCTTCAAAGACCTCGTCTCCTTGAACTCCACAGAACTGCTCGTTTGGACTTTGCAAGAGAGCACCAAACATGGGACATTCAAAGGTGGAATAAAGTTTTATTCTCTGATCAGAAAAAATGTAACCTTGATGGTCCTGATGGTTTCCAACGTTACTGGCATGACAAGCAGATCCCACCTGAGATGTTTTCTACGCGCCACAGTGGAGGGGGCGCCATAATGGTCTGGGGTGCTTTTTCCTTCAGTGGAACAATGGAGCTTCAGGAAGTGCAGGGGCGTCAAACGGCCGCTGGCTATGTCCAGATGTTGCAGAGAGCATTCCTCATGACTGAGGGCCCTCGTCTGTGTGGTAACAACTGGGTTTTTCAACAGGATAACGCTACAGTACACAATGCCCGCAGGACAAGGGACTTCTTCCAGGAGAATAACATCACTCTTTTGGCCCATCCTGCGTGTTCCCCTGATCTAAATCCAATTGAGAACCTTTGGGGATGGATGCCAAGGGAAGTTTACAAAAATGGACAACAGTTCCAGACAGTAGATGGCCTTCGTGCGGCCGTCTTCACCACTTGGAGAAATGTTCCCACTCACCTCATGGAAACGCTTGCATCAAGCATGCCGAAACAAATTTTTGAAGTGATCAACAATAACGGCGGAGCTACTCATTACTGAGTTCATGTTTGGAATTTAGATTTCTGGTGTTAGTTTTTTTTTGGGAGGTGTGGTCCTAAACTTTTGATCAGTTGAAAAACAGTCTGTTTCAGTTTATTTGTTGTTTTCATTAAATTGAATGCTCAAAAAATGTTTTGTCTCACTCCCATCTCTTCTTGTTGCATGTTGAAGCTCTACTTGGAACCTTGTTAAGATCCAGCCATGCTAAATAGGATTTTGTGCCATTTTTCAAGTGGTCTTAAACTTTATATATATTCTGTACGGGGCTGAAGGCAGACAGCTCTGTACAATGTGCAGTCACCGTGCCAATTCATCTGCACAGCGCCAGGCTATATCCATAATTCCTATAGAAATTAATGGAGCTGCCACGTGCATGTGCAACTGGCCGCTCCGTTCATTTCAGGGGGACTGCAGGGAGTACGGTCCCCCATTCTCGTGATCGGTGCGGGTCCCAGCAGTAGGATAGGGGATAACTTTAAACAACCGGAATACCCCTTTAAGTTTTTATATTTCACTGGCTGAACATATTAATATCACTGTCACCCTTTGGTTACCGTGACACCTTCATACATGACTTGCACAGTGCAGAATATCCAGACAAAAATTACAACGGTCCTTTATCAACTACCATAAACAACAGTTGCACAGTATCTGGTAGTCATCACTATAAAGACCGCGGTGCATTACGTACAGTTCCATATCCACGCCAACAGGCTATAAACTAAAATGATCCCAACACAGAATTGCAACACAACGTAGCCATGTCGGAACCCAGGAACCCATGTTAGAAACAGTCTAACAAACAGTGGAACGGTGTCAGGACACGCACAGCTTTTTATAGGTCTCAAGCTCGATAAATCTGGTACGCATTTACAATTATTAGCATGAACTAAGTAAAAGAAAAAAAAAAACAACGCATGATCAAACATATTAACAGAACAGGGACGGTACGACTAAAACAAGGCGAGCAGATAAAATGCTCTCTTTTTGATGCTATTCACACATTGTGGATGTAAGAAGGGATGTGGAGAATGTTTAGCTGGGACTAGAAAGACAATAAGGGGTTATATGGATAGTATCAAGCCGGATCAGAACTGTAGCCTAAAGGGGTTATCCCGTGACTGATGTAAAAAAATCTGACATCCTATAGAACATGACAATCTCTTTCTATCAAAACTAGAACCAGCCCTGCACCTCACCTGGATCCAGTGATCCCCCCATTCATTGCTCCAATTGCTCTGCTAGATTTATATCAAGATAGCAGCTCAGGCGGAGTGTCCTTTATCGGTGTGTGTCCTTTCTGCTGAAGCTCTCTCCCTATCACAGCCAAGGAGGTGTGTCCTTTATCAGTGAGTTTCCTTTCTGCTGCAGCTCTCTCCCTATCACTGCTCAGGAGGTGGGTCCTTTAGGGAGAGAGCTGTAGCTCTCTCCCTATCACAGCTCAGGGGGTGTGTCCTTTATCAGTGAGTTTCCTTTCTGCTGAAGCTCTCTCCCTATCACAGCCAAGGAGGTGTGTCGTTTATTGGTGAGTTTCCTTTCTGCTGCAGATCTCTCCCTATCACAGCTCAGGCGGTGTGTCCTTTATCAGTGAGTTTCCTTTCTGCTGAAGCTCTCTCCCTATCAAAGCCAAGGAGGTGTGTCCTTTATCAGTGAGTTTCCTTTCTGCTGTAGCTCTCTCCCTATCACAGCTCAAAGGGTGTGTCCTTTATCGGTGAGTTTCCTTTCTGCTGCAGCTCTCTCCCTATCACAGCTCAAAGGGTGTGTCCTTTATCGGTGAGTTTCCTTTCTGCTGCAGCTCTCTCCCTATCACAGTTCAGGGGGTGTGTCCTTTATCGGTGAGTTTCCTTTCTGCTGCAGCTCTCTTCCTATCACAGCTAAGGGTTTGTGTCCTTTATTGGCGAGTTTCCTTTCTGCTGCAGCTTTCTTCCTATCACAGCTAAGGGTTTGTGTCCTTTATTGGTGAGTTTCCTTTCGGCTGCATGCCTCTCCCCCATTGCAGCTCAGGACTAAAGTTGAAGGATGGAACTGAGCAGGTGCGTCCACCTCAGCGAGTTGGACAGGGAAATAAGAAAAAAAAAAAAAAACAGCAGGTGGCGCTATACAGATATATTTTATTGAGTAGTTCAGTGGCTATACTAAATTATTAATTACATGCAATTACAAAAGTATTCATATCCAGGGGCCGGTTTGAAAACTGTAAAATATTTTTGGTGGGCTTACCCCTTTAAAAAACAAAAACTTTGACATACATGTTTTACAAAAAGTGTTAGGCCCTTTTTGCACCTCATTCAATAAGGGGTTGTGGCCTAGCAGGAAAGGGGCACAGCTTGGTACGGAAAGCGGAAAGGCTTCAGAAGCTCCAAAGTTTGCCAACGTCTTCCCGCAAAGTAAGTTGGCCAATAGATGGTATAAAGTTACACAAAAGTGTCTAAGGACGCGAGAAATGGATTTTCCTGTATGAGCCACTGCAATGGATTTGGCACATAGTCTGAGTTTACACTAAATATTAGACAGGATTAGTAAGTCCTCCCCAATATTCCACGTATGGTCCGACTAGTGACTTGCATGGAGTCAAAACTATACTTTTGTTATGAGCATAATATAGGCCCATTTGATGCATCCCATGATTTTATTTGCCTTGGCAGCAGCTGCCTGGCACTGGTTGTGAAAGTTGAGTTTACTGTTCATCTAAATGTCCCTTTTTCAATGGTGGTTTTACCGAGTGTTTTACTATTTAACACAAAATTGTAGAATGCTTCCTCCTGCCAACCCACATTAGGATTCAGCTGCCATTTCTCCACCCAAGCTCCTGGCTTCCCCAAATCCGTAATATTATATCATCCTCCATTGTGTTTATTACTCAACAGAGCTTAATATCATCTGCAAATATTCTACCTCTACAAGGCCATTAAAAACATAAATAAAGAGGGTCCAGATACTGCCCCCTGTGGTACCCCACTGTTAACTGGCACTGACCCTGTACCAATAATAACGCCGTTTGTTTTTGATCACAAGCCACTTCCTATTTTACGTGGCACAGCCTCGGTAGATGTTAAACACCTGTGTACTGAAGAGAAGGACGCACTGACTCGCAATGCTGGGGCTTCACCTCAGACGTGCACTGAAATCAGCATCACACAGAGATCGGATTCCCCCGCAGATCATTGATATATTACAGTATCCTGCCTAATATTCATTCAAGCGTCCTGGCGCAAGTGCTGGTAACCCGAGATGGCAGAGCTTGTGCCCAGACATTCTTTGTGTAGATGAGGCGCAGCGAGGGTTCTCTGCCCCTCTCTCCATGAATGGCCGATACTTGCACACCAGACAACCGCTGCTTTGGTTACCGTCCACAGCAGAAGTTAGCAAACTGATGTTATCTTCAAACAAGCTGTGAAGTTCAAAGCGGAGCGCAGCTCTGGAGGCGGCGAACTTGGACTCCCAACAAGGTATTTCTTCAGGTGCCTCTAACATTACTCAAGCCGTTCTTCATTTCCTTTGTGTCTTGACATGGACTTTTACAATCAGTGGCATATTTCTGATGTGTGCCGGGCTATGATAACTGGGTGCACTGCGTGATGCTGTGCCTGATTTATTAGGTGCAGCATCCGGAACTCTTTGGCCTGAAATGAAATCTATGCTACTGGCGCCGCCCTTGCCATGCCCCCTTTTCGTGAAAGTGCCGAAGCCAGCAAAGTAATTGCACTTGAACAATAACAAGTGCTTATGAAAAAGTTGCAAACATCCAATGTTTAACCACTTCCAGACCAGGCCTAATTTTGCAAATCTGCCATGTGTCACTTTATGTGGTAATAGCTATGGAATGCTTTTACTTATCCAAGCCATTCTGAGATTGTTTTCTCATGACACATTGCACTTCATGATAGTCATAAATTGAGTCAATATGTTTCACCTTTATTTATGAAAAATCCAAAAATTTACCCCAAATTTTAAAAAATTCGCAATTTTCAAAATTTAAATTTCTCTGCTCTTAAAACAGAAAGTGATACCTCATAAAACATTTATTACTTAACATTCCCCATAGGTCTACGTTATGTTATTGCATTATTTTGTAAATGTCATTTAATTTTTTTAGGACGTTAAAAAGCTTAGAATTTTAGAAGCAATTCTTAAAATTTTTAAGAAAATTTCCAAAACCCACTTTTTAAAGGACCAGTTCAGTTCTGAAGTCTATTTGTGGGGCTTACATAATAGAACCGACCCATAAATGACCCTATTTTAGAAATGACACCCCTCAAACTATTCAACACTGGTTTTAGAAATGTTGTTAACCCTTTAGGTATTCCACAGGAATTAAAGCAAAATAGAGGTAACATTTCAAAATGTCACTTTATTTGCAGATTTTCCGATTTAATCAATTTATTCCTGGAACACATGAAGGGTTAACAACAAAACAAACCTCCATATTTATTGCCCTGATTGTGCAGTTTGCAGAAACACCCCATATGTGGTCATATACCGCTGTTTGGGCACACGACAGGGCACAGAAAACAAGGAGCGCCATATGGTTTTTGGAGGGCAGATTTTGCTGGAATGGTCTTTGGGCACCATATTGCATTTGAAGAGGCCCTACGGTAACCCCACAGTGAAAACGCACAAAAAGTGACCACTTTTGTAAAATACACCACCCAAGGATTTTTTAGGGGTGTAGCGAGCACTTCACTCAACAGCTGTTCCATAGAATTTTTAATACTTGGGTGTGAAAATGAAAAATTACCTTTTTTTTTTTTACAAGAAAATGGTGCTTTAGGCCCAAACTTTTTTTTTCACAAAAGATAACAGGAAACTATTCCCCCCAAATTTGCTACCCACTTTCTCCTGAATACAGTAACATCCTAATTGTGGTCGTAAACTGTTATTTGGGGATATGCCAGGGCTCAGAAGGGAAGGAGCGGCATCTAGATTTTCTAATATGGAATTTTCTGTCATGGATTTTAAGAGCAACAACTTTTTATATTTTTTGTTGAATGAGCTGCGTAGGGGCTTATTTTGTGGTAGACAAGCTGTAGTTTTTATCGGCACCATTTTGGGGTACATTTGGCTTTCTGGTTGCTTTTTATCTCATTTTTGGGAGGTGAAGTCACAAAAAAAAGCTGTTTGGTTTAATTATTTTTTAAATTTTATTAAATTTTTTACACTGTTCACTTGATGGGTTAGATCATATGATATTTTAATAGATCCGGTCATTACAGATGCAACAATACCAAATATGTCTAGTTTTTTTGTTTGTTTTTTTACACAATAAAAACATTTTTAGAAAAAAAAATCATGTTTTTGTGTTGCCATTTTCTTAGAGACATTTTTTTCATTTTTCTGGCTATAGTCTTGTGTGAGGGCTTGTTTTTTGCGGGACGAGGTAATGTTTTTATTGCTACCATTTTAGGGGACATCCGACTTTTTGATTGATTGATAATTTTTTTTGCGAGGTAAGGTGACTATTTAGGCATAATTATTATTATTATTATTTTTTTTTTTTTTACACCATTCACTTGATGGGGGTAAATCATGTGAAATTTCTGTAGAGCCAATTGTTACGGAAGTGGCGGTATCGAACGTCGATTTTTTTATTTATTTATTTTTTACATTTTAAACAATAAGAGCATTTTTAGAAAAAAAATATGTTTTTGTGTTGCAATTTTCATAGAGCCATATTTTTTTTATTTTTCTGGCTGTGGTCTTGTGTGGGGACTCATTTTTTTGCGGGATGAGGTGACGCTTTTATTGCTACCATTTTGGGGTACATACTAATTTTTGATTGATTAACATGTTTTTTGGGAGGTCACAAAAAAATCTGTTTTGGCGCAATGTTTATTTATTTGTTTATTTTGTTTTTACCGCATTCACCTGATGGGGTAGATCATATGATATTATTATAGAGCCGGTCGTTGCAGATGCGGTGATACCAAATATGTCTATTTTATTTTATTTTTTTCAATTTTTTCAATAACGGATTTGAGGGGAAATTCTTTTTTAAATGTGAAACTTTTTTTATTTTTTAAAAACTTTTTTATTTTACACTTTGTGTCCCCATAAGGTCATACAAGACCTCTGGGGGACATTTAACTTCAGTTACAGTGAAAATACACCCCCTAGAGAGGCTGTACAGCATAATACAGCGCTGTACAGCCTGATCGTAGTCTATGGAAGACCCGACAGCTCCTGCACTCCCCCAGCTCTGGCAGTCACATGACCACCGGGTCGGGACAGGGAGCGGCATAGCGCTGTGTATACAGCGATCTAGAAGGCAGGGACACCCAGGAATGGTCCCTGCCTTCTCCCTGGGGTGCCCTGCTGTCACTGACTGCGGGCCCCCTGCTCGGCTGCTGCACAATTAGCGCGCAGCTGCCATCTCTGAATGGACGTTCCAGAATGTCCATTAAGAGGTAAACAGACCGCCCAAGGACGTTTATAGTCAATGGGCAGTCGGGAAGTGGTTAAATGATGAATTTGGACTAGAGTCCTCAATAAGGGTATATTACCACAGAATTTTTGGCACGTGTCCGATCCGCATCTTTTGCAGACCACACGTGGACCTTTTCGTTACTATGGGGCTACAAAAAAACGCGGATGTCATCCATGTGCTGTCTGCATCCATGCGGCCACTCCACAAATGATGGGATAAAATAACTATCCCTTTCATTAAAGATCAGATATATGTTACAAGGTATCACAAGGATGCAATCAGCAATCCTCACAAAACATTTTCCTCAATCCAGCATGCATATTATCTGGACTTCGGAGGCGTCTGTGCCAAAAAAAGAAAAAAGACTGAGATTTACATTGTCCAGGACCTAAGCCAAGAGTGTAGGCTGAAAGCCGAGGAACTATTTATAGGCAGACGTGATATCCCTCAATTATTAATGTTGATAAAGGATAACACACTTCTACAGGGGCTGTATGGGCATGAGGTTCATCACCTCATTTTCCTCCCGCCCGGACTAGCATTTAGCCTGTGCCTCATGGCTCATTACATTATTTCATTCTCTTTATTTTGCCCCCCACTATTTGGTGGAGGAGCAATTGTCTTTAGTTGAACCCAGAAATTTCAGGATCTAGTCTGAGGAATGGTGATAAAAGGGATATCGGCTGCTCCCGTTGATGCCATAAACTTTAAATGGAGAAGCAGCGTACATGAGCTACTGCCGCTCCACTCAGAGGAAGGTAATGGGGGACTGGAGTCCAACATTCTGGCAATATGTGGGGGGTCCCAACCATCAAGACCCCCTTCAATCCAGAACTTATCACCTATTCAGTGGATATCCAATGTTTCAGGCTGAAATATCGCTTTCAATAACATTCCTAAGCTATTCCTCCTGGAAATGTATAAACATATTGACAACTAGATGCTACTGTTCCTCCTGTCACAGGGACACTGTCCAGTCACTTATTACTGCTGTAAGGACAAGCCTTATTACAAGGTTTCTAGCAACACTCTGTCAACATAGTCATACATTTCCAGGAGGAATAAAAAGATGAAATGTGCAACGCAGGGTTCTAAGAAAATAAAAAGATGTCTGATGCCCAGGAACCCTTTGAGAAGGCAGTGGCGCCACAGCCTTCTCGCAGCTTTTCCTACGCCAGTGACGTCACGTTTATTGGTCACATGACCTAGGTGCAGCTTAGCCCCATTCATAGACGGCGCTGTGCTGTGTGAGCAGAGAGAAGGCTACGGCGCTACTGCGAGAGCAAACAGGTGATCAGCGGCGGTACTAGGTGTCGGACCTCCACCATTCAGATACTGATGACCTATCCTCCCGGATGGGCCATCAGTCCAAAAATATCGGAAAACCCCTTTAAAGCCTGGCACATAAATTCTCAAATCATTAAAACAGAATTAACCACATAATGTTACCTGATAGCGAGAGGTTCACTTTTCAGAAAGATAATTGAGAGCTTCCATGAAAAGCTTTAGGGTCATCTGAATTTAGCAAATGCAGCAATTTCACCGCAAAGCTGTTCATATGACAGACAGGGCCAGATTTTACGTGAAGGGGGGGGGGGGGGGGGAAGACATTTCTGCTTTAATATGAAATAGTCAAGATTCTCAGAAATTACTTACTGTGCTCAGTTTCCGAACATATGTTTTTGGTATACATTTCCATAAAAGACCAATCAGATTTTCAGACTAAACAAAACTGTGCATTAGTCGTCGCTGCTCCATCTCTGCTTTATAGGTTTAATATCCTATCACCGAGGAGAAAGTGGACCACATGTCATTCACACCCAGGGCTCCTTCATACAGGTCGTGCATAGAAGCGCCTTTAGGGACATCTTTGCACGGCTTGGATTTCATATTCAGAAAGCAAAAGCGTCTTATAACATATATCACAGAAAGTGATGGCATATTGCTAGGATTTGCCATCACTTTCTGATCCGTCTGACTGCAGGACCGCCATCGACTCAGAGTGACGGCTGTAAATTAGCGCCAGGGTCCTTTCGATTCTCAAAATTGATGTAATCTGAATGACATGAAATCATATACTCTAAAGGTAAAAAAACTTTAAATACCACAACCACAGTGGGAAAAAAAGGTCTATTCAGGGAACTCGGAGACCGAGCTTTTACGGTAAAACAATATTTGTGATGTATTAATTTCAAGTTCAAAGGCTGGTTTCATCAGAGGGAGACCTAAGGAAGTGAGATCTGACAGATGTTTTACAGCAGAGAAATCCTTCCAGACCCTGATTAATGGGAGAGAAATGCACCAGCGGGGCATCGGAGTCACTTACAGCCCAGGTCTTTGTCAGTCTGAAGATGGGCGCGCTCTGCAACGCTGACACCACTGACATCAGAGAGTGAAGGTTGTTCAGGTCCAGAAGTTTCTGAGGGAAAAATATAAAAGAATAATTTAATTAAATGCACTAATAATTAAATACACTAATAATAATAATAATAATATTCCAGCACTATGAACCAATTTTCTCGCTCTTGGTTTCCCAAAACAGAAATTGCATTAATGCTGAAAAAATGAGAAGGAATTTTGGATAGAATTTTGGAACATCCCGAATTCCTGTCACCTCGGACACACTGGTACGATCACCCTAATCCAGGTGTATTACATTAGCAGTTTTTGCAGACTTTAAGTTGCTAGTTGGGGGACTGCAGCATGTGCTGTGCTGCATCTTCTTCATTTTCAGTGGGGGCCCCAAAGGGCGGAATCCCACAGCGTATAAGGTAATAGCCCCTTTCAGACGAGCGAGTTCCATGCATCGGACTCGCAGTGTGAGTATGAGGCAGCTCCTGTCCTGACCTCCCTGACGGGGTGGCATAGTATTATATTGATTTATGATGCTATGTAACTGTTACAGTTCTACAGTTACAGTATTATGTCACTGAACTGTAAGAGTAACATAGCATCATAAATCAATTTAATCCTATGCGACCCAGTCAGTGCTGGGAGGTCAGGACAGGAGCTGCCAAATACTCACAATGCATGGAACTCGCTCATCTGAAAGGGGCCAAACATATAATGTATCACTGTCACTTTATATGATGGGAATAACCCTTTAAAAACTTTGGGGTCATATAGAATATATGTCAACTTTTGCGGCAATTATTTTTTCATTGCTTCAATGCATAGAAAATAAAAATGAAACATCTTTGCACATAATGTTAGTTAAAAAAATCCCACCGTTTTGTGCATACAGTTCTTATGCAGACCTATGTGTCTCCACGGCTACTTAGAAGAGGTTATCCTAGACCTAAAAACCATTTAGGTAAATGTGAGGAGTGTTATGAAAGCCTTCACTCACCTGCAATTCCACTGTTCCCCATTGTTTTTTGTTTCTGGTGCTGCGGCGATGACATCCTGAATACGCAACGTGATCACTGCAGCCAATCACTGGCCTCAGCAGTCATGTGGGGTAGTCAGGTATAACATCAATTCAGCAACAGAAACAAACACAGTCAGAGAAAGCCATTGATGGAACATCGGGGAACAGATAGGTGAGTAAGGCTTCTTTTGTAATTTTGTGAAAAACCCCTCTAACTCTTCAGTCCTATTAACTGTATGTCCATCCGTCTACTGCCTCTTGCTAACTCATCGCATACATGTTAGTATGAGACAGGGAACAAGACAGTAGATGGTATGACTGCAGCATTGAATTGCAGCCTGTAACCACACATAGGTTTGCATTTGACTCTAAATTAAAAAAAAAAAAAAACAAGAGGTTTTCACTAGTTTCCATGAAAAAAAGGGAATTTCTTTTTTTCCAGGGAGGGGATATGTTGAAATGGAAAGATTAACACATACCGGTATTTGTCTGTGCACGAAGCTAAGTTATAAAACTAGTGATTTACAGAAACAAATAAGTTGCTGTCAAAAGAAATTACTTTTTGCAGCCTCTCGGTTTGTATTTGTGTCAGTAGCCTCGTGAAACTGTTACCGATCGACATAAATTCTAAAATGAGCCTTGATTTGCAATTATTCATGTGTCTAATCCAAGGCTGGATTACAGCGACAGGTGTTTAAACTGCGGCTTGAGGCCGGTGCCATTTACAGATCTCATCTGTGCAATGGTTTGCTTGGGGTGCTGGGGTTTTCAAAGCGACAAGGCTCATCCTGAATTGTCTGCTATTATATAACGGCACTTCTACAGGGAGTAATCCAACGACACCTGCCTCCTTGGCGTCATCATAACGCGCGCCATTTGCTCTATTCTCACGGCAGTTCTGCCAGTAATACATTCGTGGTGACCACCATTCTTCTAATTTCATCCAGTGAGGTAAGGTTTACTGACGTTGGCTTCTTCTGTGCATTTGCTGGATGATGCCGGAGCTGGTTTGATATATCCTGGCCTGTGGGGTGTCAATTAAACTAGGAGGGGGCAGTCAACAGAACCACACCCCCACCACCCTTATGATTCTTTACAGGTAAGGCTAGGCTCACATCTGCTTTGGAGGCTCGGTCAAAAAGCGTGAAAACCATGTCAACCTGCATGTCGTCAGGCTTCTTTTTGCATCAGCAGTGAACAGATTCCATCGTTACTAGAGACTGCTCGGCTGGTGGACAATTACCAATCTTTTTTTTTATGTGTCAATGAAAATGAAATGGCCTTAAAGGGGTGGTCCCCCGAAAAATATTCTACAATTTAAAAACCAGCCCCTGGATCTGAACACTTTTATAATTGAATGTAATTAAACATTTTGCATAGCCACTGAGTTATTTGATAAAATGTATCTGTATAGCGCCACCTGCTGTTTGTTTTCTTATTTCTCTGACCTGCTCACTGAGAAGGCCGCACATGCTCAGTTTCATCCTTCAACTGCCTCCTGAGCTGTGATAGGGAGAGCTGAGACACGCCCCCTGAGCTGTGATAGGGAGAGCTGAGACACGCCCCCTGAGCTGTGATAGGGAGAGCTGAGACACGCCCCCTGAGCTGTGATAGGGATAGCTGAGACACGCCTCCTGAGCTGTGATAGGGAGAGCTGAGACATGCCCCCTGAAATGCGATAGGGAGAGCTGAGACACGCCCCCTTAGCTGCAGCAGAAAAGACACTCCCCTTGAGCTGTCAGCTTGATATAAATCTAGCAGAGCAAGGAATGGGCAGATCTCTGGATCCATGTGAGGTACGGGGCTGGTTCTAGCTTTGTTAGAAAGAGGCTGTCATGTGCCATATGATGTCTGATTCTAATTTTTTACATCAATCATGCGATAACCCCTTTAATTAAAAACCTAATAAATGGAGGATTTGGAGTGAGAAACTGCCCCTTTTTTTGGGACATAATCTCTACCCTTATTTCTTTCTGACTTTTTCCATATTTTACTTTTTCTCCTCCTTTGTCTTTTTTTTCCGTTCCCCTTACTCTCCGTTACTGCAACAGGGGATGTTCCCCTAATTGTTTTGGCATAATGTAGTTAGAGATTATATAGTTTGTGATTATGAAGAGGTGCTAAGGCTCTGGAGCGGCCTCTGATAAAGATTAAGGTGTTTTTTTTCTGTATGATCTAATACTGTATATTAATAAAATTTGAAAGAAAATTGCATCAACTTCTCGGCCACCAATTTGTGGGACCATACATCCACACTCCGAGTTCTGCTCGTTAGAAGGATTGAGGTAATATTCTACCATTCAGGGCTGCACTTACAGCATCTCAGGTAAGTTTTTTTTTCCCCGTTTAGGACTTAAAATGTCAATGGTTTCTCTTAGACAGGTCAGGAATTACATCGGGAAATCCCGAACATCAGATCTTGCATTAACACATTTTATAAATCTCCCACTAACATGTGCTTACATTTACGTAACAGATTTCTGTAGGACATATTTCATCGTGGATTAATGAAAATTGCCATGAAGAATTCCAAACAAAATAAATACAAAAACCCAGATGTTGTGTCCCCGGCTAAGGAAGGTAATGAACAATCCATCAGAACAAAAACCCTAACAAAAGAAACACGGCTTATTTGTACTACTACCAAACCAACGCCTGCCGAGAAGTCTTCTACATGTGATTTTAAGAGAATTTTTTCATTTTGATGTAAATCAAATCCGTTTCAAGGAGAGTTGGGAGAAGACCAGTATGGCTGCCATTAAGGGTCCATTCACACGTCCGTTGTTTCTTTCCTGATCTGTTCCGTTTTTTGCAGAACAGATCTGGACCAGTTCTGTACCCATTCATTTTTAATGGGTCCTGAAAAAAATCGGACAGCTCAATGTCAGATTTTTTTTCAGGACCCATTGAAAATGAATGGGTACAGAAATGGTCCAGATCTGTTCCGCAAAAAACGGAACAGATCAGGAAACAAACAACGGACGTCTGAATGGACCCTAAGTGCTCCCATAGATGTCACCCTGTGGTAGGAAAAGTATAGAAAAGCATAAAATACACCATAAACCCTCACCTTGGCTATCTTGATAAAATGGCTCAGTATTTCAGCTCTGATTTTTAGAGTCTGTGTTGTTAGGATTTCTCGGACAACCCAGAAACTGACCTAAAACGGAAAAAGAAAAAGATGTTTAGTAGCACGTAAACGTTGTTTGTTTGTTTTTTGCAAGAAAAAGTAAATCCTTCAGACAACATAGCACTGAAGTGAGTAGAAATGCAGGTGCTTAGTTGAAGATGAAGGAATTCATACATGAGACAATGTCATTTTTGTGGCCTTAAAGGTGTTTTCAGGGAATTTTTAAGGATAGGATAGGTCACTATTAGCGATTTGCAAAACTGAACAAGCCTAATCAGACATGAAAATCAATGTAAGTCAATGGTGACAGAAAAAAACTGATCCAGCATCCATCGACTAACAATGATTTTCATGTCTGATTAGGTTTGTTCAGTTTTGATTTAATACAACCGGATCCGGCCAAAACAGAGCCATCAGGATGTATTAAATGGAACGGATGCTTTTTAAATCAGGTTTTGAGATTCTCTGCCGGATCTCAAAACCTGAAACGCAGAAGTGAAAGTAGCCGAAGCTTTATATACATAAAAAAAATGAAACCCAATTTAAGTATTATTTTAGTGCACAAACTTTAGGGTCTATTCACAAGTCGGCATCTGTTCCGCAGCATTTCAATGAGGCCGCAAGAGATGCGGACAGAACACACTGTGCTGTCCGCTCCATTGCTCCGTTCCGCAGCCCCGCAAAAAAAAAATATAGAACATGTCCTATTCTTGTCAGCAGCCACGGATAAGAATAGGCATATCTATCATAGTGCCGGCCATGTATGGTCCGCAAAATGCAAAAACTCACATGACCGGTGTCCGTGTTTTGCAGATCCGCAATTTGCGGACCGCAAAACACTTGCAGACGCGTGAAAGGACCCTAAAGGGAATGTGTCATCAGAAAATGATTTATTGCTTAAACAAAGTTTTTATGTTAAAGTGCAACTGCCATTTTTTATTTATTTGCTAGTTTATTAGAGCTAGGCATGTATACCCGAGTTAGTCTGTCAATGATTGGCAAAAGATCTGTAATGACCTTATAATAACAGCTTTCGTTAATAACTCCTGTCCCTTTCCACTGCTCCCTTAAAAGACCGTTGCTAGGGATTGTCTGTCTTCCTTTTAGAATAAACAGAAGACAGAGGGGCGGTCCTTCACACGGCATGCCTGCATTAGCCTTCAGAGTGAGGAGGCGTGTCTCTCAGTAATCCAATCTTATTGGCTGGCAGGAAGCTGCTGGCTACAGCAAGTGTGTATGGGAAGTGAGGGAAAGCAGTTTTGGCCTCAGAGAACTGGCAGAGGAGCCATCTTGGGAAGGTCCTCATATTGTAAATGTTTAAACAGCCGTAACTAAGGGAAAAACTCAAGGAAAACAGTGGAATGTGAAGAAACTAAAGATTGCTTTATGCATAATGCTGCTCCAGCAGTAACATATACTAAAACTGATTTATTTTATTTGTTTATGAAAATGGCTGCTAAGCATAATAGTAGGCTGACACTTCCTGTTGTGTAGAGATCACTTCTCCGCAGTCATCTTATTACTTATTATAATCACTGGCAGGATTACCATTAGAGTAGGAGATAGATAGATAGAAAGATATGAGATAGATAGATAGAGATTAGATAGATATCAGATAGATATCCACCATTGACAATAGGTAAAAGGTAACAGCTTATGTACTCCCTCTCCCTGCACAATGACCTCTGCATAGGTCACAAAGCATGCCCACAATACTCTACCATAAAAATTAAGGAGTCATCTCCTGTCCATTGTGTCTAAGGACCATGTGGCTGGTATGCAGTATGTTTCTAAATGCAGTTAACAGCAGAACATGCAGGATGGCCGTCTAATACTTTACAGAATGTCAGTATCTGGCTTTAGTTAGCAAAACAAAGTGTGATATATTGCCTTTAATACATAAATAATGAGTCCCAGAATTGCCTAATATACTTAAATAATGTATCTTCTCATCGAAGGAGTGTGGACAGCAGTATTTTCATTTTTTGCATTTCTTTTTCTATTAAAAACACTACGGCTGTGGCTTTCATACTCTTGGTATGGTGATTTTTCTGGAAGTTTTGCCATAGGCTTCCAGAAAAACGCACTGGGCTAAATGTTAGAAAAGGTGCCGCTCTATCGTGAGGTTCCTTCAGTTCTGTGTATGACCGCGGCAGAGATGCTGTGCTTTTGTGCAAATCACAATAAAACTTCCATCAAGCTGAGGGACGGCGTTATAAACGAGTTACGAAAAGACAATACAATTGGACAAAGAAGGAAAACGGCAAACTATTTACTGCATAACATTACAGCATTTATTAGCATTTCATCCTCCCCCTACACAAACCAGACGCCTTGTTCTCATTAATAGTGAGATTCCATTTTTTCCAGGCTCTGCAGAAATGAGCCAAGACTCAGGATGACGAGCCAACCGCAGGCTAACGTGCGCAGTCCTCGCTGCGAGGACAATTACTCCGTGGCTGGAGAGGCCTGTTCTGGGTCTCTTATA